>NW_024881633.1:92500-692500 GCF_019059575.1 Amphibalanus amphitrite
TTGCTATCAACTGTTTCTCTGACATTTGTGTTGCTTTGAAAAGACAACGACGAAAACCATTAAAAAAAAGCATATGACTATAATTATTTACATGCGTCGGACATTTTAGCCGTTAGCAGGAAAATATTTGTGTTTGCATCACTCACCTATATCTCGACCGTTTTATTTTCATTAGTATGCATCGACAATCCAAGGTTGGGCTAGATGTGGCACACAGCTTTTAAAACTAAATCCCCTACGAATTAAAATTCCAGTGCTGACTAGCCGTTTATCGCTAAAATAAATACTGAATATATTGTCGTTCATACAGGGCGTACGGCGACCTCTGTAAGCCGCCATGCTACAGCAAACAATTCAATATCGCAGCCTGAAATTCACAATCTACGCGATGACAAACTTTGGCTGACCGCGACCAACTTGCTCTCGCCACAATTACTGAAACTTTACAAACTTGGGCGATTCGTTTTCGGTCTCAGTTCGGGATGCCGGTCAGAGTTTACCAATTGTTGCAGCATACCGTGAGAAAATATAGCTCTGTTATTGTCTCAAACGCCAGAAAATTACAGCAACAAAGAGGAGAGGACTAAAATTTATGGCGTGGTACAAGATGCCAGAGGGCTCAAATAGCACAAAAGATAATACCTAAAACAGACTCGCACATAAAATAGACGGATTATTAGCAGTCGATATACATTGGAATTGTGGAATCATTGCTACTGAAGGTTGTATCTAAGTGCAGATTGTTCAAATTTATTTATTCATCGAACAAAATCGGATTTTTTCTCTAATACAAATAGTTTTTCCAATCCTGGTAACCATTTCTCAAATTATCACACTATGGATTTGCAGCAATCGACTCTTAGTATATATCAAATAGCTGTTCGTCTTCATATCTCACACCTATGGCTCTGAGGTGCAAAACTCGGACCGTGCTCGTGATTTGTGAATGTGCGTGTGAGCTTGGGGCCGAACTGGAGCGCCGCCGCTCGCCAGATGCTGTTTGCGTGCCGTGCCTGAGCTGCTTGAGACCGCAGCCTGACGGGGCCTGACCGGGACGGGCCGGGGAGGGAGGATATAGGAGGACCCCGCCGGAGGGCGTCAGTCGGTCCCGCTCTTCGCCGCCGGAGGTGTGAAATTACACCCAGAATCGGCGCTGCCGCCCGTCCGCTCTGTATATCCGGAGTAATTAAAGGCCCACGTGATTTATACCGGGTGATTTACAGAGGAGGACGGCGTTCCTCGTGTCGCAGCCAACAACAGAGCGTGTCTCGGCGATGGATGTCCTCTCGATGGGACTGAGCGTGCCGCGCGGCGAGCTTAGAGCAGACGAGGCATTGGGACAAGGGGCCGGCCGCAGGGCACAGGGCGGTGCACCAATACAACGCTGACGAGCCACTGGGAGGTGGGTGCCATTCTGGCAGTAATGGCAGCATTCCTGAGAGCTGCGTCTGTGTGCGTGCCGGCCAGTAGCACCGATTGAAAGAAAGACAGTGTGTGATAGCTCTCTCGGCTTCTTCGTGCTTCTTACAGAACAGAAAGAACACAATTGTCAAAGTTTTATACGGCTTTTGATGTCATATTTCTGTCACCGAAGCATCACACGTCATCTTCTGATATCCGGGACACATCCCCGACCTTTGGACTCCACCCAACAGAGACCGAGCACAGCTTAACGCCCACCCTCCCCCACCGGGCTTTTTGCTTCAGCGCGGACCGTGCCGCTCCCCACCGGGGAATTGAGTTATTAGCGCCCTGTAACGCCAGCACGGCAATTTGCGCGTCCTCACCGGTACTTGAATGGCAACGCTACACTGGGCCGGCTAATACGGCGGTCTGTGGAGCTCCCTTATTGGGACAGGTCGAGTGACGGCCGGCGGGCGGCGCGGGGCGCGGAGCAGTCGAGCGGACCGTGACGTGACGTGGGGTGACGTGACGTGACTCACAGCCGGCGAGATCTCATCGGGGCCTCGTTTGCTGCTCATCGAGAGCTCATCAAGCCTCGTCGTCCTGACAGAAAGCTCGTTATCAGACAATATTTGTTACTGTCTTGTTACCCATAGGAATTGTGAGAAAAGGCGATATAGAGGCGACAAAAAAGATGATGAAAATCAGTTTGAAATCCAGGTCAGCAAAATACGAAAGTAATTACAAAATGATGTTTGGCAAATCGATACAGGACGTAAATTTTCACAATTCGTCCCAGCATGAATACTGCCGTTAAACAAGTCATTACCGCAATTAAGTCACATCTGCCGCCTCCCTGTCACATTCAGCCACGCGCGGCACACCTGTCTAGGTCACCATCCTGTCTAAAGAAGCCGGTGTGCGGGACACACTAATTCAGCGCGCTAAAAGCCGTAACGTCGCCGCCCTCCGGCGCCGTGGGCGAGGTCGCCTCGCTCCGTTCCCGGTGGTTTCCGATGGTTCCCCTTGGTTTCCGTCGCGCGCGGCGCGGTTCCGGAGCCGTTTCCGGGCGACTCGGCGGGTGGTCCGACTATTGGTCACCTGCTCGTGTTGATTAATGTTCCGATGGCCTGTCAGACAGGCGGTGGCCAGCGGCGGTGACTCCTATTCTGTAGTCGGCATCGCCCGGGGGCCCGCCGCGGGCGGTGGCCGCGCTGGGGGAGGGGGGGGGGGAGAGAACAGGCAGGTGTCCCGTGTCCGCGAGGTGCGACCACGGCACCGGACGGATCCCGGGTCGGCTGGGTATCGATCGCCCCAGCTCCGGGGATGAAGCCACAGAACTGCGCCAGCTCGGCTCGCGAAATCCCGATGTGCAGCATACTACACCGGTAGGTCGTCGATGTTTTTAAGTTTGGAGCTCCTGGAGCAGATATTACGCAAGGATAGTGGACCCGGCAGCTGCGACGGGATCCATTGACAGAAATGCTGTGACTGTCCATGAATACGAAGGAAGCCTTTGCTAATCCGTCTGAAAATTCGGAAATTGAGTGATTAGGGACTCTCCGTTTCTCTGAAGAAGTGCAAGTGCACCATAACGTCTCCTCTTTGAATAAATTTATCTTCCTACATCACCGTGTAGGCTATCTTCTCACTTCAAAATTTGTAATGATTACCGGGATAAATACTCTAACACCACATCTCCTAATTACATACTAAATCGGTCTATCCCTGCAGGCCTGCAGCTGCTTTTTTTTTCGTTCTATCCCTCGCCTCCCACATTGTCTCCATCACGTCCATTGCTCGCAGCGCAGCACGTCCACGTTCACCTCACGTCCCCTGCCCGGGGTCCACCACGTCCAGCCGTCCACCTCTGTCCAGCCGGTGGTGTCTCAATCGGCGCTCGTTCGCTAATGGCGCCGCCCGGTGCGCCGCGTGAAATTGCAATGTTTTCGGCCGTCGTCCGGGCGGCACGGTGTGAAAATGACAGACCATTTTTCAGCGTCTATTAATCGCCCTGGCTCGTAGGTACGGCAGCCGCGACGACAGCAGCAGCAGCAGCGGTGCGGCCGCAGCAGCGGCAGAAGTGGCGGCGGAGCTCATTGAAACCGTAACCAATCGCTACTGACCAGAGGTGACGGAAAGGGGCGGGGAGGCAGCGGAAGGAGGGGTCGTTTTACGCTCCTCGGACGTACGCTCGCTGTCTGTCGGGGTGTTATCGTTTTGTTTTGGTGCGTCCGTCGCCGGTTGGGAACCGATCAGCGCCCGGTGGGCTGAATTACGAGCCCGGTTCAGTGTGGGAACGGCAGCTGGGGTGTGATTGGACCGCGCTGAGCCCGTACAGGATGTCCGGTGGGTGTCGGGTACTGAACCTCTCCCTGTAGTCTGCGGTGGGTCGGACAGGACAGCGATGGTATGAAGGGATGGGAGAACAGAGCACAAGCGTGTTCCGTATTTGCATTTTTGGCACACATCTGCGGCCTTCCCTAACAAAACGTATTCCAGAGTGCCCAGATGTGATACCGCAACCCAAAACGTCCCATTTTCTGTGATTTGTGTCTGTTCACACCATGAAAGACTGCACTCGCTAGAAAAAAAGAGTGCCGAACTGCGGGGACAGCGGATCTGAACTGTCCCTAATGAGGCAGCGTTCCGGTGTGAACCGTGCTCTAGTTCGACCACTGAGACTAACGAGCTCCGAGAGCGTCACCTCTGCGCAGCACCTGGAACAATTAGGCGTGATTTACACGGGCCGGCGAGCGATAACAGACCGGTGGAGCCGTCAGGGAGCGGTCCCGAGTGAGATGTCAGCGAGCCACAGGGTGTGGGAGGCGGGCCAGGGGGTGATCACTGATCAGAACAGAGCTGTCCTGGACGGCCTCTATTTCTTTGTACGGTACTTCCCACACATCGCCTTGTAGATACGGAGCCGTTCATATCACACTTCTAACATATCAGTCGTGCAAATGCTGACATACAAATTTCGAAGACGTATCCAAAGACCATTATGAGGATACATTTGAAAATATTGACGATCAAGTTATTCATCATTTTACTGTGTATGGTTCAACACCATCCCAGATCTCAATGGAATTGCCGTCAGGCTTCGGTTTCCATGCAACCAGGCGCAGCCGGCCTCGCCCATCGCGTCATCACCCTCCGCACGTGCCGGCAATATCTTCCCGTCCACTCCTCCTCTCCCAGCTCTCCTTGTCTTCTCTCCTGCCCACTCCACGTGCCGATCTATCCTCCGCTGCCACCTCCAGCCACCCACCACGAGACGTGCTCCATATTTCCGGCTGTCCAGGCCCTCCCATGATCGATGGAGGTCATCGATGACCATCGGCACGGAGACTCTAATTGGAGAGGGGTCCCGTCGGCCGGCCATAAGAGGCCGCCACGGCGACAGGTACCGATACCCGATCCATAATTAAATGCCCAGAGATGGATTGGAAGCCATCCGGGCGCGGCACCAAGTTTGACTTTACGCGGAAGGAGTGGGCGAAGATTAATTGAACTCTTTCGTTCAACTTTCGTATTTCGCGTCGTCGGTTTTCTATCTCACTAACGCCCGATATCCCACACTTTCTTTGAGCTCCAATGTTCCCTCTCTTTCCCTCCCTTTTCCTCTCTCTTCCCCCTCTCTCTCTCTCTCCCTCCTTCCCTCTCTCTCTCTCTCTCTCTCTCTCTCTCTCTCTCTCTCTCTCTCTCTCTCTCTCTCTCTCTCTCTCTCTCTCTCTCTCTCACTCTCTTCCTCTCTCGTTCCTGATCCTGTCTACTTCCGTTTCTGTTTCATATGCGCTTCCTTTACGTTTCTGTTCAGTTTTCGTTTTTAGTGCTCTCTCACTTTCTATCAAGCCCAGCCCTCTCCCCAACAAGTGCGTTGCTTGAAAAAGATGCGCTAAAACAAAAAAAAAGTGATGAGCTAAATCCCCAGGCAACAAAAAACGGCCAACTCTGCTCCCCGGGGCTACTGTAGGTTGGTGTTCAAATGTGCAGCATTGCTGGCGGTCGATGCAATTAGAGGCCGGTACGTCCCGAGTGGCCTCAGCAACTTTGGCGGCTTAAAAGCTTTCGAGAGGAAGCTTTCCACAATGAATGGTTTCCGCCGCAGTTCCGGGTACTCAAGGACACCTACGTGAAGACCTGTGGACAAAAGAATACTACAGAAGAGCAGTGGGCTAACAGTGCATTTAGTCAAAATTTAAAGTGGGCTACGAAGCAGCGTTTTCATGATCGACCAAATTTATGACCAAAGTACAAATCAGATTTAACAATATCTTTCAGGGAATCCGGCGTAAAAAGCATAAATTAAACGTTACAGGCTAATTTCAAATTTAACACAAGCCCTTTTTGAGGTCCACGTATATGACTTGAGTTAACCCTCGCCCCGTTGGGGGGCATTTTGCCCCCCTGTGGTTTTTCCTAAATAGCAAGGAAAACGGCGGCGCGCAGCGCCGCCAAATTTTCAGTACCTTCTTGGGCATCAATTTGACACCTTCACACCAAATTTCAAGTCTTAGGTCACCTAAGGTCAGGAGTTATTGAGGTCAAACTGAGGTCATGTTCGAGCAAAAATGAACGAAAGACATGCAATCTTGAAACGCTCACCAAATCTACAGTTATCAAGTACTTTCAAAGTTCTTTATAGGGTCTAGTAAACAAAAAGCGGTGCTACAAAACTACTATCTCGGATTTTCAAAATGTTGGGTTTTTTACCCAAAAAAAAATCAAAAAATTGATTTTTTTTAGAAAAACTAAAAAAAAAATCAAAAATTTTCCAACTTTCAAAAAACCCGGAATATATGTGATATCCCCTGCGCTCTTCTATATACATACCAAATTTCAGATCGATATCTTGTTTTTTGGCCAAGTTATAGCGAAAAAAAAACTGTTCAAAAATGATGACAACAAATTTTTTAACTCAATTTTTAGCGATTCTAGACCACGTACGGCAAAACAAAGACCACCATTGAACTCTCCGTGACGAGCTGCATCGATTCGATACCCATTTTATGCAAAAATATTAACTTTGAAATTTGACCTAATTTGACCTGACTTTGACCTGACCTTGACCTGACCTTGACCTGACCTTGACCTGACCTTGACCAAAACGTGACCTAAGCTGGCCCCAAAGGCTGCCTGACCCACATAATCGCATTTGTCATGTAAAATGGACCATAAAACATGTATCACACGACACTTTCATATTGTGCCCCCCCGGTGACCTGACCTCTGTGACCTGACCTGGTATCAGTGACCTCAAATAGCAAAATATGTGTTTGAAGTACATTTCCCCATCGATGATTTTCAATTAAATGCATTTTACTCGATTTTACAACGCATTTCTTGAAATGCCTGTAAACGGTGAAAATTGGACCTTTGACCTGACCTGTGACGTCATCGGTTTGACCTAGGTCAATAAAATTGGATCACAAGGTAGTTCCCTGATAGGGATATCCAACACCGTTTGCCGCTTGTCGCTAGGTTGCGTGGTTCTCGAGATCTTAGGGGGGGGGGGGCAAAATGCCCCCCAACAGGGCGCGTTGCTCGGCAGAGCCCAACGGGGCGCGGGTTAAGGAAATAGTAGGCAAACATTTTTTGTAAAGGTTTCGCAATTTGAATGGACTTTTGATTTGTAATTTGTTAAAATATCAGCTCTCGTCCGCCGAGAGCAATAAGAAACTATCTAAGACTGCTTTTGTTTCCAGCAGATTTGAACCTTCAAAATTAACGGAAGCCGTGGTTTGAAGAAGCAGTAAAGCAAAGGAAACGGAAAAGGAGTGACTTGAAATGGATGTAGTCCTTTGTGACTGTTCGGTGTTCTGGGTGGGCTCTCACTCGGAGGGCTCGGGAGAGTATGTGTGAGTCAGACGGCACGGGAGGTGCGGCACTTTCCTTCAGGGTGGTGATTAGCTCCAATTTCCGGACATTGTCAGGCCTGACACATGCCTGAAAAGCAGGCGGGAATCGCCGGATCTCTTCACATTCGTATTTGCATCCCAGTGGTCGATGGAATTCTCTGTCAAACAGCTATTGACCGGCGGCCGCTTGTTTTGCCACGCGCTGTTGTCCGGACGTGAGACGTGCCTTTCGAGTCAGCACGTGCAAGGGTGGTAAATAGGAGAGGCGGACAGAAAAGACGTACAACGAGGGTGAGGGAGACTACAGACAACAGAAGAAGACGCGAGACAAAAGAGTAGCGGAAGGGAGGAGAGACGAGACGACTGAGCAAACAAATGCCGAGTGACAGATGAGATAAACCCCGAGAAACTACCGAGACATGCTACATGATTCCTGGCGCGCTGGCCGCACACGGAAACAGAAAAAGAGAAAGACATGACAGACAGGCGGACGGCCGCCCGGGCGCGCTCCTATCCTCCGCTAGTGCCGCTGCCGGTGGAGACACAATGGGGGCGGACAGATGGTCGGCCGGTGGGGATCGGACAGGTCTGCTGCGGCCACCGGGCCCCGCCCGCTGCTCTGACCGTCGGCGGCGGCGATTGCCGACATCGCGCGCCCATTGTGGCCGGTAATTGTGACTGCGAGACTCCCCGGGGCTGCGGGCAAGCCGAGCCACGAGTGACGAGCCGACAGCACGCGACGAAAGTGGCGCAGCGGGCGGGTGGCCGCTCCCGGTCAGCCGCGGTCAACCCGTCTGCACGGATCGCCAGCCCCATATTTATGTGTCTCAGCACGGAGGGAATCGTGTGAGATAGAACAAACCAGACATGTGCTTGGATCCGAGAGCTGGATCTATGATCTCAGTGGATCTCTCGACAAAATAGAGGGGTTGGATCTATGATCCGAGTGGATCTCTCGACAAAATTCAGGGGTTGGATCTATGATCTGAATGGATCTCTCGACAAAATTTAGGGGTCGGATCTATGATCTCTGTGGATCCAGCGGGCAAAAATTTGTGGAGGACCTATGATCTGTATGGATCTCACGACAACCTGTAGCCAATGAAACCCTTATCCTACATAATTGTACACCTTACAGTGCAATACAATTGAGAATTATCACTTGTGGACATGGTTATTGGTTAAGACCACTTGTGATCATTAGGTATCATCATTAAATTTGAATTTAAATAAACAACATTTGTACTACATTTAAAATAAACCAAGAACATGCATATTGCTACTTTTTGTGACCAATTGTAACTTTTTCATGACAGCACTGATGACAATCTTATCAACAAGCTACAGCCACTTTAATTCAAAGAACAAACAGTACAGACAGATGCAGTGGCAGCAGGGCACTGCAGATTTTCATTTTGGTCCCATTCTTTCTGCAACGCCAGTAGGGCTAATGCTAAAATGCCAAAATCTATGGGGGGCACTGTACCCTGGTGCCACCCCCCCCCCCCCAGTTCTGCCGCCTATGGACAGATGTTAGGAAATCAAACGTGGAAGCCAAATAGGTCAGTTTTGTTAAAAATAATCCAGCAATCCACTTCTGCCAGGTATGAAATCCAAATCCAGAATGTTCATATGAGCTATTAGTATCTGCAACACAATTTCGATTTAGTAAGAATAGAAACCAACCTCTAATACTATCCTAATAAATTTACAAGTTCAAAAATGGCATCAACTTCTTCAGATTACCTACTTTTGGCATAGTGCCAAGGCCGTCGTGCCACGTGTGGTGCCATGCTGTGCTTTTGTTATGTAGTATTCTATGACCGTGTTGTTATGAGAGAGCCTCCCAAAAAAAGACAAACGAAATTCACAGCTCACGTTTTGGTAATATGGTTTTATTACGTCATTATCGTTTGACCAATGAAAAATCTTAATTTGACCAAGACCGTAATGATTCCAAAAGATTCCCCGTAATAGCCCCTTTAAACTAATGACGTAAGATATTGTTATTCTTTTGAAAAGTGAATAAAATAAAGCTGCAAGGCGCACACCGCTCAGGGCCATATAATACCATTTCAGCTTACGTTTACGTCATTAAATTCAACGCTACAAAGATGATATTCACAACCAATCGTATCGTAAAATTATGTGAGGCAGAAAAAATGAACATTCTTTAAAAAAAAAGCTCCAGACTTTTGAATTTCCAGTTTGATTTTTTATTTATTTTCATTATACTCGAAGGTAGAACGCCTAGCTCATTTGTTATTTGAAATGACGTCACGAGTTCAATTTAGATACTGAATAATCATTTTACGGTAAACATCCAAGGCCATTACAATTGATATTTCGCTTCCCATCGCTTCCGCAGGATGTTGAATATTTTTATACTTTTGTTTATATCTCAGTTTGTTTTATCAAATATTTCTTTCAATAGATTGAAATACCTTTACCTAACCAAGCCACATGTGTCAGTATCATCTTTTATTGTTTATCAATCAATTGTGGCAGCTGGAAACTGGAAAGCCTCATGGTTGTCGAATGCAAGATCAATGAGATTGTCTTATCAATATCATTATGTAGATTCTATTTTCTAACATGAATTGTGATGTGGTAGCAGGTAGGTACCTAGTTATGTATTGTTCATTAGTCATTACTTTGACTTACCTCTATGTTAATTGTTAATGCAAACTTTTCTGTTGGTATGTGAATGTGAACAATCTTCATGTCACTCAATTCTCTCAAGTTGTGATCGTCATGAGCCTCCTTTATTTTGTATTCTGTATAATGTAACTGGATGCCTTTACTAATATGGTCTTTGTATAAGATTGTTTGTTTCTAACCATACTTTGGTATTCATAACTTCTTATGAAAGAAAGTTGTTAACATTTTGAGCACCTATGAGCTATGATCCCAATGGATCTCACGACAAAATTGGGAGCCAGATCTATGATCCGAGTGGATCTAGCGACAAAATTGAAGGGTCAGATCTCTGATCCCAGTAGATCTCTCGACAAAATTGAGGGGTTGGATCTATGATCTGAATGGATCTCGGATCGGGATCCATGGGATCGGATCTCAGATCCATTTTTCCGGATCCAAGCACATGTCTGGAACAAACCAAGAACAAACAACATGGTGTGATACATTCACGGTTTATCGTGGTTGATTCGAACATCGAATGTAGTTGAGGAGCCAGAAAATTTGCAAATCTGCAAGTGGGCTATTGTGTCTTGCGGGTTAGCTTAGCCCCCAGGCGTTCTGTAAGGAGCTCCTTGCAGCCACACCGACGAGGTACAGGCAGCTAATTACTTCTTCAACTAAACCCCAGGGGCGTTCCAGTTCCGCACGTTAACTATAGACTGTTCCGCTATTAACGCATTGGCGCATGCCTTAGAAATGACCACTCTGGGAACTATCGGTCTGAATAAGAAACCACAGTATTGGGAGCCGTCGGCGATCCCTTGCCTCCCGTTCAGCGTGGACCAAATCACTTATTTAGAACTCATCTCCTCTCTGTGAATTTTAACACCACCGGAACACGCTCCTTGGACTACTTCCATCAGCGGCTCGCTCGCTCACCCTCTCACAAATCGCGCGTGTCTCGCCCCGAAAACTCCCCCGAGTCGAAAGCGTACGCTGCCCCGTGTGAATGTGGATAAATCGTACGCTCGGGCGGCGCCCGGCCGCGTTCCTGATTGCGTGTGTTGTGCTTTCTTCTTCCTCACTTCGCCCAGCGACTCCAGAGAGACGGTCGAAAGGAATTCGCCGCCTCCCGGGCCTCCCGGGAGGAATTTAAGCATAAGGAATGTGAAAATCTTCCCCTGTCTGAAATCCCCAGAGATATCCGGCACTGCATTAACGCTCGCCTGCGTTTCTCATTACCTCTCTGATTTTTATTCATTCGTTGGGTGTTCCCCGCCCGGCTGGCTCGTATCAATGACGCGCATCACTTGACAAAACATCGCGCAGCTGCCGCGCGTCCACATCGCGCTCATATCCTGCTCTTCCAATCCACCGATCACAGCAGAGATTATGGGCATTGTTCCAGCGACATCCCATCTCCGCTACTTGTCTGAAACTTTACAGAGCGCAGATAACATACAGGCACACGCAGCTCCCCCTCCCTCCCCGACCGCTGCCGCGCGCCCGTAATTTCCCGAGGGGTCAGGCACGCGCCAGGTGGAGACGATTTACTGCGCATGCGTCAAAAAACGGCGCAGCGCCGAGCCGGCAACACCTGCCCTCTCGGTGGGGAGGGGAGGGGCGGCCGTCGACGATCTGCAAATAACATGCTTTGCGCGTGGGGCCTACGATTATCAGCCGTTTTAAGTGTAATCGCCCGGAACTGATCATCAGCTGGGCGGCGAGGACGAGGGCGGCGGCGGCAGCGGGGGCGGCGGCGGGGGCGGCGAGCGGAACGCTATAGAATATTGGGGTGTTTGTCCCAATTCCGACACTCATAAACAGTTTTTAGAACATTCGATGATTGGTTTACTCCGAGGTATCCGGCCAGTCTCAATTTCCGGTAAATGCTCTTGACACGGAGACATTAGATGCCGAAATTTCCAGAAAGCCCGCGACAATGTGTTCGACCGACACAGTCTATGCCATCGTCCTGTGTTCCTATGCGCGACCACACACGACCTGGCGTTTCACTGACAAATGGCCGTTGGCGACCGATCCTGCCTCGAATAAGCAACAGATTCTGCAAATGTTTCGCCGATATGTCTTGTGCTGTGTGCGTCAGGTAGAGTGACCGACATAAACCTGACTCGAGCTATCTTAGCAGTGGTCGGAACATCAGTGTCAAACCCTTCAACCAACACCTCAAAACACACCTGTCCGTGCTTCTATCCTCAGGATACTGAAATCCTTCTCCTCCACGCCACAACCCCCTTCCGGGCTGGGCAGGCAACTTTATCTCATGCGGGCTGCTCCCTTGGAGCGGCACCGCTGCTCCCGAGGGAGCGCACCCCGTAGCCGGGTGCAGTGAGTGCCTTGGGGCTGGGTGGCCTGTCTTCGGACGGGCTCAGCCCCGGCGACTCACTAGGGTGCCTGCCCAGACCAATGTCTCCCCCTAATTCCTATCATCCTTCCGGCTCTGCAATGGTCTTGTCGACCGAAAGGGCCTAACCCAACAAAACAAACAAACAAAACAAACCTCAAAACAACTGCTCCTGTATTCATACACTCAGAAAACACTTTGAGAACATTTTTGAATAAGGGCTCATATGAGTGCCAAAACAGGGCTCAAATCTGTATGATTTTAAAATCGGGATCAGTTAGGCGCCCTTTTCGGGCTCAAAGTACATTAGCCCCGAAAGCGGCATCAGTTCGTCTTCCTTTTCGGGCTCAATTCGAGCTGCGTTTTAGGGCTCCATACGACATTCCGCCATTCCGTCTTTTGCTGTTTTCAGTGCCATGTGTTGGTGTACCTACCGCCGTGATTTCAAAATGAATGGTAAGTTATTAGTTATCAGTTATCGCTATCTTTTAGAAAAAATCAAGATGTTGATGCTCATGCCATTTTAATCCCTTATCAATTAAAATTGTGGTGGCATTTGTTCAGAAAAGGTCTGATCTACAATTGTGGCGCCGTTGATACGAATACGCACGGGTTTGATTATTCGTTTTTCTTGTATTTGCGCCACATGAAAGCATCATATCTGGATTCAGGATGTCAAATAGTGTAAGAATGTGCAAAAATTTTGTCTGGTTCTTCGTGATGATGTGATTGAAGCAATGCTTTCAAGGGTAGGTAAGGATTTTGTTACTTGTTCGTAATGGTTATCTTGATGCTCAACTAAAATTAATCCTAACCTTGCCTACTAACCTATTAAGTTAACCCGCGCGGGGCTGGGGTCTCCAGCCGAACACGCGGGGCTGGGGGGGGGGGGGTAAATTTTACCCCCCCCCCTGTTATCTCCCGAACTAACGGTCCGATTTGGAAAATTCAAACGCCAATCGAAAGCTCTCATCACGAACTACTAAAAACATGTACTTAATTTAAAGTTTGAGGTCAAGGTCAAGGTCAGGTCAAGGGTACAAATTGCAAGTTTCTACAGTATCGGCCTTGCACCGTAGTTGCCGAAGAATGGAGTCATGGACTGAGACTGATCGCCCAAAACGTGTTCTTAGGCTACCAAGACAATATTCGTTGCATACAATATCATTCAGACGTCAAGGTCAAGGTCAGGTCAGGTCAGGTCAGGTCACCAAAAAACAAAATATAGAAAAGGGCATGTGCGACACATGTTTTATGGGTCATTTTACTCATAGAATTCAATAGGCACACTCAATAAGTGATATGGACCACCTCTGGATGAATTTCAGGTCGAGGTCAGGTCAAGGTCAGGTCAAGTGAGGTCAAATTTTGAAGTTGGTTGTTAAGGCCTAAAAAGGTGTCTATCTGATGCAGTTTTTCACGGCGAATCGAATGGTGCTATTTTTGTTTCCGTACGAGGTCTAGAACTTCCAAAAAAGTCATTTTTCAAAAAATTGTGTGTCGTGACGTCATAAAATTTTGAATAACTCCCACATTTTTGAACCGATTCTTCTAAAATTTGGTATGTAGGTGCACATAGACCACTTCTCTGACATATATTCCGGTTTTTTTGATAGACTCAAAATTTTGGATTTTATAATGATTTTCCCAAAAAAGTCAGTTTTTTGAAAAAAATTTAGGCCAAAATCCAAAATTTTCAAAAAACCGAGATAGCCATTTGATAGACGAGGTAAAATTACGTATAACCTTTTTTGTTAGTCTTGATTTCTTTAAAAATGAAGATGTTAGCGGCGTTTGAACTTTTGCCGTTTTTGAGGCGAAAATGACGAACATGACGTCACTAAAACGTCAATTTCTCAAAAAATTTCCGACGGATTTCGCTCAAATTTTCAGGGAACGTGTCAAATTGATGTAAGAAAAGGTACTGAAAGTTTGGCGGCGCTGCGCGCCGCCATTTTTGAGATATCGCAAAAATTCGCGAGGGGGGGTAAAATTTACCCCCCCCCCCAGCCCCGCGCGGGTTAAACTTAGTACCAATACCTACCAACCTACAACCTATTTGGATCTTTCATATACTTATAACATGCTGCTGCTTCTGCTAACATGCTGCGGAATGCTGGTTGACATGATGGAATGCTGGTATGACAGTGTTCCATGTTTCAGAATTTTAGGTGAATAACCACACATGATGGGGAAAATGTTTTCATCCTAAAAATATGACAAGTGGCTTTATTTCATCTTTGCTAAAAAAATATGTCAAAAGTTTGATTCAACAGCCAGCCGCCAGGTTACGCATGACTTGACAGTTGATGCATCTACTCTACATCATTTCATTTCAGATCCTGTGAAGGTTCTGACAAAATCTGAGGTAAAAATGACATTATGCAGTTTTGCGGAAAGACTAAATCTATCTCATTTTGTCTTCAGATTTTTTTTTATTGGGACACCCAATTGAAATCCAATTTTAGAACACTGTGACACCATGCCTGTGTGCCAAGTAAGAGGAAGGGTCTACAAGTATACATCAAGATAACCAATTATGGACAAGTTGAGACTTGAGTCATGAGCTCTTATTTGTGGTTACAATACCTTCAACTGCATGATTTTGCACAACTTCCATACAGGCATCCAGACTGGAAAAGATTCAAGTCCATACTTATTCTGGTGCTTGAATATGGCAGTTCAAAGATGGAAGGCATATGATGCTACAAGATGAAAAAAATAATTCAACTTACAAAAAATAGGTATTCATATCTATCCTAAACTAAACTAACCTAAACTTACCTAACCTAATCCAACCCAACCCAACCACCCCAACCAGCCCAGCCCAGCCCAGCCCAGCCCAGCCCAACCCAACCCAAAACCTACAGTCTAAAACCTAGAGCTAAAACCTGCAGCCCAAACTGGAAAACATCCATATGGTACGCCGGACGCCCCGCGCCCGTGAAGCCGTCATGCGCCGAAGTTCGGCGCAAGCTATTTTGCAATTTGCGCTGAAATTTCTGCATTATTTGCGCCGAAGGTTAGTGCCCTTTTGCGTCAAAATTAAGCCACTTATACAAAAAGCACGTTTACATCTGCTGGCCAAGGTTTTATAAACCAGACAGAACGCTCTGGGCCTTAACCACTCCTGACTCCCATGTTTGAGCGTCCAAATTAGTTGATGTTTCCATGGAAGCTGAATACCACAATACGTGTAGCGCACTGTAGCATCGTGCCGTGAAATAAGGCTCGGGACGGAAGTTCCGGGGTCACAAAAATTGGTGTGGCGGTGTTGTCGCGGCTGGCGGGCTCCAGCAAGGGGTTTAAGTTTACGACACCACTCTTGTTTCAGGAGAGGTGTCAGCGATTCGAGACTACTTGGGCATGCGGGCAGCGGGGTCGGCGTGGCTGCCTGCGGCTGCGGCCACACATCTTGGCGTCCTGGAGGCGGAGAGATGCTGATGGTGGCATGAGTCATCACTGGCTGCCCGATTTCCATGCTCCAAGACTCGCCGTGAGGGCCGAGGCGGGCGTCGTGCCGATGGAGAGATGAGGAGGGATGCGCTGGCATCGCGCCTACTGGCGAAGGCGCTCTCCCTCCCGTCGGAGGACCCGCCGCGTCGTGGCGGAAGCCCCCCCCCCCAACCGTGACTGAAGTCAGTGACCGGCTGGAGAGAGCGCGGGGGAGCGGTGTGGGACCACTGGAGTGGCGCTGCCCGCCGAGGCGCGCTTATCCACGAGACTGCCCCCGTAGACGCCAACAGACGGCGTCACGGTCCACCTGGACCTGCTGCCGATCGGGGCGTCCGCGACAGCGAGGAGGAGTGCTGCGGAGGCGTGACTGGGAGCGCTCCCCCAGCGTGCGACGTGGGCCTGGGTCGACGGGTCTGCGACCGGGGGAGTAATAGGAAGGCGGCGCTGGGGTCCTCACCGAGCACCCAGACAGTACAACATTGGTACTGCGGGAGGCGGCGGGGAGGATTTGCTCCATTTACCGATCTGAGATGGTGGCGCCCAAAACGGCAAAGCAACATCTCCTGAAGCACCCGTCCTTCGAGGAAGACCCCATAATCATTTGCTCCGACTCGCAGGCGTCGCTGGCGACGCCACGAGGTGGACAAGTGGCCCAGACCCCCCCCCTCATCCCCTAGGTGCCGCCATCTGGGAGTATATGATGGCCCTAGTGGCTGTAGGGGGCCGAAGAATCCACCATAGAAGGAGGGCGGCGATAGCCCGATTAAGCTGGGCGTCCAGTGGAGCCTCGGCTCTATCATGGGCATTGGGCAAGGACTCTGCGAGCACCCCCGTCTCCTCCATCTTCGACGGCACTCCAGTCAGAAAGCTGTCCCCACCCGAGTTTCCCAGCAGCATGGGCCACATGAAACCGAACAGCGCCGAGCCGCTCGACGCTGAGGACCAGGCGAGAGTAACAGTGAAAAGGTGAAACGCTCGAAACGGCGCGCGCCGCCGGCCGAGGGCGCCGAGCCGGCCCAGGCCGGCTGCGGGTCAAACAGAAGCCGTCTCCGCGGCGGCCGCCCAGTGACAGCGACTCGGACTGACGTCGAGGCACCGCTGCCGCCTCCGCCGACCAACCCGCCGCCCAGCAAGGGCAGTTTGAAGGCGGCTGCGCCGGTGAAGGTGGCGCGGCCTGGCAGGGGCCGCGGCCGGCCCACTCCCAGCTACCCGTCCCGCGAGGTGCTCAGTACCACCGACTCGTCCGATTCTGAGGCAGCGCCGTCGGCGGGCCGCCGCCAGCAGTGACGACGACCGGCTGGCGGCGTTCGCGCGGGACTTGTCCGACTCCTGGTACTCGGACTTGCCGCCCAAACTGGACGCCGGCGGCGTGAGCACCAGCAACGCCAATAAAAAGTCCACCTTCATCCGGCTCTTCTCGCACCGTGTCAAAAGGACTACGCCGCGCGGCCGGCCGGCCAACTCGAATGAGCGCAGCGAAGGGCACACGTCCCCGACGGCGGCACTGGCGCCTCCCGCCGCGCCGCTGCCGGCGTTGCTGGCAACGCCGATCCAGGCCCATCGATTTCTACTGTTTTGTTGCCTACGTGCCGCTGCCGCCGCTCAGCCAGCACAATGGCGTGCCGGTGTTGCGCTGTCGGATCGAAAAGCGGCTCGTGCAGCGGACGGACGGGTGCGGCCCGCGCGATGAGCCGCCGCCGCACACCGAGCTGCGCCGCGCGGACGTGAAGGTGGAGCTGGCAGCGGCCTGCTCAGTCCCCTCAACGGCGTCGACCGGCTCTCCGGCGATTTGCGGTCAGAAACGCCGCCGCTTCTGGGACCAAGGTGTCAGAGCGCGGCGCTGCCCGTGAGACGTTAGGTTAGCACAGGCAATGTCGTCTGCACTCCTTGCAGTTCATGTTGAATACACAACCATGTTGCGAAGTAATAGGCGCCGGGTTTTTCAGTTCATAGAACTTTTTCCCTGGCTATTACACCCCACAACCGAACACTGACACCTTGCACAAGTATGACTGTGTGTATGAATGTTAATAAATACATGAACCAATGTTGTGTTTTCGGTTCCAGTACCTTCTTTGGGCACCTCGGCAACAAGTAAGTAATCCGTTAGCTTTGCCACACCTAAGATAGGCTCCCACGTTGTTATTTGCTCCCGGGTTAACATAAACCGGTTTAACGTAACTTTTGCATCCCGGCCAAAATTGCCGGTTAACTGTCCCACCGCTCGAGACTGGCGCTAGGCTGGCCGAGCAAAAAAAAAAGTTTGTCCGCGGCTTCGTCTTATTCGCAGCTGCTGGACACGGGGGAGGGGGGAGGAGGGGCTGCATCGGACGAAAAGCGGGCTCTGGTATTAACTGGATTTTTTGCCAGCTGGCGCCGTATGGTGGCGCTAGCAGAGCTTCTTACATATCAATGCTAGATATAAAAGAATGAATATTTACCAATCAATTTTTCATTTAAAGCCATTTGAAATATTTATGTCCATCCTACTACCGCGCTTAGGTATATCTAAAATTAAATACCTTTCGTGCGTCGCCAGCTGGCCAGCCAGCTGACGCAATCCAGCTTTTACCAAAGCCCCGAAAAGCGATGACGTGAGCCCTAATATTGGCTTCACCACACAATTTGAGCCCTCAAACTGGAATCAGGTGAGCTCGAAAATGGGGATCAGGCTGAAAACTGGTATCATAGTGAGACTAGTTTTAGAGCTTGACACCGATAATGGGTACTGACTAGTGATGTCAATTTCAGAAATTTTGGAAACCAATACCAAACCGATACCGACCAAAACCACTGAGAGTATACCAAAACCGAACCGAAATAGGGGGAAATACCGACTAGATACCGAAATCAGGGAATTATCAAACAAATGCTTCAAACTTTCTCAAGACATATGATAAGCCTTGAAAGGCACCTCATACTTTGAAATAAGGTAACAAAAACAAATCAGGCAATCTCTTTAATTATTTGCATTGCAAAAAAAAACATTTATAACTTATTTTGTACCTATTAACAAAAATTCAGGTCAGTTATTTTACTGGAATGTGTATTCAAGTCAACTGCATGAGGTGTTAGGAAAATAACTTGAACCCTGAATCTTGTCCATGCCTGAACCATCAAACCTTCTTTCAATTCAAGTCATTCATTTCGAGTCCGGTCAAGACAGGGTTAAGTGTGTTATCATGATCCAAAAGTGGTGACCCGCTACACCTTGGGCTGGCTACACCATTAATGTAAACAAAGCCAATGATACCTACAGTTAAACCCAAGTAGCATGGTGATTGGTGACGATGTCACAATACTGACGCAGCCAATTTTTCTTCATAAACAAATGTGTAACACAACAAAACTTAATAAATAATTACTTACGAGGCACACTGATAGATAGCAGACACCACTGTTATGATATCGCGATGAAATCTAAGTAAAATGTCCATAAGTTTACGGAAGCATTGACACACGTCACGTGTCATCTCTTCCATAATGGCGGCCTAACAGGCGGCGGCCATTTGCATTAATGATTAAACTGCATAAAATAAAGTTTTTCTTTTCTTTTTTGCTTAAGTCCACTTAAATGAAAATTCCTTGTATAAATTTTGATATCTTAAAATAAATTCAAGAAAGTTGTAGGCCGCTTTTGCTGAAAAATGAAGTACCAGAAAAACATAGTTGTTCAATTATTTTCAATTAATTATTGAGCTATATCGGTTCCTCAACCTGGCGCAGCTGCGACAATGAAATGTTTTTAGATGTGTTCAGTGTTGAAACTGCTGTGTGCGAGTCAAGCCAAAAGCCAATTATATTTTATGAGTGCTTATGATAAAATTGCTAGTGATCTGTATCTGTTGAGAGAGCAGGAAAGAGAACACTAATTGAAGAAAATAAATTATCCACAGGATCATGACAGCATCGCTCACTACAAGGCTTTTTGAAGTTGAGCGAAGTTGAAGATCTGTGGGGTGATACGGGTGATGATGAAGTGACAAATGCTGCCTTAAATATAAGATGATAATGGTGAAGCTAGTGCTGTATTAAACAGGGTTTTGGATAATGTAATTGCATTGCAGTAAAATGGAGAGGAAGACAAGGTCAAGATCAATCACAGACTCCTCAAAACAAAGTCAAATTTGTTGCTAATAAATGCTTTGGAAAATTTTGAGAAAGGCAGTTTAAGTATGTTTTCCAGCATACAGTGAGTTAAACATTAATTCATGTTTATGTCTTGCACATTGGCTTTCTTTGTAGGATAATTATCCTCATGGTATTGGAATTTGCTAACACTGATAAGTTGCCATTTAACATTGGTAGACTGATGTATTTGATATTACAGTTGATGTGTTTGCCCATTTGTTAGGACATCATGCATTTGGGAGAAATGTGTCATGATTGCCATTTTTCTTCATCCAGTGTCATTTAGCAAAATCAAATTTGAGTTCAGAAGGTTTATCAAAAATGCTTTCAAATATTTTATGACAGTAGTTGATTTTCATGATACCGACAAAATACCAAATGCTTTTGGTATATAATACCGAATACCGAATCGGTATTGGTTCGGTATCGGTATACCGAAATTTTGGTAACCGATTGACACCACTAGTACTGACTGAGCTCTGTTTCTGCGATCAATGATACCGATTTAAGGGATCGTATGAGCCCATGTGGCGCTAGCTCAGAAAGTATTCTCGAAATGTGCTGTCTGTTTTGAATATGGTACATTAGCCCGAAAACTGGTCTCTGAGCCCGAAAATCGGGACACTGTTTTCTCAGTGTAGAAAATCTAACTTCTTCCGGAACATCTAATGCTTTCGTTCACTACATGCTAGCTCAGCAAAAGCCAATAACAACACTAATCCGGCACTACCCCGGCACCAGGCTGACACCAGTCCCGGCACCAGGCACCAGCCATACACTAGCCCGGCGGCGGCACCACCATTTCCCTGTCCCTCTGTCGTCACCGCCCTCCTCACTCCCTGCTCTACCCCTCTGAGCGCGCCGGCAGGTCGCGTGCCACGCACGCCGCTCGCGCGTCCAATATTGCCGCGTAATGTCACACTGGCGACGGCTTCTGGGATGGAAATGGAGCAGATGGCCGCCCCCGCCGCCGCCGCCGCCCCCGCCCCGGCGAGGGACACGCAATGGCGGCTCTTTGTATGAGCGATTCCCCGTGGAATGGGGGAGCGCGGGTCTTCTCTGCGGGTCGAGGCAGGCGCGATATCCTGTGCCCTGTGTCCGCTGCAATTAGCTGGTCCTCCCCTCAGCTAACGCCCGCCGAAAAGGCGATGGGAAACTCACAGCCATTGAAGCACAGTAATCCAGTTAACCGTTTGTTCGTACAATCAGCGCAGCACTCTTTGTGCAGGAAGTTGGCCCGTAAGTGCCTCATTGAAATGCCCGGGAGAGCTCCCGGTCGGCTGCCGAGATATTGTGAGAAGACTCGTGGAAGGACGTGTTTCAACGGCCCCAAACGGCATGCTCAAGGTAAAGGTCACGGAACGTTTGAGCACTGATTTGCGAATTGATCGCTGGAAAGTGACTATGCACTGAAAGAAAAAATGACACCCTGTACGGGGTATTGACGGTCATGTCAAAAATAACACCCGAGTGGGGTGTTTTGAGGGGAGTCGCTGAGCTATTATAAATGGGGTGTTTGGCGTACACCCCAGGAGGGTTTCGACGCATAGTGGGGAGTCGCAGCCGCTAAAGGGGGGGGGGGGGGGGGTCAGCGCCGGCCCACATGGGGTTCCGTTAGACTGCAGGTGACACCCCTCAAATAGGCCCGGGCAGCGCTTGTCGAACAGCTCTGCGGATCCGAAGGTTGGGACTTTAATTGTGAAAAACCGCCCGCTCGCCGCCAAACGCAAACACCGCAAAACGCACGCCCAAAACGCAAACGCAAACTTCGCAAAAAAACAATCGCCCGCCCTCCGAAAACCGCAGAAAAAAACGCAAAAAACGCCGCCAAAAAAAACGCCCGTCCGCCGCAAAACGCAAACACCGCCGCCACAAAAAACGCCCGCATCGCCCGCCGCCAACGGCGAAACGCCGCAAAAAACGGCCGCCCGCCGCAAATCGCAACAACGCAAATAACGCCCGGCCGCCGGCAACCGCAAAACGCCGCAAAAAACGGCCGCCCGCCGCAAACCGCAAAACGCCACAAAAAACGCCCGCCCACCGCAAACCGCCGCTAAAACGGCCGCCCCCCGCCAAACGCAAACACCGCAAAAACACCCACATCGCCCGCCCGCCGCCAAACACAAAAACCGCAAAAAACGCAAACACCGCCGCAAAAAAATGCCCGCAACGCACGCACGCCCGCCGCCAACCGCAAAACGCCGCAAAAAACGGCCGCCCGCCGCGAAACGCAAACACCGCCAAAAACGCAAAAACGGCCGCCCGCCGTCAAACGCAACCACCGAAAAAGCAAACACCGCCGCAAAAAACGCCCGCCGTAGGCAAAACGCAAACACTGACGCATTAAGACAAATATGGCGCCTTGCGACAAGTGTGGTGCATTCATATCTGCCGTTTAAGCAGCCATCCCTCAATCAAAGCGCACCCTAATCGTCCCATGTTCGACAAAGTTACGCACATTCTGCGATTGCGGCAAAAATGGCGCTTTGAGACAAACGTGGCGCACTGCAACAAACATGGCGCATTCGTTCATGTCGCTTAACAATTCATCCACCCACCAAATTCTAGCCCAATCGGACTTAAACTGAAAAAGTTATGTACATTTGAATATTTCACTATAAAATATCTCCGCAACGGAGGTGCCCAGATTTGCACGTGTGCCACGTGACCACCGGTGGTGCAAGCAGGGCTTGTCCCCTCACCGATTGTTCCATTTCAGGCTTCCTCACTGCTGCTCATGGGTGTAGGAGCGCCAAAAATATTGGTGAAGGATGTCACCTGAACCTTCGGAGAGGGTGCAGGACCTTACCGCAGTGGAGGGGGGGGGGGGGGATTTCGCCAACTCCTGTTTTTTTTTATCGCAAATGTCTCACGCCAATCGCCATTATCATCTAATTAACGTCAACTTTTCATTACACGCCTAAAATTGAATTTTTAGGTATCCAAGCATACCTTTGGATACCTACCAAAGGTATCCACCATCCAAGCATACCTTTGGAACCTAAAGGTATGCTCCACTGCATTTTTTCGTGACCAAAGTCTTACAACTTTCCCACGAGTAAAAACAAGCCAATTTATTTCGATATTCACGGCATTTACTGAGACACATTTACACGTTTACCAACTTCAATACAGTTTTCGGCCTTACCATATGGTGGAGTAGCTCTTTACCCAGCCAGCAATTTTGCTCCGGGCCCAAGCAGGCTCAAGTGCGGATTGCCCGAGATTTTTAGTCGGGCTAAAGTCGGCTAGGGCTTGGGCTAAAGTCGGCGTATGACACAAAAACGCCGACTAAAGCCCATGCTCTGTCGGAGGTATGCCCGCTCTGCGAGCTCCGGACAGCCGCAGTTTAGCCCTAGTTGAGCGACGATTGGCGTTAGCCCGATTTAACCCGCGCCCCGTAGGGGGGGGGGGCGAAACGGCCCCCCCTGTCCTTTTCGGTCGATATCTCCTAAACGGCTGGAGATATCGCCACCAAACTTTCAGGACCCCTCCGGGCATCAATTTTACACATTGTGACCAAAAATTTTTCCAGGGGTATGATAGGTTGGCCACAAATGACGTCAGAGTGACGTCATGTTCTGTCATTTTCGACCGAAAAAAGACCTTCGCGAGAAGACCTGTCAGGACTACAGCTTTGAAGATACAGAAAAATGATCAAGACATAAAAGGTGTAGAATTGACAGGGCTACAAATTTGCTATCTCGAATTTTTGAAATTTTTGAGTTTTGACCCCCAAAAATCAAAAAAACATTTTTTTGGATATATTCGCCAAAAAATCCAAAAAGTTTTTTGAGTTTCGTAAAAACCGGAATATATGTGATAGTGCCTACCGTCTTCTATCTACATACCAAATTTCAGATCGATACCTCGTTTTTTGGCCAAGTTATAGCGAAAAAACTGTTCAAAAATGATGACGTCAAATTTTCAAACTCAATTTTTGGCAATTCTAGACATTGTAGAGCAAAATAAAGACCACCATTAGACTCCCCGTGACGAGCTGCATCGAATCGATACCCATTTTATGCAAAAATATCAACTTTGAAATTTGACCTAATTTGACCTGACCTTGACCTGACCTTCACAAAAACGTGACCTAGGCTGGCCCCAAAGGCTGCCTAACCCACATATTCGCATTTGTCATGTAAAATGGACCATAAAACATGTATCACACGACACATTCATATTGTGACCCCCGGTGACCTGACCTCGCTGTGACCTGACCTGGTATCAGTGACCTCAGATAGCAAAGTATGTGTTTGACGAACAATGTACCATCGATGGTTTTCAATAAATTACCAATTTACTCGCTTTCACAGCACATTTCTTGAAATGCCTGTGAACGGTGAAAATCTGACCTTTGACCTGACCTGTGACGTCATCGGTTTGACCTAGGTCAATGAAATTTGGTCACATGGTAGTTCCCGGGTGGGGCTATCGAACGCCGTTTGAATTTTGAAAATCGGCCGGTAACTTTCCGAGATCTTAGGGGGGGCCGAAACGGCCCCCCCTACGGGTGGTAGGGTCCGCCGGTAGCCCTACGGGGCGCGGGTTAAGCCCGAGCAGTGAATCCATTTATATAATGGAGATTACTCTGGGCCCGAGCGGGCTGAACTCCGGCAAGCCCACTCTGTGTGCCCTGTCTATCCCGACTTAAGCCATAGAAGTGAATGGGGTTTATACATTGCAAACTGCTGTGGCTTTGCTCGGGTTCGGCTCGAGTGACGGCTCCTGTTTTCTCAAGTCTCGACTTGACTTCATCTTGCTTTTGCTTCACACTGGATCAAGTAGCAAGGAGCAGCCAATGCACTTTCAGCAGGTCGTGCGGTTTCAATGCATATTTAAAATTGTTAGGGTCACTCATATGCTCTGTTAAAGGGACTATCCCACCTTTAACATGGGGTTTGAGTTGAGATAGCAAAGTTTGCGGCGAGGTTCAGAAACCACTATCTATCTAGGTTGCAACCCCCGCGGCCTCTTGGTGTTGAAGAAATTCGTTCCCTTCATTTGAAAATGGGCCTTGCGCAAGGCCCTATCTTCAACATGGAGCGACCGTTAGTGTGACGTCACCTCGTTTAGTCATTCTGATTTAAATGGTTTTGTTCGTTGAAAAATCTCTTAAAACTTGGTTTGAACTTTGTTGTGGTGCCTACGGAGTAAAAAGAATCAGCTTTATGACAGTAATGTGGCCTGTGGAAGGAGGTAATTTTGTGCTGTGACGTCACATATTTGAAAATTTGTGTTTGGAATATGGGAAGCCTAAGATGTTTAATGAAAAATAAATGCCAGAACCGTGTTCCTGGTCATTCAATCTATAAAGTCGGGCACAATTTAACTGGTTTTAACAACATTTTAGAAGGTGGGATAGTTCCTTTAACCGGTCATCGAGGCTCGAGCATTGCAAAAGGAGAGTAGTGGTTGACTTTGATTGAATGTATATTTCAAACGACTACAGACACGTCAAATCAAACACAAATACATGAAACAGTGGACCGCAAACTGCAGCAGTAATATGGCATGAGTCATTAAAAAACGCCATCAAAACTATAAAACAATCACATCTCACAAGACCCGTTAGCCTCCCTCCCCGTTCATAATACTTGGTTAAACACTCAACCGAAAGCATAAAGTAAGGACAGCAAGTAATCGCTCATAAGACATACCTAAAGCAATAAGCAAACAATCGTTTATAAGGAACTTCACTCTGGTGAATGGGAGCTTTGGAGACTTCTGGCTCCTCCACACACACACATCTGCAGTAGGTGGTCGGCCAGCTTTCGGCGCAGTTTCCGTATATGTAAGTATACCTACTTAATTATAAGCAGGCAGTTTCCGCTAAACCACTTGGCGAGGGCGACTACGGCGTCCACCCGGTCCTGGTTTGTATAACTATTCCATTTTTTGGAACCATTTGCTCTAATGGTACGTACCTGAAAAAGAGATTAATTGGTTTAATTTACATTGCATGTTTACTTGAAAAATAACTTATTGATGCTGTAAAAGCACTTCTCATTGATCCGTATAAAATGTTCATTTAATTTTAAATGCGGACAGAGAATGAGCGTGCTCGGTGACAAGTAGATAAATATTTGTGTTTTGTATTTCATTTTCCTGGGTCAGAAGTGCTGGTATTTCACAAAGATATAAAGGCACGGAATGCAGCTTTTCTGAGCGAGGGTATAAGTCACCAGGCTGAACAGCTATTCAGCTTCATGTTTGATGGCGTCAAACTCAGTCAAAATCATGACGTTTACATACGATCAAGCGCACCATTCAATACACTTACCTACCGTAAAACTCCATGCCAGTCCACTTGATAAGAGCAGTGAGCACTATCCCTTCTTCGCGCTGTCACACGCGCCCAAACATCAACCATCAAATGCCCCAACACCGGTGTGTCGTTTCGTCGCACAGCGCGCAGACTGTCACAAACGCTGCACATGATTGGCGCAGAGCTGCGCATGCGCGAACAGCCGAACAAGTATGGCTAAGCTCCGGCTTTACTCCAGTTAGCCGAAGGACACAGCCAGCTTGATCAGCCCGCGCTCCGCCCAAGTTAAGCCTGTTTTGGATGCGCGGGCAGATGTCGGGCTGAGCTACTGCTATCCGCACGTGGGCATAGCCGCGGCATGCCCCAGCTCAGCCCTAGTAAAAAATACATTGGTTTTGATCAAAGTGGGCAAACCCAAGCTAAGCCCAAGCTGCCCGACGCTTGCCACAGTTCAGCCCAAGCGAATTGCTGGCTGGGTAGTATTGGCACGAGCGTTCGGAAAATGTTGGTATATGCTTTCGGCCCGCTCATACTAATGCTTTAGGTATCTGGGAAACAGTTTTGGCCCGTGGTCATTTTTCGTATACCAGCAGATTGTTTTGAGCTTGGTTTTGAGGTCATTGACCCGTCTTTCAACATTGCTTACAAAGCTCATTTCTAGCTATGCTTCTTTTATCTTTGCGTTGCCCAGAAGACGCGATAACTTTGGTGGGCCATGTGGCGATTCTATCCGTAGGTACGAAACGCAAATAAACGCCAATAATCAAATTTTTATTTAGGTAGGTACACGTCATTTTGGACTAGTCGACAGGGCAGTGTTGACAGCTCCGGGTGTTACCGTGCCGTGCTTCTTACTTCATTTTGATGTTCACGATTCCACTGTTAGGTACTGATGTTGAACACGATATAAGGGGAGCTGGAAACTGATATTTCGAAGTAAGGATTCAACTTCTTCACGTATTGTTCACTTTTTTCTTAGCGTTTCCCTACTTTTTATTTTTTAATAACAAAACTCAATGCAATATTAATTGTCATCACCAAAGCCAAATCCTAAGAAACTGGTGAGAAGCGTAGTTTTGAGAAGGCTCATTTTGCAACTACGTGCACCATATGGTAAAATAAATACCACACTTAGGCCGGAATGATTTCTTGAGGACCTCGGTCGTTGTTGATATTCCGCCCGAGGCCGAAGGCCGAGGGTGGAAAATCAAACAACGACCTCTGTCCTCAAGAAATCATTTACCGGCCCCGTGTGGTATTTTATATTACTGTATGCCTGGCCTATTCAAATACATTAGCCTGAGGGGTGTGGTAATAACTGGTGTAAGCAAAGTGACCACGGCCAAAAATGCATTACCAAGTCAACATTTTGGGATGGCCTCGTTCAAAAAACCGCTAAGAGCTTCGGTCTAGACAATTGTTTTATCATTGGCATACAGTAAAATACATACCAAACTCGGCCGGTGATGAATTGTCAAGACCTCAGTCCTTACTGATTTTTGAACTCGGCCTTCGGCCTCGTTCAAAAATTCAGTTAGGAATGGACCTCGGTCTTGAAAATTTATTTACACCGGCCTTGTTCAGTATTATATATTACCTATCATTTATTAAATGGCGTGAATTGTCAAAAAAGGTGGGCATAACGCTTCATAACTGAAAGGATGGGGTAATTGGGTACCTGTTGCCGTTTTAGCCTTTTTGTTCATCCCATTCGGCATTGCTTTTTTTAACATTAGGTCGACCGTCGAACCCAGTCGTTCCAGCATTGGTGAAGACCCTCACCTGCATTGCTCAAGATTGGTGAAGGATCCTTCACCAATCTAAAACTTTGGTGAAAGGTATCCTTCACCAAAGAGATACGTTGCTACACCTATGCTGCTGCTGTTTTCGTGCTATAAGGCCACAAGTTGGCTTATACACGATAATCTGGGAGGTACTCCACTCAAACACGTGGCCACGTGGCACGTGCCGGACCTGAGACAGCTTCACCGTTCACGCCACGTAATGACCCATCGATGTAGCCATCAGCATGTAAAAGATGATCCCGGCCGGTGTCACCGTTGATGAACAGTGGACGGCTAAACTCGAAAAACGAGAAAATTTAGGGAAATTTCACCTTTCTAATATATAATTTCCCTAGAATTCTTAATTTTTCATTTTACAAAAAATCCGAGATAGCAGTTTTCTAGCACCGTTCATTTTGTGTCTATACCCGTATTCAGATCGACTCTATCATAAAAACTGACGGCCTGACGGCTATTTCCCCCATTCCTTGCATTTCACAATGTTGGTGTATTTAAGAACAAAAATTGATCCCGTGCCGCGGCACGTGCAATAGCACGTACGCCACGTGACCACTGGTGCGACAAGCTGGACTCATCTGCTCACCGGCTGCACTGATTTGGTGTCGCTAGGTGGAGTGGTTTCGGAGCCATAGACCCCCAGTTGGCCAATGTCGGATTTTCCCGGAGGTTACCCCATCAAACACGTTTGCACGTGGCACGTGCTTTTCAATCGCCCCATATCTGACCCATACCATGTGGTAGCCGACACCCCGGGGCACAACATATTGGAACTTTTTCAAAATCTAACGTGGAATTTTTTTGCAAAATCGATTTGAAAATAATTTTTTGAAATCGCCATAGGCTCAGCATGGGGTAACTGTCCTTAACGATTACCCAAAATTTTGTTAATTATATTTTAAATAATTACCATCATGAGGTGGGGTCCCGGCCCGAGATTCGACCCTAAAAATATAATTCATTTCTAACGTGGAGTTTTTGCGCAAATCGCATTTTAAATTTTTCCCCATGTTAACCCTATGGGAAAATGCACGTGCCGATTACCCCAAAACGGGTTAATTATATTTCAAGCGACCGATGCCAGCTGGTAGCTCCCCGATACGGGACCAAACGCTGAAAATGGCAAGAAAATCTATCGAGCCGTTTTCGCGGGGATCAAAATGACCAAAATCGCGGCAGAAACGCTAAACACCCCCCTAGAGAGGTAGCTCAGGTTGGGATTTTCAATAGAAAATCACAATTCTAAAGAATAGTGATTGTCTAATTGAAAAGTCCCAACCTTCGGATATCAGCCGAGCACCCCTTTTTGGTCCCTAAGCACCTGACAGGGTGTCAAACTCCCAAATTAGGGTGTAAAATATAGCAGCTCAACTCCCCTATTTTTCTGATATAACTCCCCATATTGATCCTGACCCCCACGCGGGGAACCGCGCACCTTCGGCAGGGAATCTCTCAGAGAAGTTTCACTCCCCTTTACTTCCGAAAAATTCCCGGTGAGGATTAAGTGTCATTCGGGACGAGAATCTCAGACTATATTTATAACCGGGTGAGGAGTTACTCTTTCCGTTCGCGGCCTTGCGGCGCCCTGTAGTGTGCACGACCAACGTATGACACGGTAATCAGTCTAGATATCATCATGATATAGTTGGCCACTCTACGCTATGCACGCTTTTGCCTTAGCTCCAAACATGCACCAGCCATTCGTGAAAAACAGGTCCCGATTTTACCAACTTTAGTTTGCGCCATCTATCGGTAGGATTTGAAGCTGAAAACACGGGGTGTCACTCCAGGATAATGACACCCCAGAGGGGTTTCAACGGGGGTGTCTCAGCGACACTCCAATTTTTTGGCCTGCAATTTTTGGGGAGTTCGCTAGCCGAACCTCTCCCAAGGGGGTCATGTACATTTTTGCGGCGTCAAAAGGTAATGGGGCTCCCGTGTCGGGTGTCACAACACCCATGACATCCTAAAATCATGAAAACGGAGCCTAATTTAGGAGTATTTTGGAGTATGTGGTGTCAGATTGTAAGAAATGGGGTTCCCCGATTTTTTTCAGTGTGAACTACACAAATAATCTTAACATCACAAAGAACGATTTAGCAGGGTGTGTTGCCAAGTACACTGAAAACAATTTAACCCAAGGCCCGCGAGTAAACCGGTGTTTTGCGGGTACCCCTATCCGCAACCATTTTTAACCACCCTCCCAGGAGTACAGTAAGGTCCCATTGCAGTGTAGTCGTCCCTGCTCTCAGCGGACTTGTTCGCTGACAGCGGTTATATCCGCTCAGAGCAAGTACGACTACACCGCAATGGGACCTAGCACTACTCCTGGAAGGGTGGTTAAAAATGGTTGCGGATAGGGGGTACCCGCAAAACACCGGTTTACTCGCCAGCCTTGGGTTGTTTTCAGTAGCGAAAGCTTTTGATGAATGAGCGTCCAGTCCCAATTATGGAAGGGTTGCCGAATTGCCAAATTGCGCCGGCTAACAGTCACCCTCTTGACTTGTCCGGCCGGAAATGCATATCGCCTTTGAACATTGAAGTCATGTTACCCCTAACGTTTCAAGCTCCATCCCGCTTCTGTCGGACATCCGGGTCGCTCTTCGCCTTTCTGTCTGTGGCAGGTCACCCCTCCGGCCTATAATGGCCTCTGCGGGGGAGCGTTCCAGCCCCACCACCGTGCCAATATACGGGGCAATTTGCGCACAAATGGTGCCGATAGCACCGCCGCCGACATGCCAAATATCGCCAGTTGTGGCCAGATTTATGCTCTGACGTTAGCTGGCGGCGTTTATATGAGAACCGCCGACCACCGTCGGCAGCGATGGGTGCGTTTGTGAATTTCAGATCGCGCCAAGTGTGCGCGCTGCGGCCGGCGATGGCGAATTTATTCGTCATAACGACACTGGCGACAGATTTAGGGAAGCAATAGCGTGTGGGGGGATGGCTCACGCCTACACAGTAACCGAGTGGGGGGGGGGGGGCGCACCCGAGGGGGAGGAAGCAGGCACGGACCGGACAGAGCTACCGGACGGCAGCTTAGACGTGTAATCGGATAAGAGACCGGCGCGTTCCGGTATGACAGAACACTGCTGTGGGCGGCATGAATCATCGCATACATAAAAACATCGAGCCGTACTCAATAGGGATGAGAAATTGTTGACGCATCAAAATCACCTTTATAAGGCTAATATCTAAGGTATGAAAATATGTAGTTATTTTGGTTTTCGCTGGATGGATTCGCAAAATCTGGTCTCTCTCTTATACCTGCTCACACCGGTGGAATCTGCTCCTTTCCCTCCCCTTCGATCGCGGGGCTCTGGGGGGATCTGAGACCTGCGTCAGGACGCATCTGAGGTCCCATAGGAAGCCTCTGCTGGCTATAATTGGAACAAGCTGACAGCCTCCGGTCTGGCCATTATACCCTGACCGATGCCGTCTCCCAGGAGACGGGGCACTAATGACGACTGGACGGGATGGAGAAGGGACGGAGACGGGACGGAGACGGGACGGAAACGGGACGGAAACGGGACGGAAACGGGACGGAAACGGGACGGAGACGGGACGGAGACGGGACGGAGAAGGTACGAGAATAGATAAGTAGAAACTGATCAAAACACATTTTGCATTTAAACACTTTGATGTCATGCCATTTCCTTTCTTCAGCCCTCAAACCTCAAAAGTTGTAGTTTGGGAAACCACTCTCAGCTCCTAACGATTTGGGTCTTTCATATTTATTTTTGGGACACCTCATCCTCAAATCTCCTGTGGTCATGTCCATCATCCACTGCTCGGTCCACTCGTATAGTAAGCATCACGTCTCCCAGGACAGAATATAACTAACCCTCCTCACTGCGTCACCCTCCCAGCTCCGCTCTCAACAGACGACCATCTGTTTGCCTCGGCCATCGCCGCAGATTGCCGAGCTGGCGCCAAAAAAGCCCGCCACAGGCGTTACTGGAATGCAGCACGCCCTGATGGATGCTGGATGGAAAGCTTGGTCCGGCCCAGCGCCGGGCAGGTAAGGTTTTAGGCGGGATAGGAGTTCGCCTGATTAGGAAATCCAGCGGAATGAACAGTTGAGACGCTGTGCACTATATGACAATTATTTTCTCATCCTACGTTGGCTGGGTTGGGTTTGCTCCAGACCATCCCTAGAGCGGAGGTTTGTCTCTCACCAGTCCTCTTCCATGGCTGAATCGGGTCTGCACTTTCCATCTCTCGTGAATTGGTCGGTTTTGCTGTTAACAGACCATGTCTTCTAGTGCGCCTATGGTGTGATCCAGACCTCTATGCAAGGCCCCTCTATGGTGCCTTCTGGTCTATCCCTATAGCCATCTCCCGTCGCACATTGCCCCAACAGACGGTAAATAACTTTTGAAAATACCAATTTCCAATTTTAGTGTTTTCTGGACCAAAATTTTGCGAGGAATCCGATGGTGTGGTCCCCGAAATCTGAAAAATTTCCATTTTGGAGATAGCACCTATTTTTGAAAAATAAATATTCGTCAGGCTTAATAGTCAAATAAATTGGAAATATAATGAGCTAATTTTTGTAACAACACTAGAATGTGTCGAACATGAATCAGAGATATATTTTAGCTGAGATGATACTATATCTGCGCATACATGTACATGAACTAGTACATTAACCCTCGTCGGCCCAGAAGGGGTGGGGCGGGTGCCGCCTAATAGGGCTTTTCGCGATAGCTTAAAACTCGCTTAGGGTAGACAGCTGAAACTTGGCATACCTTATCTTTTATTCAAGCTGGATCTTTTGACCTCAACTGCGTTTTGACCTATGACGTCATAAATGAGCCTCTGCGAGGTCCTCAGATGTTGCAACTTTGCAACGCCCTCAGTGCCAGAGGAACTTTCACAGGAAGATGAAACTTACAGGACTTAGTATCCTTCAGAGGTCTCACAACTTGTATATCTCGGATTTAACCTAAATGTCACATGAGGTCAGGTCGGTCACGTGACCTCACCATTATAAGTCAATGGGGGAAATATGAAAACTGTTATTTTGGCGCCGGAAATGATCTAAAACTGTCCCAAGCACATGAAATCGTGGTTTCATGTACTCTTTGTAAGGTCCGATCATGAAACCACGATTTCATGTGCTTGGGATAGTTTTAGATCCAGTGGCGGATCCAGGGGAGGGCAAAATGGGCATTTGCCCTCCCCAAAGCCAAATCGTGTGGGCAAGACTATCTTTTTGCCCCTCCCAAAGCATGTAGCGATCACGATGAGCAAATCTAATACGGCGTCGATGCCTATATGGACGAAAAGCAGGGCTTCTGTCCGTGACGGCCATTCCGAAGGAAGGAGCTGACCACTTGCTGCTGATATTTTGGGTCGATATGCTGATATTAGAATGAACCCCCTGAACTGAATGCATGCATAAGCATATGCAGTGTGGCCAATGGCCATGGTGTGAGGTAACACGGGGCAAGATGCCCAGTCGGGTAAGACGCCCACCACCCTATATTCGAAATTACCTAAGCAATCCACAGTTTTGTCATTTGTTGGGAGCCTCATTGCTGTGGAGCGTTCCGCGTAAAAAACGGCGACGTGCCTAGCCGCCATTTTATACCTATTTTTTGCATATGTTCTGAAAATGTCAGACCAAGGTCTCTCAAGGTCACGAAGTCACTATAGCTGCACGTCAAGTGACATAACCTAAAAACATTTCCAATGCTTGCCATAGCTAAACCGAGTGACGGATCGCTTTGAAACTTTCAGCAGTTAATAAGGGTAACAGTACCTATGCACAAAATGTTAGTCACATGATTTTTATATCGATGACCTAGGGCTAGGTCATTTTTGCGACCTCTCCACTATAAGTCAATAAGAGAAAATTGAAAGGCACCTTGTTTGGGCAAACCTCCTGTCCGGTAGCTCAGTTGGTAAAGCAATGGACTCCCAGTAGTGAGAGCCCGGGTTTGAGTCGCTCCGGCGCTCGATATTTGAGACTCCTGACGGGGATGGTCTGAGGTTGGTGGGAGCAGCCGCAGCCAGTCAAAGTCAGGAGTGGGACAGGCCGTGTCCGGCTTTGAAGGGCACATTAAACATTGGCATTGTTAAACGTTCAACTAAATTCTCCTGTCACCCGGAATTACGCGATCGGACGGTAGGGGTCGGGCTCTACGCAACAAGCTCTGCTTAGCGTAGGCTCCGGCTCCCGTCAATCCGCCCTTTCAAACATTCGTGCTAAATTTATAAGAAACGTCACTCTTAACAATACCGAGTTACAGCCTAAACAGCACACAGTGAACCGGAAAATAGCACCCGTGACCCCTCCTTATGTCCCTGAGATCATCTCAGGTCACGAAAGATATGCAATAGTTTGCAGCAATTCGCTAATAACTTCTGCTGGAGGCATTCTAGAGCAATAGAAACACCTTAGATGTGTTCAGCTTTACGATACGGATCGACTGATATGCAACACGACCTTTTCCATGGTCATGACTAGACCAAATGTCAAAGTTGTAAGTTCACTTTTTAAGATCAAACTATAACTCATTCGACGCGTCTTCGCGAGAGGAACACGATGCCGGTAAAAGTAAGATCGCACAAGGTTTGATTCAAATGTTATCGCAGAAAATCCGTTCCCGTAAAATAGTATATATTATGGCAGTTTCCCCTGGAGGCTAAACCGTTGATCTTAGGTCCAATCTGAGCGAATTACCCAGAAAGAGCAGTAACAGCGCTATCAAATTAGCTTTTCTGGGGCGCTCTAGCTCTATTCGTTTCCGAGTTATGCGCCAGTTCTTCAAAAATTGTCGAAACTGGACCTAAATATTATCGGGATTTGGCCTTTGATGGGCTCTGGTGATCTGACATCTGACCTGACCTTAAAAGTGACTGGGGTAATTAGGTCATTATGTTTGACACTCTTTCAAATGCCGCCTACCGCGTGTTGCTACGTATACGTGGTCCGAGCCGAGTTAGAAGGGATATGGGTGTTCAAACATCCCCAAGGGGCGTGAAAATCCAGGAGCCCCAGCGCGACTGGCACGGGTTAACATAAGACATTTTACACCATCTTACGGTAAGATAGTGTAACTGGCGTTGTGAAGTAACTTGGTCACTGGCGCGGTCGTGGGTCGGGGTCGCCGATGGTCGGATAAACTTTTGCCCTCCCCAAACGGATCGGCTGGATCCGCCCCTGTTTAGATCATTACGGCGCCAAAATAACAGTTTTCGTATTTCCCCCATTGACTTATAATGGTGAGGTCACGTGACCGACCTGACCTCATGTGACATTTAGGTTAAATCCGAGATATACATGTTTTGAGACCTCTGAAGGATACTACGTCCTGTAAGTTTTATCTTCCTGTGAAAGTTCCTCTGGCACTGAGGGCGTTGCAAAGTTGCAACATCTGAGGACCTCGCAGAGGCTCATTTATGACGTCATAGGTCAGTGACCTGACCTGACCTGAAAACGCAGTTGAGGTCAAAAGATCCAGCTTGAATAAAAGATTAGGTATGCCAAGTTTCAGCTGTCTACCCTAAGCGAGTTTTAAGCTATCGCGAAAAGCCCTATTAGGCGGCACCCGCCCCACCCCTTCTGGGCCGACGAGGGTTAATGTACTAGTTCATGTACATGTATGCGCAGATATAGTATCATCTCAGCTAAAATATATCTCTAATTCATGTTCGACACATTCTAGTGTTGTTACAAAAATTAACTCACTATATTTCCAAATTCCAATTTATTTGACTATTAAGCCTGACGAATATTTATTTTTCAAAAAATAGGTGCTTTCTCCAAAATGGAAATTTTCAGATTTCGGGGACCACACCATCGGATTCCTCGCAAAATTTTGGTCCAGAAAACACTAAAATTGGAAATTGGTATTTTCAAAAGTTATTTACCGTCTGTTGGGGCAATGTGGTCGGAGGATCGGGTCTGCATTCTCCCCATATCCCGTGGGCGAGTCGGGTCTGTCAGCGGCCTGTCTTCCCTCCCAGGCCGCCGCTGCTCGGCCGCCGTCGGCAGTGTCCGGTCTGATATACAGGCCAATTAAACTAATCTACACGCAATAAAGGTCGGCGTTTTTCTGCCGGCCGCCGGTTGAGTCCACTGGAAAATGTGGGATAGCATAGGAATGGCGTCATATGTCGGGGCGAATGTCGGACCGCCCGCCCGCGACCGGCGCTGAGAGGAGGGGTCACAGGAAGAGCAGGGGAAAAGGGGGAATGGATGGGGGAACGAATAGGAGGGAGTGGATAGGAGGAAAACCGAACAGGAATTGATAGGGGCGTGAGGACGTATTCTGGGATATTCTAGGAAGTACAGGCAAATACTAGTGGAAACAAAATGGAAAGGGAAAAGGCTCCTCATAACTAAAAAGGAGACAGAGCTGGAAGGAACGAGGGCGTGAGCGAAAGTTAAAATAAGGAATTGAAATAGCAGAGCATTCTCAGAAATGAAAAGGGGATACGAATTACGAACAGTGATAAAAAATAATATCTTAGCCTCAACAATCAAGGCCAAATAGCATGCTGCTTCCTTCCATGCTTCCTTTATTTTAAGAGGTCGCCGCAAGAATTGCAAGCAGATGCTGGCAAATCTAACACTTAACAGCAATAGTTACTTGAATAAACAAGTTTCTGTTACGTTGGCACACTGACTTCGGCGTAAGATAATAAAGAACAGCATACCTTCGAAATCGGAGGTGTGTCGACACTTCTTTTTTTAGTGGCATTATTACATAAAGACGAAACAACCATAGATCAATCAGATTCTATGTAAACCTGTTTGCACTTTGATCAAATCATTCAATCCGAAATTGCTACTCCTCGACGTAAAGAACGGGATACATACAGCTCGAATGGGATTACGGATTCTCCGTATCGTAAAAGCCAATGAATACCGGTGTGTCGCTGTATCGAAGATTAGCTCTGGCTTACAGAATTTCCCGGCGACTATACCGCACAGCCGGATCCTTTCAGCCTCTGCATTCGCGCTTGCTGCACCTTGATCGAATCCTGCAGATCTAAAGTCTGAGAGAAATTCAATAACGCGCGCCTTTCTTCTCTTTCTCCAGGCATGTTTTTCTGCGCCGCGATTTTTGAGACCTGTGTTGCCCGGCCGGGAAGCCGGGACTCGAGTTCGCGCGTCGCTCCAAGCCTGCTCAATATCCCGGCTACATGCAGGCTTCATCGCTCAGGCCATCCATCATCTCTGAGCCAATATAGCTAAACCTTCCCCCACACCCGTCGGCCGACAAAGTTAATAAATATCGAATGTGGCCAGCCCTCAGGTGCTACCTCATAAAGCCGCAGCTGGCTCTCATCACGTCTTCTCCATTTCGTCTTTTCTTTTCTCCACATGATGCTGTATCTTTTATCGCCCTTCCTCAGGGCCTGCAGATGCTGTTAAAAGCGCCTCGCAGAAACTGGTCTAAACAAAAGTGGAGGGGTGGCGGATATTGTCGAAAATATTGCTGAGGTTTACGGCTTCCTTGAAATTGCAATGGCCGAGCAGTTGTGCCATATGGCACTGATGATGCTTTTAAAGACGATGTCTTTTGTTTATTCATATCAGATTGAAAGTGGAAAGCACCCATGCGCCCGAATCAGAATTTAGACCGCGGCTGTATGAACAATCGAGCAAACGTCGATGGTTTAGCGTTTCCCGATTTATGACATTTGACAGACTCCCTTCTATCATCCTGCTCAAGCCTGGCGAATTTCAGCTCCTTTTCCGGATCCGCTCTCGAGCCCTACTTACAGCCCACTCGTCGCTGCCTTCGACCCTCCTTTAGCGCGCGACTCCCGCCAGACCTGACGTATCAGTCCTCACTGAGTCCACTCCAACACCCGAGCACCGCCCGCTCTCCGTCCCCTCGAAACCATCCTGCCGCGTCAGCTCTGCCACGGGCGGAGTTCGAGCCGCCCAGGGGCGCCGCGGAGACCCGCGGGCGCCCCGAGACGCCCCTCTATCGCAGCTCGACACTCGCGGCCTGCCCCAGGCGCCTTTGTACTGCGACAAATGAAACCGGCCGAGAGGGATCTGTCGACGCCCGCTCGACTGAGACTGACTTAATTGTGTGTGAATATTTGATCCCGAGTGCCGTCTGTCGTCTCAGCTAAGGGATGTGGTGGTGGTAGAGGGGGCTACAAGGGCTCGAATCCGAGAAGTTAGGGCAGAACTGCGGACTATAATCATTGGAATGAGAATAACAAGCTACCTGCGAGAAGAGCCGACGTGGGCAACATTTTCAATTCTTCTGATGTTGTTTGCCGTCATCTTGTACATTTGTGTATATTTTTTTGCACATTGACGTTATCAAATAAATAGAATGACAATTTTCTGGCAAATTGAGTGATGTATAGACAATAAGATATATATTAATTGTCTATACGTCACTCAATTTGCCAGAAAATTGTCATTCTATTTGTTTGATAACGTCAAATGTGCAAAAAATATACACAAATGTACCAGATGACGGCAAACAACTTCAGAAAAAATTGAAAATGTTGCCCACGTCGGCTCTTCTGTGCTGTATGCTTTTTTCTACTCAATATATTTCTGGCAAATTGTACTCAGCATTTGGCTCCATGAGACAGCGTCCAGCTCCTCAATAAACCATGTTCAGGTGCATTTGTGGCTCTGCGGCCGCCGCGGCACTATGTAGCACATCGTGGGGGCGTGTTCAGCAATGCTTTCCTGCCACCCTGAAGCGTTATGTAAACGAGGGGCTATTGTGTTCTGACGTTTGCTGTCTGCCACAATGGGCCTGCCGTAAAGGAGTGCACCCTGAGGAGGCTATTTGGCCCTCTCCCCCACCCGGACGGTGCAGAAATAAAACCAGAGCTGACACGCTGCGGCCGGTGATACCAGGAACACTTACCGGGATTCAGTACCTGTGTGACAGGCTATAGAAATGATGAACTGCAATCGTACTTTACATTGACGCTATATAGTATATAGTGGTCTATGATTGACGTTATGTTCATAAATTCAAGACACTCCTGAAGCTTCTTTTTTGACACTTCATAGCGGGATCCACCGGTTTCGGCATAGTGGCCCTGTTGAGACTGTTTTCGTTAAAATTGTCAGAACTTCGAGGACAGCTCTCTTCGACACATTTCATCTTCACGTTTGTGACAGTCGGAAAACAACTGTCAGTCAGAGAAAGATGCATATAGCGTAGCCGTTAGAAAATGGACCACATTTTATGAGATGGGAAATAGGAATTTCACTATCCCGTATGCGATTAAAGTCGTGGAGATATGACGATAATTAATGCGCCTCGCTGTGAGGAACCAATTAAAATTATTGCTCCAGCCTCCGCACTTCACTCGCTCTTCAAAGCACATCGACTGGCTTTGAACCCAATCCACACAGAAACTCACAAGGCAAATACTGGGCACAACAACAGCCCGGCGAACTTTTCACCTTGAAGGTTGTTATCCCTGCCAGCGAAGTCTCCGGGTAGCCAAACAGCCTGTGATAACTGGGAGGCGCGGACTCCGGGCCGCAGCCCGCGCTCCGGCTCCGGGCGCGTGCCCAGCCGCGGGCCGGGCCGGGCCGAGCCGCGGTCTCGGATTTCACACGGCTCACGGTAATGAGTTGGGGCGTACCGTGACTGCTGACTGACAGCCGCTGACACCGCGGCCGGAGTAGGTATCCCCTACCCCGGCCTGCGTCCCGGCGTCGGCGCCCCGCTGAGCCATATTTGTTTCTTCATTATGCGATAAGGCCCGGCGCGGCTCCGGTAGGGTGGTGAGCTGTTTGCTCGCCGCGTTCCGGTCACTCTTACGGCGACAGCTGGGGTTTAAAGGGAGAGGGAGGGTGATCCCTGGCGGCACCTGAACCCACCGACGCAGCAGAAAACCTCGCGAAGCGCCGCGGAGAGGGACGGTGCCAGAAATGGACCATTCGTCTGGCTCTACGCACAATCGCCCTATCAGAAAGCCGCATCTTTTTCGTCCGACCGCCAAATGGACGTCGGAAGGCATTCAGTGGCAACAAAATTAGCCGACGGAATGCAAAATGCCAAGGCGTAAGCTGGGAATTTTTTCACGCGACAAAGAAAAACTAATCACGAGTAGAAACGGAACGAAATGTAAACAAAGGATCAATCCGGTTTCAAATATGCCCTTGTGTAACAAAACTATCTTTAGCACATATTCTGTCCTGTCAAGATCCACTAAGTCATCGGTAAGTGCGGAGAATCTATTGACATAATCAAAAACTTATCAGCCTTTCCGATCACCACAGCGCACCGACACTGGTACCTACCGACACCGGCAGCTGCTTAATCGTGACGTCACAGGTGACGTGCGTCACTCGCGCTCCCGTGGGGTTTCCTGGCAACGCTGGAGGACGCGTGTTGCCATTAGAGTTTTTACTGCACCATTAGCCGGTTTCACACCTTCTTTTGATCGTCTAATGATATAAACTTTGTCCCGGTGTGTAATTTTGCCCCGAAGTCCGCCATCACCGGCAATTGTTGTAGAGGAGAGGATGGAAGCCATTACGTTTTTACGGTGGCGGCTGCATTCATACATCTACCTGCCATGATGTTATAATAATGCCTGTTTTTGCTGGCCGGGTCTCGTCAGAACTTCAGTCAAGGGACGCTAGCGCGAAGGTCCGTTTTCTTTGTTGGTAATTTGGAAGCGATGCGCCCATGCGGCAAGATGCAGTCGACAAAAAACTGATCACATAATTGATGTAACAATGCATAGCATCGACCGCTAGAAAAATTAGCATCTCAACATATCTTGTCATCAGGCATCAGTGGAATTACTATGACGCTGACTAGCAACCAACCACGCGGCTACCCCATCCCCGTCACTATTTCCCTCTTATAACTGACAGTGACCTTCCTCGTCCCCGCCCGCACTCATCTCACCCTCCCATCTCTGGCTCAAACTCCCACACTTTCACACCTCCCCCGCCCGCCCTTCTCTGAGAGGCTGTCATCCCCTCACGTCAGGCTCCTCCAGCCCACCGCCAGGCCGCGTTTACCCCTCAACTGACCACGGCCACGCGGCCCGGCGGGCGTCAGCCACCACTGCACCAATTGGGTGGCATTCGCTCTCCACCCCGTTCGCGTGGAGACACCCCAGGTTAAGTGGAGACGCCGGCCAGCCGGCCCGCATTTTTCGCCAAAGAATGGATCCGTCCGGCCGAGCGCCGCGCAGAATTCCAATGTAGTCACGTCCGGTGGCGGCCTGAGGTGTTCGGTGTTGTCTCCCCGACCCCAAACGCTCCTTGTTGCGGGGAGCAGGACTGCGAGGGTCATTCGAGGGCCACCTGAGTCAAGAGCACTCGTCGCTGAAGGTGGAATGCCGTGTACCCTGAGACGGGGCTCGAGTGAGCGCCGTGCGATAAACGATGGTCCTACGGGTGCAGAGATCAGAATATTTTGCTCACGGACATGGTGGTAACGAGTACATTCTAACCAGAGTTGTTGATCAAGCTAGTTAGGAAATTATTTTCCATTTACAAGAAGATGAAATCATTGAGGCAAGTATAGCGTAAAAGGGTCAAGATAATGACCTGCGTCTTTCGTACAGATATACCGAATTATGACTTGCTTAGAAAGTAGTTACAGCGTGCATGTCTCATTGTTCAGAATAACATACTTAGCATAAACGGCGTCCCCCAAAATGCAACTAATGCGATCACCCTTTCTTATGTAGCGCTTAGCGCAACCAATCCATTTAGGGCTATTGGCTTGGCGATTCAGTGTTATCAATGCATTCGTGTTGTGGTAGATGTAGTTTCCCTTTCGCCATTACCATAATTAGATCATTTGAGCGCCGATTCATCACACTAAACGGCATAACACCACTGTAGGGGACATCGATGTCATTTGATGCTAACCGAGAGGCGAGTCACCGCCAGATCTAAAAACAAATAAGATCCAACCACCAAGCCGACCGTTTTTGCCATTTACGGACCGTACCAACCCTCCCTAGCGCGTCAAGGTGGAGACAGTTTTTACCGTACTGCGCGGCTGGTCGCTCCGGATCGAGCCATAATTGTGGCTAGTCATCAAGGCTAATCCGCTCGTCAATTTCTGATCTGACGTTTCAGCCGCCCACATGACGCCTTTTGACGTAATAAGAGGTAATGTAGACCCCCAGCGTCCGGTAAGGGCACGCGGGGAGGGACGGACTGTCAGAACTGGGGGGACGGAGAAGGGTTGGACCAATTCTGATGGAGAGAAGGGGATACAAGTAACCAGCGGTTCAATGGAAAAAGGAAACAGCTGGAGAACAGAGATATGGCACAATGTGCGATTAAATTGGCTGCACTTGAAAATAAATGTAAAAATTGAGAGAACTAAATTTCAAGCAAGTCATTTGTAATACTAGCTCCTTCGTTTTCTACGAAGTTAGCTTCCCTGATTTGAGATAACTCGTTAACTTGACCAAATGCACAGCGAACTTATCACCGTATGACTAAGTCATCGAAAACCGGAAATCACACATTCTCTCCTCGGCGGATAGGTGCAACTTAGCACTAGCTATTGTGCAGTCGGACAAAGCCGTCCATTGAGATCGGATCGGCATCTTAGAAGTTCAGTAGTTTTCACACATTTGGCAATTGCCACGATACCAGAGTCGGCCGATCGATCGACGTACGCGTGCTGTCAATTAATCGTTCTCCAAGTCTCCGACGAGACATCGTCACATCACGCAAGATCCCCATACCACGGCGTCAGTTTCACTCGCGACCAGCCAGTGCCAAGCCCAGCGAGCCACCCTCCAAACCCTCAGCCCTCCTTATAAACGCTTAGCCCGTATCTGAGCCGACGGCAGATTCATTTGCGGCTAATCTAGTTGTCTGGTGCAAAGTTATGAGGTGATGTTTCCTCATCACGAGCGGCAGTAAATCATTCGGAATTGTTTTAAGTGTACACGGATTCATCCGGTGCCCATTACAGAGGGCCCTGTAACGGTTCGATGCGAAGTGCGGCGGAGCGAAGAGTCAGACGAATGGGGTATCGGTAGACGGTAACGGAGGCTGCACATTGCAACGGGCCAGCTGTCGGCACTTGGTTGACCTGTCGGCCATCGTGAATAGTTGGACTGCCGGTCATCATAAACAGCTGACCTGTGAGCCATCATGAATTGTTGACCTGTAGACCATCATAAACAGTTGACCTGTAACCATGGTGAATAGTGGACCATGCTGCGACGGTCCTTAGTGAACTTGAACACTGACCGTAGGCGATCGTACATATGTAGATCTGTCAACCACCGTTTTACCTCGAATAATTTAAAGTTTAATATGAAACAAATGCACGTAGAAATAAAAAAAAACGTTATGGTATAAAAGACGAAATCCATAAAGACATGAATAAAAAATGTTTGGCGTGCCCCACCTGTTAACTGAAACATACGCAGTCGAAACAGAAGACACTGAACAAAGATTCTAGATAGTTTCATTATAACGAATTAGATTTCCTTCCCTATTGCTCCGGAGCTCGCATTACGCTCTTGATGATATCATTTATCCGTCAGACATAATTTCTACCTCGCTTGATCATTTATCTTCGGCACCGAACCGGGGGGAAGAAGCAAAATTGCGCTATCGGGATTATGAGTTCATCAAATGTGGATTACTAAAATTGTGGAGAAAACCAGAAAGCAGCCTGTTTTTTTTTTATCTGGTACGTAAAAGCAACAGTAAACGTTATTTGTTAAATCCTGCCAATATTTCGTAAATATCTGAGTTTTATTGCAAGGGCAATAGAGGGGGTAGTATTCATCTTTGTGCGGTCATGGTGAGCATAGTAAGGATAGACAGAAGCTTACATACAGATACAAAATGCACATAGTACATTAAGTAGATTTGCTTTTATTTTTTTCTGGATACTTCTGTTGATTGTTATAGAGGAAAATGGCCGATTAGCTTCAATGCAATTGAAAGGAATGATAAGTAGCTACAAGCCAGCCGTGATGATACATAAAACTAGTTAACCGTTTCTTTTCGACGTCCAGCGAGAAAAAGGAGAGTTAACAATTACAATTACTTGTTACGACATTGCAATTTGCATTATAATTTTACGACTGAAAAAGACCAATGTTTCCAAAATATCGGTCATGCTTACCTACATCAATTCATTGGCTCGTGTCTTAGCTTCAATCAATAAGGTTGCTATAAAAGGTTGCTATGCTGCTACCTCGTGCTTGACCACTTCTTGTAGGCATCCAATCATTCCCACACCTTGTTCAGCTATCGCTCAAAGTACCGACACAGATAAGCACTGACACGGCTATGGTTTTAATGGCACGTGCAGCCGCCGGGCACGCGCCGGTGCTAATTTAGCCAGTTCTTTCTCCGACTGGCTGATAATCACGTGCCACAGTGTACGGTCAGCGCCTCTGACACCCTGGTCCACAGCCCGGCAGGCACTGGGGTGTGTGATTAAACACGAGCCAGCTCAACACCCGTCGCAGTTGGAAGGGGTGTAATGACATTCATTAGTGGGACGACGGGCGGCTTTTGATGGAGTGGCCATCAGTAATACCAAAGAAAGAAAAAACTGAAAATAGTGTGTCACAAGTAGTACTAGGCGGTGCAACAGTCAGGTAAAATGACACAAGCACCAAGAAATAAGTGAGGTCAAACCAGAATGATCACCCGGAAGTTTTCTAGTGCGGTTGGAGGGCGAACTATTTTCACTTTTATCTTATCCAATCCAAGCCAATAAAGTTCCGCTTGTTTTGTGTATCTTACAGACATGAAGGTGTCAGCGGTCTCAAACACTTCCATCATTTTGTCCCGCGGGTTTTGTTGAGAAATTCCTCAACTAATTATATCTCTGATCAGGACACCTCACCGCTATCTCCGTATGTCAGAGCTCCTTAGATACAGCACGGATCGCACCCGACCCCCAGTCTGTCCGTCCCTGTGTGGCGCCTCCTGGACCTCATACCGCCGGTCCTGTGGGTTCGACCAGCACCAGGTGCACCTCCGCCGCCACCAGCGTCACTCTTTGGGTGTCACCAGCGCGTCACTAATCGCCACCTGGCCGCCGCCGCCGTGCGCCGCATTCAGACGCCGCGCCGGCACCGCCGCAAGCGCGCCACATTGACACCACGCGGCGCGCGGCCGGTGTGTGAGGATCGAGCGCGATGTGAAGGTGAGGTGTGACATCGGTCACGGTCACTGAGGGGCGCGCTTCTGACATGCCGCCGAGCCGACCCGTCTGAAAGGACCACCCTCGCAGCTGCTGCCCGAACGGACATCGATTTGTGCGGAGAATAGAGGCAAATTTGAAGGCGACGGGTCTAGAGCCTGACCAGTGACAAGGCTAGCATATTTCAGGGGTCAAGTCATGCCTGGCATAGTTCACCGCGCATCTGAACTTCGGTTATTTCAGAAGGCCCCACATTGCAGGGATCAACATTCAACATGGCTCATTCTAACAAACTAAAGCTAGAACAAAGCTTCTCCCCCAGCTCCAAGTGATCTGCATGCGGGATGCTCTGGGGTAGGGTGGGCTGACGCGCTGGCGGGGGCGCCGCGGGGTGGGGTTATCCGTCACACCCGGTTAGCCTGGCCGGTATGGATGAGCCCCAGCCCCGCGCCGGCCCATAGCGCCAATTACCAGCGTGCCGTTTTTGCGTCGATCCGTCGGCGCCGGTGGCAGCGCACTGTCCGACGTCGTCCGTTGGCCATTATGCGGCCGTCACGTTCGTAATGGATACAGTGGCGGCCGGGCCAGGCGGTATACGGCGGGACGGGATGCAGGCGGGAGCAGGGCATGGTGGACGGCAAGCAGACGGACAGACGCAGGCAGACAGACGACAGACAGACAGACAGACGACAGACGCAGACGCAGACAGACGCAGAGATAAAGCATACGAATACAGACAGGCGTCGGGAGACGGCAGACGAGCAAATGCAAACTAACGCAGACAGATGACAGACGAACAGACGCCGATTAGGCGGCTGACATGGCAGATGATCAGGAAACAGGGACATAAAACAAATAGTATTAATTCAAGAAATACAGTATGGCCACATAGCAGAGCTTCCCTGTACCGTTGCGGTAGGATTTCACAAGTAACACGAGTTCGCGCACCGTTCATCTCATCAGTGTTGGCTTATTGCCTTGTTGCGATGAGACGTTTTGGATAGTGTGAAAGATAATAGAGGTGTTTTCGATTAAACTTGTGATATGATGCGTAGACAGTTACTTAATCGTTTCTAGCTGAGCCTGTAACAAAGCAGCAACCGCATCAACAAAGTTTTGCTGATGCGATTTAAGGCATATGGATTGTTGATCGTGGAAGTTTGCGGGTGCATCATTTACAACAAAGATGGTCTGTTGGAGAACGGTGGGCCATAAATACTCGACATACATATACGTTAAAAGTCACAATAGCATAACAACGGCTGATCACTTACGGACAAATAACACCACTCACAAACGTAACTTCAAATTTTTAATTGGCATCTCGCACATCGACGGAGAAAATATAAAAATTGTCGCAGACCATATCTGTGCTCCGATCCATTCGCGATTCATGTCGTCTGAGTGGAATTCTGATGGCCTATTCATGCCTGTCCCATTGATTATGCAGCCCCTGTGTGTCTGCGTCCCCCGTGGATCTGCGGGGCTGGTCCGTCTGGCAGCCCACCAAGGGGAGAACGGGGCCGTCAGTTGCTGGGCCGCGGGTGGGGGAAGGGTGTGCCGCTCTGACTGATCGGCCGACCTGGCCCGGAAGCCGGCTGGCCAGGGCGCGGTGAGCGGCCCAGGATAATGGAGCAGTGCTATCATTGTTGGGGCGGCCCTAATCGGCCCGCGGGTGTACACGACGGCCGTTAGCGCAAAATGGCGGATATGGTAACGATATGAGAGCTCGTAAAACAAAGCGACCTAGCATGGGATGACGCAAAGGAGGCATAAATGAAGCCATTTGTAATATACTGCGAAAGTGTATGCTAATCCACACAGTAATAAAGATTCAATTTCCAAAGGGAAATTAGAATGCAACCCGACTCATATTACAGTGTAACGTCCTTTGAAGTAGAGACGGTATGGCTTAATTAATTCTTTGTAACATTATTTTTCATTTAAGCCGCTCGGTAGGCATACTGGTCAGAAACTAATCTCCTGCCTTGCGTCTAAAATATGTGCCATAAACGTCCGGCGCTGGTATCACCTGCTACATTATACTGGCCATCCTGACCAGCCCGACCACATATCGGCTACAGCTGCCGCCCTACGTTTCCTCAAAGGGCCTTCCATTCCTCGGATAGACCCGTGCTCCCCCTCCCCTCACCCGCCGGCTGCCCCGGCTCATAACGAACGGACCGACCGAGTCTATCGCCGTCTGATCTTGGCAGCAGCACTGCAACAGGAAATTCTGACCGGCCGCCGCCGCCCCATGAAATAAATGTGTCTCATCATCCTCTCACGCGCGGCGCACGAACGACTGACTGGCCGGTGTGCTATCTGTAAAACGGTGGGAGGCTCACATACCACGGAGCAGATAGAGAAGCTCCGACCTCAACAGCTACCTACTGATGACGGTTCCAGCTTGTAGTAGAATGGACTGAGCTAAGCCGGAGTAGATCAGTCCGAGCTAAGTCAGTTGGAGTAACTATTGAGGACAGCTCAGCAGCTACTGAGGACTGTCTTAGTTTCTTGGAGCCGGTGCTGAGGACAGTCCGATCTCAGCAGCTACTGAGGACGATTCGAGCTCAGCAGCTACTGAGGATAGTCCACGCTCAGCCGGAGCGGTAGTACGATTCTAGCTCAGCTGGAGCAGCTACTGAGGACGGCCCGAGCTCAGTTGGAGCAGTAGGACGAGTCTAGCTCAGCCGGAGCAAAGGTCGCAGCCGGTCCGAGTACAGCCGGAACACCCAATGCGGACGGTCCGAGCTCAGTCAGAGCAGCTACTGAGGACGGTCCGCCAGCGGGAGCGGCCATCTGCGGCCGGCCGGCCGGCTCGTCGGGCTGGATAGATGACCACACAGGCGGCACGGCTGATTACCAATTTCGCCGGAGCCACCGAACAGACGTGAGCATTGATCAGCCGGTGGAGCCGGTGCACCGGACTGAGCCCTGGGGATTCTGAGCGCCATGAGCTGGTGTAAACCGCGCTCAGCTGAGCCTGAGTACGGGGATATAGTTAGTTTAAGTCAGTGATTTTGAAGAAACTGAATTTGAGATAGAAACGTACAGAACACTTGAAACGAAGAAGTGACGGCGCACACCTTACCGCCCCTCAGTTATACCGGTGAATGCCACTTCACCGGCCGCGCAGAGATACCTACGGACACTTCGACCGGCACTTCTCCCCTTGAGCGTCTCCCCGCGTGCTCGGTCGCCACAACGCGTCCGCGGGGAGCCGGAGCGGTGGGGAGCGAGCCGAGAGCGCGCGCCGGAGCGGCAGGAGGGGAGAGCTGTCAAGAGGGAGCGGCGCCGTCTGCTGAGCGTCGATCCGAGGGGAGATAGTCCTCATCGCGGCGTCGACTACCTCATACAGCTCTCATCTCGCCGATCCTGCCCCATCGGTCGTTACCGCTCCTGCCGCGGCAGGCCGGTGGAATCTTGAGGCGCTGATTTATGAGCTAAGCTCGCCACCCCCGCCACCACTCGTTTTTGAAGAGTCTGAGTGAGGACCTGATCAGGGCTGTTTCATTGTTCACCCCGTGTGATAGATCCAGCGATGTAGAATCGGCACTCTCTGAGAGAAAACCGCACCAGCAGCAGGTTTCTTTTTCGAGAATTCGGTCGGCGGCTGGCTGGCTCTCCCCTTCTCGGCTTTACGCGCGCCAGCGAAACGAGACATAGTTCGCACTATCTGCGTCGTTAGATAGACGGTGCCGGGCAGGAATGCCAGCGGCCACCGCGCTGTTTGACTATTCGTCGTGTTGAGCATGATGAAAAAACTTGCCAGCTTAAAGTCGCTGCAAACTTTGCCAAGTAATCGGACGGGAAAATGGAGAACAGGGGAAAAGCGGTCTCTTTTTAGGAGGTGTCAAGGTGGAACGCTTGAAAAGATGCTGAACAAAGGAAAAATGGTTCAATGGAGAACGTGAAAGCCAGACAAGTTTGTTGAATTTTAGATAAAATGAGGCAAATACTCGTTTACGACAAAGTTTTACATACATAAAGTTGATCAGGCGCCCAACTATTTTCGAATAGATATGAATATGAAAAGAAAATTGAATCTTATACAAGACTATCAATAACAGTGAATGCCTCTGATTGAGCACATTTAGTCCCTATATTAGAGGTGGACGCATTCCCACGAATCATACCACAGGCTTACGCTCAGCGATCTATTCACTGCTCCCCGAAATATTTCCATCTCACAGCACGCTGTCGGTTCTCACGGGTCTAAATCCTATTCCCGGTCTCTCAAGCGTTCGACGATTACCGATCATTGTGGCGGATTTTGTGCGCGTCCCACCCACTCTGTCGTCGTCTGTGTGACGGATGGCCTGTCCGCCGGTGGTCCCACTGTGCGCCAGCCGCCGGCCACTGTGCGGCCTGTCCACAGGGGCAGTGTCCGGGGGGTGCGCGGACCTCCCGGATGGCGCCCACCCGTCTGCCCCGCTCCGGCCACTGTGTTTGCCCGCCATTGTGGCAGCGAATGTCGTCTGAATGGGTTACAGCAGTTCACAAGAGCCGACGCTCTAGAACCGGGCTTTGTTCCAAATCGCCGATATTCCAAATGGCACAATCCTTCCTTTGAACTCATTTGTGCGATGAAAACCTCGACCACCCGAAAAGGCAGAGGCGACGCAAGGGGACCAAAAGTGCAATAGCCGGTGCCAGGTTCACGGAGCTGCATTCCTCTCATCTGGTGCACAGCCATGACTCTCGGTCACATCCAGCAAGACTGACAACGTTGAACGCTAAAATATCGTGGATTGTGATTGCAGCAGTAGCGGCACCAAGGTGCACCAGCGTCCCCTACCCTCCACACCTTGCTGGACGCGCCCCTGCCCGTTGGTGACACCGGGGACCGGGGCCGGCTGACCGCCCCAGAGCACGGAATGCGTGCCCAATCGGCCCGGCGGGCACTCTCAAAGGGCGGCCCGCCAAACGGCATACCTATTGATTTTTCCCGGAGACAATTTGATTTAGGTGAATGGCGGGCAGAGTGGTAGCACTGGTCACCCCAGGAGGGAGAGGGAGAGGGTGGGAGCGGGGAGGCCACTGTTTCCGACTTCCCAAGGACGGGGAGAGGAGAGGGAGAGGAACGGAGAGCTACTCGAGAGGGGTTCCAGAAGGCGGGTCGTTCCAAACAGGGAGATCTGTCATCGGACCGCACATTACGTTGGCCTAGATATCCTCTCGCGCACAGCCGCTCGAATCGAATCCCCTCTCGAGCTTGTATTTTGTCGGTAATGGCTGATACCTCCGCAAAAGCAGGATTTTTCTAAGAGCGGAAAAAACGTTGCTGGTGACGTCGAATAGCTGAAAATGGTTTAAATAACATAAAATTGTATTAAAAACTTAGAACAATAACACCGAATAACATTGTGGATATTACCACCATATCCATCAAAAATATATTCTAAATATCTCAGATATGCATAGGTTAAAAGCCAGTTGCCAGTTGAAAAATAGCATTTTTAACAAAAATTCAAACAAAAGGGTTAAGTCAATAATCGGTTCACAAATTGGCAAACAAATGTTAACTTCTCATGTGTAGGCGACGCTTCAGCCGTCTAACCTCGAAGATAATTCACAGGGATGTAATAGGATCCCGTCCATGTCTTATGAAGTACATAATGCTTTGATGTAATCATAAACGAGAATCATAACCAGTGAACCATTCCGATTACCCCCCGCCGCTACCGCGTGTTTCAAAACATCTGCAGAAGACAGTTGCAATTAGCGCTGGCAAAATACGGTCCCGACTGATAGCGTCGCACAATTAGAGTCCAGGTGCTGGCCGGGGCACGGCTGATTTTAGCCGCTGATTAAGTCCCAGCGCGCTACAGCATTGTCGGATATATCGCTCGAGAGCTGTCCGGCCGCCGGCCCGAGCCGCCCATAACTCTGTCATTGCGAGCCGACACAGGCGCCGCGCCGCGGTCCGGTCCCGGAGTGCCAGAGGCCGGCGGCGTCAACAAAGTGTACTGCAACACCGGTCCTAGGACCGGTGAGATATGACGAGCGAGAACGCCGAATGGGCCCTCCTCGCGAGAGCTGGACGATTAATAACTTTCTTTTTAATCGGAGGTGATTAGCAGATTATTGATAGTGTTCCAAGCCGCCGAGCGTGCTGGGAACGTCCGAGGTCCCGCTGGGAGGCAATTTGGCGGCATGTGCATCATCAGAGGTTTGTTTGATCTGCGCCGAGAGGTGCAGGATGAGGATCACAAAGCTTCACGGACAGAGAGCCTCGTCACAGATGGACAAACACAGACTGATCACAGCGCATAACAGGCAGATGAGGAACCTTGTCACAGACAGACAAACTACAGCGTGAAGCACAGACATAGAAATAAGTCACAGATGGACATAACACTGCGGTCTACGGGGTCTAACTTTAAAATCTATCGTTTTGCCTCACTGCCGCTATTAACTCAAGACACTATCACGAGCAAAATTATCGGCAAATTTACCTTCTGTCTCATTTAAATTCATTTTAAATGTGTTGCCTTTGGCCTTTGCCCACTCACCAAATGTCGCCTGAAATTGGGTGCGGATTTTCATCTAACCGTATGGCCTGTGTAGATTTCTTCCGACAGCGTGGCCGTGAAGCCATCTTGTTCTCAGCGAACTCTGCCAACAAGACAAATGTCGTTAGTTATGGAGCCATTCGGCGAATGTGTATCAGGGGAAGCTGACCAACCGCAAATACACGGCAAATGGTCACCGCTGTCATCGTTATGGGTACGGTGACTGCTTCGGGGGACGGAAGTGTGACCGATACCTAATGGATGTTAGCTATACACTGAGGACAGTTCGAACTGCCAAGAAGCAGAGATGGATAGAAGCGAAATACAAAATATTCACCGTTCTTGTATCGTCCCAAGACCAAGTGCTAACTAAACCATTGCTTCCGAGAGCCTGCTCAGATTTCTATTTGCTAACACTTATACCATTGACCTTGGCAATCTTCTCTCCGTCATGGCTGAAAGTCAGCCAAGTGTTTACCCAAGCCGCATCCCAATATAACCGAGCACCACAAAAACGCTAACTCGATACAGGTTTTTTGTTGAGTGCCCTCCAGATTCCGCCGGCTTCTCAATCTTCCCTCATTACCGAACGGGTGGCAACCCTCCCTGAGGGACCTCCCTCCCTTCCTCTTCTTCCCGCTCGTTCTCTCTCCCCTCGGTCACTCGTCGACCCCATAGTTGTCATGCAGGTCAGGTGCCAGTCACGAGATAGGCGTGAGCTAGGATCGATTGGGGAGGGTTCGGCACGGGACCGGCGTATGGGCCCTCTGGACTCACTGGACGCGAGGCAGAGTTGAAAGCAAGCAACAAAACGCGTTTAACTTCTTTAAATCGAACAGCTTCTCTATAACATACCGTTCTTGCGCTAGAACTTTGAACTTTGCGCTTTAGTGTCGAAGTGATTGACAGTCGGTGCAGGGGGTATCGCTATGTCAAACGGACCTGAATGGCAGTGGTTTGATTTGGGTGTGCAACATCCTGCAGTCGAGCAGGATACTTTTTCCCTCCGCTTTTTCTCATAGAGAAAGTGTAGGCAAGTCCCCAAAGGTACACAGCGTGTGTGGTTCTGAGAGACCGACAGTGAGATCCAAGTGCCAGATCGCAGCTCAGGTCAATATTAGCCGTGGCTGAGACGTGGACTGGATTGCAAGCCGGGAAAACTCTCACCATTTTCCTATCGCCCGCTCAGACGATTGTAGCAAGACGGAAAAAAATCAGGTCACGCATACCAATTATTAAATATGGGCCTGATCCAATAAATGCATCGAAGAAAAATAACACGCAATGTATGGATTTGTCAAAATGGGAATGGACATTTACGCAACATATCAATTCTTCCGATTCACCCACGCAATTAAATTTCAAAGATGTGCAGAGCAAGGGTGATGGGAATACTCTCACACAACGGCCATGACAATCGTGGGAATTCTAGTGACGGTGATTATGTTAACTACTGAAGGACGCCTTCAGCATCAAGATTCTATACAACAGGGGTAGCACCGGGCAGCGCGGATGGCGGCGGAGGCGGACGGCGGCGGCGTCCCAGCGGCTACCGATGACGCCCGTCATCCGCGGCTGACGGATGGCGGTCTCGGCCGATTGTGCTCCGTCCCGATAAGTCGACTAATTAATGCTGTCCGGGGCGCCCGGGCCGACCGGCCACCGGCAATCCTTTACTGGCGTGACGCGGGGCCCGCTCATCTCTGCGTGGCATCTTTTCACACGCGAGCCACTCGGCATACCGGCCCTGTCGGAGGCTGATGGATCGGAGCAGAGCGGCGGCGGCGGCGGCGGCGGGTTGGACCTCCCCGGGTGTTGTCCTGCCGTCACCAGAGGATGGACAGAGCCACAGAGGTGGTCGCTGGACACAGGACGGCGTCACAGTAGCTCCTCCATCTTATACGTTCTCAGCACATCCCTTCCTGAATTTATATCCCATACTGTCCTCATAGCTATCACATTCCTGTAACCCCCTCCCATGTCACCTACCTTTTTTCATTCTTTCCTATTCTGATCATGTATCTATCCTATCCCCATCCCTCTGTCCTCGCTACATCTTTGTCCTTTCCTCATCCCTTCATGTCTTCCTCACATCGCCACTGTCCCCGAGGACCCGCACATTAGGGTGTCTCGAAAGTGGAGTAAAAAAAAATAATTCACTTCCTATAGTAAAAACCACTTGCATCTAGCCTTATTATGACATGAAATGATGATTAAAAAATTTTCATTGAATGTTAAGAACCAGCGCACCTCGTCTATTGTAACCCTTTCCTGACAATTTCAGGCGTTGCAGTCTCCATAGGCTTTCTTCGGTGTTATTTTCACGAAAACCGTATAAATGCGTTCTCGCTTCAGCTTGCGATCTTTCAATGAATCAATACATTTGTTGCCTAAACATTTACTTAAACACTTTCCTAGCGCAACATAGGTATCCAAAAATTGCTACCTGGAGTGATAATCATCCTGCTGACAGTAGGTTATGCTAAAAGCTAATATCCATGTCGCTGACGAGGTAAAATGCAGTAAGAATGCCAACACACATGATATATGGCGTTTTCTACGTTTCTGTCTTGCTCTTGAGCGCACTCCATTCCAATTTTTTTTGTCCGGATAAGTGGGAGGTCGAGCCTTGACTTCGCACGGCTGACAATGATATCGGCCGTCATGGCCGACACGCTTCTGCGACACTCTTCTGCGTTAGCAGCATTCCTCTGCTTCAGGAATCATCGGAGAACATCGCTTCTCCACGGAAGCTGCGTGCGAGGAAGACTAGCGGATCCAGATTTGCATTTTTGGGGGGGGGGGGGGCAACTCGATGTAGGAGCCAAACCTAGCGTAACCCCAAATCCTATTTTCTCATCGGATTTAGGCCACTTATTTTTCGTCACAGCCCTGACACGATAAACATTTTTTTAATTAAAAAGAAAAAATATAGAAATGGTAACCCACCCGACCCATGCCTTTATATCACTTTGTATAAACACTTCACATTGCTTTTGTCGACCAGCTAACCCGCTCCGGATCGGTGCTTGGCGCAACCTTTGCGGGCCGGGAGTTGGTAAAACACCCCCTGTTTAACTCGGCTCCTGGGCCACGCACTAATTGAACTATGTTTCATTATCGTTGGGGGGGGGGGGGGGGGCGAACAGGCCACTTTAGGCCTTTGAGGGGGCATAGCCCTAAATGCCTCCTCCCTGCAGATCCGCCAGTGTAAGAGACCATTGGAGCTGGAGGAAGCTCTGCTGGGTGGACATTCAGGACCGGGACCACGGTCTGGTTACGGGTACTTGGACCGGGCTTTGCCATGGCCTGAGAATGAATGAGTAACTTCACCACCAATGCATACATCGACAGTCGACACCATCACGAGAGTTCAATCAACACTGGCGGCCGCAGCCCCTCGAGGTGAAACTCACCAAGCCTCCAGGCGGTTAGTCGTTCTCGTCCTCGCCAAGTGGCAAGTAGGCTCTGGACACGAGACGGCTCACAATTGTGGCTTGGGTACTATGATTATGGTTAGAGCAGACGAAAGTTATCACTGTGCTGCTGCCGCGGTCGGGCTCGAGGGGCTCGAGTGTCGTCTAGGCGTCTGTGGCGCTAGCGTGTCTGGTCCGAGTTCCGACTGAGATTATGGGCTGGTGCCGGACGTGGTTTGTCCAGAGTTTAGCTGCGCTGAAGCGAAGGTCGCATTACAGGCGTGACTTTAAAAAGTGTATAGACAACGTCTACACTAAATAAAGTCAATTAACTACCGACCTGAAACTACGCTTAAACTCTTCACCCACGAACTCTGCCTGAGACTTTCGTGAAAACCACCGTATTATTACTGCCGGGGCGTTCCACGACAAATCGACAAGTGCCCTGCACCCTCATATTTTATTTTTTGCTTAAAATTGGTCTAATGGGTTGTGATGGGCGGGGAAGCCAGCTGTGACAAGGATTTTTTTCTTCGAACAACAGTTTCCGAGATATAGCCTCGGGCAATTCGTGGAGGTCGCGCTGCAGCCCTATGTTTGGCGGCCTATAACTCAAAAACTATTGGTTTTCTTCGATAAAAACTTTATATGGTTCAACTCACAATCAGCCAACAAACATTTTGGCCGTCTCAGATTTTCAATTTTTGAAAACTTTGATCACGTGACCTTTTGACCTATTTTTCGAAGAGTGACCTTGATATTTTCCCCACTGAAAATTGCAATTTTGTCTGATGACGATTAAAGCCTTATCAATTGTCATTCATATGTGAAAATAAAAAAAGTGGATATCGCCCTGCGTTGACCTCAGGTCAGGTCATTTTTATGACCTGTCCATTATTACGAGCGGGAGCGACAGCGAGATCTCGAGAATAAAGCAAGATAGCGAAAAGCGGTAAACGGTGCAGGGTACACACGGATAAGGTCTATAATTTTTACTGAGGTCATTTTCAGGTCAGGTCAAAGATGACGTCACAGGAGCAAAAAGGAAGTCAAAATTGCGGCACCACATATATATGAAGTTTTTCTCGAATAACTTTCAAGTTATCCCAGCTAGGAACAAACTAATAGCACCATCGTGATCCTCTCGTCGATCCGCATCGAAAGATATGTATGTTGACCTCGAAAGGTCGAAAGGTCAAAAGTTGACCTTAGGTCACGTGACCTAAGGTCAACTTTTACGTGACCTTAGGTCACGTGACCTAAGGTCAACTTTTGACCTTTCGACCTTTCGAGGTCAACATACATATCTTTCGATGCGGATCGACGAGAGGATCACGATGGTGCTATTAGTTTGTTCCTAGCTGGGATAACTTGAAAGTTATTCGAGAAAAACTTCATATATATGTGGTGCCGCAATTTTGACTTCCTTTTTGCTCCTGTGACGTCATCTTTGACCTGACCTAAAAATGACCTCAGTAAAAATTATAGACCTTAGCCGTGTGTACCCTGCACCGTTTACCGCTTGTCGCTATCTTGCTTTATTCTCGAGATCTCGCTGTCGCTCCCGCTCGTCACGTGACCTAAGGTCAACTTTTGACCTTTCGACCTTTCGAGGTCAACATACATATGTTTCGATGCGGATCGACGAGAGGATCACGATGGTGCTATTGGTTTGTTCCTAGCTGGGATACCTTGAAAGTTATTCGAGAAAAACTTCATATATATGTAGTGCCGCAATTTTGACTTCCTTTTTGCTCCTGTGACGTCATCTTTGACCTGACCTGAAAATGACCTCAGTAAAAATTATAGACCTTAGCCGTGTGTACCCTGCACCGTTTACCGCTTGTCGCTATCTTGCTTTATTCTCGAGATCTCGCTGTCGCTCCCGCTCGTAATAATGGACAGGTCATAAAAATGACCTGACCTGAGGTCAACGCAGGGCGATATCCACTTTTTTTATTTTCGCATATGAATGACAATTGATAAGGCTTTAATCGTCATCAGACAAAATTGCAATTTTCAGTGGGGAAAATATCAAGGTCACTCTTCGAAAAATAGGTCAAAAGGTCACGTGATCAAAATTTTCAAAAATTGAAAATCAGAGATAGCCAAAATGTTTGTTGGCTGATTGTGAGTTGAACCATATAAAGTTTTTATCGTAGAAAACCGATGGTTTCTGAGTTATAGGCCGCCAAACATAGGGCTGCAGCGCGACCTCCAGGAATTGCCCGAGGCTATATCTCGGAAACCGTTGTTCGGAGAAAAAAATCCTTGCCACAGCTGGCTTCCCCGCCCATCACAACCCCTTACACCAGTTTTCAACGAAAAATAAAAGATGAGGGTGCAAATTTAATATTTTATTTGTCGATTTGTCGTGGAACGCCCCTGCCACTAACACCAAGCAAAACCAATGGAGACTGCAACGCCCGAAAAGTAGGTGCAAGCTTTTGGAAATCGCGACTGCGCTTGTTGAAGACAATGGCTCATAATTTTTTAATTGCGATTTTCGAAACCAGCAGACTCGATTGCAAATGTTTTGGGCTATAGGCATGTCAACTTTATTTTTCGAGACACCCTACTGCTGATATCAGCGCTCAGATCAGCGATCTTCCCAGCAGAGTCGCAGCTGACTGCTGTTCACGTGTCAACCACTGACCGGAAACCATATGTCATACGCTCCTGGGATCTGGCGTCATGCAGGTAACCATACTACTGCTGTCATGTTCGACAAGGTATCTATGGCGGATGATATTTGTCATGGTGTTTTACGAGTACAGCTACAATGGAAAACAAATTGATGTCTATGAAGAACATGGTGTTGTGACTCTAATTGGCACTCATTCGAATTGGCGAGGCTGGTTCTTGTACGTACAGCCGTTTCCTGTGCTGTAAAAAGTTGCAAAGGCTTCCCTCGCCTGATCCTCCTTTTTGTGGTCGAAAGTCGAAAGACTTGTGGTCAAAAGACTGAGGTCAATGGTGATAGTTGACATAGCCATGTGGATTTATCTGTAAGTCAGCCGACAAAGAACGCGACACGACATACCTAAAAATCGTCAAGGACAGTGCATAAGTTGTGCATGCGGTGCGTTACTGATAATGTATACTATGTTGTGCAGCACTTTTGTCCTTAAAGTGCAGGCTCCCATGGCTCATGGAAATCCCCACGTGCCCTATCAGTGGTCGTGCTGTCCCATGTTACAGCCCGCTGTCTGGACACATTTAACGCTTCACTGCGTCTCGGCACGAGCACGTTCAGCTCGCAGTGCTTTGGAGCCGCGTTCGGCGCGGATCTGCGCGATAAACGTTCCGCAAAACACGCGCGGACTGACGCCGTGCGAGTCAATTTCCACCCTCCAATGACAATCACCCGTGACAGACATGAAACTCTCACTGGTACCCACCAGACTTTTCCTTCCCGCACCACCCGTCATCACTCAACTGAGCCACGACTGGATTCGACGAACGACTCGCTGTCAAATCATCGATGATCGCTTCGTTTCCTTATTTGGTCCCATCTGACGACCGCTTACCGGAATCACCGCTGAATATTCGGCCGACTCGGATATCATTTGTCAGGACCATCTCATCGTTTAGGCGCGGCCCGACCCTCCTCGCCGGTTATTGGGACGTCTGCCGGCGTCGTCTCGCCGACGTTAGCGCCAGCTGCAGCGTCATCAAACGCATGGCATCTGCATTTTGGCGCCGCATTAGACGGCTCGGAAGTGAGTTATTCCGGGCGGCCGCGCCCAGGCCGGCCGGCGGGACGCCCCCAGACCGGCCGCTGATGAGGCGGGTGCCAGCGGCAGCATCAGAGCCTTTATAAATATATGTAGATATAGGATCAGAGCTTTTAGAAATAGGTAGGTACCTATACGATAACCCAATACCGAGCAGGCTTCAAGTGCCTTAGCACCTGCTAGCTCTCAGTCCCCCCCCCCATCTACTGTTTCATTATTTACTTGGAGTTTTTATTTTAACTTGCAATCGTTGGTGCATTAGGTCCCGCGTCGACTGACAGAGCCGTGGTATGAATGGCAGTCACCTAGCCAGCCAAGTCGGGCAGCAACCGCCAGCTAGCGTATTTTGCAGGAACCACAGGTTCATAATCTTACCACCAGGGTGCAGCACAAAACGGACCGAAGCCGCCTTCGCCCCTCGCTTCTGCCCCGACCGCCCACATTAGTGATGTCAATCAGGGTTTCGGAGTCGGAGTCGGAGTCGGAGTCGGAGTCGCCCGGAGTCGTGGCAAGCAGCCAGGAGTCGGAGTCGGAGCCGGAGTCGGTCAAGCTGCCTTGACTCCGACTCCGGAAAATAACTAGAATCTGTGACATCACTTTTCAGTTTTTTCTTACCTTACCAGTTGCCCGCGGTAGAATTCGCTTCCGGCGATAAAAATTGCACTCATCTTGTTTTTGTTCTAAATGACAAACATTGGATCTTACAAGTTTCAAGTTATATCATAATTAAGTAGCCAAGTATTTTGCATGCCTGTTATAACTTCCACTATATGAAGTATTTGACGAGTCAAAGACTAAATGTATTTTTATTTTCTTCGTTTATGCTCCGAAAAGTATCAACACTATAGGAATGACCGACATGATGGCGATGCTCGTGTTCGTGATACGGCCGCCTCTCGTGCTTCTCGGCGGGTTTCCACGCTGACCGCTGACCTTTTGTGGATTCAGCTGCGTCCACGTGGGAGAAATGGTGACTGCATGAAGGAAACCGGAGTGTAGGGGCGTTCTCCCCGTGCACGTAGACCTAGCATGCGGCGTCATATCACGCAAAATTTTGGCGGCCGCCATTGCCATTCGTATCAGACCCGGAGTCGGAGTCGGAGTCGGAGTCGGAGTCGGTCAGGAGCCCGGAGTCGGAGTCGGAGTCGGAGTCGGAACAGCGCTACCACGACTCCGAAACCCTGATGTCAATTACGGAAAATCGGAATACCGATACCAAACCAAATACCAACCAAAACCGTGGAGAAATACCACAACCAAACCAACTTGGGAACATGAGGAAAATACCAAGCTTTTACCGATTTCTATTTTCTTAGACTCTTGAACATTAGCGAGGGTTCATGATACCAACAAAATACCAAACACATTAGGATGGAAATACCAAATACCGAGTTGGTATCGGTTTGGTATCGGTATGCCAAAAAGTTGGTATCCGATTGACATCTCTAGCCCACACCATCAAGGAGCAGATCTTGGAGGGTGCGGGTGGGTGGACCAAAAGGTCAAAACCTCCTAAAAAAAAAAACGTGTGCGGTGTGGGTAGCGCCGAGACGTAGCGACTGGTATCCAATCTTTCGGTCTCAACTCTTAGGTCAACTGGTGAGCTCTGATGTCAGGCCAAGCCAAGTGCCCCAAGGTAGGAGTTCAGTTTTTGATAAATAACGTCGAAAATGGTCGCAGGGCAGCAATCGTGGAAATTACGAAGGTGCCAGAATCGAGAACATCTTATTAGGTATTCGTTTTATGATGGACTGTAATATATGTAATAAACATTGATAATGCCCACCAGCACCGTAAGACGTCTCCATAGCGCTGAAGTATTGCACGTCCAGCAAAAGCTGGCCTTAGTGACAAAAAATTCACCGCCGCCCGCGATCGCCCACAGGCTGGCTGACCTCTTCGCCTGGCCCGCGCCAGTGGCCAACCGTCTTCTCCTTGGCAACCGAGCAAAGCTGGCCTACAGAGATGCAGCGGTTTGTTCGCGAATATCATTTTCGTAAAATAATAAATTGAACTTACATAACTGGTCATATAAGTGAAACATAAACATACCTGCTTTGTTTACTACGCATTTTACTCCTTTTCCTGCGATTCATATTTCGCTGGATTCCACTCGTCCATGGACCGTAGTGCGGCGCCCTCTAGCGGCAAGTTGACGTATTTGAGCACGGGGGCTTTTGGGCGGGAGAACTGACTCAGACATGTCAGTGGAAGGTCTGTGCGTGTCATTGTGCGTGCTCTGTCGTGATCGGACTGCACAGGTGAGACATTTTTGACGTGAGGTGACGTATGAGGTGTGATTTTGAGGTGAGAGAAGTAATGTGTGTACAATGGTGGTGCCGTGCAGCCTGAGATAACGAACACAGACCTCGCGATATGACACTTCAACCTTTCGCGTACGAACTTGAACTTGAACTTCGTGATCGGACGTGATTCGTGAGAGCAGCCAGTGAGTTTTCGGCTGTCAGTGAGTGAGTGAGTGAGTGAGTGAGTGAGTGAGTGAGTTTGGTGAGTGGTTGAGTGGAGTGAACGTTTGGCGCCAGTGTGGACATGTGTCGTCGGGGAGCACTTCGACCGACACGTCTCTGGAATCTGCACTACGAGGAGCTTCGGATCCAGAATGGTCAGTCCGCTCCCGACTGGTCGAGCGGTAATTCAGTTTCTATCGTGTGCTTCAGGTGTATCCAATGCAAATGGCGGACCCAGATGAGATGCGTTTCATTTGTCATACTTGATAAATTTGTCTTCATTTAGATATTCATTTCAATTTAGGGGCTCGCCGTTATCCATGTTTTGATCAGAGAAAAAGCCATATCAAATGCATATATTTTTGGAAAACTGAAATATCATTTGATGCTGTTGCATAGTGCTTTGCCTTTCCCTGCCTTTACCTCCGTTGAAAATAAATCAATTATTTTTATCAAGCCATATCATACCAATCTAAGCTGACACGTTATCTGGTCTTTATGTATTTTAACCCGCGCCCTGCTGGGGGTCCTGGATTTCCACGCCCTGCTGGGGGGGGGGGGGGGTGTTTGAACACCCCCCCTTGTAACTCGGCTCCTGGGCCACGTAGCGATACGCGGAAGGCGGCGTTCGAAAGAGCGTAAAAAATAATGACGAAATCACTTCGGTCAATTTTTTGGTCAGGTCAAAGGTCAGGTCACCAGAGGTCATTGAAGGCAAAATTTCGCCGATTTCCAGGTCGAATGTCGAAAATTTCCAAGAAGCCAACGCATAACTCGGGAACCAATAGAGCTACAGCGCCGCGGAAAAGCGCATTCGATAGCCCTATTAACGCCCTTTCTGAGTAATTCTCTCAGATTTGACCTAACGTCAACGGTTTTGCCTGCAGGGGGCAAAAACTGCAAAAATAACCGATTTTTTCGAAAACAGTTTTTCTGCAATAACTTTTGACCCAAGCCTTGTACGAGCTTACTTTTACCGGCATCGTGTTCCTCTCGTCAAGACGCATCGAATGAACTATAACTTGACCTTGAAAGGTCAACTTGAAAATTTGACCTCAGGTCAAGGTCATGACCTGACCGGAAAGGGTCATGTTGCATATCAGTCGATCCGTATCGTCGAACTGAACACATCTAAGGAGTTTTCATCGCTCTAGCATGCCTCTATCAAAAGTTATTTGCGAAAAACTGTTAGATACCATTCGTGACCTAAGATGACCTCAGGGCATAAACAGGGGTCACGAACACCATTTTCAAGTTCAGTGTGTCTAAACCACTTGTAATTCGGTGTTTGGGAGTGTTTATAATGTCTTTCATCCAAAAGAGGCGCATTTCAATTTTCTCCCATTGACTTATAATGGGGAGGTCGCAAAATTGACCTGACCTTAGGTCATCGATATCAAAATTCTGAGATATACATTTTGTACATGCTATTGCTCTTAGCAATCGCTGAAAGTTTCAAAGCGATCGGTCACTCGGTGTAGCTATGACAGACATTGAAAGTTTTTATGAGGTGAGGTCACTTCAAGTGACCTGGTGACCTGACCTTGAATGACCTTGGTCTGAAAGTTTCACAACATGTGTAGAATTGATGTATGATAAGGTGTACCAAAAACGGCGGCGCTTCGCGCCGCCGTTTTTGAGATATTCGCGAAAAACCACAAGGGGGGGTGTTCAAACACCCCCCCCCCCCAGCAGGGCGCGGGTTAAACGATCTGGGTCCGTCTGTCATTCACCTCCTGTCACCTGTGTTTGTCAATTGTCATGTTGAATGATGAATCGCCCCGCCCCCGTCCCGGCCCTCGGCACCGTACCGGACCGGACCGCCGCGGGCACCGCTCTCCGGCCACGGGGCAGCCAGCTGACCGCTGCCCCGGCCGGCAGAGGTCACCGAAGGTCAACCGCCCGGAGTGGTGCACTTTGGGTCTCGGGGGCGCTACAGTAGAACACTACCTGAAATGCTAGCTTGACCCCAGCTCCTAAAACGACACGCATTTAAATAAGAAGTTCTTATTCTACTTACGTTTAAAATTGGTCACCGGCATTCTCAAACCGCGTGGACAGCGGTACTATAGGGTCGGAGAGGCACATATATTTCGCATATGCAATGATGGCAGGTCGCTATTCGATAGATGATTGTAAAGCACCACGTTTTTCTAAGAAAAATCGCTTGTCTTGCGCACTCACACCTGTGCAATGGAAAATCTATCCTAGGAGAAACATTTTCAAGAAAACACAAGGTTGGGCGTGGGCGTAGGGATATTCTAAAGCAACTTAATCGATCCTTCGTTTAACTCGTTAGTTAGTGTGGCCAGAAATGTAGGTAATAAATCATTTGTTATTTTGCAGTTCAATCACCGTCTACCGGAGACACTTTTTTAGTTAGTAGAAGCAATTTGTCATGGATCAATAGCTAATTCTGCGTAATTCGTTACTAAGTGCTACCTTTGGCAATGCTCGACCAGTGACATCTTGTATGTTCTTGTATTCGTCATTGACCTTAGATGACCTTGATTCATCTTTTACATGTCACTAAGGTAGCTGTAGGGCCTTATTTCGAATCCAGCACGCATTTGTGATTTGAACATTTGAGAAGTAGTTAAACTGTCTGCCTATGAAGCCTTCTGTAGTGGTTGACAGGCAGAACGCTACTAGTTGACATGACCTGACCTGACCTGATTACATCAATTGCATGAATACATCATCTTTGACCAAATTTAACATGAAATTCGTAATCAGGATCCCGAAACCCTTATGAGAACTTAAGTTTATGATGTTGTAGCAGGTCCCGATTTTCCCGACTTTTGGCAATTGACATGACCTGAAATATCAACCGATGACCAATTAGACCTTACAATTTTGATCTCTCGTCACGAGTAGTACGCTCGTTTTTTCCCGCTAAGATCTAGCTTGATCAGGGGCCGAATGACAATGGAGGGGTATCCAACAGACCCCCATACGCAAGCAACTGGGAAAATGCCAGCACGGGCGAGAGTTAACTTCTTCGTCGTGGTCAACTGCGGTTTATATTAAGCTGATCGTTGTCATCATTTTAGCGTATTGGTTTACAATGCCTCGAGCTAGCCGCTAAGCCTCCTTCGGTCTGCGTTTCTTCCGCATTTAATTGTATGTTTTCATTTTTATCGTTGTTTTCTACGTCACGTGCGCTAATCGTATCTTGTTTGGATGCGTTCGTTCATCGTTGGACCTTAGCCTTCGCTGTTAGCACTTGGTTATGTCACCAATGCTTCACCAAAGCGGTTGTCTTTCGTGCGGAACATTTGGCCGCATCCTAGCAGTGCTTCTTCTGTGGGATTATTGAGTCGTTAGTTGGACACTGCGGACTGCTTATATTAAAATGTGATCACTTATACGTTTGATAGTGGTTTTGTCGGTCTGTCCTCGAGCTGAGAAGATGTCATCTACAGTTAACATAGCCGTTAGTGATGACTACCAGTCATTAGCCTTTTTGTCAGTCTTGGCTGTCTATCTCCGAATATTTGCAGGGTAGTCTTTTATCATCACGTCCAGTCGTACAGGAATTTATGCCATTAGTTTTGATTTATCTGGTATTGGTCTCCAATGCCCACCAGTTATCAAAACTGGTAGTTTTGTGCTTATTTGCGTGGATCATCGCTTCTTCTTCCATCAACAGTCAAGCAATTTCATCAGCTCTTCACTGGATATCAGGACTAGAGACATAAGGCAACCAACTGTATCCATGCAATCTCCACTCTTCAGTTGATTGGTTGTGACTGGTTATCAGCAATCCATCGCTATTGCCGTCTTTAAATATCGATCATTCAATTCAGGTCGACGTCGATTGTTGGAATTTTTAGTCACACTGAGCGGTCGTGCCTGAACATGCATAGGTCGATTTCCGCATCCAGATGCTGCATTGTGGAACACTTGCCCAGCCTGAAACTAGGCCGTGACTGAAAAAAAATATTCAAAGGCTCGGAATGTTTTCAGTTTTCAATTTTTAATGTTCGAAAGTCGTATACCTATGACATTTTATGTTCGGAGAAGATATGCGTTTACATTTCTTTTGAATGATTTCAGCTGACGCTGACGATGCCACAGAATGTGGGCGGTACTTTGTTACGTTGTGCGGGAAAGGGCGATTTATGTCTGGCCTATAGCCGACATGGCCGACATAAGGAGAGGGGTGGGCTTAGATGCATGCTCATATTTAGGCAGGCTTTAGTTTAAGACTTAGGTTAGGGCTTAGGTTAAGTCTTAGGTTAAGTCTTAGATTAAGTCTTAGGTTACGCTCTAGCTTAAGTTCTAGTTTAAGGACTTAGGCCTTAGGTTTTAAGTCTTAGTTAAGAATTAGTGTAAGATTTAGAGCACCATGGGTATATTTACCATATACCCATGGTGCAGATGTTTCCGTAACCAAGTACCGCACCCTCTCTGAGGCATAGTGAGCCGTAATGCCTGAGCCGTAACGCCTAATCGTGGAACATTTCGAGCAATTAAAGCACTGGGTGCGTATCTTTTCATGTACAGTTTTTATAATTATATCCTTTTCAATCACAAAATCATCTTTGTTAACTGATTTTTAGGTATATGTCTAGATGGGATGCTGGATATGTTGCTAATCGTAAAGCTCCAGCTCGGATTTACATCTAATATGTCCGTGCGGTCTCGAGCCTACTCGGGATGAAGAGACGCTGTACTGCTTCTCGTCGTTGGGAGGGTTGGAAGCAACGGATTCCCGTCAACTCAGCATTTTGTGACTGAATAATAATATCCTTCTACCTGACGTCTTGGGCTGGTTTTCTTCCTGTGCAAGTCGGGATCTTAGTATGGTAGGTAGATCCGGACCTAGTGCTCATCACCAGAGCAGCTCACTCGTCGCCTCCGGGACTGCCTCACGGGTCGAGACGCTGGGGACTGGCCATCCCTCAGCTGGCTCCCTGCGGGGCTGCGCACGGACGGCTGACGGTAGCTGCACTGGTGTTATCCACTCCTTTTTGTTTTGTGCTCTTCCTTTAAATTTGAAGTGCATGCTAGACGGATTTTGTTCCGCAAGGATTTATACCTATCCACAGGATAGCTTCTATTATGCCACAACATTCAACGTAGCATTATATAGGCATTTTAGACGCGTGGTCGCATTCAGGCGGTCCAGATCTCGACCCTCTGTCCATCTTTCGTTCGCCGCTCGCTCGTGGCCGGCCGTGAGGTCAAGGTCAGCCAGCGGACTTCGCCCCTGGGATGGTAGGGGAGAGTGGGGTAATTTGGCCGGTGGTGTAAATTGGCCGCCCCCACCTGTACGAAAGCTGATAAAAGTGAATGAAATAACTTTGGTCTCTATTCATTTGTCATCGGCAGAACTAACTCGAGGACAAATGTCAAAACTTACCCCCTCTTAGTTTTATTCAAAATTAATAAAACGTGAATTTCGTTAGAAAATGGTAACTTTTACTTCCGTTTAAAAATTTGTATAACATGTAGGGGAAAGTGGGTGTATTGCGCCCTCCTAACCAATTGCGCCCACCAACATTCCCACGAATTCAATGGCATGTTTATAATTTTGTGTTCGAAAACAATATTTTCACCACCTGATAGTTCATTTTATGGCCCAAGCTCTCCGACGAAGCCAATCAGCAGGGCTCAGTTATGCCATCAAAGATATTACGGCGTTTTCTTAGCTTTTTGGCAGTATTTTGAACCGTTCGCTATAAAAATATGTGATACGTGTGTGATTTTCAGAGTGATATTTAGAAAGAAAGCCCATTTTTTCAGTATATTTCACTTAAACAGTAAACTTCCTTCAGCATATTTATGATAACTTCTACGCTTTTATTAAAAAGTACCTCAATTCTAATTGCGCCCATGGTAATTGCGCCATGGGGGCGCAAATAGAATAATGGTGTAGCTATTGTATCACGACAGTATGAATGCACCATTAACTGACTGCAATAAAGAAGGAGTTTAATGCCAGGCAGGGGTGCAGCCCGCTGTCGCCAGTCCGCAAATTATTTCTCTCGTCAAACTTATAATGCAGCTGCCATTTAGGCTGCCAACTTGTGGTGTAATTGACAAAATACGACATTTTCAACATGGACTCGGGCGTGAGAGGTGACAGCTATGATCAAAAAGTAAAAACTGATGTCAACAAGTTGTCGAAACGATAAAAATTAATAATTTTGAGAGAAACTATTGAAAATTTAACCATACTTTCACATATATCTAGTCGGTTACATAAAACGTTTTCGTTGCACTTTTACAAACATACGGACACATGTAAAGTTATTTACCTGGGCAAAAAAAACATCACTATTTATATCTACATTTATTATTTATCCGGCTTGAATAACATTAAAAATGTATAAGTAAGCCGCATTGACATTACACTGCCGGGGTGTATGCATTCCGTCTCATTCGCTTAGCCATGTTTAAAGGTAGTGTGCCACCTTTGAAATATTTCCCATTTTATTTTTCCGAGGATAAGAAGCTTCTGTTTTTACCTAATATCGCAAAAAAAATCAAAAATGGGCCTGGAATAGTGCCTTTTTCGCCTAAAAGTTTTTCGGTTTTTAGATATGTATGACAACTGTAGTGGGCTCACCTGCAAACAGGCGTCGGGCAACAATCGCGAATGCGGCGCACTTGTGACAATAAGCAAAGGTCATTATAGTGTTACGACCATACGACGTACGGGAATGAGTTAGCAGCTGTCTAATCGTAGACAACACAATGTCGAGCCTTAAACTGTAAGCCCGTATTGGTATTGTTTCTTTTATTTGGCTGTCGAACATTATTTATGGTTTGAAATATGATTTTATGTAAAATAATTGATATGAAAAAGCCGTCTTATAAGTTATGACCCCATTTCACCACACGCAAGTGGCAGAAATGACAATGATCAGCTGACGCATTTTTCTTGGCCGAAGTCAGAGCGCGCGGCCCGACGCACCACGCGTATTTGGAAATTCCGACCTCGACGAGCATCAGAAGCCACCTAACAGGCGTGTTCGAAACCGCAGGAGATGATGATGAACGGGTTTATCGAAACTTGATTGGATGAGCATATCGGTAATAGCGATTTCAGTGTGTGCATTTATTGTTCATAGTGGTGTGAAATGTGGTTGGGGTACGACCGACAACCCGTCGGGGCGAATTTCGCACTGGGGTACTCAAAATTTGAAGAATTTAAGACGTTTCCATGAGTTTTGAAGGTATGGATAAGTTCTAAAAATCCGGTTCTCCTTATCTGGGCCATTAACTCCATACGGTCCAAGAAAGCTGGCACACTACCTTTAAGTATAGGGCGCAATTTGATTCTAATTGCGCCATCCCCCTGGCGCAATTTACAGCAGTTGTCGGTAAATGCGCCCTTTTGCATGTTTCTGAAAAGCAGCTGTCGGAAGCAAACGAAACATTCTTAATTGATCGGGAGGCTCTTAAATCGTAGCTAATGAGTTCCTCTTTGAAGTGGTTACCAGTGCATGCTTATATCTCCAGCGGTTTTCTTACAATTAGCGTTTTTCCTTAAGGTGGCGCAATTCACCCTCCTTCCCCTAGTATTTGGGCTGTAAACGAATTCCAACATTATAGCGCCATTCTTGAGGGTGTTCAGAGGTTCCAAGAACAATTTCATGTAGTTCTGTACAGCCATGACAACTTTATAGACAAAAATTTTCAGAATGGCAATGTGGGGGTTATTTGGCCGGGTCTAGCGGGGCAACTTGGCCGGTGCGCTCAGAGTCACTTTGCTGGGACGGCCGTTTTGTCATGGTCAATTATACCATAAAGGACATGATTCATGACCAACTTTGACTACCTTGATGCCATATTTCCTATTGGACAGCTGTAAGGGCATGTGACGTTATCAAAGGTTACCTAACGCTTTTTTGCTAATAAATACTTACAGAAAAAAGATACAGCCGCGCAAATGGTCTCATTGTGCTCAGCTCGTCAAGGCGCATCGAATGATATACATGATATACATGATGACATGATGACTCACGTAACCTTGAGGTCAAGCGACCTGAGGTAACGTGACCTGAAGCCAACCTTTGACCTTGACCTCTCGAGGTAAACACATACATGTTTCGATGCGCAATGACGAGAGAATTACGATGGTACCCTTAGTTTTGGCCTAGCTTGATTACTTCAAAAGTTATTCGTAAAAAACTGTCATCGCATCTAGAGCCGCTATTTTGACTATTTTCGACCCCTGTGACGGCTGAGTCAACCTCCAAAATGCTTCAAATGCGTCGTAGGACAAGCGTCATTGCTGAATGTGAAGCTGACTCGCCTATAACAAAAATCATGGCCTCAAACTAACACCGGCCAAATTGCCCCACACCCCCGGCCAAATAACCCTGCTAGTGGGGCAATTTGGCCGCTTTGCAGACCTTTGTAATATGTCATAATTTCAATATAAGTAGTTACTCTATCATTTCAAGTTTACTGTCCAGTAAAGTAAAATGTATGCCACACCTGTCAGCGTTGAGAAAATGCAGAAATGTGTTGTCATTTTTTAGTTACATCGTTTTCTAAAAAAAAAGCGGCCAAATTACCCCACTCTCCCCTATAGGCTTTCCCGTTGTTCCGGATGGCATAGGGCAGCCGCGGCGGCCCGCTGGATCGGGGGCCGGATGGGAAACTCGCCCTGTTCACAGAAGAGATCCTGTTCATATTTTATATGCATTTGCATTATGAGCGTTGAATCCTGAAGATCTGTTTATACAGCTCACCAGTCAGTGGTGACTTGTTCAAGGCAGTTTAGCTTCATGGCATAGTGCTCGCAAGATTGGCTGGCTGATAAATGCTGCAAATCGGATAGCTCAGCAGTCATTGGTGACTTGTTGGTAGATGGTTAGTGCAGTCACCAGTCACTGGTGACTTCCTGGTGGATGGTTTCTGGTTAGTCGGATAGTTCAGCAGTCAATGAGGTCTTATTGGTGGATGGATGGTCGGATAATTCAGCTGTCATTGGTGACTTATTGGTGGATGGATAGTCGGATATTTCTTCATTCATTGGTGACTTGCTGGTGGATGGAAAGTCGGATGGTTCAGCAGTCATAAGTGACTTGTTTGTAGATAAATAGTCGGATAGTTCAGTGCAGTCATTGGTGACTTGGTGGTGGCTGGATAGATGGATGGTTCAGCAGTCAATGATAACTTATTGGTGGATAGATAATTGGATAGTTAATTAGTCAATGATGACTTATTGGTGAAAGGATAGCCGAATAGGTCAGTAGTCATTGGTGACTTGGTGTTGATTGTCACTGGCCAGTCGGATAGTTCCGCTATCACTGGTGACTTTCTGGTGAATGCTGTTTAGTCAGATAGCTCAGCAATCATCGCACAGTGGCCCTTTTTCAGAATTAGCACGCATTAATTCCCACATTACCTGCAAGTGGTGCAAGACATCACCACGTGATCAAGGACGTATTTCCTGCCAATGCAAAGAAAAGAAACGAAACGAACTGCCCAAGGAGATTCTGCCCAACAGCGACAGGCCGCTCGGCCTAAGATTTGGCGCACGTTCCCACGGCTCGCCCGCCGGCCTAGGCCGCTCCAACGCAAGTGTGGCGAGCCCGCCAGCCGACCGCGCTGCACTGACCGCCAGGACGCCCCAGGGCGTCACGTGACCGCATCTACAGCTGTTGCCAGCCACCGTTAGTCGGCCCCGGCCGGGCAGCAACTAAGGTCAGCGCGACGCGAACAATACAAACACATAGGCGCTTTTGACGTTAGATCTTAAGCCGACCACGGGACTTGTGCGGCTTGGACATCAAACGCGACAAGAAATCGGACAGTTTTTCTTGAGCACAGCGTTATGCCTAAATGACATTTCAATATGCACATCTTAGGCAAAAGCCAGGCCACATTTAGGCGCACACCAGGTGACACCAGCTTCGAGCCAGGTCAATGAGCTTAGTCGTATCGAACAGGAGCCACAGCCGCTCGCGGACTGAACTGGCTCACGTTATCCGCCGTAGAAGCAAAATGGCGCAAAATGGCGCGATGCCCTTTGGTGGACATGGTCAGAAGAGATCGGCGATTCGAACGATGTATAATACGATATGTCCCAGAGTGTGCTACTTAACATAAAGCTTCATATGTATGCCGCCATCTCCAGTTAATAATTGTCCTGTTATTGTGTTCACAATATTCGGCAAAAGTGGTCAATTTAAGTTTATACAATGGAAATTGTGGTTTCTAGGGCTTCTACGTAGACTCAGCTTCACAGCCATGCCACTAATTTTTAATATTTTCTCACCGAAAGCCTTACAAATTGATGTTCATCTCGCCCTACTTTTTAGGGTCCGCCGGTGGTGTCCGCGCGCCTCTCGACAAACTTCGATTTTGCGGTCAGTTTTACCAAAGATAATTATTTTTTAGGAGGTAAAAATGGCACCATCGGATAGTTTGGAATGTTTTGCACACGATTAGACTGCTTTTTACTCAAAAGAAGAGAAAAAAATATTTTGAATTTATGCGTGCTAATTCTGAAAAAGGGCCACTGTGCATCGGCGGCTTGTTGGTAGATGGTTAGTCGGATAGTTCAGCGGTCCATGATGACTTGGTACAGTAGGTCTATTAAAAAAGTCCCCGGCACCAGTGGGCGCTGCCTTCGCTGAGCCGAACCCCCGTCTGCCCGTCCCATATCGCACCGGGCTCAGGTCAGGTAGGGTCAGCGGGACCGCTCGGTCCGGCCCGCGGGCGGTGGACGGGCGGCCGGTAACGCTTTCCGCCAGCCAGCTGTAGAATCCAACAAACGGGACGGCCACCGCTCAGCGCAGCGAAACCGGTGTTAAAGAATGACAGTAGATGTTCATGGCCACAATGATTATGAGATAGTCATTGTTAGCCCGTGCCCCACAGGAATGCCTAGACTCTCACGCCCTGTTGGAGGGGAAATGGGGATTGAGCATCATTCTTATAACTCAACTTTGGGCATTTAAAGTGGTATTCGAAGTAGCGTCAAAAGTAGCAAAAAGAAGAAGAAAATACTTCAGCCAATTTTAGATCGGGTCAGAGCCAGAGGTCATGTCACCAGAGGGCATCGGGTCAGAGCCAGAGGTCATGTCACCAGAGGGCAGACGTCATCGATGGTAAAATTTTGCTTGGACAGGGTGCGTTGCGCGCACCGGTGCATTGGGTTTCCAATTTCCATGGAAACATCAACAGACTCGGAAGCTCGCAACGCTGGCGTGGAGCCGAATTCATATCAACCGCCGCAACAATGCAGCAGCTCAGCGCAGCGTGCTGCAGCGCGGGGCCGTGAAACACCGCCCAGGGCTATCCATGTGTCAGGGCAATCCAACCCACGTGATGGGCTCGGCCCCAGCGGAGCATGAGGTCCAGGACTCCCGCCCAGGCCCCCCATCTCCCCCTAATTCCTATCATCCTTCCCACTCTGAAATCGACCGAAAGAGCCTAACCTAACACAACAATCAGCTCGTTTACCGCTATGTCTGAATAATATTGTCAGATTTGATTAAGGTCAACGGCTTAGCATGTAAATAAGAACAACTGCCACCATCGGTATTATGAGAATTGAGAAAACCAATTGCTTTTCCACAAACACTTAAAAAAAATTAGCTTAAAACTTGCATGAAATTAATTTTACCAGCCTCGTGTTCCTCTTATCAAAACGCTTCGAATGAATCAAAAGTTGATCTTTAAAGGTCATTTGAAAAATTTGGTCTATAATCAAAGACATGACCTGACCAGAAATGGTCATATTGCATGGCAGGATATTAGATCCGTATCGTGGAACTTAACAAACACTTCAGATGATTTCATAACTTAAGCATGTCTATCAAAAATAATTATTAACTACATGGCTCGTATGTAAGCTGGGTGTGTGAACATGCTTACGAGTATGTTGAACGCAACTGATAATGTTCTGTTGGCCACAATTTCTATATTTAATTTATCCTCCCGGATTTCATATTTTTGTTAATGACACCTTGACAATGTCGAGAAAAAACGCTTAGGAGATGTAACAGCCTGAGATACATTCAGTATAAGGAAGGTTCAAGGGTGTTAGACTCCTTCCGTCCTCGCTATCCTTAGGAAAAACCAATCCGCATCGCCCCTAGTCTTCATGCTTCCCTCTCTGGACTGGAGGTCACCCCACCAGCCAACCTGTAGTTGATGTCGGATCCATTCCAGGACACATAATCCTCTTCGGGTGACCGTTTGGGAGACGGCTGGACCGTCCCGACAGGGCAATCGTCCCACGGGAACAGTTTCGCTTCCGCAGATCACTGTCGCTGGTTCGCACAACCCAATTACTACACCAGAGCATAGGTATGTCATAGCTCTGCAAGGGCCTTTTCAGACCGAAAACAGTGGCGGCGGAAGCAGGGGGGCAAGGGGGGCAGCTGCACCCTAAAGCTATGGAAAGGGGCGCCTCGAAAATATGTAGAGGAGGCAGGAAGTTAAGAGGTGTGGCAGCCATAAAGCTGAGCAGTGCGACACCGCAATTGATAAAGGCACTTGTGACACGAAGAGGGTGGCAATGACGTGGGAAAAGCATCTTTTGATATGCTGAAGAGTGGAGGGCATCCTTATCTGAAACAAAGGCAGATGCTGCCGACCCTGTCGAATATAATCTTGCCAGGCGATAAAGGCTAGGAGGGCGCAGCCACTCGAGAAGCGCGCCATGCGGAAGAGGGGCGCCTGCATGCGAAAGAGGGACGCCTGTGTGTGGGACGAAAAGAAACATTTATGGAGACGTCTTTGAAGGCGATAGCCTCCGAACGCCAATGCACGAACATATGAGGGCTTATAGCGTTGCAGGCTCCATGCGACAAAAAGGGGCGCCTGATGGTCGATATGCGAGAGGAAATTAGTTTGTGTAACATTTATCGGGGGCGGTTTGCCGTTTACAACATATGAATGTTAAGGGAGGTCCGAGATTGGGGCCTGTATAATTGCACTGTCCGTATGGGCGGTTACACCCCTAGTGCTAGGGCGTATTTTGCGCTTTTTTTACTGGGGAGATGATTATGACTAGGAATAGCACTCTGCAAACTTCTATGGGCGCCTGTATAGGGGCGAAACTGATTTTCCAGTGCAGGGACGGCCATCGGCATTGTGGGGCGGCATTCATTCCACTGGGGCGTCTGCCAGTGTTGAAGGGCGGTATTCATTTCAATGGGGCGCCCGTTGGTGTTGATGGGCGACATGTATCACCTGGGGCGCCTATCGGAGATTGGGGCGGCATTAATTTCACTGAGGCGCCTATCGGCGTTGACGGGTGGTATTTATTCATCCGGGGCGCTTATCGGTGGTATAGGCCGGCATTCGCTCCACTGAGGTGCCTATCGGTGTTTTAACCCTCGCATGTGTAGGGGGGGGGGGGGTCGGATGGACCCCCCCATGGTTTTTCGCAAATAACTCGCGTAAAAAGCGACCGATTGCGACGAAACTTTCAGTACCCTCGCATTGATCAATTTTACACCTACCCTGAAAATTTCATGACCCTGACCCAAAGGACCTTTGACCTGTGACCTCTTTGCCGAGACCAGGTTTGGCCGGAATCGCGATTCGGCGTACGTCGGCTCGCATTAGCCGTGCGTTTGCAAGCTTTTCGTGGTTTCAAACGTTCAAACATGTGATTTGATGTTGCTCCCATGCATTACGGTGGGTGTCAAGGTCACCTGAAGGTCAGGTCAGGTCATTGACCTTTGGTGACCTCGGGTGACCTCGGTTCACTTTTTCGAGTTTTACATGTTTCTAGGCTAGTTTTTGGAGCTGAATTCGAATTTAGCAACCATTTGAACATTTAAAAAGTAGTTTTGGTGCCTTCGTAACATGTTACGAAGCTGTCAGAGGCGGTTGACACGTACTACGAATACCCGTCACGACGCCTACTGGTTGACCTGACCTGACCTGACCCGACCTGGTCTAAATGCTTAAAGACATCATCTCTGATCAAAACTAACACGATATTCGTGATCAGCACCCCGAAAAACCCCTTAGCAGCCACACTTTACGACTTTCTAATAGGTCCCGATTTTCCCGACTTTGGGTCATTGACCTGACCTGGAAGGTCAACCAATGACCTAGGACCTTAAAATTGGGTATCATCGGCTTCCTCTCGTCACGGGCAACACGCTCGTTTTTTCCGCGAAGCTCTAGCTCGATCAGGGGCCAAACGGCAAGGGGGGGTCCAACCGACCCCCCCCCCCCCTACACATTAGAAGCTGGAAAACGCCGCACACATGCGAGGGTTAACCCGCGCACCGTCGGGGGTCTGCGCCAACTTCGCACCGACGGGGGGGGCGGATGACCGCCCCCCCCTGAGATCTCGAGAACGAAGCAAGATAGCGACAAGCGGTAAACGGCATCGGATACGCACGGCCAAGATCTACAATTTTTACAAAGGTCATTTTCAGGTCAGGTCAAAGATGACGTCACAGGGGTCGAAAAAGTCAAAATGGCGGCGCTAGATATGGAGAGAGTTTTTCTCGAATAACTTTCGAATTAGTCAAGATGGGAACAAACTAAGGGCATCATCGTGATCCTCTCGTCAATCCGCATCGAATGATATAGGTATATTGAGTTTTATTCACGATCGATGGCAACACAAGTCAAATTCCTAAAACCAGACGTTTCGGCCACAGGGTGCCTTCGTCAGTGGACACTAGTGATTAATTAAATTAAAAACACATAGTATCAAAAACAATCGGTATAAATCGTTCGAAGTCGACACATCGGGCACAGGTTTCGAAATGCATTAGGTTTCGAAATGCATGCACAGGTTTCGAAATGCATTTCGAAACCCGTGCCCGATGTGTCGACTTCGAACGATTTATACCGATTGTTTTTGATCAACTATGTGTTTTTAATTTAATTAATCACTAGTGTCCACTGACGAAGGCACCCCATGGTGTGTCAAAAGTGGAAATAGCCAGTGCGCCGTCTGGCAACCCGGCAGCCCACCGCCATAGGGAAATGCATGCTTTTTGTCGCTTTTTCGCTCCCTATGAGTCACTTGATCTAATTAGAGCTTAACTAGGAACGAGGCGGGTCACTTTGACGTATTCGGGAGCCGAATACGGTGTTTTGGAGCCAATACCTGGGAAACCCTGCCCGCCCAATGCGAATTTTTAAGAGTCTGCATGCCCAAATTAACGTTGAGCGCGGCCGTTTTCGGTTGGTTTTCCCCGACCTTGTGGCGAAATCGCCTTATTTATTCAACCAGAGTGGGCTAATTCGCTTAACTAGGAATGAGGCGTTGAAGAGAATTATTCAAGGAATAGAGCTGTGCAAAAATATTTTTTGTATTGTTAAAACTGTATCCGCCCTCGAACGATAAATATTGTTGACCCATCAGAAACACATCACCTGGAATGCGTTTGGACTTGGCTGGATCTAATATTAGCGAGTATCTGCTAATGCAGTTTCTTGGCTTACATAGTACGCACACAAGCATACACACTTCCTGCCCTTGGTTATTCCTCACTTGAATGAAAATTTTGCTATAATAACTATTCCAAGCAGTTAACAGGTTTTAGTGCAGTGCCAATTCGGAACCGTTCAGCGCCGCCAGTCTCCCAGGCGGCGCGTAACGGCTGCCGCCGGCCGCCGCGCCGCCGCTCTGGCAGGGTGTTTGACTTCATATCTCTGTTGCTAGAAAAGTTGTGGACCGATTTACTTGATTCTTTCATGAAAAGATCCGCCATTCAATTCTTAGCAGATAACGAAAATTTGACGTCAATTGCACGATCCGCTGCCCATATTGTGGTACTGCCATCTATTGACAAGGCTGGCGAACTAAAGCCGGGTGGCTATTTCCACTTTTGACACACCATGCTATGGCCGAAACGTCTGGTTTTAGGAATTTGACTTGTGTTGCCATCGATCGTGAATAAAACTCAATCATGTCTGATCATTTACAAATGATATATATGTTGACCTCGAAAGGTCAAGGTCAAAGGTTGACCTCAGGTCACGTGACCTCGAGGTCATCATGTATATCATTCGATGCGTCTTGACGAGCTGAACACAATGAGACCATCCACGCGTCTGTATCTTGTTCCTGTACGGAGTTATTGGCCAAAAACCTTTGGTGACCTTTGATGACGTCACATGACCTCACAGCTGCCCAACAGCAAAACAGACCTCAAGGTAGTGAAGGTTGATCGTATATGAAGTCATGTATGGTATATGGGGCCATTCCGACCCGTTTTAGTGGTAAAAACAGGGAGTTGATTTTTCCCCCATTGACTTATAATGGGGAGGTCGCGAAATTGACCTGACCTTAGGTCACTGATATCAAAATTCCGAGATATACGAATTGTAGCTACTAATGACCTAATAATATCCTGCGACTTTCAAAGGCCTCCAACATCTACTGTAGCTCTGGCACGGTGACAAAGTTGCAAAAAAGTGACTTGAGGTTGGGTCATTCAAAGTGACCTGGTGACCTGACCTTAAAAGGTAGGAGGTTCAAACTTGCACACCATGTGTAAAATTGATGAGGTTATAGTCATACCAAATTTCGCGGCGCTACACGCCGCGGTTTTCCCGCTATTCGCGAAAAACCTCAGGGGTGGCGGATATCCGCCCCCCCGTCGGTGCGAGGGTTAAGGCGGCAGTAAATCCACTGGTGTCTGGGGCGCCTACCGGCGTCGAAAGGCGACATTCATAATTCATTTCACTGGGAGGCATATTGGTGTTGATGTGTAACATTCATTCTCCTGGGGCGCCCGGCAATGAGGGGGCGGCATTTATTCCGTTCCCCTGGGATGGGCCCCTATCGGTGTGGAGGCGTCGCCGTCGTATTAGTTTGAAATGGGGGCACCTCTGGGTGGTCATAGATGCATTCATTTCGCTGGGACACCTACCAGCGTTGATTGCCTGTATTCATTCATTTCGGGCTCCTGTCGGTGTTGAAAGGCGGCATTTATTTCACTGGGGCGTCACAAACCTGCTACTCCCACCATAAACCTGATGACATTGAGCCAGGATGTCCGTTCCGAAGGGCTGACGTGATACTGATGACACCGCTGAATTCAATAGTGCAGTGCAGCCCAGGCGGCATGCTGCTTACCGGCCTGCAATTCTCTGTCACCGAGTTAGTGTTATGGATTCGGCGCCTTATTCACTAGTCCACACGAAGGTATTGGAACCGTGGAACTCTTTTCGATATGCCTTATTCGGAGAATCTTATGATATGGTGATGAGGTTGTTTCTAAACGAACATTATGAAGGTTACATTTACGCTATGGAATGTACCTAACTATTTCTCGTTACATAAAAACTGTAATTCTGAACGTGTTAACAGGTACAACACATTGTCAAACGTCTCTTCACTGTTTGTGTTACTACAACCGTGTATATGGTAAGGGGCGCCCAGTGGGAAGGGGCGCTTCAATATCGTTTGCACCCCTATCCTAGAATACCTTCCGCCGCCACTGACCGAAAAGGATGGCCCCCAACAAAACAAACGATTTTCTCATTCAGTATTGTATCTCATCAAGCACCACATGTTTTCAAAGTGTTTACTATGCGTTCCGACCAAAAAAGCGCAGTTCAATTTTCTCCCATTGACTTGAGCGATCTCAAAATTGACCCGGCCTTTCTGTCAACAATGTCAAACTTGCAAAGTGAACGTTTCAAATACATATACTGTTGCCCATTAAAATTGCTGAAAGTTCTGAAGCGATCGGTTTTAAGATATGATGAGCACAGGAACTTTCCTTGAGGTAAGGTCACTTGACGTGACCTGGTGTTATGACCTTGAATTGGAAGACTTGGGCGGGAAAAAATGGGTCATTTGAAATCTTAAAATGCTAGATTTTAACAATAATTGCAAACACTATCCCGGCCAAATAGTGAGTGAGAAGGGAGCGATTCCCCGACCCCATGATAAGCTCCTATAATGGAGCTAGCTGCTAGAGCCTCGCGAAAAAAAAAAAACGAGCGCTTGCGTCGTTACGTGACGCAGCGACTGGTACCCCATTTTAAAATATCAATGACCTCTTAGGGCAGGTCAAGGGCCCCAAGGCATTTGATCGGTTTTTGGTAAATAGCTAAACGCATTATCTTCATTTCGATACAATCGTGTTTTCTGTTCTCAGACGCGTCGATTTATATGCTTTTTTGTTTAGGTGAAGCAATTTAGGATGTTTACCTCAGGTCAATGTCATGTTAGGGCAACGCAGGTCACGAAGCTGTTGAAAGGAGGACATGTTGCATAACATTTGATTCGGCAAGTCTTGGCAAAGTCCATTGATCCCTGTCCCGACTGGCTAGCTCATTTTGATCGGGAGTTATTAACGAAGCACTGCTATGACCCTAGTGACGTCATAAATGACGTCACGCAAGGTGAACAATGCAAAAGTGAAGCATTAGACCTTGCCATTTGCCAAGAATGTATGAAGTCACGATTTCATGTGCTTGAGGTATAGTTTCAGATCATTTCCGACGCCAAATTAACAGTTTCCATAATTCCCCATTATGCTTATATGACACTAAGTGCATTGCGGGTTGCATCATTTTATAACCGACAACCGTGCAGAGGTTTACTTAAGACGTCATAGTTAAGTGACCTGACCTGAAAACGTGGTTGATGTCAAGTGATACGGCTTGAATGAAATGTAAGGCATGTGAAATGTCAGCCTTCTATTATCAGTGTGCTTGCAAAAAAAAAAAAATGCATCATGGTGGCGGCATCCACCCCTTCTTCTCGGCCGGCGAGGGTTAAACCTCGCTTCGAATTATTGCAGATAATGATGCGACCGAAAACAAAGCATTTATCTGTGTCTAGAACGGCCGCTGACTTGTTGGACAAGATCCCCAATCTTAATTCGCTAGATGGGCATAAAATACTCGGTATGTGATGCATACGAGTATAGTGATACCCCTCGATTTTCCCTCGCGCTAAGTCTATTCTAATCATCGCTGTCGCTTTTTTATCGGAGATGATGTCCCCGCTAAACGGGTTGTTTTGTTTGCTTGCTTGCGTTGAATGGCCATTACGGATTATTGAAGGATTATGATAAAATAGGAATGGGGCAAGGGAGGATATGCACTGCAGGTGTTTAATTTAGATCACAAAGGCATCATTTCCGGCATCGTGCAGTCATTATCTTGCCCTCCTCTGCACTGCGGGCTGCGGCATCTCTGCGCCTCACACACGGCGTCCTCACTCTACGGCCGGCCGCCGCCAACTGACCCACTCGCCGGGCGCCGCGACCTGACCCGTGTCGCTGCCGTGGCCTGCGCAATAGAGTTGGGGCTGGTATCCGGGGGTTCGGCCGGCCGGCCGCCTCTGGAGCGGGGGACTTTTTTAGTAGACCTACTGTACATGGGTCAGTCGGATACTTCAGCGGTAATTGGTGACTTTCTGGTGGATGGTTACTGGTTATTCGTATAGTTCAACAATCAATGATCACTTATTGGTGAATGGATAGTCGGATAGTTCGGCAGTCATTAGTGTCTTATTGGTGGATAGATAGTCGGATAGTTCAGCAGACATTGGTGACTTGCGGCAGTCATTAGTGTCTTATTGGTGGATAGATAGTCGGATAGTTCAGCAGACATTGGTGACTTGCTGGTTGATAGATAGTCGGATAGTTCAGCAGTCATTGGTGACGTGCTGGTGAATGGTTCGCGAGATAGTTCAGCAGTCATTTAGGACTTGCTAGAAGATGGTTAGTCGAATATTTCAGCAAACAATTATCCTGGTTAGTTGGATAGTTCAGCAGTCATTGGTGACTTACTGGCGGATGGATATTCGGATAGCTCAGCAGTCATTGGTGACTTGTATTGTATTGTATTGCATTGTATTACCGTCATGGACAATCCACACGAGGCGTGGCGATTACAGTCCATTAGTCGGATAGTTCAACAGTCATTGGTGACTTGCTTCTGGACAGATATATGGATAGTTCAGCAGTCAATGATGACTTATTAGATAGTCGGATATTTCGACAGTCATTGGTGACTTGGTGGATGGTTCTTCGGATAGTTCAGACAGTTATTGGTGACTTGTTGATGGATGGTTTGTCGGATAGTTCAGCAGTCATTGATGACTTGTTGGATAGTTCGTCGGATAGTTCAGCAGTTATTGGTGACTTGATTGATGTATATGGCTACGCGAATATTTTAGCAGTCTATGATGACTTATTGGTGGATGGATAGTCGTATAGTTCAGCATTCACTGATGGCTTATTGGTGGATGGTTACTGGTCAGTCGTATAGTTCAACAGTCATTAATGACTTGGTGGTGGGTGGTGACAACTGACAGGGTCGTCGGGTAGTTCAGCAGTCAATGATGACTTGCTGTTGGATGGCTAATGGGATGGTTCAGCAGTCAATGATGACTTATTGGTGGATGGTTAGTCTGATATTTTAGCCGTCATTGGTGACTTGCTGGAAGATGGTTAGTTGGGTAATTCAACGATCATTGGTGAGTTGTTGGTGCAGGCTGTTTAGTCAGATAGCTCATCAGACATTGGTGACTTGGTGGAAGATGGTCAGTCGCATATAGTTCAGCCGTCAATGATGACTTGGTGGATGGATATCGGTCATTGATGACTTGCTGGTGGATCGTTAGTCGGATCTTGCTGCAGAAAAAGGTGAGTAGGACTGTTCAGCAGTCAGTGATGACTTGTTAGTGGATGGTTAGTCGGATATTTTAGCAGTCAATGATGACACATTGGTAGGTGGATAGATAGGTAGTTCATCAGTCATTGGTGACTTGCTGAAAGATGGTTAGTCGGATAGTTCAACAGACATTGGTGACTTGCTGGTGTATGGCTAGACGGATAGTTCAGCAGTATGATCATGGTTTGCAAATAGCGTACGGCAGTTGATGATTCTGAATTACAATTAGGAGTCAATGGCCTTGGGCAATCTGATAATTCTATACAGTATTTTATTCTGGTTACTCGGGTAGTTCATTAACCTGCACCCAGGTGTAGTATTGAGCCGAACGCGTCATGCAAGGGGGCAGATTCTGCCACCGCTCAGTCTAACTTCCGAACGGATGGTCGTAAAAAAAGACGAGGCCGACAATCAAAAGGTTTCAACAAGAAGGAGCTTGGGGCAATTATTTTTCTAAGTATGTCACAAGTCAGGTCAAGGTGAAGTCAAAAATAAAAACTACATGTTTTGACATTATTGTCTTTGTAGGACATTTGGCGAAGGATGGATTAACATCGATCACCCAGAGCGCGTTATTCGGCTACTAAGATACCTAACATGCATTGCATGGATTGCCATACGATGGTGATGGTCAGATCAGGTCAGGTCACTAAGGATGAACTATTTAATACGATATGTGTGACACATGCTCATTGATGCAGATTTCATTTTTTACGATCAATCACAGCTGACAAGCCATTACACAGCTACGGTTGCTTAGTGTTTACTTTAGTGGCCCTCTTTTCCAACTTGTGTTGCATTTATCACTCAGCGGCTGCTTCTCTGTGATGTGATGCTGTGCTAATTCGGATGAAAGGGCTGTCGTAATTTGTGACTATGTTTTTGTGCGGGTATGTGCGCGATTTTTTCATCAGCTCATGCACCAAATTTTGTTTATTTTCATTTTTTACAACTATTATGTGCTTTTTGCGACGAGACTGCACGTTCATGGTGTTGATGCGTTAGTGTTGATCCTTGCTTGACTGCTGAATTTTACTGCAAGCCATTGCTGAAGATACTCATCTATGCTCTGGACTTGTTTGAGGTGAGGATATGTTCTTTGGTAAGTAGGCATGGTGTATGGTAAGTTACCTTTCTCCTGCTTCAAGTTTAAGGATATTATTCGCATCCTAACAAAGCCTTAATAGTAATTGAACCAAATACACCAAAGCATGAGACCGACAAGAAATAATATGAATAAGAAGCAATTTACAGGCACAAGAACAAAATAGATACCTACATAAGCATTTCACAGTCCTCAAATCCCTCGCTGGTGGATCCAATTTCCTTTTCCACGCCGTCGTTTTTAGGTTTTCAGCAAATGTTTCGATGATTGAATGGTTGTAACGCTATTCTACCTAATCTATATAATAAACGCTATATAAGTATAATCCTATAACAATCTTGATTAATTATTATTTCGTGCAAATGCTATTTAGATTCTTTTATACTTGGTTGTCGGTTTAAAGTTTAAACGTTATTACGAAACCGCGTTGTAAAATGTAAACAAATGCGAAGACGTTATCAATTTTGAAGATTTTCCTCACTTGAGTTATCGTGTTCGGATTTATATGGTGATTTCTATTTTTTAACGTGTGCAAAACCATATAGCAAGACAAAATGATATTCTCTTTCTATTGGTGAGTTGGTGAGTAAACTTCTTGTTACATTGCATTGCAGCTTGCAAGTGTCCCTGAGAAAGTTTATTCCTTTTTTGTTCAGTGCATGCAAGTGTTCGTTTTCCGGAATGATGGTTATTTTATTTCGTTGATGATGTGCATATAGCGTTTGAGAGTTAAGGTTTAACTTTTTATTTTTATGTGGCACTCTACCTTAGTTATCATGGGTAAGTTACCGTAAGTCATTGTGTAATTTAATGTTGATTTCAATGTTATTTTCATATAGCATATGAAACATAAGACAAATGTGTTTTTCCATAGTGAGCCTCTCAAAAAATCCCTAGAATGCCTAAGTTATCGTTAAATCTTACGATGATAACTCACGTTAGTTATTGAAATCAATGTATGTTGTATAAATGTATATGCTGGATAAATGGTCCTTGCTCTACTAAGCTGTATAGACATCAAGTGAGCTCGAATATCAATGCATTACAAGAATCAAATAGCAATGTCTTCATTAATGCAAGCATCCGCTCTAACTGCTTCTTTTTCTGATTCAGTATAAGATAAAATATAATGGATAGTATAAAAGATACCATAATTTTTATAGCAAGCTGGTGCGTTTTAGTGTAACTGATTACAATTATAATAGATATTTCTGACTTTTTGCGTCTGTCAGCTGTGTTTGATTATCAGCCAGTATCTTTACTTATAACGTAGGCCTATTGGACACGTAATTTCTGGTATAGGTAGGCTGTTGGGTAGGTGGTAGGTAAGAAAAAAGGTAGGCGGATAGGTAGACTGGAGGGTAGCTTGGTCGGTAGGTAGGTAGGTAGGTAGGTGATAAATTGGTTGTACGTAGCGTACGTATGTAGACGGTAGAAAAGTATACTGGTAACTGGTAGGTGTTGTGATGGGGCACGTTTTCCCTTCCCTTCATTTGGTATCACCCCCCGGTCATATGGAAGCACAGAAACAATAAACAGTTCCATGGTCGCCGCCATTGTATTTCGAGGGTAATCCGCCGCTCCCGATAAATCGCCGCGACAGTGCTAAATTAACCACCGGAATCGACCATAACATGGCGCGGTCGGTCGGTTTCGTAATCTTTTATTAACTTTTCGCTCACGGCCGCGACTAACCGTGCTCGTTGTGCCCGTCTTGTGTAAATATCTGTGCGGCGCGCGCGTCCAAGATGGCGGGCGGCGATGAGGCGCAGTCGGCCGCCGCCGCCGAGAAGCCGTCTGAGATGGAGCTGCTTCGGGGCATGCTGCAGCAGCAATTGGAGCTGGCTGCAGCGGCAGCGCGACGTGAGGAGCGGATGGCCGCGCTGATGGAGCGGGTGCTTCCCGGCCCGACGGCCGTGCAGGACGCCACGGCACCCGCTCAGGCAGCTGCGGGGCCCGATTCCGGCGCCCGGCCGCGTGCACGAATGCCCGCCGCCGGCACGCCCACGCCCCGGCTGGCGGCTACCGCTACCCTCAAGGAGTTTGAGGCCTGGAAAGAGAAGTTCTCCGGCTACTGCCTCCTCACCGGCGTCCACGATCTCACCGAGGCTGAGCAGCGGGCCGCCCTGCTCGCCGTTCTCGACGACGACTGGGCCCGCGTGGTTCGGTTCGGCCTGCCCATCCCGGCCGAGGCGTCCATGGCCGATGTGATCACCGCCATGCACGCTCACCTTCGGCGGCAGCGGAACGTGGTGATCGACCGCTGCGAATTTAACATGCGGATGCAGGAGCCAGGCGAGTCAGTGGACGATTTTATCTGAGCCCTGAAGGAGATAGCGTCCTGCTGTGATTTTTGCCCGAACTGCACCGATGATCGGTTCCGAGACCATCTGGTGGTGGGCACCAGTGATGACGAGGCCAGACGCCGCATGCTGGAGCTGCCCGATCTGACCTTCCAGATGGCCGCCGACCTGTGCCGGGCGTCTGAGAGCGCCCGTCTCAACAGCTCGGCGATCCGTGGCCCGGGCGAGCCGTCTCTGCGCCGTCTCTCCGAGTACCGGCGACAGCGCGGTCGGCCGAGCGGCGCGGACTCGCGCCCGGCCGACCAGACCCGGCGGTGTGACCGCTGCGGTGCCGCGCAGCACACGGACGGTCGTGCCTGCCCCGCCCTGGGTCGCACCTGCCACCGATGCCACGAACGGGACCACTTTTCCTCGGTCTGCCGGCGTGCCGCGGGCACTGATGAGCGGCACCGGCAGACGCCTAGTTCCGAGCGCAGCCACCAGGGCCAGGACTGGCGCCACCGTAGCGCGAGCAGCCGCCGCGAGGGGAGGGGCCGGCGCCACCGTAGCGCAAGCAGCCGCCGCCGTGGCACTGCGGCTGCCGACGCGTCGCACCGGCAGGTTTCGGTGCTGGCAGCGAATACGACCACGAGAGACACGGCGAACCGGCAGCAGTCAGCGCCGCCGGCGGCCCGGACGCGTGGCGCGCGCCTCAACAGTGTGACGGCCCACCGGTCGCCGCAGGTACGGCTACAGCTGCACCTACCAAACGGAGTCAGGCGGTCGACCGTATGGACGCCCGACACCGGCGCTGAGATATCAGCCCTCTCACTGCAACAAGCCGAGTCCATGGGAGTGAGCAGAGCGGACCTCACGCCCTCCACATCTGTGCTGTGGGCCGCAGACAGCCGCCGGCTGGACTGTGTGGGCACGTGCGCCCTCACCCTGCAGCTCGGTGACGTCATACAGACCGTGCAGGTGTCCGTTCTGCGAGCACTGCACTCACCACTGCTGTCGTGGCACGATTGTATCGGCCTGGGAATTCTGCCGGCGAGCTTCCCGCGGCAGATTTGTCAGCGCGGCTCGGCAGCCGAGACTGGGACGGACGGTGAGGCACCGGAGCCGCCGCCGCCCGGTGAGCCGCCCGAGGCCCCCGCCGCCGGCAGCCATCCCTCACTACGGCGCTGCAGCGGCACGACGGCGGCACCTGAGGAGACCCGGGACCTAAGCCGCGTCTCTGCCGCCGACCGGCCGGCCGCCAGCTCGGCCGGCGCCGACCCGACCGGGCGGCCGCCGCCGCCCGGCCCTACGGGCGCGCCGCCGCCCGGCCGCGCGCACGGCCCGGCCGCCGGTGGCACCCCCTCCGCACGGCAGCGGCGGGCAGACTTCGACGAACTGAAAGCCGAGTTCCCGAGGGTCTTCGATACGAAGTCGACCCTGCGGAAGATGACGGGGGAGCCGATGAAGATCGAGCTGATGGACGACGCCGTCCCTCACGCTGTGACCACCGCCCGGAATATCCCGTTCTGTTGGCGAGAGGACGTGCGACTGCAGCTCGACGAGCTGATGGAAAAGGACATCATCGAGCCGGTGGAGCACCCCACCGACTGGTGTCATCCGATTGTTCCGGTGGCCAAACGGTCGTCAGACGGCACAGTGTCCGGCTGCCGGCTGACCGTGGACTTCACTAAGCTAAACCGGTTCGTGAAGCGACCGACGTACCCGGTCCGCTCGCCTCAAGACGCAGTCGCCTCCGTCTCACCCGGCGCTGCGTACTTCACCAAGCTGGACAGCAAGGCGGGGTACCACCAGGTCCCGATCCGGCCCGAAGACAGAGACCTGACGTGTTTTATCACGCCGTGGGGCCGCTACCGGTACCTGAGGGCTCCAATGGGAATCGTCAGCTCTGGCGACGTGTACAACCAGCGCGGTGACGCCGCGCTCGGCGACATCCCGCGCACGTGTAAGGTCGTGGACGACGTCCTGGCCTATGATGCTGACTACGCCGCCCACCTGCAGCACGTGCGGCAAATCCTGAAGAGATGTGACCAGCACGGCATCACACTCAACCCGGACAAGTGTCAGTTCGCGGAAGATGAAGTGGAATTCTGCGGCTTCCGCATCAATTCAGCTGGCTATACCGCCGACGGCAAAAAAATTCGTGCCATCCAGGCCTTCCCCAGGCCCGGCAACATCACCGACCTACGGTCGTTCCTCGGCCTGGTGACCCAGCTCGGCGCCTTCTCCCCAGAGGTCGCCGCCGCCGCCGAGCCGCTGAGACAGCTGCTGCGGCCGCGGAACGCGTGGCTGTGGACGCCAGCGCACGAGCAGGCGTTCAGCGCGGTGAAGATGGCACTCACGTCGCCTCCCGTGCTCGACTTCTTCGACCCTCGCCGCCGCACAGTCCTCGAGACTGACGCCGCTCGCTCCGGCGGCCTGGGCTACTGCCTGCTGCAGCAAGACGCCGCCGGCCGGTGGCGACTGATCCAGTGCGGCTCACGCTTCCTATCGGACGCCGAGTCGCGGTACGCCGTGATCGAGCTGGAGCTGCTGGCCCTGGCCTGGGCCTGCAAGAAATGCAGCATCTATCTCAGCGGGATGCAGCGGTTTGAAGTCCTGACCGATCACCGGCCGCTCATCCCGATCCTCAACAGTAAGAGCCTCGCGGAGATCGAAAATCCGCGGCTCCAGCGGCTACGTGAGCGGCTGGCGCCGTTCAACCTGCTCGCCACCTGGCGGCAAGGCAAGCTGCACGCCATCCCGGACGCGCTGTCGCGCGCGCCGGTGGATGACCCGGCGCCTGAGGACGAGGAAGCCGAGGGGGACGCCAGCCATCAACTCGCCAGCGTGCTCTCACGGCTGGCCACCGACGGGGCGGACGACGGTCCCAGCCCGTTCAAAGACGCGGCGCTCACAGAGGTGCGCGCCGCCGCCGCCGCCGATCCGGAGCTCATCGCACTCACCGATCTGATCCTGAACGGGTTTCCAGAGCACCGGTCACAGCTGGACCCGCGCCTCCGACCGTACTGGGGAGTTCGGGACCGGCTGGCCGTGGACGACGGCCTAGTGGTGTGCGGCCAGCGGCTCGTGATACCGCCCAGTCTGCGGCGCGCCACGCTCGAGCGCCTGCACGCCAGTCACCAGGGCGTCGAGCGCACCAAACGCCGCGCGCGGCAGGTGGTCTACTGGCCGTTCCTGGACAGTGACATTGCGAACCATGTCGGAGCGTGCCCGGCCTGCCAGCGGTACCTGCCCAGTCAGCAGAAGGAGCCGCTGATGCCGGAAAAGACGCCGTCACGTGTGTTTGAGGCTGTCTCCGCTGACTACTTCGCCTGGGCCGGCCGCACGTTCCTGGTGTACGCGGACCGGCTGTCCGGGTGGCCGTTTGTGTCGCACGTGGCCGGCGAGGCGACTGCCAGAGACCTGGTCTGCAGCCTGCGCCAGATGTTCGCGGCCACCGGCGTGCCCACCACCCTCCGGACAGACGGTGGACCCCAGTTCACCGCCCGGCTCACCCGAGAGTTTCTGCGCCGCTGGGGAGTGGAGCACCAGATCTCCACACCGCACTACCCGCAATCAAACGGACACGCTGAGGCGGCGGTCAAGGCCGCCAAACGGCTCATCCAGAAGGCGACCAGCAGCGGTGCGCTCGACACGGACGCCTACGCGCAGGGGCTGCTGGAACTGCACAACACGCCGCGCGCCGACGGCCGCTCTCCGGCTCAGGTCCTGTTCGGCCACCCGCTGAGATCGGCAGTGCCGGCGCACCACCGGGCCTTCGCCGACTGCTGGCAGCGGGCGGCGGACGACTGTGACGCCAGAGCCGCGGCGCAGCAACAGAAAACAGCCGAGCGGTACGACGCGACAGCCCGACAGCACAGCGCGCTCACCATGGGTCAGCGCGTGCTCGTCCAAGACCCGCGGTCGGGGCTGTGGGACCGCGTCGGTGTCATCACGGCGGTCGGACAGCGGCGCGACTACCTGGTCCGGCTGCCCAGTGGCCGAGTCTACTGGCGGAACCGGCGCTATCTGCGACCCCAGAGATCTCTCATCTCGGGGGGCGCCGCCACACCTGCACCCGGGCGCCGGCAGCAGCCCGCTCCGAGCTCGGCACCCGACGGCACGAAGGAGACCGCCGCCGCTGCGCCGGCGGGCGGACAGCCGGCACCACCGGTGCTGCGGAACAGCGCCGACGACCCCAGCTCAGTGCGCCGTGGGACGCGCCGCCGTCGCCGTCCGGCCCGACTGACCGTGCGCTGGGCGGACCAGACGTACGACTAAGTTCGTGCGTCCACACCGTGTGTGGTGTACATTTTTGTTTATGTGTTAGACGCAATGCGTATTTTGTACCGACGCATGCGTCTTGAGGGGGGTGTTGTGATGGGGCACGTTTTCCCTTCCCTTCATTTGGTATCACCCCCCGGTCATATGGAAGCACAGAAACAATAAACAGTTCCATGGTCGCCGCCATTGTATTTCGAGGGTAATCCGCCGCTCCCGATAAATCGCCGCGACAGTGCTAAATTAACCACCGGAATCGACCATAACAGTAGGTAGGTGGGTAGGTATAGGATACTGTATTTAAGTATGATATAGGTAGGCGCTAAGTTGGTAGGTGGGCCATGATACTGATTGGAATATCATGGGTTCTGGACAGTCTTCAGACTCCGGGAAGAGTCTTCAACGACTGCCGATACAGGACACGATTGAGTGTGTCGTATGTAATACTTGTCTATAATATCTGTACACTTGTGCAGCACTCTCCGGCAACTGACGACTGTCCAGGGCGATGTCCGCCGTATCCCTCCGGCTCCACGTGCCGGACATCGGGCAACAGGGTGACATCAGGCTGACCTCTTCTGACCTTACGAGTAATTGATCCCAGTAACGCCCGCCATCAGACGATAACTGTAAGATGCATTTTTTGCTCATTGATCGTTCTCCATTTGAAATGGTTGACTTCTTGCTTCTTTTGTGGCGTTTCCCTTGGTTAACATGGATTGAGTCAAATGACATCCCCAATGTAATCCGTGTTTATCTTATGAGTATATGGAATCTGAAACTTATGAGTATAATAAAGCAGCCTGATGTCACCCTGGCTAAGAGAGGGATAATGCTAATAGATAAACAGCGGCAGTGTCCTGGGTATCAGGCGCGGACGCAGGATATTTGGATGGGAGGGGTGCGACCTCCCGAGTGGGTGCAGCTCACTATCGATGGACTCCCAGCTGAGAATGGCTTCCAAGTCCCAATTAGCTGTTAAAGGTTAAATTGTGTTTTCTTTGAAGCTTTGTTCATGAACAGAACAAAAGATACTGGCTGATAATAGCCGGTCCCGTAGCTCAGTTGGTTAGAGCGTTGGACTCCGCGTGGTGAGAGCACGCGTTCCCGGTTATGACAGTCCGGGTTCGGAGCGCGACGGGCGCTCGACATTTATGGGCCTCCTGACAGGTATGGTTGCGGTTGGTGGCAGGCCGTAGCCAGGCGAAGTCGGCGAGGGGACCGGCCGTGCGCGGCTTTGTGCGCACGTTAAACTTTGGACTCTAAATTCTGCCATAGAATCGGAATTGCGCGATCGGAGGGTAGAGGGCAGGGTCATCGCAACAAGCTTCGCTTAGCGGTGGCTCTGTCCTTGTGATTCCCTCCCATCAAAAGGTTCGGACTAAATTTATAAAATAAAAAACAGATGTTACATCGGCTTACTTTATAAAACTCTTCTTGTTATACCTAGGACGTCTTTCCTCAGTAATTCCAGAATTTTTTGTTCATGCTCAACGCTCCGCGGCCAAGAGGCTGCCACCCCCAGACGTTTTTTTTTTTTTGCGATTGCTCGGAACGCGCTGGCCATAGAGAACTGAAACACGCCTCACTCCCATATGTCTAGGTCTACTCAAATTTGACGGCGCACACCGCCCAAGATGCCTTAGGTAATCAGTATTGATTACATTGCATGTACTTAGCCATTGAATTGCTCATTCACTAACTAGTTCTTGAGATTTAACGGAAAATATTTTGCTACCTATTTGAATTATAATCTGCCTCACAAAACACTCAATTCTCCAGTTATATACATAGGCGTAGGAACAGGGGGGGCCGGGGGGCCATGGCCCCCCCACTTTCGGAGGTGGGGGGGCCAGCAATGTTAACTGCCCCCCCCCCACTTTTTGCTGACTTAAGTGTCTGTCTGTACCTAACCTACCACCCGGTAACTTGACAACTATTCAGCTTGCCCTTTAATGAGGATTCCTTTTTGTTTCTACAGCGTTATTGACCGCAATTTCCTTCACTCAATGAAGGAAACCATATCAGAGACAAGACTGTGAGTCCTGGTGACAGCATTTTGTTGAATACGAGGCGCGGGACAGCGAGCACTAAAAAGGTATAGGCAATACTAAGACAATACTAGCACGGTGCAGGAGAATGCGTATACAAACGACCAACGCTTGACCTTATCTGCTTGGGGTCGGCATAGTTCGTCAAAGGCGTTCTAGCTGGGGGCCAGGGTGACCGTGCCTCAGCCTCGGTTCAAACAGGCTGGGGGCCAGCAATGTCTGTTTCTGCCCCTCCCCATCCACTTTCAGTGCAGTGGCGGTCGCAGAGGGGATCACGGCCATGCCCTTCCCCCCTCCAAAGGCTAATCAGGGGGCCATCATATCATTTGGCCCCCCAAACAACCAATGGGCCCCCATGGGCGTATGGGGCTCTGGCCCTTATTCGATTGTCACGAGACTCAAGAATCCCACGCTAGCTATTAACAGCTCCCAAACCAGTCTTTGAGGGTCCTTCACTGATCTCGGAGGGCCCTTCAGTGGCGGTCAAGCGACCACATTGACCGCTGAGAACCCACATTGACCGACCTCATTTGAGGGCCCCTAAACCGGCCTCAAGGGCCCAGCCGGCGTCTGAGGGCCTCACACCGGCCTCTGGTGGCCTCATTTCTGTCTCTGGGGTCCCAAGACTAGCCTTTAGGTGCCTTTGAGGGCCCCGCACTGAATTCTGAAGACCCGATGCCGGCCTCTAAGGGTCCGCATCGGCCTCTGAGGGTCCACCTTGGCCTGAGGGGTCCAACGCCGGCCCATGCCGGTCTTTTAGGGCCCCACACTGACCTCTAAGGGCCCATGCTGACCTGTAAGGACCCACATTAGCCTATGAGGCCTTGCACGGGATTCTGAAGACCTGATGCCGGCCTCTGAGGCCCATCTTGGTTTTTGAGGGCCTTCTGCTGGTCTCTGGGTTCCAACACCGGCCCATGCCGGTATTTTAGGGTCCCACATTGACCTCTAAGGGCCCCGCACTGGATTCCGGAGTTCCGATGCCGGTCTCCAAGGGTCCGCATCGGCCTCTGAGGGCCCACCTTGGCCTATGAGGGCCCTCCGCTGGTCTCTAGGTTCCAAGTCCCGCCCATGCCGGTCTGTTACGGCCCCACACTGACCTCTAAGGGCCCATGCTGGCCTGTAAGGACACGCATTAGTCTCTGAGGGCCTTGCACTGGATTCCGAAGACCCGATGCTGGCCTCTGAGGCCCATCTTGGTTTTTGAGGGTCTTCTGCTGGCCTCTGGGGTCCAACACCGGCCCATGCCGGCATTTTAGGGTCCCACACTGACCTCTGAGGGCCCATACTGGCCTGTAAGGACCCACATTAGCCTCTGATGGCCCAAGTCGGCATCTTAAGGTCTCATCCTGCCCTTTGCAGGCCCTGTACTGGTCTCTGAGGGCCTTAACCCTCGCCGGCCGGAGGGGGGGGGGGCGGGTGCCGCCCCTCCATAGTTTTTTTTTTTCGCGATAGCTCCGAACACGCCGGCGATAGAGAGCTGAAGCTTGGCATACCTGACCTTTGAATCAAACGGGATCTTTTGACACCAACCGCATTTTCGGGTCAGATCAGGTCACTGACCCATGTGGTCATAAGTGAACCTCTGCACGGTCTTCAGATGTCGCAACTTCGCAACGCCCTCACTGCCAGAGGAGATTTCACAGGGAAATGAACCTTGGAGGACCTAGTATCCAATAGGAGTCTCTCAACTTGTATAATGTATATCTCGGATTTTTCCTAAAGTTCATATGAGGTCAGGTCATTTTCGTGACCTCACTAGAGTTGCAAAGTTTCCCCCAAAAGCTGCTACCGGCACCGCCCCGCCCCACAAAAATTTTCTGGGATACCGGCATGCTACCACGCCCCAAGCAAAAACACCACCAAATTACCGGCATACTAAGAAACCTGCTTTGTTGATTCCAGCTTACCCCTACAAGAGATGCCACATTTTGGCAATTTCAGTAGGTACCCATCCCACCCAGTAGCCACCCATTGTCCAACCACAACTACGAGTAGGCTGATTTTTACTCAGTTGGCCCTACAAATACCCACAATTTTGAAACCCAACTATCTATAACTGTTGAAATATAACCTGTAATCAAAGAGGTATTGCCTACAAAAAGCATTTAACTATCATCAAAAAGCAAGGACAAAAAAGAACTTGAATTACTGAAATGTGTTTCTGAAGACTGGACAGTTAGCAGTAATCACATTTATATTTCACAGGTGTTCTATTATTCCACATTCTCCTAAAATGTTTCAGGCATCAACCAAATGTTCAAAATATAGATGACCACAACATAAAAACTACCTACCGATTCGGCCATGTTCCCAGTGGCGGCGGAAGCGGGGGGGCAGCGGGGGCACGGCGCCCCCCATCTTCCAGGGTGGGGGTGCAAACATATCTTTTTGCCCCCCCAAATTGTTATCGACGAAGTACCACAATACTTCCATACTACGTCATGAACATATGCCAGTTTGGCTGAGTACCTTTTTAAGTTAATAGAGCGAGTAATTTGGAATGGATTGATATTGTTGTCAATGTCGTCGTACATATTTTGATCACATTGGCTAGCATTTTGCAGTGCGAGTGTTACCAACCAAAAAGGTTTGCAATAGCCAATAATTGGCTAACTTTAATGACGTCATTGGTTTAAAGGAAGCAAGTTGTTCAACGCGAATAACAGTCACGGTGACAGCCACAGCGTGCTACACGTATTTGAACTGGACTTGCCGCAGTGGCGCGGGAACCAGAGGGGCGGTTCCCGGGAACCGGCTGGAGGGGCTAGCGGGGGCTGAGCCCCTCCAACTTTTCGGCGGGGGGAGGGCTCGTAATGTAGGTATTTCAGACCCTCCAACCGGAGGAATCGAAATCGGAAATCTACCAACATAATTTCATAGATTTATTACCTTTTCGAAATGTTAACCAGAAACAACCTTCATTATGGAGCGTTCTAACGCAGAAGACTGTGACAACATGTAAGCACATATTCATTCTCTAAATATCATACATTTCCACCAAACGCCCTCCACACATAATGCTCAGAAATCAAGCAGCTATCTACGAGCTACCGGTAACCGGAAGAGTAGGACGGAACGCGAGTGGCCCGGCATGCGGACGTCACAGAAGCGCGTCTGAGCGTGCCACAGGCCTTTCCCCGCGACTCTGCCAGACGCCAGCCGGCATAGACTCGTGAGCCGGGGGGCAGCATGGGGGTAGCCTGCCCCCACAACTCTGGGGCCGTGGGGGGCGCAGGCGCTACCCCCACAAAGTTTCATAGGGCCAGGAACCGTCGGGGCAGCTTGTCCTCCCTATATTAGCGGCCGTGGGCCTCAAAGAAAAGCTGAATGGAAGACAATACCTATTCAAGTAAAAAAATCCCCCTCTATACCTGATTTGACAGCTCACGTGTGAAAGCTTTAAACGTTTATTCCAAGTTACCAAAAAGGTAGTTCCTGGACTCAGATGAGACGGGATATCTCACTTTTTGCAAATGTTTTCGTTTCGATTTTTCGTTGTAAAGGCCAAGGGGTGAAAAATAAGTGGCCTAAAACCGGTGAGAAAACTAGATTTGGGGGTACCCTAGGTTCCGGGAAGGATCAGGTGTGCCCCCCCATCCCAAAATACCTTCCGCCGCCTCTGCATGTTCCTAACTGAGGAAGCGAGATCAACATCTGTTTTTTTCCTATTCACCATGGCTTGCTGCTTCGTGAAAAAAATATATGTTAAACTCACTTGTCCTGAGAACAGTCACCAAATAATATGTATAAAAACGGTATAATGCCCCCCATCGAATCTCACGATCCTCTCCAAACACAAGGTTTCGAAACAGATGCGCCATAACAGAGGCTTTTAACCAGCTGATAAAATTGCTGCAAAAAAAAATTGGACTGCAGCACACTGGGCCTGTTCCAGCGCCTCCAGAAACCTCCAGAAAGCTCCAGAAAGCTCTAGAATCCTCCAGAGAGCGTTCCAGCGCCTCCAGAAAGCTCCAGAAAGCTCTCGCCAAAGCTCCAGAAACCTCCAGTAGCCTCCAGAGAGTTGAGAGGTCCAAATTTCTCTGGAGGCTCTGGTCTACAGTTATGGCGCACATGTGACAATCACGAATGTAAACAAAGAACTTTTGACTGAGAATTTTACAACTTGAATGTAAAGAAAATTACATTGCTATAATTTTGTTTATCTTTTTTACTAAAATTGAAAACAAATTTTGCATTTCAAGAGAGAACAATCGTCATTCTTTTGGTATCTTATGACGCCAACCTCCAGAAATCTCCAGATTGCGTTCCAGCACCTCCAGTGAAACCTCTGGTAGAGCCTCCAGTCAAGAATTTCTACTGGAGGCGCTGGAACAGGCCCACTGCCTTGTGAATGATTTTATTGATGTAAATGATCTAACACGATATTGATTTCTAATGAAATTAATATTTGGAGTGTAATTAACTACAAGAAAATTCATTTCCCCTCAGTAATTCAACCAAAAGGGCAAATGAATAATTATTACGTCATCATCTCACATCATTTCATTAGGGGAGAGAAGATCTTAAAAGTCAATCCTTGGTTCTCCAAGCTCTTATTATTTTGCGCCACTTCAACTTTGTATTAATTTTGTCTGCATATTGTGTTTTCTTGTAGAGATAAGGCAAACTGCCAGTTTCATTAATTTTCATTTCATTTTTGGGACCAAAGTCAGGCTCAGGGCTACCTAATACCTGCCTTTTCAGCTGGATTTTCAGTGTCAACTTCTTTGTAGCGTATCTCAGAGTTCAGACCACATCTCATGACTCAAGGCCAGTTTCCAAACAATGTGTTTTGTGGTGTTTTGATTCTGCCTTTTCCCCTATGGAATGTTGTCATGAACATTTATTTATTTTATTGTATTACATATACCTATTACCTACCATTAGACTTACTAATTGATCGTGCTTTTGCAACATGAATGTGTGTTCTTCCTTTTATAGACCACAGTAGGTTCTTGACAATTATAATTATAACAAAACCTGTGAAATGCTGAGGTCCATATGTTACCCCTACCCTTAGCAATGTATTATGTAACTTCTACCACAAAATGTATTTTGCAGTGGCAAAGATTGCTGTTCTTACAATTTGATAACCTCTTAGTGTCCAAAGTTTGAATCATATGCTAATAATTTTTTTTTGTGTGCAAAACAAAAAATACCGGCATGCTACCGGCAAGACATGCCAGATACCACGAAAAAACCTGCGGTAGTGAAAAATAACCGGCATGCCGGTAGTGCGGTAGGGAAACTTTGCAACTCTAGACCTCACCATTAGGTATAAGTCAATGGGGATAAACTGAAAACTTTTTCTGGCGCCGGGAACGATCGATCTCCAACTATCTCAAGCACACCGAATCGTGATTTCATGCACTCCTTGCAAGGTTCGATGCGTCACTTTTGCAATGTTGACCTTGCGCGACGTCATTTATGAAGTTATAAGGGTTTTATTAGTTTTTCGTCAATAACTAGGTACCGATCAAATTGAGCTAGCGAGTCGGGAAAGCCACCTATGGACTCAAGAAGACCTGCCGAATCGAATGATATGCGACATGACCTCCTTCGACCAATTTCGTGACCTGGGGACGCCGACCTGACCGTGACCCGAGGTCAACACCCTAAGTTTACCTCACCCAAACAAAAAGTATATCATTCGACGCGCCTGAGAGAGGCGAACACGATGCTGGCAAAATCGCGCCTCTGCGGCCATTTTTTGCGAAGTTATTCACCAAAAACGGAACCGTGCCTTGAGGCACTTGACCTGACCTCAGAGGTCACCGGTTTTTGTTTGTTTTGTTGGGTTAGGCCCTTTCGGTCCAATGAGACCATTTCAGAGCCGGAAGGATGATAGGATATAGGGGGAGACATTGGTCTGGGCAGGCACCCTAGTGAGTCGCCGGGGCTGAGCCCGTCCAGAGGACAGGCCACCCAAGCCCCAAGGCACTCACTGCACCCGGCTACGGGGTGCGCTCCCTCGGGAGCAGCGGTGCCGCTCCAAGGGAGCAGCCCGCATGAGATAAAGTTGCCTGTCCAGCCCGGAGGGGGTTGCGGTGTGGAGGAGAAGGATTTCAGTATCCTGAGGATAGAAGCACGGAACGGTGTCAGAGGTCACCGGTTGACCTAGGACCATAAAATCGGGTATCGATCTCTGCGTCTCGTAACGGCGCACACGCTCGTTTTACCGCGACGCGCTAGCTCCACCTGGGGCGAAACGGCGAGGGGGGTCGTACCGGCCCCCCGCCCCCTCGGCCAGCGCGTATGTAGAAAACCTATAGGACCGGGCCGTGGAGGGTTAAACTGGCCTCTGAAGGCCCAGACCGTCTAAAAGTCCCACACCGGCCTCTGATAAGTGATAGTCAATCAGCCCAGTTGCAGTGGTCGCTGATATAAAACCTCTTAAAAACGTTATAGGCCTGGCTGAGCCTAGCTGGGCCGTTCATGCTGATTTTTATAGGTATATTGAAAAGACTCGCTTTGCACGTTTCACGCTTGCTCGTAATGAAAAAGTTGCTGGATGCCTCTGGAATTTGCATGGGTGCCAACGGCTGCGGAGGACAGGGGAACGCGTCCATCAGTTTGAGTTTATGGACGGGAGACTCCCTGAAATTTCAAACCATTTTTTTTTCTTTTTTTTTCTCGATTTTTTTTTTTTTTACCTCTGAGCATGTTTGCGAAAACAAAGTGGCCGAAATCCGAGGAGAAATCGGATTTTGGGGGTAGGTTAGGTTTTGGACCACTGGGACCCTGCCCCCCCCCCCCACTTTCGAAAACGTTCCTTTCCTACGCCTATGGTTATATATTTCCTTCTGCTCTCGTTAACATCTTGCGTCCTTGAAGATCCTGTAAATCTGCAAACAACTGGTCCCGGGCAAATACAAACAGGTTATGCAGTGTGCATCTATGGTTGTTCTCACAACGAACAAGGGAGTTGGCCGATATCATCTGATCGTAGTCTCGTCGAATGATGCAGCTTGCGCAATTGCGGCACTCAGCGGGCGTGGCGGACGCATACAACGGGCGTGGTGGACAGAGTGTGAGTATAAATACAAACTGTGTCTCAGTGCAGTCAGTCGGGCCCGACACAGCCTCAGAATGAAGACCATCGTTGCGGTAAGTAGAGAAGGCGCTGGTTGTTACTTTCTTCGCCGACAGAAGAACATTTGTTCTGGATGCGGAGATTGCAGACTGCCTGCACGTTGTTTAGTGTTGAAGCAATGAGTGCAGAACGCGTGCAGGTTCATAATTTAATCTAGGATTTTTTTCATTGGATGTAGAGAGATCACCATAAAAATATATAAGGCTGAAATTCGTGAAAAAAAAAGTGAAAGGCGGTAAGTCGTCGTGCTTACGAATCCAACTTGTACTTTCTAGAAACTAATTTACCAATTATCCAGAAGAGAAGAGGATAGTAAATATTTATTTTGCCTCTTAGCCCGAAATCTGTTTCAATTTGGCTATAGAGTCACTATCCCCGTATTCTTCTCCTCAAAGTTACCCGCCAGTTTCATGTTTTTATCCAATTAGACGAAGTTCCAGAAAAATAAGGAGCTAATAACAAAACAGCCTATGGCGTGCTTGTCTGTGTCTGTGCCTAAAATTATCCTGTGATCATTATTGACCCCGCCCCGCCCCTCTCCCTCCGTCTGCAGGCTCTGCTGTGCGCCTGCGTGGCGGTGGCGGCCGGCAGTCCCCTGCTGGTCGGCGTTCAGGAGAAGGCCAAGGTGCGCATAGCCACCCTGGACCCGGTGGAGGCCGACACCCCGGCCAACACCAAGCTGCTCATAGAAAACGAGAAGGAGCTGGAGATACCGGCTACTCGCGTCCTGACTTACTCCGCCCTGCCCTACGCGCACGTGTTCCGTAAGAAGCGCGCCCTGGTACGTCAGATGCACGGACTGGGGATGGTGGCGGCAGATACGCCGGCCAGCACGGCCCTGCTGCAACCTATCGTCAGCGAGCACAGCATGGTCGTGCCCAAGATGGTCTACATGATGGTCTGAGACCTGTTCAGCGATTTTTCTGTCATGACCTCACCGCAGCACTGCCTTGCCGATAACTCAACTGAGCGATGGATACGCGCGTTTGCTCGGAAACGATGAGATGTATGCGCTTATGTAACTGCCAGAAGAATGGGAATGCCCATACGCATGGCGATTGGTTTCCAGTGTCAATATGAAAAGATTTGAAATAAAAACTGAAAGTCTGATGCATGTCTGACTAGAAACACGACAATTTGCATTCCTATGCGTGAAACGCTCACTTACCAAGGTACTTACATCAAAACTTACCAAGGTACCAAGGTACTTACCAAGGTAGGTCAAAAACGATATGGGAGAGAAAGCCATTTTAGCAATGGTGGCATGCTATTCAAGTATGGGACGGCCTCCGGACGAATAGATCACAGAAACATTGATGCAACTAGATCCGTTAACGTTCAACACCGATAGCCGGACAGACATGGGTCATTGAGAGCTTGGTGTCACTTATTTGTAGGTAAAAATAGCTTACCTTTAGCGGTCCATTTTCGTTCACAAGTTATACACTCTTCGCATTCCATTATATGTGCAGGCCCTGTAGAGCTGTGAAGTTCTTCGTAGGTAAGCATTTACAATGCTAAATGCATTCTTACGAAGAGAGAAAGAAAGTTATCGATGCTTACATGAGGACAATTACTTTGATCAAATGGAATTTAGTGTGATGCAGCTCTTCCCAAATCATCGGAAAGTCTTCTGTAAACCACCGCTCGGCACACAAATCCACCGCTGTCACTCTACCACCGCTCGTATGACGCTCTCAACACAGACTGCACGCAACACAATCCGAGACATCTGTCTCCCCTCCCCCCCCCCTTACCACCACCGCTGAGCTAGGTCTCGTCTCGGTCCGCATCGGTGTCAGATGACCGCCCGAGAGCGTCACTTGATCGACGGACGGGGGTACGGCACGGCTGGCGTATGGCCGATCACTTTCTTCGTTCACAATAAGCACTGGTCAGGAAGTTGTGAAAAACGCTTCACAATAATTGTACGTTCGGTGCCTACTGCCTAGTGCCTTCTCAGGAATAACAATCCTTGCTCGTAAGTCCATCAGGATCTAGACGGTTAGAGAGCGTGGATGTTCAATTTCATCTTGCATTGATGCGCTTTGAATGTCTTAATCGCACGTATGTATAGGACACCGCAAATGTCCCGTCGCTCCGTTGGTAGAGCACCTAACTCCCGGTAGTGAGAGCCCGGGTTCGAGACGCTCCGGCACTCTGAGACTCCTGACGGGTATGGTCTGCGGTTGGTGGGAGCAGCCGCAGCCAGTTGAAGTCAGTTGAGTAGGACAGGCCGTGTCCGGCTTTGAAGGGCACGTTAAACTTTGGCATCTAAATTCTCCCGTTACCCGGAATAGCGCGATCGGACGGTAGGGGTCGGGGTCTACGCAACAAGCTCTGCTTAGCGTGGGCTCCGGCTCTGTCAATCTGTCCATTCAAACATTCGAGCTAAATTTATATAAAAAATGTGTGGATATTTTATGTGAGATTTAGGTACAGTGTTCGGCTTCGCTTAAGCTAGATAGGCATATAGGAAGGATCACCGACCGTTATTTCGTGCGAAATGTGAGAGTGAAATCTGGAGCGTAAAACTATGATCGCCGCCTACATATGCCATGTTTAAACGCACTTCGTACCAGGTCTTTGGGGAATAACATGATTCTTAGAGCACTAACAACGTCATCTGAGCCTGGTCGCCACAGGGCGCACGTCACGCCACGTCGAATCGCCGCGTCACCTGGTCCTGCGTCACGGCTGGGGCTGCCCGTTCTGCGCAGTCAGTTCAGGGCCGCCCGTCAGCTTTGATGGTATTTAGGACCCTGGGACCCTGGCTTTGTTCAGTACAGCGCCAGCCGTCACCCAGACCGCAGGCTTGTCAGTGCGCTTCAACAGTTGAGAGGCACAGTACGAGTGGCACCATGTTCCGTTTCATTCTGTTGGTGGTGTTGGCCACCCTGCTGGCCACGACCGAGGCGTTCAGGTGCGCCCGCTGCGGCACCTACGAGTGCGCCCCGGAACCCCCTGACGCCCAGTGCGCGCCCTGGGGTAAGGTGCTGGACGTGTGCAACTGCTGCACTGTCTGCGCCCAACAGCTGCACGAGAGGTGCGGCGCCCAGTTCGCCGGATCGCCCAAGTGCGGCCGCTGTCTGAAGTGCGTGAAGCCGCCGCTGGAGCCCGGAGAGCACCCGTACAACCAGTGGGGCGCGTGCGAGCTCGACTGTAGCTCCAAGGATTGTCAGAAGGACCCGGTGCCTGTGTGCAAGATATTTGAACTGAGCGATCGGTCCAGTCAGTGATTCCAGCCGACAAACGCCTTCGATTTGAACAATAGCTTGGCGACATTGATATTTTGTCATTTGTTGTCATAAAAGTTGCAATGGGTGGTTTTGTATCGTTTCTTTGTGGTCTGATTACTATGTTCCTCAATAAGCAATAATGTATCTAGTGCGATCGGGTTGTGACCTGACCTGATAAGTGATAAGGTGACCTTACAGGATTTCAGGCTCGATAACTTGACGCTTTGATATTGAAAGATGTTCAAACGCTCGTGCATGTTGGATGTTTTACCTGCCATTTCCTTTGGTGGAGTTCTTGGATGTAACGTCTACTTATAATATACCTATGTTTGGCTGCCTACATCTTTCGGCTTTTCTTGCAAATACATGCACTATGTTAACCCGCGCGGGGCTGGGGGGGTAAATTTTACCCCCCCCCCTCGCGAATTTTTGCGATATCTCAAAAACGGCGGCGCGCATCGCCGCCAAACTTTCAGTACCTTTTCTTACATCAATTTGACACGTTCCCTGAAAATTTGAGCGAAATCCGTCGGAAAATTTTTGAGAAATTGACGTTTTAGTGACGTCATGTTCGCCATTTTCGCCTCAAAAACGGCAAAAGTTCAAACGCCGCTAACATCTTCATTTTTAAAGGAATCAAGACGTAACAAAAAGGTTATACGTAATTTTACTTTGTTTATCAAATGGCTATCTCGGTTTTTGAAAATTTTGGATTTTGGCCTAAATTTTTTTTCAAAAAACTGACTTTTTTGGGAAAATCATTATAAAATCCAAAATTTTGAGTCTATCGAAAAAACCGGAATATATGTCAGAGAAGTGGTCTATGTGCACCTACATACCAAATTTTAGAAGAATCGGTTCAAAAATGTGGGAGTTATTCAAAATTTTATGACGTCACGACACACAAATTTTTTGAAAAATGACTTTTTTGGAAGTTCTAGACCTCGTACGGGAACAAAAATAGCACCATTCGATTCGCCGTGAAAAACTGCATCAGATAGACACCTTTTTAGGCCTTAACAACCAACTTCAAAATTTGACCTCGCTTGACCTGACCTTGACCTGACCTCGACCTGAAATTCATCCAGAGGTGGTCCATATCACTTATTGAGTGTGCCTATTGAATTCTATGAGTAAAATGACCCATAAAACATGGGTCGCACATGCCCTTTTCTATATTTTGTTTTTTGGTGACCTGACCTGACCTGACCTGACCTTGACCTTGACCTCTGAATGATATTGTATGCAACGAATATTGTCTTGGTAGCCTAAGAACACGTTTTGGGCGATCAGTCTCAGTCCATGACTCCATTCTTCGGCAACTACGGTGCAAGGCCGATACTGTAGGAACTTGCAATTTGTACCCTTGACCTGACCTTGACCTTGACCTCAAACTTAAAATTAAGTACATGTTTTTAGTAGTTCGTGATGAGAGCTTTCGATTGGCGTTTGAATTTTCCAAATCGGACCATTAGTTTGGGAGATAACAGGGGGGGTAAAATTTACCCCCCCAGCCCCGCGCGTTCGGCTGGAGACCCCAGCCCCGCGCGGGTTAACCCGCGCCCCACTGGAGTCTGCATATAACGCGCCCTACTGGAGGGGGGGGGGGGGGCTATTCATCCCGATCGTCCGATCGTCAAAATTCAAACGGCATCTGATAGCCCCGGAAAAACTGTTGTGCGAAACCTAATTTCATTGACCTCAAGGTCACCGATGACGTCACAGGCCAGGTCAAAGAAAAATAATCGATGTTTTGCTTGTTCGCATTTTGGGCTCTGGCCGCCGTCTTACAAGTCAGATCAGACTCATTTTTTGTTTACATACTCGTGAACAGATGCTTTTGATACCCTGAGGGTATCAAATTTGTACATTTTCAGGCCCGGGTCAGATCATCACAGGTCACGGAAATCTTATATCATAGGTCTGTCACGTGACACATGTTTTATGGTCCATTTAGGCCATATATTTCGAATTCGATGTCGTTGATGTCTTTCGAGGTCATTTTGAGTTGAATTTAGCTTAGGTCAAGCCATTTTCAGGTAAAAAAGGTCAAATTTTTTAGTTGATTTTTTTTAGTATGTTGTATGATCGTACGACCAAAGATCGTAAGCAAAAGATCGTAAAGCATTTGATCGTATGAAAAATATCGTACGACAAAATATCGTAACGTTAAGTTCGTAAAGTAAATAATCGTATAGAATAATGTTGTAGGTAAATGATTGTAGCATAAAGCCCGATGGTCACAAAATATTTTACGAAAAAACCGTCACGTGCGTGTGCTGCTGTGACCTGTGGGGTGCCCCTGTTGGGGTTCTCAAGTCTTATTGGAGGTGCTCTATCTAGCATTTGATGCTTAGGTCATCTTATACAAAGAATCCGAGGTAGAAAAACTAGGGATATTTATAACGTCATGTTATCCACCAACTGCGAAAATTTTCATGCCCACAATTATCCCGCGCCCTGGTGGGGTCTGTTTATAACGCCACCTGGTGGGGGGCTATTTTTTGCCCCCCCTCGTATCTCCGAAACTACTGGACGAATCCGCAAAATTCAAACGGCGTTCGAAAGGCCTGTCAAATTTGTGAAAGGAAACCAAATTTAATTGACCTCGGGGTCACCGATGACGTCACAGGTCAGGTCAAAGATGAAATGTTTCACCGTTCACGGGTCTTCTAGGGAATGCGCTATAACACCGAGGAAAACGCATTTTGTCGAGAATCAGCGATAGGGCGTCAGTTGCCTAGTAGATATGTTGCTATTAGAGGTCACTGACAATACCAGGTCACGTCACAGGTCAGGTCACCAAGGGTCACAGGTCAGGTCACATGAGCCCAACTTTACTAAGGTTGTGTGATGCATGTTTTATGGCCAATTTTTCATTTCCAACTCAATGGTGTTGGTTATAAGACTATCAGCTACGGCTTAGGTCACTTTCTGGTGAAGTTCAGGTCAAGGTCAGGTCAAGGTCAGGCCAAAAAAGGTCAAATTTTAAAGTTGATATTTTTGCATAAAATGGGTATTGATTCGATGCAGCTCGTCACGGGGAGTCTAATGGTGGTCTTTGTTTTGCGCTACGGGGTCTAGAATTGCTAAAAATTGAGTTTGAAAATTTGACGTCATCAATTTTGAACAGTTTTTTCGCTATAACTTCGCCAAAAAAGAGGTATCAATCTCAAATTTGGTATGTGGATCAGGAAGGCGGTAAGGACTATCACATATGTTCCGTTTTTTGCGAAATTCAAATTTTTTTTTGGATTTTTCGATCATTATATCAAAAAAAAATATTTTTTGATTTTTGGGGGTCAAAATCCAAAAATTTCAAAAATCCGAGATAGCAGTTTGGTAGCCCTGCTAATTCTACAGCTTTTATGTCCGTATCATTTTTCTGTATTTGCAAAGCTATTGGCCTGACAGCTCTTCCCGCGAAACCCTTTTTTGGGTCGAAAACGGCAGAACATGACGTCACTCTGACGTCATTTCCGGCCAACCTATCATAGCCTTTGGAAAACATTTTGGTCACCATATGTAAAATTGATGTCCGAGAGGGTACTGAAATTTTGGTGACGATCGGCGCAGCGGTTCTGGAGATATATCGAAAAGTCTGGAGGGGGGGGGCAAAAAATAGCCCCCCCCCCCCACCAGGTCGCGGGTTATATTAAGAAATTCACAATTATGAGTGTGACTACCATGGGCTTCGATGCTAGAGCATGGATGTGGATTTTCACAAAAAAAAAAAAACAGATTGGGGCGTCACAGGCATATTGCCTGTGAAAATTTTCATGGCCACTTTACGTTATAAATATCCCTAGTTTTTTCTACCTCGGATTTTTTGTATAAGATGACCTAAGCATGGGTAAATTTGTATATCATTTGGGGTGCTTCAGCATCCCAAATGCTAGATAGAGCACCTGGCCCCCCATGCCGAAGGGCCCCCCACCAAAAAAATACGGCCTTTTAGAATTATTTTGGGTACCTAGGTAGGGTCACCACTTTGATTCATGACACTCCACTCGGAGTTTTCCTGGATCCGCCCCTTTACATGCGTACGTGTGCACCTGGGAGCTTTGGGGTGCCCTGGTGGAGCTTTGGTGGAGCTGATTGTCAGATCTTTAAAAAAGCTCTTAAGTATTCAAAGGCTATTTATCGCTACACAATAGGCGCCTGAAAAGCTGTTTTAGAAAAGTATAGCTGTTTATGGTGCTAAACTAGTTTTATTTATGATGTCTACTTCATTGTTGCCAATTTTATTGTCATTGGAGTTGGTTTATGGGGTGTGTAAAGGGCTTAAATATTTGAACTTTTTGCCCATTATTAAGGCATTGTTCATTATAACAGCTTATGAAAGCATTAGAGTGAAATGTCAGCACTGCAAATAGTTACGAGAGAATACTGCTACACAGTGCATATATTTTCATTATCGCTTATGCATGACGTCTCTTCCGACTGGAACATGGATTTAGTCGTATAACACTTCAAATAGGTACATCATACATGAAAACGGCAGCACATACATTCAATTATTCGGCACACATACAAGGCGTTGCTTTTAGGTGCCATTGAGCCAACTAAGTTCTGAAATAACATCAATGTATGGTCGAGCTTACGACGGCCACTTACTACGCGAACACAGAAATTGATAAGCTTTGTATGCGCTGGAGTTGGACTGCACCATGTGAATACCATATTTTGACTTTACGATCTTTATTTCATACGATCATTTGGCGTACGATCGTTTTCCTTGACGATCTTTAGCGAATACGATCTTTTGTCCATACGAGCATTATGTCGTACGATCTTTATCCATTACGACTTTTTGGCATACGATCATTTTTCTTGACGATCTTTAGCGAATACGATTTTTTGTCCATACGAGCATTATGTCGTACGATCTTTATCCATGACGAATTTTTGGCATACGATCATTTTTCTTGACGATCTTTAGCGAATACGATCTTTTGACCATACGAGCATTATGTCGTACGATCTTTATCCATTACGATCTTTTGCATACGCTCAACTGCCTACGATCTTCTGCCATACGATCTTCTGGTTTACGATCTTTTGTCCGGTTACCCAGACGACGGCGATGTATCTACGTAGATGTCGCGTCAAGCGGCTGTACAGGTGACGCCACTTGTGCTGTACGCTCCTGTATCACACTCCCCAGCAGGGCTCCCGGTCCCCGGTCGCTAGTGAGCATGGAACGATTGAGGTACCGTAAAATGGGGGGGTGTTAACAGTGGGGTGTGGTGGACAGTGGGGTGTTAAGGGACAGTTGCATGGGAAAAACTTTGAGTCATATTAACTTCCTAATTGGAGAAGGTTCAATAAAAACTTCAGTGTGGTAGTTGACACTGTTTTGCTCTTGACCATAGGACAAAATAGTATGGTTTTTCATGCAAGTGATTTGGTTCAAAAATGGATTTGAAAATCATGCTACATTTTCACAAAATTGAAACATCTCCAAAACTCTGTGTGTACCACATAAACAAGTGGGTGTACAGGGAAAATGAATGCATAGGTGTATTGTCACATGTATTCCACATGTTTCAGGGGTGTTCACGGGCACCGCACACTGCTGCGTGCGCTGTGTGCGGTGCGTCCAGCAGGCGTGGGGGTAGGGGATGGGTAGGCGGCTCTGACGTCACGGCTGCGTGCGGTGGACGGTCCGCTGTGGCCAGTCCCGACCGGCCACAGCGATCGCTGTGTGCGGTGACGGAAGGCTGACGTAGGGACGCAGTGGGCGGAGCTTAGAGGCTGTGTGCGGTCCGACCGCACACAGGGCCCGTGAACAGCCCTCTGAAAAAAACTTGTGCAAATCCACCCATTCATTCATCATCCTCTTCTTCTTTTCCGGATACATGCATTTTTGGGGTGCTACGGCACAGGGAAGAAAAAATAAAAAATAATATCTAAATATAATTTCATTAAGTTTTCTTTCAGTAGGCATGGAAAACACCAAATTCCACATAAAATGCTGGCAAGTTCATGCTTTTATCTCTAACACATCTTAGGTTATGTAACAAAACATCTCAACACTCTTTTACAATGATGGGTCAATGGAGACTGATGTAGGTAAATGTGATGTCATCATAAAAAGACTAAAACAAAGAGGGCAACATAATGACAAGTGACTAGCTTCAACATGGGTTTTTATTGATGACAGAAGATTACTTTTTGGTTCTGTTTACCTCATAATTAGCACATTTTCCACAAGCGTAAACTGCATTACACGTAATTGGCTAAAAAGGCCATTAGTGGTGAATGAACCTGACTTGTTTTGTGACAGAATATGCAAAACATTTCAATGAATAAATTGTGTGCCCTTCCACACCCCAATTGTGGGCATTTGACGACCATTTCTTGGAATAATATAGGTGTCCCTTAACACCCCACATTGAGGTGCTAAGGGACGGTGATGAAAAATGATAAAAAATAATATGCAGGTATAAATCTTAAAAACTTTAATGTGGCAGGCATGTAAAGCACCAAATTCCACATAAAATGCTGACAATTTGATGCTTCTATCTCCAACCCTTCTTGAGTTATATAACAAAACACCTCAAAACTGTCCCTTAACACCCCATTTTACGGTACTTGGGCATGGTTCTGTTTGTTAGATGGGTGATACGTCAAAAAGTGTAATTTACCCATGCTTTTTATCAAAGCCCAGCCTGCATCTTTGCTGTTCACGTCTTTTGCGACAATCTTGCGATATTTCACTTTTCTGGAGAAATTCCTTTCTCCTGCGACTTTTGCATCTGGTAGCAATGTGGTAGCACATCATAACGGCAGTTCAGTGGCGTCGCCGGTAGGGTGAGGTGGGGTTACGACGCTGAACTCTTAAATTAGCTGTTTAGCTGTTGTGTTTGGTTGGATTTCTGCATATCCCGCAAAAGATCACAGTCTGGATTTGTGGCATCCAAAGTGAAGCTTATTCGGCGCTATCGCATTGACTGAGCGGTCACTTCGGAAAGGATTTCCGTGGCCCACGTTGACGTTGAGGTGAGTTGAAATATTTGATAAATGAAAGTGAATTGGTGTTTACAAAGTGCTCGTTTTGATACATTACAAGTTTTCATCCATCTTAGTTTTTCCTAATGCATTCATTTTATATCAAAGCATAAATTTTGGATTTGTCGACCGCTACGTGCTCGCTTGGGTTTTCGCAGGTTTTCATGCAACAGGATAGTCTTCTTAGGCCAATTTCTGGGCTGGTTCACGGGCTTTTATCGAATATGAAGCATTTCAATCAATGATTCGTCTCACTTTTGAATGTCTACTCTTAATCTAACAATGATATGATTTTTCTCAGGAAACGTTGCGCCGTGCCTGCTGGAATAATGACCCCGCCAACATCGACTCGCCCGGCGCGGGGGAGGTCACTTTCGTGAACGGCCGGATCGAAAGCCAGCAAGTGAATAATTTGCTATTGCCGGAAGAAAGTGCTGGGGAAGATGAAAGGTGTGAAAGTGGTAATGGTGCTGAGTGTATTAGGAGAGTCGTGTGATTCTCAGTGACCGGCTGCCAAGTGCACTTAGTTTATTTTAGTTTTATCCTAGTATTTTACCCACCTGACAGACACCACAAGTGGCAAGTTTTGCATGGTGTCCTTGAATTCCTTTATTGGTCCAATTCAGGGCATGGACCATGTGCTAGCAGACCATGTATCCTGGGCACCTAAGCAAGATTTTGCCATGCTTTTGATGGAGCGACAACAAAACAAAAGTGAGTACAGCACTTGCATGTGGCAACTGACTGCTGAGCCATTCCTACATGACCATATTGCCTTATTTTTACCAAATGTCAAATAAAATTTAAGCCAGAATTTAAGATGAGATTGGTTACTGAATGGTGCATGAGTTTTTTAGCCAGAAATTTGTTTACACTGCATGATTTATGGGACTAAATAATAAGAGACTCATTGAACTCCTTAGACTTTGATGCACCACTCCAACTGGCCTGTATTGGTTTGTGACTTCTGCTGTCATAATTTGTTTAAAGTAGCCGCCATGTTTGTCCATTGTGAGCTTTGTTTTCTGTCTCTTGTCTTGTCCAATGTGTTCCTCCTAATCAGGCCACTGATTGGAGACTGGAAGATGGTCGTCCCGTGGCCTGACTGCGGCTGGCTCGCCCCGACCTACAGTTCGTGGCCTGCCAGCCCGACCCTGGCCGCGGGCCTCCTCTGCTGGCCGTTCAGCTCCGTTTGACATGCGGCTCAGCACGCCGCCGCTCTGTGAAAGTGGCCGGTGCGCGCGCCAGAGAGCTCACTGCCCGGCCGGCTGTCTCGCCGCTCCTGACCCGGCCGGTGTCGACTCCGGCCGAAAGCTCTCTCCGAGCCGAGCGCCGCGGAATGCGCCGCATGCGATGAAATCGGCGATAGGCGCTGGCCGGAAGAGCGGGTCGCACCGCCGCGTCAGGCTGCCGTGGGAGGCTTTCGTCGATGTCGATTAGGGAGGAGACACTGTTGCAGCAAGGCGAGCATTTGTGGAACCGGTAACGTCTCCCGAACGTTGAAGTAGCGAATTGTTTGGCAGCTGCAAAATCAACCAGCAGGCACTGAACAGCTAGTGGCTGAACAGCCAGTGCCAGCAGCCAGCCGATGGCAGCCAGTGTTCGGGCTGCCTTAGTGAAGCTGAAACAGCGAGATATTGCTGCGATTTGTCGAGGACCTCAGTGCCGCGTCAGTGGTCAAATGTCTGAGCCGTTTGCCTCGGCCAGCCTCAGAGAAGTGCCTGATTACGTAACTGTCGCGCAGTTCCGCTGGTTTCCGGGAAGCGGTTTCCCTTTTGTCGGCCGCCGGCGGCTCTCTGCTCGGCGGAGGCGACTGGGTGTGACCGGCCACCGGCCCCGCCCCGTGCCGGCGTCGGCGCGTGGCGCCTGGCGGCCACTCGCTGGTGAAAGTGCCACCCGCGCTGCCGGCCGACAGGGCTGCGGTCAGTGCGGCGGCTGTCGGGCAGGCGCCGCGGTTGGTTTTCAACAAACCACCGGTGCCTGCGTGTCTGTAGCTATTGCCACTGACCGTCTAAGAGAATGGACTGCCGCCTTTGGACATTTCTCACGCTCTCACATGGGCACAAAGTACCGACTCTCAGCGTTGGTCCGACTCCCCTGATCCGGCTCTGTCGCCAGGCGATGGCCAGGTCCGTCATCCGGTCGACTCGCCGCTGAGTAGTTCCACACTTTGATATCTCGCGGCCGGATCCGCGTGTGGTGTCGGCCAGAGTCCGTCAGCGCGGCGCTCGGACCGGCTGGCGGAGCGCCGCGCCGCCGCGCGGGGCTGTTGACCCGCAGGCACCGGTCGCCGGCCGACGTCACCCGGTGTGCGCCTTATCCGGGCTATCGACCGCGGCGCCTGGACGAGCCAAGGTCGCGGCGCACTGTCGCTGGGACGGCCTGTCCCGTCAGCGATCGGTGGGACGACCTGTCCCGTCAGCAATCGATAGGATGTCCTCTCGTCTCCTGTCCCTTCCTGTCCCGTCAGCGATCGGTAGGATGTCCTGTCCCGTCCTGTCCCATCAGCAACAGATTTGTCCCTTCCTGTCTCGTCAGGATCGCTGCAATGTTCCGTCCCGTCAGTGTCTAGTGTTATTTTCTCTCTCATCACGCCTGAACCCATCGCTCATTGAATTCGGCTCGAATCGGGTTATTTTCATTGGAACACCGCTTCGACCGGGCCTTGATGGGAAGCGCAGTTTGTCATTTACCGCATTGCATGCCGTTGAGTTGTCCTTCCTCCCCATTTATCTCGTGGGTCGTCTGGCTGCGTCATGTGCGCACGATTTCTGGCTTTTAGCTTCAACCTCACGTATAAAAGCAAAGCGGATTGCTGCTTGGGGTGGTGTTCCCGAGACGATTTTTTCTTTTTATGCTGTTTGGATGCTCATTTACTCAGAGTCTGAGGCGTGTTAAACATCCAGCAGATGGCTGCCTGTATTCCGCAGCGCTCCCACCAAAGCCGATTCGTTCGGCGGCCACGCGCTCTCCGTTCCACCCGCGGGCTGTCTGAGCGCGGCGGCTCCGGACGCAGGCACGTGGCGGCGGGGCCGGTGACCCGCGCCGCCGCGCGTGGCTCCGTCGAGTCGACGTCGACGGCCGGTCACTGCTCCTCCCGTCGGCCCGTCGGCGGTGTATTTATAACGCCGCCGCCGCCGGCAATCCGGGTATCTGGGCCGTCTGGTCGGCCGTCCGGCGGCCGGGCACCCACAGGTGCCGCCCCCGCCCCCGCCTCCGCCCAGCCCCCGCCCCCACTGGGCACGCCGTTCCGTTGGTCTGAGGACCTCGATACTGATCGGCTGGCTATCGGTATGAATTCGAAGGGTGGGTCCTCTGAGAAAGCTGAGCCGGTGCAGTTTGCGACACCAGTTTTTGGGCTCGCTCCCCATTGATTGGTGGTATATCACACTTGATCAATCGCTAGCTGCTTAAAATGCTTAAATTTTGGAGGCGCGCTACTGAATGGAAAACAGTTGAATTATCTGTATTCGGCTCGACTAACTAATCTCTGCTGAAAAGTTTCCGAAGAGCGAGCCGTAGACAGTATTTTCAAAATATAACAAAGCTTGCGTTAACTGCAAGGCACACGCATACCAAATTGGATGACATCGTGGACAAACGACCACCATGTAACCGCGCTTTTCCCACGGTGTCCCGCGCCATCTTCTCTAGAACCAGCACACATTTTGCTTCTCCTCACAGTAAAGTATCAATGCTATGTAAAGGGTGCCATTGTCGCATGCATGTCAGCTTGTTGCACCGTCACTCCGTGTGTTTCTCGCTGGTGCTATTACAGTGTAATCTGACACAGGAAATGATACACTGCTGACGTACAACTGTAACCGTTATGCCACTGTCCAATTTTGGCGTCGTACGGGCTCCTCCGTGGGCCCTGCAGGCACAGGCAGTGGTCCTGGTCCGGAATAGGCTGACCCTGCGCCCAGTTGGTATGGTCGAGCGCCGTGCCGTCCTGCCAGCCCCACTCGGCGTCGTTCTGCAGCAGCTGGACGCCGCCCACCCACACCTACTCGGTGCCACTTCTAGCCACCAGGCCATCCACAAACTCCTTATTGGCCACGTGTACTGACGCCAGCCGCGCCCGTCGGTCTATGGCCGGACAGGCGGCGGTGGCGGCGAACCACGAGACGACCACGCCGGCCGGGATCAGGGGCCGTATTCACGTCGACTTCGTAAGTCGATTTTCTTTCGTAAGTATAATTTGGTATTCACGTCGACACTTCTTAAGTTTTTATCAACGGAGTTCACGTGATTAAAAAAATTTACTTAAGAAGTAGGTCAAACTTAAGAAAATTCTTACGAAAATGATCGACGTGAATACGGCCCCAGGTAGCAGTTGTTGGCGTAGCGGCTCCAGCCGGTGGGGCACTCACCGGCCGCCGGACTGGCAGTCGTCAGCTGCTCCGTGAGGTCAATCAGGCGGTTGTCGAGACGCCCCAGAAGGCTGATCAGTGATCATCACTCAGATCAACATTTCCACATATTTACTACCACCGAAAACTGGGCTTTCATTAGGTTTTCTTAGTTCCCAACACTGGAATCACGCTTGGAAACTAAAGCGGGTTCTAGATGAACGACCATCTATACCTCGCAGTTTCTAACCTCAGACACAATGTAAAAGTTGCGCCGACCGCCTTCGTTCCCACGCTAGTACCGCCGATATACATAGAATCACAACTTCCTCACTCTGCTTTCCTAACTGAAGTTTCTTTGCCCTGTCTGGCCGGCCGTTACCGCCCGTTTTCCGCCATTAGGGATGGTAAGTGCGCCGCCCACCGCAGCGTCTGTTGCCGGTCAACTGGCCGCGTCTGTCGGGCTGCTCCTGTCGTACCGCCGACGTCTGACCAGCACTGCCGCAGATGTTTAAACCGGCTGTCTCCCCGGTGAGCCTCTCGGGAACGGTCGTCAACCCGCTAGAGTGTGTGTTGCCGAGCCGGCGGCGGGCGCCGACTCCCCGCAGCCGCCCGGACGGCAATGTTTCTTTGCTGCGGGACGCAGCACGTGCCTGAGGCGGCATCTGGGTCACTGACCCAGATTCGTCCTATTGAGCGTGGCTGAGCGGCGGGCGCGGGCCGGCTGCCCGCCACGCCATCGACTGCTCCCCCCGTCGGCGCCGACACAGCGGCCGACTATTGATCGGCCGGAGCCGGTCCGAGAGAGCCGCCCGGCGCCCCGCCCCGCCCCGCCCCGCCCGCCCCGCCCCGCCCCGCCTCGCCCGGCCCGGCGGGCGGGACCCGTCGACCCCGGCCGCCGCGCCGAGACGGCTGATCCCGAGCACCGGGTCCGGCGAATGACCCGGCCGCAGCGCCGGGGCTGCACTCTGCCGGCTGTTCCCGGGGCGCGGTCGCAGAGAGGTGACGAGGTCTGTTGGATAGGGTTGGGTCGTCGGCCTAGCCTGGTTGTGGACACACCTGATGAAGTTACCATGGCACTGTGTAGACATAGATAGGTCTGCGAGGATCAACTCAGTGAAGTGGTCGGTAGATTTGTGAAGATCCGATAGTCGTTGGAAGGTCTGATTGGCCTGCAACAAGTTGTCAATCCGGCGCTGTGTGCGCTGCAGGCACTCTTGAGCTCTCTTCAAGCGCCCAATCAGAAATAATATTTTTCCTTATTTCCGGACTAGGCAGGCGACTGGGACCAATCGTTGCACCCGAGAGTGCTCCTTTCTGTCCAATGAACGTCATTTCCGACCGTTTTGATCGCTAATCCCATCATATAACACAATTATCCAAACTGCCAGTTGATCCCGGAAGTGTTATGCTCTAAGATGTATTGTCGGATTGTAAAATCCTGGCTTTCGAGACATGCGTCGTTGTCTGAAAACGTTTTATTGGTTTTTAAAATTACTTCGAAACTATGCTTCTTTTTATTTTCCTTTAATGTTACAGTAGCATTTACACCACTTTTTCATGCTCCTGTTGCATGCACCTTTCTATCCTTGCCCTAGTTTTGTACGACCGGGCTGGTGTAGCGGCCTTCAACGTCAGCCTTACCTGTCCGTACGTGCCCGGAGCACTGTCCGTTATTGGCGTGTTTCGTGCAGCGGCGAACCTAGTGACGTCATACCACTGGGTCATGTGCCCGGTGACGTCATACCACAGGTTCAGTGGACGTTCACAGCCAGGGCGGGCCTTGTCGGCACCACCGTGCTTTTCTGGTCGGGCACCTGTCTCTTCTAAAGTCGACATCTCTTTCGGTTCGGCATGACGCCCATGATTGCGGGCAGGGGAATGAGGATGGCCCATCCTGATGGGTCAACTCTGATGGAGAGGAGAGGTGGCGACTAGAGTTGCAAAATTTCCCTACCGCACTACCGGCATGCCGGTAATTTTTCACTACCGCAGGTTTATTCGTGGTAACTGGCATGTCTTGCCGGTAGCATGCCGGTATTTTTGATTTTGTGCAAAAAAAAAATATCAGCAAATGATTCAAACTTTGGACACTAAGAGGCTCTCAAATTGTAGTAACAGCAATATTAGCCACTGCAAGATACATTTTGTGGTAGAAGTTCCATTGCTAAGTGTAGGGGTAACACATGGACCTCAGCATTTCACACAATTCACAGGCTTGGTTATAATTAGAATTGTCAAGAATCTACTGTGGTCTATAAAAGGAAGAATACTCATTCATGTTGCAAAAGCACGATAAACTAGTAAGTCTAATGGTAGGTAATACGTATAGCACAATCAAATAAATCAATGTTCATGACAACATTCCCTAGGGGAAAAGGCAGAATCAAAACACCAAAAAACACAATGTTTGGAAACTGGCCTTGAGTCCTGAGATCATGAGTTGTGGTCTGAGAAACTCTACAAAGAATTTGACACTGAAAATCCAGCTGAAAAGGCAGGTGTTAGGTAGCCTTGAGTCTGACTTTGGTCCCATTATTATTAAATGAAAATGGATTTAAACTGGCATTTTGTCTTATCTTATGCAGGCCAAAATTGACAAAAAGTGGCGCAAACAATTAGACAACCAAGGATTTACTTTTAAGATTCTCTCTCCCCTAATGAATGGATGTAATCTGATGACGTAATATTTATTCATATACCCTTTTGGTTGAATAACTGAAGAGAGATGAATTTCTTTGCAGTGAATTACACTACAATGTTGATTTCATTATAATTTAATATTGTGTTGGGTAATTTTTATCAATATAATAATTCACGAAGCAGTGGCTTGCAGTCGTTTAACATTTTTTTGCAGCGTTTTAATCAGCTGGTTAAAAGCCTCTATTATGGCGCATCTGTTTCGAAATCGATAACCTTGTGTTTGTTCCCGCTTGAGGTTGGAGAGGATGGAAGATATCGTTTTTATACATATTATTTGGTGACTATTCTCAGGACCAGTGAGTTATTAACACATTTTTTACATGATTCGTATCTTATTCACGAACCAGCAAGCCATAGTGGATAGGAAAAAGTAGATGTTGATCTCGCTTCCTCAGTTAGGAAGATGGCCTAATCTGTACTTGTTAATATATGTTTTGACCATCTATATTTTAAACATTTGGCTGGTGCCTGCAACATTTTAGGATAATATGGAAAAGTAGAACAACTGTGAAATGTAAATGTGATTACTGCTCACTGTCCAGTCTTCAAAAACACATTTCATTAATTCTAGTCCTTTTTGTCCTCACCTTTTTGATGAATGTAATAGTTTTTTTTTTTGTAGGCAATACTTCTTTGATTACAGGTGATATTTTAACAGTTATAGACTGGAATTGAGTTTCAAAATTGTGGGTATTTGTGGGGCCAACTCAGCCAAAATCAGCCTGCTGGTATTTGTGGTTGGACAATGGATGGCTGTTGGGTGGGAGGGGTACTGAAACTGCCAAAATGTGGCATCTCTTGCAGGGGTAAGCTAGAATCAAGAATGCAGGTTTTTTTAGTATGCCGGTAATTTGGCGGTTTTTTTGCTTGGGGCGTGGTAGCATGCCGGTGTCCCAGAAAATTTTTGTGGGGCGGGGCGGTGCCGGTAGCAGCCTTTTGGGAAAACTTTGCAACTCTAGTGGCGACGATGGAACGCTGGATAGGACCGCTAACTGGGCTCCGATTGGATCGCCTGTGATCAATGCAGAATGGGCGCCCTCAACCCTGATGTTCTCCTGTTGCTGTCTAGAATGCTAAACACCTCCTCCTTCTTTGAACTGACTGACGCCGTTGATGAGTGACTGACGCGATTCTAACTACTGTATTCGCATGTGAGATGACTGGCAGCCATCTGTCATGACCGATGGCGACGGTGGCCACCTGTCTCCGTCATAATGGACGCCGTCTTCTGCTGACCTAAATCTGACAGACCCTGGCTGGTGCGTCTGTGTACGGACACACACGCGTCTCCGGTCCGCCTTCGCCGCCGGCCAAGGCCGGTCCGTGCCGCGTGCTTCCTCTTGGTGTTTATGTTGGTGAGACAAACCAGTGGGGTGTGATGGTGCTGTCTTCTGGAGAGGCCATTCGTAAGCGTTGGCCCCACCCAGTGTTAGTATATCGATGGCGGAGGAACGGACCGAGTGGCTCGCGGTCCATGTGACCCGCTGCTGGTGCTAGTTCAGCGGCGAGTGACGTGTTGAGGCGATACGGGAGTGGCACGGTAGTGAGAAGAGTGCCCGTTAACAGCGGTGTCGGTGAGACGGTGTTTTCGTCGCTTACCTTCTGTGGAGAGAAACTCCCCTCGGGCTGCTGTCTTCAATCGTTCCAGATTATCAACTTTGTGTGCTGACCAGTGCACATTGATCATTGAGCAGTAATTGGTGCCCGGTAATCAGTGATCAATTGTCACTCACTGGCACCTAGCGAGCGTCCAGCGCCGACCGACCAACTTCACTCCAAAGCGGGCAAACCTCCCCCGGGACCGCCCACGCTCGCCCGATCGTCCGATGGTGGGGCGCTGGTCAGACGGCCAGCCAGATCCATCGATTGAGCTGCGGCGCGGGCCGGGGCGGCGCCTGACGGGGCTGTCGAACCGACTGCATACTGCATGCCCGCCTGCGGACCGCTGAGTCCCGGCGGCGCCGGCGGCCGGCGGGGCGTCTGGACGGTGCGCCATGGTAACTGGACCGAACCGGCGGCCGTTACGGGCGATGGTATGTCGCCGTGTGTATGTTGCGGGTGTAGTTGGGGACAGGGGCGGGTGCTGGAATGTCTGAGTGATTCATTGAGATGAGTTGGGCACATTGCGATTAATTGCCGGGCGGGCGTATTGCAGTACCCCCAGTTTCGGCTCTTTGCCGCTGTTAGGTTCACAGTTTTGATTTATGGTCGTCGATTGACCCACGCCGCTAACTCGCTCAATTGACCACGATTCATCGGTCTGAAAACTGAATCACCAGTGGCGCCTCTTGTTCGTGATTCAGCGTATGATATCACAGTTGGCCCGCAGTCAGCAATGGGTGTGAGGACTGGCAAATGCCATTCATTCCGTACGTTGGTTTATGACTGGAGTTCAGACTCGAACTCAGACGCCGAGTCGTCACTAGGTTCTGGCCAGACGCGCAGTGGACTCTGGACTTTAGTGGCTATAAACAAACTGAAACGCTTCATTTCAACCATTTGTCGGGTACATTTCCATCATGAGATACGACGAGTTGAAGCGCCACCCAGTTTCCAATCGCGATAGGCATTCATATGACAATTACTGACGATGCTCGTAAAGCAATGAGTGAGCTAATAATTGTTTTGCTGCTTGCGACAGTGACCCTTGTTTCATCTTTCCTTGCATTGTGGGCTGCTGAAGCTGGATGTCAGGTTAGGCCTTGGATGTCCGCCCGATTCTGCCTTCTGAAGATGTGCGTGTTCTGCTCGCTCATCGGAACTCTCACGTCTGGATAACATGTGGAACATTTCAGTGTCGTGTGCGTTGTGCGTGGCGCGTCTGATGTAATTCATTTGGCAGATGTCGCTGTCAGTGTGTCCCTCCCCTGTGATATATAGGTCAGTCCTGCCCTGTATGTATGACCGCCTCCTGTTCCAATGTAGGCCAGTGTATCCCCGCCACCGTGTCAAGGCCGTCTATGTTGTTGTTGGCGGATGCAGGTCGTCCCCAGCTCGATCGGTCGCTCCGCCCTGACACCGGACCCGTCTGTGTTCCCAGGAGAGGCGGCCAAGCCGCGCGCCGGCCCCCTGTACGCCCGGTCGGCGGGCGGCGGTGGCGGGGGCGGTGGCGGCGCGGCGGCCGACCAGCCGGCGGCGCTAACCGACCGGCCTCCCTCGGACTCTGTGACCGAGGTGGGCGGATCCAGCGGGCCCGACCTGCTCACCATGCAGGCGCGCATCCCGTACCAGTTCAGAGAGCCGGCCCAGGCGCCGCTGCGCAAACTCAGCGTCGACCTCATCAAGACGTACAAACATATTAATGAGGTGAGTTGACGCCGGACGCTGCGGGAGGGAAGTCGCCGCGCGGCCGACACGCCGTCATTGCTGGTAGGCTGAAGGCTGAATGGAAACTAGACTGGCAAAACATGTCGGTTGTGGTGTGTGAGGTAGGTTCGGGTGGGGCCGCGCCCGGTTGTTAGCAGATGACTACGTGTGGTAACCTGAGCGGCTTTTGAGGCCCAGTGAAATGAAGTGGGAAGAAGACAACAGCAAGGTGTGCTCAGGGCGTATCTGTGGGGCTGTCATCCATCTTGAACTCCGGGGTGCATCTAGTGACGGCTTCTTCTGATCTGCCCTTTGATCGATTGAGCTTGAGCACATGTCGATGTTTCTTTTAGATGTGCCTGTTGAAACAGAGTCGAGCTACATATGTTTCTGATCGTGATTTGCCTGAGGCTGATCATCAACCGGTCCGCTCTACCAATGCCTGAGTCGGTGTCAAATTACCACCCCTGTTGGCAGGTGTCCGTTGCCCCGCCCTCCGTCACCGTGCCGCCACCTCCCTGCTGTCAGTTCCCGCCCTGTCTCTCCTACTCCCTCCCAGGCTGAGAGGAAGCCCCGAGACCTGAGTCGGACCCTCCCTGATGGCTGACGACTGCCTGCATCCGGCCGCCCGGGGGCAACAGCCGCTCCTCGGCCGGTGGGGCGGGGGCGGCCGCCAGCCCGCCCGCCAGCCGGCCGGCCGCTCGTCCACCGACGCCGCGCACACCTCCGGTCGGCGGCCGCGCGCACCTGTCCTCTCGGACGAGTCCACTGCGCCGCCGCCGAGGGGAGGCACCACGCCGCCGTGACGTCAGCGGCGCGCCGTCAGCTGTTGCGGGCGCCGCCCGGCCGGCCGGCCGCCGCTCGCTCGGGCCGGTCCCGGATCGAACACGCCGTCCCGTTGGAGGCCGCTGGCCGGCGGCCGCCGCCGTCTTCGTTGAACGGCGCGGCGGCCGGCGGCGGCTCTGCGGAGCGCCTTTGTGGGGCCGGGCCCGCCGCCAAGGCCGTCAGCCGGCGCCACCAGCTGACGGCACGTCATCAGTGACGTCGATAACGGCCGGCGGCGACTGCGTGTCGCGCACGGAGGGACGACTGTGACGTCACCGAGGGTCAGCGGTCACTGACCTGTCCTGACACGGTGTAACGACCCTGAGGGCTGACTCCTGTCACTACCTGCGTCGGATGGCGGTTCGCGGGTCGGAAGCGTTCTTGGAAATGTCACAGAGTCCTCTAATTCATCGAACTGACATTCTCTGGCTCTGGCTGGCTGCCTGTATTGACTGAACGAGCTTCTAAGCTCATCGGCCGCGACTCAGGCCTCGCGGTCTGTCTCAGCTGCTGGAATAGCTCGCTGTTCATCTTCTGAGCAACTTGCAAGTATGGTTAATGTTTGTAACAAGATCTAAGGACGGTAGGGGAAAGTTCCTGAACTAAGAAAGTGTCCCCACTTCGTACCTCACCTCTTCACAGCAATATGTTGGATCAGAACTTGCCATATTTTGTTTTGTTTTTGAAACAGTGTCAGCATGGCATGCCTGTTATAGTTGGATCATTGAATTGTGCTAGCAGTCATTTCTTTCTTACACCTGTTGAACCATCTTTATCGCCACTTTGATTTTATCGCTGTTCCTCCTACAAGGCTATCAAAAATACTCGACCAACTAAGCCTAGCTTTGTATTTTGTGTTTCTTCCACTTCGATTAATGCAATGTAAGGTGAGCGTCCATCTCATCAACTCATCAAGCACATTAATTGCATCAAGGATTTGCTGTCCTCTGCTTTAATTTGTGTAGGCCGACCTATGCGTCTGAGCTAACCGTGCCGGCCGGTTCACTGCAAACCATCTCACTTCAGGAAGCTTCGCAGTAGCATCGCTGACTTGCTGATTTACGTAGAAATATCGCCAGCTTGACGATTTTCCCCGGCACACCTGGCCGAATCTGCCGCCTTCCTTTTCCGATGACGTCATGTCTGTCGGTATGACGTCAGTTGACGTTATTTCTGGTGTATGGCGTCATACTGTCCTCGCTGACGTCATGACTCCGACGTGTGTGACGTCAGACCTGCCAGGAACCGGCCGCGGCCGAGTGCGTTTGTCCGACGCGGTGCGGTCCGGCCGGTTGGTGTCTGCCGCTGCTCTAGGAGCGCCCGCCGCCCCTGCTCGCCGCGCCTGCCGGCCGGCGCGCCGGCCGGCAGGCCGACGCTCGGCCGCCGCGGCGGCCGACGCTCGCCGCTGGCCAGTCGCCAGACGGGAAAGGTGGGGCGCGCCTGGAGACGCGTGCTGGCGCGGCGGCCGTCACGGCATGTGTGGGCGTCAGAACCGGACTGGTGACGACGGGAAAAACTGACCGCCGCCGCCGCCGCCGCTGGACAGCTCCGGATGGGCGGCGAGCGCAGAGACACGCCACTGTCAATGGGACATGAGTCTGTAGTGTGAGAGAACAGTTGCAGAGCTAAATGAAAGGGAATGGCAGAGCGATGTCGACTCGGAGCCCTTCAGCGATCTGCTGGGAAGCTGTGGCGCCTGGACTGGAAGTGGGATGGGTGGCTCTAATGACATAGGGCTCAATGTTTTTCGTTTAGATGCCAGGAGGGCGTCGCTAAGGTGACTAAACCTCATCATTCTCTGAATCACCAACGAGATGTTGACTCATCGCTGGCCTCAATTGAGCCCGCCCACCTGATCACTTATGTCACGGGGGAGACGAATCGAGTGTATCCGCCATCCCGACACCGTTACCCAATGACCTGTCATAATGGACGGCGATCGCTCGGCGCTGGGCTCACGGTGCACAGGGCGGGATCGCGTGCGTGCAGTGCCGGCGCCGTGTGTCTGCAGGGCGGCTCACGGCCGGCCTTGGTCGGGTTCTCTGTTACCGCCCGGTCGCCCCTTTTTGCACGCCGGTCGGGTCTTTGTGAGGCGGCGGCTCGTCCAAGCGGCTCACCTGTGCAGATGGTCGCTCTTTGTGACCTCCTTTGTGTGTGCTTGTGGTGTGATGGAGGAGATATGACAGTCGGAACGGGATTTGACAGCCTGAGGACGGGATGTGACAGTCCAGGACAGGATGTGACTGTTGAACTGTTAGCTGCACGATACACAGTTTGCAGGGCAGGATATAACCTTGAACCGCTGGCGTTTGTCGGACGAAATATGGCAGCTGGTTGACCCTCTGATTACACTGTCCCCAGGGTGGAATATGACAGTTGACTTGTGCTTTTTGCAGTCTGAGTGACAAGCTATGACAGTTGACCTATCGCTTATGCAGTCTGCAGGGCGAATTATGACAGTTGACCTATCGTTTATGTGGTCAGCTGGAAAGAATATTACAGTTGATCCGTTCGGGTCTGCTGGACGAGGTTTGACATTTGATATCCTGTCCAGTCCGTTCATTCGTATAGTGCTGGTAACTCGGCCATTTGGCGCTGATGATTGTATGTAATTATACGACGCTTTGGTTATGTGATGTGTTTGCATGTGCGCTTGATCTTCAGTATACAGCTAATGCCTTTGTTCTTTGATGATGTCATTTAATTCTAGAAGCTTTATCCGCTCGCTACAATCGGTATATCCTCAGCTTTCAGAAATGTAGTGAAAGGAGATTGTTTATCGATGTATGTGAGATATGTCTGATTCATGTGAGTTTATGTGCATTGATTTACATGTGCATGTAACCTTGTTGGGCCCATGTGGCCTGTTGTTGCATGGAAATATATGTTATGTTATGTTATGTAGTCCTAAAAGAGTCGCCAGTTATGCTTCATCGTATTTCATCCATAAAAATCCCATATGTTATAATGTCATGCATTGTCTGCACTGCCGTCAGGTCTACTACGCCAAGAGGAGGCGCCAGCAGAACCAGCGCGAGGAAGGCAAGAAGGAGCGCAAGATCTACAACGACGGCTTCGACGACGACAACCACGACTACGTCATCAAAAACGGCGAGAAGTTCCAGGACCGCTACGAGATTGACTCGCTCATCGGCAAAGGTTCCTTCGGCCAGGTATGGAGGCATAACGTGCTCTTAGATGGGAAGATTGAAGCAGTGTGACTTATGGTCACAAAGGGACTGTTCGGTGGATGTGTGTTTGATGAAGTGGCCTTTTCCCGAGGTTATTGTGCCTTTGTTTTAATTATGGGGACCGGAGGATATGGACGCCAAGCGTAGTTCCGTGTATTGTTTTCGTCCGTCAGTGCCAAAATGTAGCGCGTGCAAAGTTCTAGCCGCACATCGAAAACCATTTTCATCAAGGTCAAACTTCAAGGTCAAATTCAAGGTCAAAGGACGGGGAACTTTAAAAATGCTACGTCACCAGCGACTTTTCCAGCGACGAGCACCGATTTTAGCCAAAACCTCGTCCAAGGTCAATTGGACCATGAGGATCACGAAAATCGAACCCATTCACCCCTGAACCGTGACCTTCAAGGTCAAATTCAAGGTTAAAGGACGGGGAACTGAAAAAAGCCACTAAATTCGAGGAATCACGGTGTCTGTGAATTCATTGAATTGACTACCAGTCCTAACGGGACTTGTTGCATGGCCGGACATGCATTGTTTTGTTTTTGTCTCAGTGATTCAGAGTAAGTTTGTCGGTGTTTGTGAATACTCAATCGAGCAGAAACAATACAATGGTCGTTCAACCGACGTGTAGTTCAACCCCATATAGGGTACGAGTACCTCAACCCCAAACCCTCCCCACCTTACCCCACCCAGTCCATAGTCCAGCGACCCCATGCAGCACAGATTACGGAGTCCCCTGAGCTTTGCCCACAATTCCCTCCCACCTTACCTGTAATGTGACCCTAACCCACTCTGATAACCCCAACTATATCTTACTATCACAGAGGTGTAGGCGTGAAGCCCGTCTTTCTCTCACCGTTTCCCTCCTTCCGCCGCCAGGTGGTGAAAGCCTACGACCACGAGGAGCAGTGTCACGTCGCCATCAAGATCATCAAGAACAAAAAGTGTTTCCTGGACCAGGCGCAGATCGAGGTCCGGCTGCTGGAGATGATGAACCGGGCAGATGCAGAGAATCAGTACTACATAGGTAAGGGCTAGTCGCATAGGCAGAATCAGTAGGTAAGGGTTAGTCACATAGGCAGAATCAGTACTACATAGGTAAGGGCTAGTCGCTTAGGCAGAATCAGTACTTCACAGGACGTAAGGGCCAGTTACCTCGGCAGAACCGTTTGATGTTTTTGTTGATGAGTGGCTCGGTGATCTGGACAGTGAGAACTGAGACTAAGATTCAATGTGTCTTCTCTGATTCGTTTAAATTGTTTTATTAGGTAATACACGCAACAGAAGACTGTGCAAGATAACAGTTTATGAGTTGCAGTTCCTACTGTTTACTTTTGTTTCAAACAGGATACGATAACCGAGCAGTTGTCTCAAATTCCCGCACAACTGACCCCTCCCCATGTCATGCTCACATAGTGCGACTTCATACCACCCCTGCTCCTCACCCCCGCATGCGTCTTGTCTGCAGTGCGACTGACGTCTCCCTACGCGCCCACAGTGCGACTGCGGCGTCACTTCGTCTGGCGCAGCCACCTCTGCCTGGTGTTCGAGCTGCTGTCCTACAACCTGTACGACCTGCTGCGAAACACCAACTTCCGAGGCGTGTCGCTCAACCTTACGCGCAAGTTCGCGCAGCAGCTCTGCCGGGCGCTGCTCTTCCTAGGCACACCAGAGCTCAACATCATCCACTGCGACTTAAAGCCGGAGAATATCCTGCTCTGCAATCCCAAACGGTCGGCTATCAAGATCGTCGACTTTGGGAGCTCGTGTCAGCTGAACCAGCGGGTGAGTGAAGCGGTGGGAGACTTGGGACGCTGTAGGATAGTCTCAGCGGCCAGGTCTTCTGTGGTGCATAGAGAGTTTGAAGCTCCAATCGCATTAGTTGAGCAAACGCGATTGAGCTATCCACTCTGGAAGCCCTGTGTAGATGCTATAGATAGCTGTTACTTGTTAGTGTAATGTAGTAAGCGCTGTTTTTATCGATGAATTAATGATATTGAATTACTGGCAGGTATTGCTCAAAACATTCTCTCTGAATGTTTTAATTGACGTCATCAGCTTTATTTAGCAGTCTACCTCGGTGCAACTTAGGCCATTTTAGTCGTGTTGATTATGGTTGACTTTCAGTACCCTTGCGCGCTATCATCTGAGTGTATTTTCGTACCCGATCAATAATGACAAATATCTGTTCATAACTATGCACGTCAGTCCATATTCAGTCGACCTGAATCTTTGATATGCGGTCTTTTCTGGTCCCTGTGTTGTGTCGCATGCAGCGCTCACGGAATTATTTATACGATTGATCGCAATCTTTCGGTGGCCGCATTTAGCTCAGTGTGCCTGCTCGTCTGTGACGCATTGGACTCTTATAGTGTGATGACGTCTCCGCTTGGGTAGAACCTTACGGCGTAAACATATTGCACTGGTAGCTGATATTGTGCGTCAGCTCCTTAGCTTTTATATCTATCTAGTCCCGGCTCTCTTGTACTGACTGCACCCTTGCTCTTCCCCAGACTTAGCAGCTGTGCATCCAGTCTTATATATTGACAGCAGCTCTCATTCACTGTTAAAGATTTGCCTGCACATCCAATCTCTTTCCACCTGTACTGACCGCTCCCCTGTTGTTCCCCAGATGTACCAGTGCATCCAGTCGCGATACTGACCGCTCCCTGTTGTTTTCCAGATGTACCAGTACATCCAGTCTTGGTTCTACCGGTACTGACCGCTCCCCTGTTGTTCCCCAGATGTACCAGTACATCCAGTCGCGATACTGACCACTCCTTTGATGTTTTCCAGATGTACCAGTACATCCAGTCACGGTTCTACCTGTACTAATAAATCTGCTGCTGTTTTCCAGCTGTACTAACTAGTACATTCAGTCACGGATCTACCTGTACTGATAAATCCCTGCTGTTTTCCAGATGTACCAGTACATCCAGTCGCGGTTCTACCGGTCTCCAGAGGTCCTGCTCGGCATCCCGTACGACCTGGCCATCGACATGTGGTCGCTGGGCTGTATCCTGGTCGAGATGCACACCGGCGAGTCGCTCTTCAGCGGGACCAACGAGGTGAGGACGGGTGGTTGTAGAAATGGGCATCGCTGGTGTTTGAACAAGTTTACAGGTGACGTAACGTCAAACGCGTCAATTTAGACAACATTGTGGGCTAGTTATCGAAGTTAATGTTGAAATATGTTATGTTTGGAAGTGTGTTCATCGTGAATTCACTATAGGCTATTTTATCCCTGGACCATTCATGGGCCTGGCCGTTCGGGAATAAAGACTGGTAACCATATGGCGTGCTCTCACGACCTGCATTAGTCTGCAAGTGTGCGGGTGTGTTGCGTTACTGATAGCTAATACCCACCGTTTTAACTGACCGCTCCTCCCTTCCTTCTGCCAGGTGGACCAGATGAACAAGATTGTCGAGGTGCTGGGGATGCCGCCCAAGGCCATGCTGGACATGGCACCCAAGGCGCGCAAGTACTTCGACAAGCTGCCCGACGGCAGTTACGTGCTGAAGAAGACAGGCTCGGGCAACTACCGTGCGCCGGGCACCCGCAAACTGCACGACATCCTGGGCGTGGAGACCGGCGGGCCGGGCGAGCGCCGACTGGGAGAGGTCGGCCACGGCGCCGCCGACTACCTCAAGTTCAAGGACCTCATCCTTAAGATGCTGGACTACGACCCGAAGACGCGCATCACGCCGTACTACGCGCAGCAGCATAACTTCTTCAAGAGGACGAGTGACGGTAGTACGAACACGGTGGGCGGCGCGTCCAACCCGGGCGGCTCGTGTGGCACCAGTCCGGCTCTGGAGAATGGCACCGCTGCAGGACCGACCCGCGCCTCAGCGGCCGTCGTCTCAGGTGGGTCACCTGAAATGTATCCGAGGAGAGACCTTAGGTGGACGGGCCGCCATGGCTACAGTGTCTTATGAGGAAGGTTATTGCTAAATTAATGTAGTGCACTTGACCTAGTTCCCAGAAATATTACTAGGCTAGGTTTCCAGCATTCGGAACAAACTGCTATTCATTACAACTGCAGACGGTAGATGTTGCTTCGAGAAGAGGAAGAATGTTTTGGTCTTTTCGCGGAACAGTAGCTGTTGCGCCACTTATACCGTGCTTTGCTCTTGCTTGCTTATAATATGAGCCGCAATATCGGATAATGTATAATGCTACAGCCGGGTTTTATTTCGGTTTATTTTGGCCTCGAAGAAGCCGTCTAATGGATTACTGGCGCGCTCCAGCCCACTCTCATCCAAATAATCGCCGAATGTCGGTCAAAACACTGACAGGCGTCAGACTGCGGCCGGCAGTCTCATTCGCTAATGGATTTTGTAGGAACTCTGAGAGTAAAGAATCGGCGGTATTTTTCGATTTTTTTCTGGCTTTTATTGCTCGGAATTGTGATCTGTTGACTACCTTGAGATTGAAATATAGGGGTGGATCTAACGCGTACAATTTCACAGGTTATGCAGTTCAGCTCTGTATGTTCTGTATTAAGGTGGCCGTTCACTGGTTAGGCGCGTATTCAGCGCGCAATCGTTCAGAGCCTAGCGCGCGCTGAAAACTTCAATTATTTCAACTCGTCAGCGCGTAATTCGGCGCCGACCAGCCGACGAATAATCAGCTGACTGCGCTTCATCACGCGTTTGGCGCTGAACCGCAGTCGGCGCGCAGCCCATAGACTCCAATGTTAAATTCATCGCGTAAAGATGCCCGCCTAACCAGTGGACGGCCACCTTTAGTCGTAGAATAGCTGTGTTCATTGGAATGACGGTGCCTTACTGACAGCCCTTCTTTCTACATCTGCCGCAGGCTACCCGAGCTCCCGGCTTCGCGGTGACCACGGAGGCGGCCACCAGCACCCCCACGCGGCGCTGCTGCAGGCCGGGTTCGCCGGGCCGCCTGTCTCCGGGATGGAGTGCGAGTCGCCGCTGGTGTACCGGCCCGGGGTGGCCTCCGGTGCGCCGCCCGCCTGGCCGGCCGCCGAGCCGGACCCGCTGCTGGCCGGCTTCGGGCGGCTGCCGACCGCCGCGCCGCCACCGCCGCCGGCCGCCTACCGCGCGCACCACGGCCATCATGCGCACCAGCACCCGGCGCACCGGCTGCGCGCGCTGGAGCCGGCGCCGCTGTCCGTGTGCCGCTCGCCGGACCCGCTGTACGTGAACACGGCGCCGCCGCCGGCCGACGGCGCGCCGCTCAACATGCAGCTGTCGGGCTACCAGTCGCACCAGCTGCTGCCGGGCCACGGGCCGCTGCCGCCGCACCAGGCGCCGCCGCCCTCCTCCGCCACCGCCCAGTACGTCAACACCGGCTTCCTGCTGGGCTCTGGGAGCCTGGCGGCGCCGGCAGTCAGCGGCGCCGAGCCCTCCTCCGACGGCAGCCCCATGCTGGGAGTGTGCGTCCAGCCCAGCCCGCTGGCCAGCCACTGATAGTGAGCGCCGGCGTGCGGCGCCTCCGATGGCCCGCCGCCGGCCGCTCCGCCCCCGCCGGCCGCTCGCACCATGTCCATACTGTACACACCTGCCTCGATCTCATCATCACCCCGGGGGGAGTGGGCGGAGGCGCCGCCGCCCAGCCTGCGCCCGCCGCCGCCGCCGCCGCGAGTTGCCCGATAGTTGTGATACAAGTGTCTCGCTGATTGTCACTGCCCGTCTGGCCGGCGGCGCCGCGGCCGCCGGCCGGCAGCTGCAGGGATGACCCGAAGGCGGGCGGTGCCGGAACTGGAGAGTGAGCCAGCGGCGACGGCTAGCTACTCATGTTTCAGTTCCTAGAGGTCTCTGCCACGCCGCGCCGCGCCGCCGTGTGTGTTGTTTTATCTGGGCGCCCGCCGCTGACGGGTTTTATTGTGAGGTGTACCGGCGCGTTTTACCGTGTGTCGACCGTCACTGATCCCGCCCCGTCTTCGCCCGCCGAAGACCCGAGGGACCGGCCAACACTGACCGCAATTTTGTTATACAATCACGTGATCAAGCGAAACAGTTAATTGTACATACTTCGGAATACAAGGCATGAACTGCTTGCAGTGCCGGCATGTGATGGCTGAGCTCGGCTGTTTTGGAGTTAGATTAATCAGACACTTCAGGAAATAGGTGCGACATTTTATTATGTATTTGTCGTAGTGCATAGTTTAAAACTGGGACATATCAAACAAAGACTCTGGTTGCCGTAGACCAGTCATAGGGTGTCTACGGGTGTTTTCTAGAGGCAGGTGCGTGTGGAGGAATCGATCTCAGGCAAACAACCAATGTTACAGAGCCTGTGATCGCAGCTGGTCCGAGTTGCCACTAGATGGCAACACTTCAGGCGACCGATGGCACTCTTCACCGCATCACGATGACACATTGCCTCAGTCATTTTCTGCCGTTAGGTAACGCTGACGGACGAACGCCAGACTCTACCACTCTACTAGCCACAATCAGCTGCGCTGACTTACTCGGGTTTGACGTAGCGGCCCGAGAACAGAACCAGGCCGAGCTTGTTGTCAACAACGGCGAAGAAGAAAGGATGGTGAGCGAAGAACCTGAACGGCTCTGGCCCTCGGCAGGCCAGCACTGCGATCGGTCCAGTGGCGGCGGCTGCCTCAGTGCCCTCCTCGTTCACCTCAATGAACGCCTTGTGAACCACCTGAGAGACAAACAGGTCCCTGCTGCCCGATATCTTGGACAGGTCCGCCGACCGGGCGTCAAACAAGTCAGTGACGCCTAGCTTCTGCAGATGGCCCTCGAGGTTATAAAACGTCTCCAGTTTGAACTTTGGGATGCTGATGCTGGTTTTCCGATTGCCGAGACGTTTCACGATCGACTGGACTGGAATGCCAGCAAGCTTCTCCTCCAGCGCAGCAAGTCCATCTTTCTCGTCCGGCAGCAGCAGTAGCATGCTGAACCGCTTGCCTTCGTACGGAAGCTCGAGAGCTTTACATCCCAGCCCCGCGCATGAAGGGCGGCACCTGAACTGAGTGCCTTCCATGTGCATCATGCTCGTTTTGACAGCAACCTCAGGAGTGACGAAGAAATCCTCCATCCGTGTCGCCTCTTTGTAAAACTTTTCCTTCCAGGAGCCATTGAAATAGATCGCATTCACCAAAACCAGGCGGACTTGTCCGTTAAAAGCACTTGGATCCATCAAGTCCTTGATTTTTCCTTTTGTCATGGACTCCACGTCATCATTGATCAGCTTGCTCGTGCTTACTGCATCTTCGAAATCCACGCTCTTCAGATCACTTTGGTACTTGTTCTTCATGAGCTCGAGGAAGCTGTCCAAAATGCTGTAGGAGTTCTGGACGTACATCTTGTTAGCGGTGGTGAGTGTGACGTTCGGCGGGTCGCTCAGCTTGGCTAGCACCTTGCCGTAGCCGTTGTGGAGCGCCGTAGCGTCCTTGGGAAGAAGCTTTAGCGCCTGCCGTAGCTGTAGCTCCGTGTCTCCTGCGGCGCCGCCGAAGGCCATGGCCAGCGCCGTGCAGATGCTGAACGGCGACAGGAGCACGTTTTCTCCGCCGGCCGCCTCGGCAAGAAGTCTGTAAAGCTGGCAGGCCGTATCTCTCTGGTGTCTGGTGGCGGCATCCATGGCGCTGGGATCGATTCGAGAAGACGGGTACGGGCAGAGTCCGGCGGTCGCTGTCGGTCTGGCGAGCAGCAGCAGCACTGCCTCACCGCTCACTGCCTCCTCAACGGCAGACCACTGGCTACGCCTCGCTGAAAGCCGAAGTGAGTTTTTGCTCCACTTCAACAGTAGCAGTCGCGGCGGAGCCGAAATTTCGTTCAGTCCAAGGCTCTATGTGTTCACTGCTCAGTCACCTAATCGGGCCGGCGGCTGCACAGTGCACAGTGCCGTCTGACCAGCCGCGGCGGCGCGATGGCGGCGGCCGGTTGAAACCTCCACCAGCCTGATTCACTGCGACAAACGTCACGGTATCCACTGACGTAGACTGGTTACACATGAAACTATGTCAACCGTCACGTCCTCGCTGCTTCACAACAGCACCGTCCGTCGTGTGCTGCGCAGATCTCGACCCCACCTCTCGCGACTATTCCGCTGGCGACCGCGCAGTCGGTGTGGATATGTGCGGGAAGTCCCCGGCAGCCTGCTGGAATTCACGACCAATGCCATAGCGCCCACTGGCACTGGCCTCGTCCCTCCCCCCCCCCCCCCCCCCCCACATGGGCAATTGCAATGGGAGTCGAAATCAACCCGATTTTAGGTATTATTTTTATGGAGTAGGTAGATGTTAAAAAAGAATAGACGCCTGACCATCGCAGGTCGATGGCCTGCCTGTGGCAGCTGTCCCCTCCCCTTTTTCCGACCGCATCCTCCTCATGCAAAACCCGCTGCAAAGGCTTCGGCTTTGTGTCCGTTACGTGGTCTTACGACCTTGGCCCAACTGCTGGTCTCGTACCGCTAGCGTCATCTGTTCGTCCACAGCTAGCGCCACCTACCGCATGTTAGCCTCTGAGCTCGCCTCGTGCTGTGCTTAGCTGACCGACTGCAGCCCATCGCGGACTGTAAAAGACTGACGTTAACTGCCCTGTGTGGCTGACCTCTTGGCCCATGGGTCGTGATGGTAGTGGCTGGTGGAGTGCTACACCGCTACATCAAATCGTCCAGATTTGGTTGAATTATATTAGACTTGACGCATCGGTTTTCTGCATACGCTGGTCGATTCGGCTGAGGGAAAGGAGGGTTCGACCCGGATGGGGGTATGGGAGAGGAGTTACGACAGCCCTCGTCACTCGCCCGTAATTGAGCTAAAGCTTCGCAAAAGGAGCGCGTGTCTCGTTTCGAGTTACCGCGGATGTCCAATATTGGCCTCAGGTCAACTGATGACCTCTGAGGCCAGGTCACAAAGGTCGGATCTAATTTTCGGCCAATAACTTCTCCAAATAGGGGAGAGTGGGGTGGGTTGTATCAGTTTTTACTCCGAGACCCATAAACTCGTAACTATCCGTGATAAACTCATTATTTCCATACTGTCCCCTTCCTTGATTCTTCTGCTTTTTTGTGCAAAGTAACTTTTCCGCTACCTCTACCAGTTTTTCTTCTACGGTCTGCCGAATAGAACAATGTTTTTGATACAACTTGCCCCATGGCTTGGGTGAGTTGTATCACATGGTGGGGTAATTTGTATCACTATTTCACGTTTCAGGGAGTGTGCTTGCTACTGGTTTTGAACATAACAGCAACATTAAATGGGGTTAATACAATGCATAGGTATGCTCAAAGGCTACACTTTATTAGACCAAACTTAGGTCAATGCAATCCGAACGAAACATCAACAGACTAGACGCAAAAGTGGCCCGTTAAGAGCAAAGAAGCCAACACATTGTGCCGAAATGGAACGAGCATTGACTAGCTACCTACAAACGCGAGCCAGGGCTTAGCTTTCGCGATCAAAAGCAACATACCCATACATACATACATACATACATACATACATACATGTTACAACATACCCCACCCGGCTCTGATACAACATGTACCTAGCCGCCATCTTGGAAAAACATCCTCGTGCTAAAAAAAAACAGCGGACAGCTGGAGAAATCCGTTTTCACTCACGCAGCCTTAGAACCTACCCTCACCACCGCTACGGAGATCTTTCAAATTCGTGCACATCTAAATGCCCAAAACACACATTTTCTTGCAACTTATTTTTTTAGAATGACATTAAAAAAAACATAAAATCGGCTCTCACCTCGAGACGCGTCCACTCAGCCACAAGACAGAACAGGGAAAGATGGCGCCCGGAAAACCTCGTCGGCTGGTCGTGTCGCGAGCGCCATCCATTGGATAAGTTTGGCACAATTCGCCCTGATACAACTTGGACATGATACAACTCTCCCCGCTCTCCCCTACTGTCGGTGCAACAATTTTTCCAGCATGCTGAACTGAGTGGAATAGGCTCCTGGCTTAGGAAACATCAACATAAAGTAATGCCATGTCAGGCATTGACAGGGCAATGCCTTGTCAAGGACGGTCGGGTCAAAAACTTGGCCAAGGAAAGGGATGATCCATGTCATTCGGTTTGGCACCTCAATCTGAGTTCTTTAGCGCCTTTGCTGACTCGCTAATTCAGTTCTATCGGGATTTATTGACTAAAAAACTCGACCTCGACTGGCGTTACGCGGAATTGAAATGCAACAGCTAAGCATCGGACCATGCATAGATAGTATGCAAATTGCAATCATGAACACGATCTCCATACGCTGGGAGTAGCATAAGAGCATTTTCGACTATATAAGAGCCGCTTGCATATTTGCCTGCCCTTAGGTATTGATTTACAACGAAGAGGTCACTTGACCGATTATACCTCAGGTAATCATCCCTTACGAAAAACGGGACACGGGTACAAATTATGCCTAAGGACTTTGGAGTTCCTCTCATTTTTTAGTGTTTATAAGTGTAAGTGTATATTCTCTTGTGATATAGGTTCCGCGCTGGTACTGAGAGCGCTAAGAAGTTCCGATACCGATTTTTTTAAACATATAGAGGGCAGAGGCCCGTGCATAACGTCGTAGGTCAGTGACCTGACCGGCCTGAAGATCGGTTGATGCCAAGAGATCGGCATCGGAAGAAAGGCTGCAGGTATACCAAATTTCAGCTCTCATGCTGAACCACAACGAACGATATTACGATATAAATGATCGATGCAAACAGCCTCGCAAATTGAGCCGTCTAGGGATTATTCCATCGCACCGTTTAAAATAACAACCTATCGGTAACTTTATATTACCAGCGACCGTTCAAACACGATGTTTGCTTATCCACGCTGAATTCTTGGTTTGGGTAGGGTCAGCGACTCCTTCGGCATTTGTGGGTGTGTGAACCATTCCTCCAAAAGGTGTGTGGAACGTGTGGAACAATTATTCATGAGGTATAGCTATGAAAGCCAAGGTCAACGGTCATCCGGAATGCGACCGAGAGCCGTTTTGACAAGGAGCCCTTTGTTTCCGTTCGAAATTGGGAAAGTGATGGCACCTACATAGTTAAATGCTTTGGCGATATTGTCCCGTGAAATTATTTATGGTGAGCAGCCCGAACCGGAAAATAAGCAGTGAAGCGGGAGTCGAGAAGTGTCAAACGCCGTTTGTAAGTTATCCCAAAGCTTGTCAGAGGACAGAGGTATGTATGTAAGTACGTACAGCCTACAGGTCTCGCGCGTTTTAGCGGTAGGTTTTGCCCCTATGAAATTTAGTAAATTTCCGGCTATATCTTCTTCGTCTAAAGCTTTTAACGGTTGGAGATGCGATCGATTTATTCGTACACACGCCTGCTATGATCTTCTAAAATGGCTTCAGCGCATAGGTATCGATTAGTGTCTGAGATATAGCCGGAAATGTAAAAAGGCAAAACCTACCGCTTAAACCCGCGAGAGCCGTACATTTCGATATTGTTTTCGGTAAGCTGAGAAATTCCGAAGGTCTATCCTGGTTACCCGACTTAAAGGCGACAAACCACGGTCAAAGAACATCGTGGGCCGTGCGTCGCGGTCTCAATGAGTTATAGGAGGCACAAAAATAGCAGCAGTCATCTGTGAAATTGCACGACACACTTTTATCGACTTATGTAACGCAGAACCGCGTGAAGAAATGGAGGACTCATCGTGACCTATCCCATCCGGGCAGAGGACGCGCACCTCGCCAATCGCCGGGAATGCGCCTATTCTCCGCTTCGTAACGGTGCCCCGAGGCACCACCGTCGGCCGCACCTCACTAAACAACCCATTTGTCACGTGACACGTTACATAAGGCTTAGAGGATGTCACGTGATCATGTCCTCGGGCACGGCGCTAACGACAGCCGAAAACTGCCAAGGTGACCGGAGAATCCCGGGAAAACACAGACGAGAAGACGCACACACACACTCTCACACAGACAAACACACGCTCTGGCCGCCGGCCTTCCAGAGCCAGTTTTGGACGCGACTATAAAACCGACTGGTCACAGGCACGCCCCAGCATTCCAAGGAGTTTTGTCGGGACGACACCAGCCAAGGATACGCCAGGTGAGATTTTAATCAGGAGCCCCCAGCAAACATCTGTTGACTCCTTGTTGCGAAAGAGAGATACAAGAGGAACTTTTCATCGCCAGGACCAATATTGATTAGTAACGTTTAAACATAACGTTTGAACGCAATGTTCAGCTTAATTACGGATAACACGATAAGAGAGATATACCTACATTTATTCCTGCCGTGGTTGACAATTTCAGTAAGATGTTTCATCAGGCTATTTTTAATTTTCATCCGAGGCATATAGACTACTGATACAAAGAAGTGTATGTCCGAAGTCATTTTTTATCTTAGTCTTTCTAAAAAAAATATCAATGTTATCCGGCACGCGGGCTGGGTCGGCTGGACTTTTGGAGCCAGCTTAGGTCAGGCATTAGGAAGAAGGGAAATGACGCTTAATTGGACGGTATCAACATCTTATCAAGGACGATACAACACCACGCTATTCCTTTCTTGGCACCCTCCAACCACATCTTGCGGCTCTAGCAACCCATTGCTGTGCCGGCAGTATGAAGGTGACGGGTACCCTGACGCTGCTGTGCTGCCTGCTGCTGCTGCTGCCGGCCGAGGGTCAGCGACGCCACTACCGGGGCCGGTCAAACCGCGGCAGGAACCCCGGCCGCGCCCTGCGCCGGCTGGCCACAGCTGGGCTGCTGTTCGGGGCCGGCACCGCCGTGGGAGTGGCGCTGGCTCGCGGAAAGTGAGCAACGGGGGTGGGAAGAGGAGGGCCGAGGGTGGGGAGGGGAGAGAAAAGCTTGGGTAAAGGAGAGATCGGGCTGGAAAGGAGAGACAGGAGTGGCGAAGTTATGAAAGAGATTGGGGAAAGGCAGAGATGGGTTTATGAAAGAGTAGAAACGAGCATGGAGAGTGGAAGCACGAACACGAGGAAGGGAAGATAGGAAAGCAAACATCGACCGGATATTTGTTTATATATTGCTTCTCAATCTAATTTAAACATGTTTTTTATGTATGCATAACATTCACCCCGCCCTCCTCCCGTCGACTTGGAGCGGTATCTAACACCTCCCCTTTCCCCGCCCAGGAGGGACGTCTCGTTCGATGACGCCAACCTGGGACTGGCCGAGGAGACCGTGCTGGAGGCGGTGCAGGCTGCCGACTCTGACCGCTGCATGGAGCAGTGGCTGTGCGACATCACGGCCCGGCCCGAGCAACAGAGGGCGGATGAGGAGCAGGATATGGTGCTGCTGTTTGAGTGAGTATGACATGGTACAGCGGCTTGCTGAGTTCGAAGGGGAGAGGGAGAGGGGGAAAGACAGAGAAGGAGAGAGAGAGAGGGAGAGAGGGTTGGGTGAAAAAGAAAGGGAAAGTTTATAATGAGAGCACTTTTTAATCAAGCGTTGCTGTTTCGGAATTGCTCAGCAAAATGAGGTGCGTTCTCTTCTGCAGCTCGTTTAGCATACCTACTTTCGAATCTGTACAGGGACCCGCAGTTGCTACTGTACACATATATTACCAATTTAGAATTGCGCTATTATTTGCTAAGTGCTGGCCATTGGAGAAAGGAAATGTAGTGCAAAGTATGGAGGAATAACACATGTTTGCTCCTAGGACGTATGTTTTGTATAATTCCTCTTACCGCAACAGATATTCTTCCAAAACTACAATCGTGCTATTTTTCCGCGCCGGTTGCCTCCCCAGATCCCGTCCTTGGTATCGCCTATAGCTTCCGTTCCCGCTACGTGAATGAAAGTCACGTGACTACTACAGGTTTGCGCTCAGTACTAACACACCTAGCCCGAGGGCCGGTCCGTAGCGGGGAGGGGTAGAACGCCAGAGCTCCAGCGCAGTGGAGGTGGTGGTGGCCCGTATCATAAAGAGGCAGCCGTAAGCAGAACTACAATTGCCGCAGTATAAGATTATGATCAAGTTTTCTTTAGATGTATTGATTGACAAGAAATTGCAATGCTTATCCGATATAATAAAACGGTGTCCAAGGCCTTGGAAGAACGATAAAACATATTTAGCAACGTATAAATTTCTGATACAGGCCATGACCTTTCACTTTGCCTCCGGGGAGGACCGCTCAGGAAGCCACATACCGAACGAATCGAGGCCTCGCATCGCGGCGGCAGAGGAGGTGGATAAACCATCGCCAGATCTTTCGGTTACTTATGTTTCCAGAAGAAAGAGGGGGGAGGTGGAGGGTGAGGGCTGTTTTCAACCCACTCACCAATCCTTTCCTTATTAACTTATAGCTTACCGAAAAATGCAACACAATGGTGGCCGTCACGAGATGTAGCGAAGAGTGCCTCAGCCACACCGGTTTTGAGTAAACTTTAAGCATTGGAATTCAGGCCATTGATCCTGAAGCATTATTTTATTTTTGTCGTGCATAAGCTGGGATGACGTGGTTCAAGTTAATTGCGAAGAAACGGTTTTAGTTTCAGAACATTTATGAGGCTAGTCGCGCCAAATAGTATACGTTTTTTGCAAAATGTCAAATAGAATGTTGACGTGCTATCCAGATGATGGAATTTATTTGACACAAGAAGTCAAAAAGTGGAATCGTTAGTCATCCTGCATACCTATAAATCGATTCGTCATCTTGGTTCGAGCTCAATAGTTCTTTTCGCGGATGATCGGTTTCGTTTTCTTTCTTTTTTTTTTGGGGGGGGGAGGACAGATTATGAGCCAGTAACCACCCTCCCCAGTCCCCCAAACAACAATTGTTGACAAATACTGTGATGGCCTAAAAAATGCCCTCAATTGTGTGACGTAGGGGAGAATGAGGTAAGTTGAGGTAAGCCGCTTTTTGTTTTTCGTAAGCTACAGGCTAACTTACTGATCATTTTTCTGCGTTTATACGGGTTGTACGGATAGAGTGGTGATTTGCGCATGTAATGGTGGCCAGAAATGTTTCATACCGCTTATTTTTGTACTGAAAAGGCTACATCAAAAATCATCTTGCACGTTGCTCATCTTACCCCATGGGCGGGGTAAGCTGAGACACGTCGTGGGGAAAGTTGAGCATGGATAGAAAAAGCGAACCTTTTCATTTCCCGGGCGCGGCGAAGAGTGAGCTCTTTTATTTACTCCATGGCATAGATACTTATGGCAAAGTTTTTTCCTCCATCAAAAAGTGACTATTTTAAGCCTTCCAATAGCTCGTAAATTTTCTATCACGGAAGAAATCATTTTATCCTTCAGATAATCTGCAAATCACTTACAACTTGTGTCAACAAAGATCAACAAAGATCAACAAAGAAAAACAATTTGCTACCTACCATTTTTATTCAGCAGAAACAAGCGCAGCTCAGTTTGGTTTTCGACAGCGGAGACAACAATGGCTTATCCGGCTCATCTTCCCCCAGGTGAAAATGACTCATCTTGCCCCACCCGTGGCCATTTTCGATTAATGACACCCGCTAAGGAAAATAACCATGCACCGCAGATAACAACCATCTCATTTTACAGGCAAAACATGTCTTAGTTATCAGGGGCGATACCACATGTTACCGGGTGCTGAGCGTGAGAACGTTGCCGTCTCACGTGAAAGACTGCAGCATCGTAAGCGAACGGCACATGGAAGCTCAAGTCAATTAGCGCCATATAGGAGCTGAGAAACATGGGGTGGCTAAACTTGCCCCTTGGCTCATCTTACCTCACTCTCCCCTATCTGGGGCTCTCAACTTTGATTTGTTAAAGTTGTTTGTCTGTTCATTATAAAAGCTGTCAAATTTGCCGTATCGTTAAACTTTTATTGAGTTTGTATTTCACACTTATCTAAAATGAACAATTTTGTCACTGGCTTCTTTTATGAATGGAATTGGATGGTCGCATGAATGAACGAATGAATAGCTCCATTTGAGCATCAGCTGAAATCAATCCTAAAATTTAATCTACCAGTCTGCAACGAAAAGGTTTAAAAACCAGTGCAAGTTAGGTGCAGTTTCTAATCTATGCCGTTTTTTATTAAGTGTCTCATAGCTCCTTAATCTTGAGCCGCTTCTCTTACGATTCATTTGATGTGGTGCTTACATTGTTCAAGAAGTAGTATTCGAGCTCGTTGGTCTTAAAAACTGCTATCGAAGTAAATTAAAGTGTTTCGGGCTTCGGCACTTAAAAACCAATCGATATTTAACCCTCACCCACTTAGGCATTTCTTTTCAGCGTCTTATATGTAGCAGAGGGGCGTAGAAACCCTCAGCCATTTATGAATAGCCAGAGCTTCGCTGAAAAATAAAAAAGAGCGAGCTACTTGTGGCGAGAGAAATCGGATGATTTGAGGGCCCTGGTCATCGCTGACGAGAGAAAGCCAATTATTTTTATGTCCTGGTCAATGCTGAGATCTTAGGTCACTAGTTGACCTCCCAGATCAGGTTAATAACCCAAAAGCACGGAAAATTGGGTCCTGCTAGAATTTCTACAAGTGAAGTTTGCTGGGACTTGGCTTGCTTCTGACTCCGAATTTGCACTTGCTTTGATCAAATATGATGTATCAAAGCATTTGGGGTAGGACGGGTCACGCCAGACCACCCATTAGGCGTTCTGCCGGCTATCCATAGAATGTTAACCAGCACTTACAGCCTTGCAACATATTGCATAGGCACTATAACTGATACCTAAGTATGCCTAGTTTTCAAATGCTAAAATGAGTGCTAAATTTCAAACAACACTTCCTAAAAACCACAGTAAAAAGGTGAAAATTTAAGGAAGTTAACCGAGATCATTTCAAGTAAATGACCTTAACTTGAGTTTCACGTGACCTTGGCACCCACAACAATCAATGATACAAACATTAGATAGTATATTTCACATGTTGTCACGTTGCTTATCACGAAACGACTATAGAAACACACAGATGTGCGCTGACTTTCAATTGCTATTCTGGCCTGACATGATCTTGAGAAAAATAATCACAGGTTAAAGGTAATTTGGTTCAGGGATTTAAAATTCTCAGACAAGATGCCAAAATTATCAGGGCTATTTAATTTTCCGGGAAGTTGTAAAATTGATTAACTCCAGGGCACCAAAGAATCGTCGCAATCCTTCGCTTTGCCGCGATTTATTGGTGAAAAACAGGGGGCGCGGTCTACTTACCTCTACTTATATGTGTGGTGAGGGCTAATATTCATTTTACCTGTTATTAATATGCAACAATTTCTACATGAACTGAGACCAGTCCATATGGGTATGTTTTTCTCACGGACAATGACAATATAAAAACAATGCGAATAAAACCAAACGTTTCGGACAACAACGTGCCTTCGTCAGTGGAGAAAAATAAGTGTATAGGTTCAACATCGATGAGAACTATATGCGGCACCGTCTCGGTGTGGCCAGCCGGGTTGCCGATAAAATACACAAATGTTTATAAGCTTCCATGATGTGCTTAAAAACTGCTGAAAATATATCTTAAAAAAATAACTACTTCAGCGATTTTATCGAAAGAAAACATGTATGCCTCATTACTTATTTCTTGCCACTGACGGAGGCACTTTTTTGTGCGAAACGACTGTTTTATTCGTATCGTTATTGTATTGTCATTCCCTGTGAGAAAAAAGGATAACTCTTCAGTTAGTAACCATAACAGCGAAACGGCTTAATGTAACACAATTCACTGTGTATACGAAACCTATAAGTCCCTAAAAATAATCCTATTTACAACTTTTAAAAAGATACAGCTTATACAGCTTAGGCATATAATTTTTTCTGCATTAAGATAATATTCATTTATCTCCACAGAATATGGTAAATTAGTGCTGCTGAAGTTCGCTTTCGAAGCGTCTCCTCCAGGCATTCCACAGCTCTCGTGCCATTTTGGATCACGGAACATGGCTGGGCGCACGACAGGCCGTCTGCGAGCTTGGACGGACCACGTGACCACCTCCTCCCCTCCCCCTCACTCCCGTCCCCTTCCCCAGCAGGGCGTCCGATCTAACCGCGCCCCAGGCAGTCGGCTCGGTCCGACCCTCCGTCGAGCCACGGCCCGAGGCCGCCTGAGTTTGTGCCGGGTGCAAAACTGGAGCAGTAACTAGCGCCGGAACTAGTAGTCAGCACGACCATCGTCAGATGGCAGGAGTAAATGGAATAAGCGGTTCCAGGTTTCAGAAGGAATGGGGCAGGAAAAAGCGCTGAAAACAATGTTTTGCTGATATAGCCATAAAAAGTTCACTGAATTAGGAGAGCAGCACATCAGTTTAAAGCCCTTCAGATTGTGGTTTTAATAAGCACACAATCATTTCCCAATTCGCCTCCAACGGTGTCACAGGCAAAGAATACGCTGAAATACTAGTGTGTACAGAAGCAACTGCGGGTCCCTGTACCTGGGTATTTATTGACACACGCTCCTTAGCTGTCAGCAGCGTAACTGGATTGTCCCTATTATTGGTGCCAATCGGAATTTCTTTTCTTGGAATTCCAATTTTTGTCCAATTCCAATTTGGAATTTGGACGGAATTCTTAACATTTTTTTTGGAAATTAATCGGAACACAAGGCCTTTAAAATTTAAAATGTTAAAACGGAGGCCTTTAAAACGCTTTTAAACACTTTTAAAATTTACGCAAAAAATGCAAAAATCGTTAAAAATTGGAATAGCCCCCGCTTTGGACAAAATTGGAAATTTACTTGGCAATTTCTTGGAATTGGATCGGAATTGGAATTGAAATTTCATGAAATTGGCACCACTAGTCCCTATATCTCAGGAACAACGAACCGCCATAACCGTGCCACCTCTGACCGGAGCCGTTTCCTCGTGTGGCAGGGACGAGGCGGCGGCCGGTATCAGTGACCAGCCGGGCTCCTTCCACGCGGTGTACGTGGCAGCTGCCGCCCGCGGCCTCCGCGCTGCCGCCGAGGGCGACAGGAGCTCGTGCCAGCTGCCCAGCTGCCGGCTGCAGCCCGACCAGCTGCTGCAGCAGCTCAGGGCCGCCGAGGAGAGCGAGGAACGCTAATGGGATGGCGACGGTAGCACGCAACCATCGGAGAGCGTTAACATCTGTAAGGAGGGCATTAAATCTACCGTGTATGTAGGTACTTGTAGAGCTGATAGCAAGACGCTGCAGAAAACGCGATGCTGCAAAATGCCGAAGAAGCTATTGAAAGTTGTCTGTAGCTATCGAAACAGCACCTAAAAGAGCGAGCCCGTTTGGTAAACGGCTCTGAAAGCAGCACGTGTGATTGGATGGGCATTACTTGTGACCGTGACCTCATGATGACCGTGACTCATGTAAATAAACACATTTCACCAGTAAAAGGCTCGGTCTTCAGGTTTTAGCGCTACATCAACATGCTGCAGAATGCACATTGGAAAATGCTAGCATATGTACGAATACTATGAATGGTTTATCCTATCTGCGTGACAGGGCTATCTGTATACATGAGCGCATGCGGAACAAAACAAGTGACAGAGGGTAACACTTAACAGTATTGAACGCTATCACATCACATTCTCTTCATTAACCCTCGCCCGCACATGGGGGGGGGGGGTGGTTGCCACCCCCCCCAGGCAGTCTTTCTGCTCTGCACTCAACAGTTTTAGAGCTAGAAGGCTGATTTGTGGTATAGCTGCTCCTCTATCCTTTTTTAATGTCCACTGAAAATTTCAAGTTTCTGGGATTTTTGGTTTCGGAGGTATGACCTTGTTTTTCAGGTCATGTCATGACCCAAATGGCCAATTCTCAACATCTTGCGTTTGCCATGGGCCTTGTGAGCTTTTGACACCTTGATTTCGGCCTTTTTTGCCAGTCTTACCTTCCACCTATCATGGACCATGTTGTTCGACGATGTACAGGGGTCAAGGTCAGGGTCAAGGTCAACCTAGGTCATCTAAGATAATTGCGTTTTAGGCAAGCTGAATTTACTTTTTGTGAAGTTTTTTGACTGCATTTTTGGTAAAAGCTTCTCAGATCATGATTTCATGTAATATGGACACAAAAACAATCGGTGCACACATCAGTATACACACATACACACACAGACATACAAACACATATAATTGACCTTGACCTAACTTGACCTGAAATGACCTCAGCAGCAAAAATCTGGTCGGGTAGTGTGACAAAGAGGTTCTAGCTGGCTCGGCACCAAAAAACAGCATCGTCATCGGTATTTGATAAGCAGCGCACTTGATATCCAACGGTGACCCAAAACAGCAACATTTTTTAGTTTGACCTGACCTGGAAGGTCAATGACTGACCTGAGAAGGTAAAACTGGGTATCATTGGATTTGTCTCTTCCCAAAGAATCTTTTTGGTCTTTACCGCTAAGCTCTATCTCCAACAGGAACGAAATGGCGCAAGGGGGGTGGCAACCCCCCCCCCCCCCATGTGCGTTCTAGGATGGGAAAATGGCATGTGCGGGCGAGGGTTAAATACGACTCTCAAATCAATCGCCAGCAATCAAACGTAGGGCAAATCAGCTATCTTCTGTGGTTCCAATCTCTGTACCTATGAATCTGAGTCGCACGTACCGCGTGATCCCCTAATCTCCACATTAGAGGCGGGTGGGCATCAGAGCGATTATCTGGGACCGCTCCATTGGCTGTGGTCGAGAGTATCGGGGGCCACTTCAGATTCCCTCGCTCGGCTTTATCTCTGTTACTATATTGCCTCTTGATCGCCTCTTGAGTCGAGCTCACACACACACCGATCAACCCACAGGAATAGTGCAGCGCTGATAGATATAGTACGAGGGATCATGCTGGGAATTTGAAACGCCTTTTGTAATCTGGCTGTAAAGGGCGTACCGTAAAATAACTCAGCCAGCGTTTGATAGATAACTAATCAGGACTGATGTCATTGATATGTTCGAAATGAACCCATGCCATGAATTCTATAACGATCACACTCACCATTTATGGTCGTTGATGTCTCCAAAAAATGCCGCCGAAACAAGCTGTATTTTGTAAGATACATTCCCTTTTAAAATGTCAGCCTTACCTCTTTAGAATGAGGACTGTTTAAGCAGGCAGTCTTCTGCTACAACCAGCTGCTTTACCTTCCAGGATATGCATTCTGCAACCTCTCCGAAACAGAAATGAACATAAATGTCACGCTGTTGAGATTGGCAAATGAGTTGAGCTAGGGGCTTCTCATGACACTTATGATTTATCTATATCTCGTGACACATGTCAACTAATGAAAGTTACATAATAAATGCATATATTGAGGGGAGCGATGCGCTGCTAAAAAAAAACTGTCTTGCGTACTATATGCATCGCATAGACATTGGGCACAAAGACGAATTGATCATATCTATGTTCAAGTTTACGACGCATGTGCCATTGTAACGATGAATGGTCTTGTGCAGCGAATGATCTTGTGCAGTCTTATCGCGAGTCTTACTGCCGCTTAAGCCATCACAATCAAACAAGATTTGAAATAAAACTTAATTGGTGCAGCTGAAGTTACTAACTTTGCCAACGCTATCACTGCTATCACTATCATAAAGCTATCACTATCACTGTTATAGCGTATCCTGCAAATCACAATAAACTTTATAGCAACGTGATTGTAATCTAGTGTTTTTCCCAATGCTCATACGGATTTAAGTTAATGATCTCGAACTCTGCGTATCTCGAAATCTAGAACATATAATGCGTCGCAGGATAAAGATACCGGCTTAAGAAGCACATCATTAATATATTTGGTCTGTTGAAGCTTGTTTCAAATCGAGAATTAAAAACAAAAGTAGGTATGCATAGAACTACGTATATTGGCAGACTACATTCAAACCGTTTTAAGAAAAAAGTAGCCTTTCTAAGTTTCTACTAGCCTATCGCGTTACGTAAGCATGAAATCGCTGTATACATGACGAAAGCACATCTTTTCCCTTCTCACCCTGAGCTCAAATATGCAACAGACGCACAAACAGCGGCGGATTTGTCTCCCGCCGTGCCGGCCCACTATCTCGGCCACATGGCTATACTACAGCGGCAGCGGGGGCTCTCAGGCGCGATATCAGGGCTTCAATTGCTCGTCGAACAGATATGAGCACTGTCACTTCGAGGGCCGATGTGACCACCGACACTGACTCGCCAGATATCTGTGGGGCGGCGCTGAAGAGAGGCGGACCGACGCAACGTCTGACCTGACCCGACCTGACCTGACCGGAACGCACCCGGTCGACTGGTCCTGACCTTTTCCGATCCATGATCTAAATTAACCTTCTCAGTCCCTTTACGACCATTCCCAGCCCGAACCGATCAGATTTTAAATCCGACTTGATCTGACCTGCCGGTGAGATGATAATTCCCATGGACCGAGTGCGGCGGGCGTGTCGGATACGCCACCCCATTATCCGAGAGAGCCTGGCCGAGCTGATTGGAACAGCCACGCTGGTGGTAAGTAGAAGTGCATTTCTGCAATCTGCACATACCAGACAGGTAGATGTATACCGGCACGGGGCTTTAACGTAATCAATTGCTGGATCCGCCCCCAAGAATTTTGTCGGTAGATAAGATGAGTTGATTATTGAACATGTGCTTTAATGATAAGGGTTCATTGCTTTCATACTTGGCATTGCTTCTGGGAACGACTAATGGGCACACTTCTGTTGCCTTTTTGAGGAGTTCAAAAATCTGTTTAGGCATTTAATTGGAAATAGATTTCAATTCAACCAAAGGGTGCATTCGGGACATGCATGCAACTAAATACCCAGAGCTTTCATCGCTCATGATCAAGACATGGTCATGCACAATCAAGTCAAGTCGTATAGTCAGTCATGGTCAAGGTCTTTTAACATCCACAAATAAGACAAAAAAGCATGCATTACACATGCCGTGGCACCTTTTGCTAAAAAGGGATGCAATGATTTGAATAAGGTGATCAATGATCATAAGTACCTAATGCATGAGCCGTCAGGTAAGGGTCTGCTTTTTTGTAGAAGCTCGTTAGCAGCTAGCGATAGCGAAATAATGACATTATGCTTCAAAATCAAGGAGTGTTCGTCCGATACCTCTTCCTATCTACAAGTGCAAGGGTAATTTGATTTATGCTTCATGCAATGTATTGTTACTTTCAGCATTAGGTCCCACATTTTTTGTACGTTTTCAGTACCGTTATTTTTAAACGTTCTCAGCCCATATATCAGCTAATATAGATAATCCCCCAGGGCGTCATTCAATGTGTTCACAGTTTTTCGGCGATGCGGCCATCGCCAACAACATGATCATCGGCAGCACCACCGCGACCGTGGTGAACGTGCCTCTTGGGTACGCCACGGCCCTGGCTCTGGCCGTCTACGTGTCGGGCGGCGTGTCAGGTGAGCGAACGGAGCACGAGACAATCTCACCACTGTGCGCATGTGCCATTCACATGCAAGATGCGCTGCCTTGTGAACTTAAAGCGGGAGTGATGTTACAGACGGCTTATCAGCTTTCGAACAGGCTGTAAAAAGCTTGCATTGCTTCAGAAGATGCAGTAGATATATACCTAACGTTTGAATTATTTGAAGTGCGTTCTAAAGTGAAATCTGAAATGTCATACCGCTGTATAAAGAACCCGAAAATGTATGCGTACTTCACAGTATGTGTAGAACGGTAGACTCACTAGACTCGATGTCAATATACGCTAAGTGGCGAGTATGCAAGTCGAAGATAAAAAACCTAGAAATCAGCAGGACGCCTCGTCAAAGGGATTGAATGTGAAGTATGATGAAATCGTGACACAGCTCTACATAGAAGCACCCCTAAGGTATTTTCCAATGCAAAGCCTGTCATTAGACGTTACAATGGATCACTGCGATGACCTTTGACCTGCAGGAGGTCACGTAAACCCCGGTGTGACCTTGGGAATGTGCCTGACCGGTCGCTGTGACCTGAACCGGCTGTTGCCCTTTACGATCGCCCAATTTCTCGGCGGATTCCTCGGCGCTGCACTCACTCACGGACTCTTCTTTGGTGAGTTCCACGCTGCTGTGTGGGATGGGCTAATTCCATACCTAAGATTTGCTAGTAAGTATGGTAAACCCGCTCCGATGAATATTTTCATGGCATTATCCTCTATTCTGTGTTATCTTACCGTGCCTTACTCTATGCACAATGTAGTAATTCATATAAGTAAGATTCTCATTTATTTGCAGATGTAATCTTTGCACGTTACTTATGATGTACTATATATTTTAATCACTCAAGGCTTCGCGAATCTTTTTTAACTTGGGGCCAGGCTGTTTCGGTTCCAGTGGGACTCTGCACCAAACTGTTTGGTGTTTATTTATAACGTGACGAATCGCAATCCAGTTTGCAACTGGCGCCTGCAGCATAATCCCAGCTCGGCTTAATAAGTTCTAAAAACGGAAATTATCTTTTGCAGATGTTTTCCAAGATGATTCCCAGCATACAGACGAGCTATATGCTGCTGTTTTCGCGACATACCCCAATGGATTCATATCTACTGGAGGAGCGTTCCTGGACCAGGTAATTATCATCTTTTGAATTAAACATGCATGACCTTGACCATCTTTTGAAAAACATGCAACGTCAGCGTGGATTGCTGACTGCCTTGCCTCCATGCCAGTGTCATTGTGTGGAACAGAGAACAATAACATTGAAAAAAATACAAAAGACAAATGTAGTCATTTTCTGATAGTTTTTATTCGTGAATCATGCACTTCATTATCAATTATCAATTATCTATTTTTTTTGTATTTATTCAACAGACCGTCAACAGGCACTTGACCCACTAAAAGACGGAGTCACAAGACTAAAAACAATAAATATGGCACACACAGGCAGCATACACACGCCGGGATAGAAACGCAGATACACATGTAACTAAAATAGAAAACAATGAACAATATAATGAAATAGGCAATGAAGTGAAAATATGAAGAAAAAAAATGTGTGAACGACCACTGAGCATAAGTTTTAAAATCCCATGTAAGGTGGGAAAGAAACCATGATACAAGGTAAACCAGAATAGCTGAACAAACAGTAAATATGAACACAGAGATAAACGATGTATAGGTACTTTAAAAACACGTAAAAAAGTATAAAGTGAAATGAAAAAATATAAGAAAACATTAAAAATAGACATATTTAAAATCATAAAAATATAAAATCTATGGGTATGGGCTATGTTTCCATTGAAGTTTAAATTCATTTCGTATGGGCTGTTCATGAAAGCACCGTTATAACTTTTTCCAGAATTCCGATTATATGTCAACACCCATTGATTGCATAGAGACATGCAGCCATAGCCACAACCCTAGGCCCTATGTAGGCACCGCCCAACGCTGTCCCCAGGCCATGGGCACTGCGATGCTGCTGTTTGGGATCATGGCCGTCACCGACCGACGCAACATGGAGGTGCCCAAGGGCGGGGTGGGCGCCGCCATTGGCCTGGTGCTCTTCGGGGTGATCACTGCCAGCGGCTCCAACACGGGCGCAGCGCTCAACCCGGCCCGCGACTTTTCGCCGCGCCTCTACAGCTACATCATCGGCTACGACAACGTCTTCAAGTGAGCTCATGACGAGGGAAATTTGATTGCTGATGGGTGGTTCTCGTTATTGACTAACTTTCGGCTTCAACAATACTTTACTTCTAATAAAGTCCCTATAATTGATATTTTTCTAGCTTCAATGCGACATGGCTTTGGCTTTCATTCGACACCCAAACATCCTAGAATAAATTGTAGGCGTCAATCACTCAAGTATGGTTGGTTTCTAAAACCTCGTCGACCATGCATGCCTTTTTTTACATAACATGGAACGAGCTCGACAAGTAAACTGTCAAAATACAGCTTACCTATAGTCATACGTACTTACCCACAATTACATATTTCAGGGCAGGCGACCACTTCTTCTGGATCCCGCTGGTGGCCTGCTACGTGGGTGCCTTCATCGGCGCCTACCTCTACTTCTTCTGCATCGAGGTGCACCATCCGGACGAGCTCGAGGAGACTCCCGCCGGCCTGGAGCTTCAGATGACCCCGGCGGACGTCAAAGTCACTCGACCCGCTCCCTCGCAGGGCCACCACAATGGTGGATTCCGGGACGATGCGGACTATTCCAGGGGTGGGGGTTTCCCGCGCGACTCCAGGCACCAGAGGGGTGCTGGATACCCCAGGGATCCGGGATACCCCAGGGATCCAGATTACCCCAGGAGCGATGCGTACCGGGATAACAGGTACAGCTAGGGAGATCACAGCTCGAGGAACATGCACCTGTGGTCCCACAGAGTGCCTGAGAGCGTCATGTCGGTATGCATGTGCTGAACGTTGTATGTATTTCATAAAAATCAAAGCTTCACTTTGTCACCTTGCTATAGCAGAACCTAAGGACCGATAATAATGGCATGCTAACTTAATATGTGATCGCTTGATCGGAAATATCGATGACGTCATTGTCTCTGTAAGCGCCTTTAACATCACTGTGACGTCATTGCTGCCCGTTGCAATGAGTGGACGACAGTTAATCCTTTTTATTGGTTTTTAGTTCCACTAAACCGAAGTGCATCGTCCCGTAACCATCTGAGACATCCTCCCCGAACTGACAGCGCTGGCTCCTCCGTCATCCTCCAAAGTTTCTCGACTAAGAGTCATCTCCACCTGCATCAGCTCCAATACTCTACCCCACTCTCACCCCTCTACCCACCGACGACATTTGGTGGCTGCAGTGATGGCCTCACCTGGGGGCGCAACTTGCTGAGTGGGCGCCCCGCAGCCTCCTCTCTGGCCTTGGGGCGAAGATTAGCCGGCAGACGGACCATTTGGCCGGGTGCCAATCGGACGAGCTGGTGGTGGGTACTTGAATGTCCGTGGCGCAGTGACTGTGGAAAATGGGCGCAGGAAATCGACTCTAGAGATGCATTGGTCGAGCCGCGGCGCTGTATTTCGCAAGAGTATCTTATAAGTGTGTAGCTAACATGACAACAATAAAAATGCAGTCATATCCGGATTCATTGACTTTTTACCGTGGTAGCATTTACGCATGTCAGATGACTGAGCTGTTTTTTATCGATGAGGCTATTATTGGCTGACACTCCGTCTGGGATTTCCGGTAGCGAGGTCACGTCTCATGGTTTGGTGAAATGAGGTTCGGGATCCCGAAATATACTGCGTTGACACTTTTTACAGCGCCAAGAAAATCCCAGCATTGAGTGTCAAAATAAAATTTATATTGGCTACCCGTCTCCCTCACAACTTTTGCAGATAACTGATAACATTTGCAAAGAAGTAAATGTCGCTTTTTAGTACCACCTGGCAGTTTTACACTGCTCCCAGACATGTGCAGGGCAAGGCCCTATATACCGTGCAGGGTCTGTACAGCATACAGGCTATAACCAACGTTGCGGACCAGCTTGATTTGGGACGGTTATCCTTCGACTTCATGTGAGCAAACGGTCAGGTGACCTTTTAAGAATGGCAACGGTTATAGGACAGATCAAATGACTTGATAGCCAGCTTCCCGGAGAGAGCTGAGCTAATGTAATTTTTGCCAGATAGATCTGTAATTTCAGTCAACTAGCTAATTGCCTTAACCTGGCCCTTCACTTTAAAGCCTGTTGATCACGAATTAGTTACTGCGTAAAAAGAATGTTCAAAGCGCGTATCGTCAGCCTAAAGGCCACAAAACGTGTAAAACGATCACCAGCGCGATATACATAAGGTAAGATATATGATAAGTTCTCTCATGAGGTAAGAGCTATGTGGATGTAATGCCGCATTGTTATTGTCAGATTGTCGACTTGAGAACTGGAAGCCAAAGTTCTGGCTAGATCTTTGAATCAGAAAGCACACTCATACGGATGTGTCGCGAAAGTATATTGAGTCATAAATTACACGCAATTGAGAGTAGTATCAGCCCAGGCAGCAGATACCATGTTTTGTAATGCCACTAAACTCTCCAGCTCGCCATACTGAAACGCAGTACACACGACGGCATCCCTTTCTCCATCTTACCACCCCAGATTGCCGGTCTGGACGGCAGTGCACACCCAAACTGCACCCATCTCTCCGCCTGTCCTTCCCTTGACCTCTGCACCCCCGTGTGACGTCACACCTGCCGGATAACCGTGTGACGTCACCGCGACGTCGTTCCTGAATATTCCCAGCCGCGAGCGGCGCTGTCACGAGCCGCTCCGTCGTTCTATCGGCTGTCGGTGGTTAGTTGTTGAGCCAGAAGGCGCCGACGAATAGTTCAGGGTGCGCCTGGCGCAGCGCAGCGTACTCGGGGATCTGGTCGGGCTTCCGGGGCAGGTGCTCGCCCTCCGGCTGGAAGCCGCCCTCGTCGGCCAGGTAGTCGACGCGGTATTTCTGCTGGTTGGGAGCGAAGAACTCGAAGCTGCCCTCCTTGCTGATGGAGCCGGTCTCCGGTTCGTCGCCGGGGTAGCTGCGACCCACCTCCTCCACCTGTGGACAAGACGGCAGGCGGTCAAAGTCAGCTCTGGTCAGGACACGGCCGATATGATAATGTGTGCAATAGACCACTATATATAGACCACTATATAGATATATAGTGGTCTATGTGTGTGCCTGAAATGTACTGTCGTAATAAACTCCGCAGAAAGTGGAGAAGCAGGCTTAGCATCGCCGATTCAATTCAAGTACATGACTTAGTAAATATGGACAATTTTGCGATACCATCGATAACAAGTACGAAGGACGCTTACGGGCATGTATCTTTTAGCGTGGGTATTTGGCTGCATGCCAGTCTCTAAGCGCAAATTGCGAGTGACTTTGAAGGACTGTTTGAAGGATCCTGGGGTCATCGCATAGAGTTCTGTGACAAGACCAGAAAACAGTTACCAACTGAAAACAATGGTCACATAATGCAGCATGCACAAACATACATATGATGGACATGGGATAGACTTCAGATGGACATGAAAATAGACGGTAGTACAAATTTGGGTTCGGATTCATACCTTCTGTCCGTTGTCCTGTTCGTATCCGTACTCGTAGTTGCCTTTGCCGTCCTGGTTGTAGTACTGGTTCAGAATGCGAATCTCAGGCTCCTCACTCTCCACCAAGTCCTGAGGGGCCGCGGCTGCCAGGGCCACCACCGAGAGGAGAATAACCTGAGGAGTGGGGTGAGGCCGTCAGGTGACGTGGAATGACAATATTTTATCTTTATAGGGGGCAATGGACAGTTTTACACCCTCGGATTAATGTTCTATATTGGGTCAAATAATGTGCATATTTTGTCTTCCATTGATGAAGAAACAAAAAAAAAAACTTAAACTAACCACTACAAAACATCAACAAACACTGTTGGATCCAGGAGGAGGGCATTTGGCGAAAATACCTCCCCCCCCCCCCGAAAGCACCCGAAATTGACGAAAGTTTGCAGTTTTTCGAAAAATAGAACAAAAACTCAACAACTTTTAAGAGGAAACTTTTATTTTAAACTGCACAGCAGAGTGGAATCAAAACCCGATGTTTTACGAATTTGGAGAAACTTTTTGGGGGATATGCCACCCGCAGCGTCCAAGACTTTCTTTCTGGATCCGCCAGTGATGAGGATATACTGTAAAATTTAAAGACACAAAGCCGCATAGGTGAAAAAGTCCGTCGTCTTACCAGCTTCATGTTGTCTGATGTGCGTTAGGTCACTGTCTGAATGTGTTCACCACTTCGAGACGACTGTTGCCGCCATCCGGGCCAGCCGCTTATTTAAGCATCCAAAACCGGTTCCAGTGGCGAAGGAGCGCGGCGACTCGAGTCATCAGCGACCCGGAGGTACTCACTGACTCAGCCACAGATCAGCGCGACTCTAACGCAGCTGTGACGCGACCATCTCCGGGAAATGTCACCCTCGACAATAAAACCGATAATCCGGGGTGATTGAAAGTCGATGAATTTGGGCGTGTTTTCACCGTACCCATTCCGGAACTCCATCCAGCTGCTCGGAAAGTCCACATTGGCGCAGATGTTCTCAGACATTCATCAGCATTTATGCATCGTGCATCATATGTTATTGTCATAAAGGAATCATAGCCGTCACTTTAGCTCTGGGAAATGTGTGTAATACACTGCGCTGAACTGGACTTTGATTGCATTTAGCTGTCACCGGTAGAAGCAGAAACTCGAACTGCCTTGCTGCATAGCTGGAGGTGTGTAATGTAATCCTATGTGGTTCAGGTTATGCATAGGCGATTGAAAGTATGTAGGTAGGTAGGTAGGTAAAATCTGTATTTTTATCTGCCTATAGAACTTAAGCAAAATAACTACATGTTGCATTTTATTTCCTGTACCTAATTGATCCCAGCAGGAGCTCCCCATGTCTTCAGTGATATTTGTTGAAGCTGTTTGCATTTGAACACTTCATTTGAGCGCTTATTCCACAATAATATCATCTGGAGGCATGCAGAGCGAGCTTATTTTCTAATTATATCGTATTGGTATGTCTTTTCTTCTCGAACTCATTCAACGCATCGCAGGTCACTTTCAGAGGTTCGCATGTGGAGAAATCTGATCGCCAACGTGCGTGACGGGAGCTATAGTCCCGGGCGATGGCCCGAGCGAGACGAGCGTCACGTCTCGACCAATCAGCGTCCGGCAGAGGTCGCCGGCGGTCAGCTGACACCCGCCCCACCCCCACAGAGATGCCCCCAGGCGCTGTGTGTCACTCAGTCGCGTCGGTCTCCGGTCTCGTGCTGCGTGAGAAAGTGCGTGTTAGTGATCTTGTGCTTCGTTTTGCATTGTCGCTGACCTTCAAAACTGAAATTCAAAATTGAATTAGACTGGTCGTTTGGTCCTCCTTGGATGTGGCATTAAAAATAGGTAAGCGGAGGAGCTCAAAGTTCTCGGTCGAACCCTGGATGGATTATGGAAGACTCAGACACCGTCTGATGCTGCTGTTTGCTGCCTCACCTCATCAAGATCAACGAGCTTAATTCCATCCTACGGCGAAGTAGGTAAGTACTCAGTTACAATCTGTATAGTGTAGTAGTGTCCCTCGCAGAGTTTAACTTGAGGTGAAAGTCACCTAAGAAAAATCCTTGTCTGAATAACACTCGTCATGCAATGGATGGAATCGCTTGTCTTGTCACTGCTGGTAGTGGTACCAATACCGCAGCCTGTTGTTCAGGGACAGATCCAAGAAATTTCTTTAAATTCTACATTTCTAGTCAGTATAGGGTCGGGACGACATTGAGGCACCGAAGGAATGTTCAGCCGATTTACGAAATTATTTGTTACCAGTAAAACGCCTTTTGGGCGAAGAACGAGCGAGCGAGATAGTGAGCCCTGCACGTGCGGAAGGGCAAGAGGGTGCTTCCAACGGGCTTGCGCAAAGCACCCTTTTAACCGGTCGCTAGCGGTGTGCCAAATTTGAACGTAATCGGCCCAGCCGTTCCTGAGATCTGGAAGCGGCATTCTGCACGTGCGCACGCACGTGCAAACGGGTCCAAAATGACTTTTGCACGGCACCCTACTAACTGGTCCCCAACCGTGTACCAAATTTGAGCGCAATCGGCCCAGCCGTTCTCGAGATCTGGAAACGCCCCCTGCACGTGCGCACGTGCAGTAGCACTCTAACCGCAACACATGGGAATGCATTGCGTGGTGGGTGCCTACTTGTATGCCAAGTTTCAGCGAAATCGCCCAGTAATTACCGAGTTATTGAAATGGGAACAAATTTGGCACCTCTTCTTTTTGTATGTTGCACGTGCAGTGGGGGTCACTCACATAGATCAAGAGTATCCGACCTTTGGTAGAAGGGATGCAGCTACCCTACAAAAATTACCGCAAGACAATGGCCCAAGCGGCTGCTGAGATATGAGCCTCTCAAAATCACTACTTTTGCAAAACAGCTTGAACACCCTTGACTTTTCACGTGGCACGTGCCACGACGGTCACTGAGATGTATCAAAAGTAGTCAATTACGGGGTAGAAGGGATGGGGCTACCCAACAAAAAAGACCGCAGGCCAATCGGTCCAGCGGTTGCTGAGATATAAGCAGGGTTGTATACGACTCAATCAATAGCAATCAATTCAATCACGAAAAAATTTGGGAAACCAATCAAATCAATCAAGTCAGAGCAGTTTTCGGGAATTGATTCAATCGACTCAAACGCGACAATGAAAGGAATCAATCAACTCAATCAAACGACTCAAACCAAGATATACATTAGGTTTTTTGCCCCACCAACTTGGAAAAGTGTCCATAGCAGTCTGGTGTACCTACCTACCTACCTACCTACCTACCTACCTACAGAAGAAACAAAAATATTGTCATTTAAAATTATAAATTGCCATGCCATTCAAAGTTTCTATGTTGATGTAATAAGGAAGGATACCTAGTGATGGACAGGTGGATCATGATATTGAGGTTCAATGGGTAGAATTGGAGCAGAAGTTTCATTTAATGGGTGCAAAATAACCCAGTAGTTGACTTCAACAAACGCCCCTTAACCCAAATCACCACCTTTCACCAAAAAGTTGTCAATTTAATTTTGGCCATATTCCAGCTAAGTCATCAGGCCATCTACCCCAGGTAAAGCCCCCGTCTGTCTCTTATGTGAGTTATGCGGAGCTCTTCTGAATTGAACCCTGAACATAATGAACCTAGCTAGGTTACATGCCACACTGACACCATATTGATATGAAAGTGTTGAAAATGTGCTACAAATTTGACAACTTCATTAGGTATGCTTTATGAAGACAGCAGGAAAGCAGGTAGGTAGTACCTACCTGCCTACCTACTAGGTACCTACTTACCTGCCTAGATGTGTCACTGGCTACCAACAGTACCAACGAAGGTAGATAGGTTATATGTGAAGAATTCAAAACATTTTATTGCAATACAATTTGAAACTGTTAGGACTGGGGGATAGGGATGAGCATTAAAAATATATTTAAAAGGAAATGGAAAGGACAGGGACTCTGGAACCACAGGATACGTTAATGACAAAGGAAGAAGAACAAGGAAAATTAAATGCCGTTGGTGCGACTGCGAAAAAACAAAGAAAACGTGCCGGTTTTGCCAAGAAGTATGCTAAGCTTTTATAAATCCTTACTCTACGTCTTTTGATTTTTTGGTAAGATGACGTCATTGATTATCATGTAGTATGGTAGATCATCATAAAATAAATCGGTTGTACAACACCAATTTCGTTTTAATTATTATTTCATTTGAAATAAAACCACTTAATAATATTCGGTAAAATATTTTAAGGAAAATGAAATATATTAAATATGTTATGCCTAGGCTCTCAGGAGAAAAGGATCAACAAACGTTCTGCTGCAAATTAAACAATGCAGCAAATTAGCTATTAATGTAAACGTAATTAGCGAGACGAAAACGGCGCTTTTGTTTCAGTTATTTTTGTAGGGGTTTCAGATATTTATAGAGTTCAGTGGGTTGTTTCTGAGGAGATGTGGAGATGTGAATTAGTAATTAATCACACTTTATTAGTATATAGGGCCTTGCACTTTATCATCTGGATTAAAAAAAAGTTTCCTGCTGAGTGCAGAAAGGTAGGTAGGTGCATCGCCAGGTTCTATCACAGGATTGGAGCAGTTATTGCAGTTGAAAGTCAAAGTTGGCTGTTCATGTTTAGGCCCTGTTCTTTATTTGGCCATCTACCCCATATTGCAGTTGTGATGACAAGCAGTTTTCAGTGTAGTTTTGTGATCTTTGATGTCATCAATTGGTGTCATTATTTTTCGTCAACTAAAACTTATTTCAACTTTCCATTCAATCGACTCAATCATACGAGTCACTCTAATTTTCGGGAATCAAATCAGTCAACCAGTCGCTAAAGTCAAACGAGTCAGTCAACCAGTCATCTCGAAAAGTCAATCGACTCAATCCAATCAACTCAAAATACGCGTTGAATCAAATCAATCAATTCAATCGACTTGATTGGTATACAACCCTGGATATAAGCCTCTCAAAAGCGTTACAGGCCAGGCCGGGCCGTGCCGGGCCGCTCATACTGAGATTTTTCCGTTATATTGAAAAGACTCACTTCGCTCGCTGCGCTCGCTCGCTCGTAACAACTCGAGTCCGCCGAGTCTGATACACGACGATGTTTCGGTAAATATTTACATAAAGTCCGATCCATATTTCAAGCATAAATTTTGCATATTCTTACGTTATTTGACATCCTGAATGTAGATATGATGCTTACATGCGGCGGAAAACAGTGCTACCATATTAAAAATATTTGCTACCATATTTGGGGAAATGTTGGGAACCGGGGTTTTTGGGTGGGGGAGGAAATACAATGCCGTAAGAATGGTTATGAAAGTTGGGGGAAACTGTTGGGAACCGGGGTTTTTGGGTGGGGGAGGGGGGATCGGGGCTTATGGGTATGGAGAGAAACCCCGGTTCCCAACAGTTTTCCCCAACTTTCATGACCATTCTTACGGCATTGTATTCCCTCCCCGACCCAAAAACCCCGGTTCCCAACATTTCCCCAAATACGGTAGCAAATATTTTCAATATGGTAGAACTGTTTTACGTCGCATGTAAGCATCTTATCTACATTCAGGATGTCAAATAACGTAAGAATATGCAAAATTTATGCTTGAAAAGTGGATCGGAGAGATAAAATTTACTTACCTCTAATCTAGTTCACCGTGGTTTCGAAAAATACGCTGGACGCGTTCCTCGTTGCGGTACGCAACTGAAACTAGTTCGTATTCCTCCCACTTGCACCCGGAGCACAACGAACCACCCGGCACGGAAGCCATGATCCGACTGGCGGGAAAGCGGAAAGCACTGGAAAGCACCTGCTAAAACTGGTTCAAACCAGTTTGCTCAAACGGAAACGGAAGTTTCTGCTCTATATTGCAGGTACGAATGGAAAGAAGTTTACGTAAGGTCATAGCTATCAGGCATATTTGATAGAAAAGATATCATAATTATATTATTTGAACATAAAAAATAAATAAAAAATCATCAAAAAGCAATTTAAATGTAAAAGGCATTACTTCTTCTCTATTCAAATTGTTTGATGAAAGTGACGTCAAAATAACAAAACACAAAAAAATGTTTAAAAAATTGGAGTTTTGTTGGGAAGGATAGGAAAAAAACACGACAAAAATTGTCAGAACCTAATCTAACCTGACCTAACCTGACCTACTGATTTTTGCCTACCCGGGGATAAGGAAACAGTTGCTCGCATGAATAGATTGCAAGCAATGGTAAGTCAAATATTTTTAGGTTAAGTGGTTGTGCATCAGGCCTCAGGCCTTCGGCCTGAGGCCAGATACACAACCACTTAACCTAAAAATATTTGACTTACCATTGCCTGTAATCTCTCCTAAGGCATTGCCTTCGGCACTGCACCGCTTCGCCACGATCATTTTCATGACGTCACTTTCATAATGAGATTGAATAGCGTAATGTTTTCACTCAACCTTGGAGTTTATTCATTCGATCCATCTCACGTTGCGCAAACGGCTGGTGGAGTGCGTTGACGGCGGGTGTCGTGGGATGGTGGCCGGCGGCGACGGTAAATTTTGCGCAGTTGCTTTAAAACTTGGTTGCGCCATGAATAACTATCAGATATGGAATCAGGAGCTCAAAATACATCGAGTGGTGTGGTTTTTATAATCACCTTGTTGATCGGACCTTATGTATATAAATACCGATGTTTCTTGGTGACCATTTTGCCAATATTATTTAACTATGCCGGACCCTGACCCAGGGGTCGTATAACCCGGCCTGGCCCGGAGGCACCTAATCCCATCTACCGCAGCAGGAGGCGGGCGTTTTTCACCTCCTTCCCTGTCTAACTCAGTAAATAATGAAGCTACGGAAGCAAAAGCGGTAACAGACGAAAAGTCTTCACGAGACGATTTTAGAACTTCCAAAATGTTTTACCTCAGGTCAATTTTTAAGGCCAGAGGTCAAGGTGAAAGGAAACCCAGGACTTGTGAAAGTGAAGGTCAAGGCCATGCTCAAAAGTGACCTCAAACTTAACAATTTCTCGTATATCTTATGTATATACCAAATTCCAAAATGTCTTGAAATATTTTTTTTCCAAGTTTATCAGACCCCTATTTGCTTTTTATGTAACGATGCATGGCTGTCCCAAGTTTAAGGTATATGCAAGAGTTAAAGATCGACCCTACAACGTCATCAAGGGAGCTGGGTCAAACATTTCTATTCCAGAAAATGTCAAATTGACGGGAAAAGTGCACCAATGGTTTCGTGCTCCTGTCTCTAAGCATTTGGGAGCTATCACAATTATTCGGCAGGGGAGCTTAAAACGCATCCACCCGGCCCGCAAGGGTTAAATCACCTCCGAAATCCCAAGCTGATCCTGAGACGGGTAAAATTGGATGCTATTCGTTATGCTTCCAATATGTTTCTGACGGTCAATTTTCCCGTAAATGTTCGGCGAAGAACTAGCTCTCAGTCAGACCCCAAACGGCGAGGTTGTCGAGCTAGTAGCCCTCCACTTCGACCAATATTGATATGTCACGAAATTGTAGGACATCGATGGGTCCGGACTGGTTAACCTCTAAATCAGCCCAGCTTAGCGCCACAGCCGACTGCGCTGCCGGCGCCACCTGTTCACGCTGCCCTAGCGCTGTCTCACGGCTTCACACACCTCGTACCGTGACACTGGCGCCCCTCCACGGTTTTACAGCGTCCTCTGCCGGCGTTACGCTGTTGTAGCGCAATCTCACGGCTAGATATACCTTACCGTGACACTGGCGCCTCTTGGAGACCTTACCGGGCGTCATCTACTGGCCCACTAGAGCCTGACACGACTGTTCATTACTTGATCACCCAGTCATAAGCTGCTTAGAAAATAGTTTATTTATGCTATTTTGTAAATAGAAGCATAAATACCTTCATATATTTCACACATGATAGATTCACACGAAGTAGCATCACAAAGGTCACAGTCGGTTTTCTGCGGTCAGTCGGTTGTTTGAAGGACACACCTTAGTCCTTCTTGATAAACAGATCCGGATATTGCTGGCGAATAGCGTCGTATTCTGGGATCTGGGCAGGAGCCTGGGGCAGGTGGGCACCTCTCGGCTGGAAGCCGCCCTCGTCGGCCAGGTAGTCGACGCGGTACTTCTGCTGGTTGGGGGCGATGAACTCGAAGCTGCCCTCCTTGCTGATGGAGCCGGTTTCGGGCTCCGGTCCTGGGTAGCTGCGACCCACCTCATCCACCTGGCGCAGAAAGGGGTTCTTATATTATAAAGTACAAAGTAGATTTCAGGTCTGGCAGTTGAATTTAATTTGCACTCTTTTTATTTGTCCTGCAAACTTGGATACTTTTACGACTATACCCATACCGATCATACCTTTTGCCCGTTGTCCTGTTCGTATCCGTACTCGTAGTTGCCCTTGCCGTCCTGATTGAAGTAGTAGCTAATCAGACGGATCGGTTTCTTCTCGTAATCCTCGTCAGCGATTTGTGGGGCAGCCGCAGCTACGGCCAACAGAACTGCAAGCACGACCTGGCGAACCATACGAGGGTAATGACACTATACATACAAACATGTAAGAGTATACAAGAAAAGAAGGGAACGATGAGCGACCCTAAACGACAACTTGAAGAACTAGAGGAAAAGGATGAAGGTGCCGGCATATTAGCCCCCAGAGCACGCTCGCCAGCCATGTTCAGCTTGGCTTCAATTAGAACAGGAGCGTCTACGAGCGTCTCGTATGTGCATACAAAGTAATCATTGTATTTCCAAAAGCATCGAATGCAAGGGTTGTGGCGTCTAACTACTACTAACTACTAACCAACTAACTACTACTACATAGTAGAGAAGCACTATGGATTCTTGCTGTTGTTTTACACACGATTTCGGACAGAAACAGTGGCACTTACAAGTTTCATGGTGAGCCTCTGATGAAGCGTTGAGCAGTGCTGAAGCGATCGGACTCGACTGGTGCCCTATCGAACACCAGTGGGCCCTTAAGTAGTGCACAGGCGGCACTGTGGTCTGTAATGCGGTCACCTCACGCCTGCCTGTTGTCACCTCAGAAGAAGCGACAATGTCCCGCTAAGCACCTGCCGGACGACCAGCCGGTTGTTTGGAGAGAGCAACAATCAGGGCAGTTGCAAAAGATATAGGCTGCTTAGCGTCCATCAACCGGGAGGAACTAGTCCATTTTTGACAGTATCTTGTCCTTGTGCAACATATCGCTGTTCTTGGCTTCAGCTCAACAGCTCAATGTTGGTCTTCCTATTGTCAATTTACAAGGCATCAGATGTTGTCTTCTAGTTTGCACCAAACAAAGTTTCCAGTTTTTGGGAGAATGGCTTAGTCAGGGGCAAACTAGAAGACAGTTTGAACTATCAACGAACATTTTGATTTATTTCCTTTATAAATTCCTTACTATAAATTTCAAGAAGACAGACGAAAATTCACCTCAGAATTCCAACTGAGAACAAAGATCAAGTGTCGCAGTTGGCCAAATAAATATCACGTCGCTGTGCTGAATTTAATGCAATTGTGTGTTTTTTCCTCTCATTGAGTCGTTTTAACAAATTTATAGCTAAAATGTTTTGAAAGAATAGAGTGACGCAAGAAGAGCTGTTCTAAGACGCTGACTTGCACCGTCCGATCGGGAAGTTTCGAGTTGTCCATGGATGCTTCTGAAGCTGAAGTTTAATGAGCCCCCATAGCCGATCACGGCCTTTTCCACCCATGTCGCCGACGCTATTTCTGATGTATAGTCGACTACAGAATGATGTTCCACTCCTCAGAAGCTATCAGTTGACCGGAGCGCTAAGTTGTGCCGTTTATCACGAAATTAAGCGTGTCGATTGTGAGCATCGGGACAAAGCTATAATTTGTGAACTCAGCCCCTGTGATGCGGCACAGCCTACCACTCCAGGCAAATATTTGCCTGTGAACAGTGGAACATCATTCTGTAGTCGACTATACATGCAATGACCTTGACCCTGCCACTCTCGCAATTATTGTTGCCCTATTCAAATGGTTAGTCCCTCATACACTCACCTTTCTCTACGTCTGTCCTTCAGACCATTTGACAAGGGTAAGCCATGAAGGCAAGGTAAATTCAAATTGGTGCGAGATATTCCCCTTGTTCGTACTTCCGCAGCTCTTAGGTACAAGAAAAGCTCGATCCCAAGACGGTCCATTGCCCCCTCTCCTTTTCTGCGCCTACACCCGCCAGCTGCTATCGGCGTCCCACCACGCGAGGGGGAGAGGGGGGACGGGAGAGGCTCATACAAGTTCCGTCTGTCGGCTTAGGCCGGTCGGGAGTGACCGTCGAACGTGATTGCCCGAGTCGACGTTCGTCCACGTGGGATGAACGGGGCGAATCAGATGGACGGACAGGCATGCGGTGCCGGTGGGTTTTCCAGTGGCGGTAGACGGCTCGCCACAGCTGCAGAGGTGACGCCGGGACCAGTCATTACCGCCGTCATATACCGGCAAAACTCGGCGGCGGCCTCGGCTGCTTTGGTGTGAACATGACGAGAATTACGTGACGAGTTGCGTTAGAAACGGGGATATAAGCTACCGTTAAATTCTTGGATTATAATGATGAGTTTTGTCTGAATTGGCAGCCACTGTGAAATAAATTAAGAATGCTGATTTAATGACGGATTCTGTCTTAACTCAGGAAGCGTGTTGTGATGATGCGGCATCCTGTTCCCCACTCAAAACTTTTTCATCTAGGTTTTACCAACTTTCAACGTGGCAGATATGGTCCTGGCGTTAATCCTCTGAAAACTATCGGATGTTTCCGGACTGTCCGAAGGAAATCGTGCTCAGATTGGCCTAGGGGTGTGAGTAATCTCGTCCCAAGGCTGCTGGCGGAGAAGATGCGCGGATTTTCCCAAATATGTCTCAGACTGTCGGTTGGAATAAGTCGCTTGCCTAGTATAATTGCCGCTCGAAGAATATAAACCATGAATATCAAATTATCAATAATTGCTAGTATTGTGAAAACTGCCTGACAATTAGCTATGCCTATCTGCTGGCTAAACCTTGTTTCGCGTGTGTCAGCCAGCTAAAAGCTGAACAGGATGGATGCTGAAATGAAGTCCGTAATGCAAAGGCCTGTGAAATGTCTTGTCAGGATGAACTCACCGAACACTGGGTTCGTCTCCGGCGATACAGGTACATAGGTGAGGGTTCTTGGTGAGCGGATCAACACCATTAGGGGCGTTTGTGGGACAAAGTGGGTTCTGGACTATCACATCGGGAGGTGTTCCCGAGACTAACGAAGGAGGGGGTAAAGATGTGACTGCAGGCAGACGCTCGAGTTCAGATGCTTATCAGGCCCAGGGCTTCCCGCTTCTGAGCCATCTCGTGGGCCGTAAGGGATGGGTTTGGGCTGTTGCCAGGCAATAAAGCGTTTTGAGCCACACCGACACATCTATGAAATTTTGTGGCTGGCGAATAGCTGCCAAGGAGGAGAGGAGAGGTGAGGAGGGGAGAGGAGCGGAGAGGAGAGGAACTGAGGGCCGAGAACCGAGAACCGAGACGAGACGGGACGGGACGGGACGAGACAAGACGAGACGAGACGAGACGAGACGAGACGAGACGAGACGAGACGAAAGATCATAACAGAGCAAAAGAACGAAGAGCACGAAAGCTGAGCAAGTTACACATCTGGCGGCAATGACTTTGATAACGTAACCATGGTTCACAACAACGACAAAACTTTTCCCTTCACGAGGGCATGTGACCAGTAATCTTGATGTGACCTGTCCTCTATTTTACTCTTCTCACTTTGTATATGTCGCTGCATTGCGGGTGATTTGCTAGTCATGTGGATTGTGGAGCAATGCCATACATTATCGGTTATTTCCTTTTGCTCACGAACAAGATTTATGTTGCAATGCAACCTTGGAGGATCATTACTGATGTAAAAATTAAGTATTTGTTTATTATCATGACCTTCCCTCCTTTCAAAAATATGCTGAGCCAAAATTAGATTGTTTGTGTTTTCAAATACATTGGCTACAGGCTTTCATAGGCCAATGTTCTTTTGGATACTTGACTGGTGAAGGCCTGTGGCCGATACATTTGAAAACACTAAAACAATATAATTTTGGCTCAGTATATTTCTGAAGGGAGGAAAGCTAATGATAAAAGAACAACAATTTCCATCGAAGCGAGCATGCTTCTCTCAAGAAGCTTTTGCCATTTTGAGCGGACCACGACTTTGCGGTGCGGCATCACTAACTATGGGTATCAAGAAATTTAAGGCTGCTTTAAATATGCAGCACTTCCACAGCCGTTTCCGTTCCCTTTCGTGAATATATTATCTGTGCTCTGTTAACCTGCGCTTAATTTTTGCTAATATCCTAGAGAGAGGATCATAAAAACGATTTACTTTTCTCCATCGAACATGAGAGAGGCGAAAGATAAGCAGAAAATGACTGTTTATCGGCATGCGAATTTCAGGAAAAAAGGTGAAGTCAGGCGCAGAAAATGTAGGCGAAAAGATCAACTATAGAAGCTAACCTCAGTGAAGAAGGTACTAGGCTGACGTAAGTACCGTAAGCTCATAGTCGCTGATCATGACCTCATCAGCTTATTTCAATTGGTGCTCTCTCTCTCTCTCTCTCTCTCTCTCTCTCTCTCTCTCTCTCTCTCTCTCTCTCTCTCTCTCTCTCTCTCTCTCTCTCTCTCTCTCCTCTCTCTCTCTCTCTCTCTCTCTCTCTCTCTCTCTCTCTCTCTCTCTCTCTCTCTCTCTCTCTCTCTCTCTCTCTCTCTCTCTCTCTCTCTCTCTCTCTCTCTCTCTCTCTCTCTCTCCTCTCTCTCTCTCTCTCTCTCTCTCTCTCTCTCTCTCTCTCTCTCTCTCTCTCTCTCTCTCTCTCTCTCTCTCTCTCTCTCTCTCTCTCTCTCTCTCTCTCTCTCTCTCTCTCTCCTCTCTCTCTCTCTCTCTCTCCTCTCTCTCCTCTCTCCTCTCTCTCTCTCTCTCTCTCTCTCTCTCTCTCTCTCTCCTCTCTCTCTCTCTCTCTCTCCTCTCTCTCTCTCTCTCTCTCTCTCTCTCCTCTCTCTCTCTCCTCTCTCTCTCTCTCTCTCTCCTCTCTCTCTCTCTCTCTCTCTCTCTCTCTCTCTCTCTCTCTCTCTCTCTCTCTCTCTCTCTCTCTCTCTCCTCTCTCTCTCTCCTCTCTCTCCTCTCTCTCTCTCTCTCTCTCCTCTCTCTCTCTCTCTCTCTCTCTCTCTCTCTCTCTCTCTCTCTCTCTCTCTCTCTCTCTCTCTCTCTCTCCTCTCTCTCTCTCTCTCTCTCTCTCTCTCCTCTCTCTCTCTCTCTCTCTCTCTCTCCTCTCTCTCTCTCTCTCTCTCTCTCTCTCTCTCTCTCTCTCTCTCTCTCTCTCTCTCTCTCTCCTCTCTCTCTCTCTCTCTCTCTCTCTCTCTCTCTCTCTCTCTCTCTCTCTCTCTCTCTCTCTCTCTCTCCTCTCTCTCTCTCTCTCTCTCTCTCTCTCTCTCTCTCTCTCTCTCTCTCTCTCTCTCTCTCTCTCTCTCTCTCCTTAGTCAGCTCTCTTAACCCGGCACCGCCTGGGCTATTTCCGTACCCACGACAGCCTGGGGGGGTCGGATCCGACCCCCCCCCCCCTGTTATCTCGAGAACCAATGGTCGTATCGAGCCCCGCGAGGCGGCGTTCGAAAGGTCTCTACGAGACGTTCCCAAAGCACTCTTAACCCTCGCCCGCACATGCCATTTTCCCATCCTAGAACGCACATGGGGGGGGGGGGGTGGTTGCCACCCCCCCCGCGCCATTTCGTTCCTGTTGGAGATAGAGCTTAGCAGTAAAGACCAAAAAGATTCTTTGGGAAGAGACGAATCCAATGATACCCAGTTTTACCTTCTCAGGTCAGTCATTGACCTTCCAGGTCAGGTCAAACTAAAAAATGTTGCTGTTTTGGGTCACCGTTGGATATCAAGTGCGCTGCTTATCAAATACCGATGACGATGCTGTTTTCTGGTGCCAAGCCAGCTAGAACCTCTTTGTCACACTATCCGACCAGAATTTTGCTGCTGAGGTCATTTCAGGTCAAGTTAGGTCAAGGTCAATTATATGTGTTTGTATGTCTGTGTGTGTCTGTGTGTATGCTGATGTGTGCACCGATTGTTTTTTGGTCCATATCACATGAAATCATGATCTGAGAAGTTTTTACCAAAAATGCAGTCAAAAAACTTCACAAAAAGTAAATTCAGCTTGCCTAAAACGCAATTATCTTAGATGACCTAGGTTGACCTTGACCCTGACCTTGACCCCTGTACATCGTCGAACAACATGTTCCATGATAGGTGGGAGGTAAGACTGGCAAAAAAGGCCGAAATCAGGGTGTCAAAAGCTCACAAAGCCCCTGGCAAACGCAAGATGTTGAGAATTGGCCATTTGGGTCATGACATGACCTGAAAAACAAGGTCATATCTCCGAAACCAAAAATCACAGAAACTTGAAATTTTCAGTGGACATCAAGAAAGGATAGACGAGCAGCTATACGAAAAATCAGCCTTCTAGCTCTAAAAATGTTGAGTGCAGAGCAGAAAGACTGCCTGGGGGGGGGGGTGGCAACCACCCCCCCATGTGCGGGCGAGGGTTAAGATTTTAAGATTGAGGTCAAGTTTCGGGTCAAGGTCAAGTCAAAGGTCAAATTCAAATCAAAAAGGTCTAAAGCGCAAAAACGCATCCCGGCCACAAAAGTCCAGGGTTCGAGGCGTGACGGGCGCTGGATGTTATGAGGCTCCTGGCGTGTATGTTTTTCCAGGGCTATCAGACGCCGTTTGAATTTTGACAATCTGTCCAGTAGGTTTGGAGTTAGCAGAGGGCTATGAATACCCCCCCCCCCCCCCAGTAAGGCGCGTTACACGCAGACCCCAATGGGGTGCGGGTTAACCTTCGGACTCTAAATTCTACCATATGGGCCAGGTATTGCACGATCGGAAGGTACGGGACAGTATGTACTTGCGCAACAAGCTCCACTTGAAAGTTCGTAATAAATTTGTGAAAGAAGAGTTTGCTCTAGCTTAATTTTGTTGAGCTCGATATAATCTTCAACAGCCAATTGAGTCAGTCTCACAGCTCAGTTGATGCAGCATTGAACAACTGAACACTCGGTGATGAGCTACAGTTCCCGAGTCGCTCCGACGTTCCGCTGTACAGGTACGCACCGGTAGGGGGCGAGTGGGGGCAAAGCGGCCACCCGGTGCAAAGAAGACACCCTTCGTTTTGGCCCTGCACAACTGGCGTCATCTCTAATTTATGGTTGCCAATTTTAGGTATGTACTTCTCTTCGCGGTCGTTCGGATGAGCCAGACCGGGGCTTGCGACCCGTCACTATTTTTTTCCGTGACAAACGGAAATGTATATTTTCTCAGGGTGTCTCAGGTTATTCTTATTACCCCAATATTATGTGTAGTTAATGGTATTTTATACCATACCTAACCGTTTAGAAGTTTATTTAATTGTTCTCAAACCTGCATTTGTTATTGTGCACGTCTTCTGCCAATTTCAACGCGTTTTGCCCCAGCTACAGAGTAAGAATTTTTTTGCCTCTGATGGTAGGAGCGGGGCAAAGTGGGCTGCGCAGGGTGAACAACTCCTTAATCCATAAGCTGCTTCAACTTGGACAACAAACGTTATTGATATTGAAATTTAGCGTCATGCGCTCATCTCCGCCACTTTTCTGCTAAATGAGCTACAAAAAATGCAGTTAAATGTTTTTTTTCCATCAATGTCCTTTCTTTGTTTGCCTACAGGTGGGAAGATGACAAACCTTTGTTTGAACCTTGTCACCAACATAAAACTACTCTAGTCGTACGTACATGAGGCAATTATCATCTTTCTCATATCGGGGCTTTAGATGTCGCCTGTCTGTGGCCGGCGGGCCGCTTTGCCCCAGGAAATGGGGTGAAGTAGCCAAATGCATAGGTTTAACGTTTTACCAATATCTCTTATGTGTGAGTGCCTAAATGAAACGAAAATGAAATAAAAGGCAATTATTAGGGATAACATTTGTATAGACAGAATCTTTCAAAGTAAAAAATCAAGCGTCGGCATCATTAGAAGCGTTATGGTGGCCCGTTTGCCCCACTTACCCCAGCATACCCCATGTACCCCATGTATGTGTAAGGGACTAGGTATGGTGCCCGCCGATATGAATAGCGACATGAAACAAATGCATTACTCATCTCTTCGTTTATTGATATAGCACATTTTCACATTCATGACGGAAGGCGGAGTTTGCGATACAGTAAAGTTGTTCATTTCACTATTCGGAGTCGTTGTGTTCCATCCCCGGTAAGTTGACTGTTGAGTTAGCAGTTTTCGGGCTAGTTGTACCCACGGTACAGCTCGGGGTGCTGCTGCCTCAGCAGGTCGTACTCGGGAAGCTGAGCGGGGGGCTGCGGCAGGTGGGCTCCCCGCGGCTGGAAGCCGCCCTCGTTGGCTATGTAGTCGATGCGGTACCTCTGGTTGTTAGGAGCGACGAATTCGAATCCGCCCTCCTTGCTGATGGAGCCGGTGCCGGGCACGGGTCCCGGGTAGCTGCGACCCACCTCATTCACCTGCCGCACACAGAAAAATGTCAACCTGTATGAATAACAATTAAAATTTGCCACGCTGCTCAGTACTTGAAAGAAAATGATGCTATAGTGTGGCAATTTAGTTTGTGAAAGTAGCAGCTCAGTATTGAAGTAAAAGAGAAGGCGTCTTTACATAGAAATACTGTTAAAGCGAACAGAAAACATGAAGCCAATCCGTAAAAAGCGTCAAATTCGGTTGTGTTTGCGCGGTACATACCTTCTGTCCGTTGTCCTGTTCGTATCCGTACTCGTAGTTGCCTTTTCCATCCTGGTTGAAGTATTGGCTGATGAGTCTGATGGGCGGTGTCTGGCTGTACTGATCGTGCTGGACGGCCGCTGCCAGACCCACCGACAGGACGAACAAGGCCTGGGAAGGAAAACGCGATGCTCTCAGTCAGAAAGTGCGAAAAGAAGGCGAAGGAAAGAAGTGCATTGGTGTCTAACGCGAGAGTCCAAGGCAATAATATACATAGTACATGCAAAACATGCATGTTTTTTTTTTTGATAGGGCAAAGTCAAATATTTATGAGTTAAAGTGCAGGCTCTGTTGCAGAGAGCTGATCAGTGAATGGAGTCGGAGAAACGGCAGGAATTTTATCCGCGGAGTAGCAGCATAAACTCACCAGTTTCATGTCGATGAAGCTAGGGAGTGTGGATGCTGCTCGTCGGACGCTCTCAGGACCAAGTGCTGCTGATGGGAGGAGCACCCGGTCTTTTTAAGCAGCGGGAGGCGTGACTGGGGTCTGTGCGGTGGCACGCCGCCTCCATTGACCGCTGAGCCCCTCATGCATGCCCCAGTGGCCCTGCAGCGTCTGCCTCGACAGGTGGAGCTGACATCGGTACCCGGTAACAGGTGTCATGATTACATTCTATAACAGTGGTGACGGTGCGTTAAATGGAAAATGAAAATCTGATGTAATGATGATGTCATATGAATGCTGGTTGACCAGTGGACATATAGGAGACTTTGGCTTTTCTTGCAGCTATTGACTTCTTCGCTTCAATAAAACCTCGCTTTAATTGGAGGCTTAAAATGTCAATATGTTAATGCGACTCTGTTCGTTGACTTGGCAAAAAAAATCACCTATTGAACAATAACATGACAATCGTACACGCTTTTGCTTCTTTAATCATAAACAACCATGGGCTTCAAGAACTTTATTTGTGAGGCTTTGATGGTCAATTTTATGGCGCTAAAGCCTTTCCTACCAAGTACCATGCATCGCTGCATAACACTTTACCAATCTAGTTAAAGGTAGTGTGCCACCTTTGAAATATTTCCCATTTTATTTTTCCTAGGATAAGAAGCTTCTGTTTTTACCTAATATCGCAAAAAAAAATCAAAAATGGGCCTGGAATAGTGCCTTTTTCGCCTAAAAGTTTTTCGGTTTTTAGATATGTATAACAACTGTAGTGGGCTCACCTGCAAACAGGCGTCGGGCAACAATCGCGAATGCGGCGCACTTGTGACAATAAGCAAAGGTCATTATAGTGTTACGACCATACGACGTACGGGAATGAGTTATCAGCTGTCTAATCGTAGACAACACAATGTCGAGCCTTAAACTGTAAGCCCGTATTGTATTGTTTCTTTTATTTGGCTGTCGAACATTATTTATGGTTTGAAATATGATTTTATGTAAAATAATTGATATGAAAAAGCCGTCTTATAAGTTATGACCCCATTTCACCACACGCAAGTGGCAGAAATGACAATGATCAGCTGACGCATTTTTCTTGGCCGAAGTCAGAGCGCGCGGCCCGACGCACCACGCGTATTTGGAAATTCCGACCTCGACGAGCATCAGAAGCCACCTAACAGGCGTGTTCGAAACCGCAGGAGATGATGATGAACGGGTTTATCGAAACTTGATTGGATGAGCATATCGGTAATAGCGATTTCAGTGTGTGCATTTATTGTTCATAGTGGTGTGAAATGTGGTTGGGGTACGACCGACAACCCGTCGGGGCGAATTTCGCACTGGGGTACTCAAAATTTGAAGAATTTAAGACGTTTCCATGAGTTTCGAAGGTATGGATAAGTTCTAAAAATCCGGTTCTCCTTATCTGGGCCATTAACTCCATACGGTCCAAGAAAGCTGGCACACTACCTTTAAATCATCCTGGACTAGATCAATGTCGAAATTATTGGCGGAGCTCTGGTCATACCAGGCCTAAATAAAACAACTACCATGTAAACAGCACTCTCGTCTTTTCAACATGCTCCACCTCTGCTGGAGGTGGACACCAACAACACAAAAAAACAACGTCAAGTGAACTCAAGATATCCATGGCTTTGACCATTTTACAGATTTTGGGATTGTCGCGACTCCTACAACCGTCATTTTCACCTCCTTCCTTCATGTTTTCGTGTCGTAAAGATCGTTTTGCTGACCTGACAGGATTAGCTTAGTGAAGCCAGCACGATGTGGTCAGTATACCGCTGCGGTGTGTGACATTTGGTCCGTTTTTTGCGTCTGTCGTGTGGTCTGGCTCGATCAATCTCTCTCGGAATTACCACTGCCCGCCGTTCGTCCCGCTTTGCGCACCGACTTCGCTGAGCTTAGAGTCCCCACAAAGCTGTCACGTATGAAGCAAACCTTTCACCAAAGGGACGCCGAAGGATGCTGGCACCATAGGAGCGCGACAGGGCGAGCTCGAAGGCAGCGCCCGCTGTCGATCTGAAGTTCTGGTTGACATGCATCGTGGTTTATCCCCGTTCTCTGACGCTCACTTTATTAGCGAAACGTGAGGATCTGTCACCATCATGGCTTCTTTCCGGTCCTCTGATCAGCTCACTTCGAAAATCGCTCGTCCAACGTTCATGGGAATGGAAGCGAACATTGAGATAGCATCAGCTGACGATCTCGGCTGCATCGTGTCACGACTTCAAAAATTTGAGCGGAATGTGTTTTATTTCTTATCTAGATGCAGCCGTTATCTATCTTTGTATATGTTTGCATTGGTAGCAAATTATAACCTATAGTGTAGCCTCAAGCACAATTAAAACATATATCCTTGTCACAAGCCTAACATTCAAGAGGTAGTGATTAGAGATTGAGGTATTGAATTCACGATGCAATCTAGATTGAAATTTATTACAAAGGTCTTTGGTTCCCATCACAACGTCTTGATTAATCATGAAGCCTGATTTCTCCACCACATACTTCTCTCTGCCTCCGCAAATTTGGCGTGTAGGTAGCTATAAGCTCAGCCACGATATTTTCGGCAGACCGCCCCTTTTTAGGTACCAGTTTGTGCAGCTGTTGCACTTACCTAACAAACTGCCTGGCTACGGTCACAATCCCCGCTCCTTAAAAAGGTCGTGTTTCACCTGCACCAGCATCAGTCGGTCTGGAGAGCTCCATACGGACGCCTTCGTCAGCTCCTTAGCTGCATCAAAATGAAGCTGGTGAGACTGCTGTGCTGCCTATCTGCTTAACCCTCGCCGGACCCATTGGTTTTCTACATACGCGCCGGCCGAAGGGGGGGCGGGTACGACCCCCCTCGCCGTTTCGCCCCTGGTGGAGCTAGCGCGTCGCGGAAAAAAACGAGCGTGTGCGCCGTTACGAGACGCAGAGATTGTTACCCGATTTTAAGGTCCTAGGTCAACCGGTGTCCTCTGAGGTCAGGTCAAGTGCCCCAAGGTACGGTTCAGTAACTTCAGTTTTTGGTGAATAACTTCGCAAAAAACAGCCGCAGAGCGCCGATTTTGGCAGCATCGTGTTTGCCTCGCTCAGGCGCGTCGAATGGTATACTTTTTGTTCGGGTCAGGTCAACTTAGGGTGTTAACCTCAGGTCAAGGTCAGGTCAGCGCCCCCAGGTCACGAAGTTGGTCGAAAGAGGTCATGTCGCATATCATTCGATTCGGCAGGTCTTCCTGAGTCCATTGGTGGCTTTCCCGACTCGCTAGCTCAATTTGATCGGGAGTTATTGACGAAAAACTAATATGACCTTGATTACGTCATAAATGACGTCACATGCAAGGTCAACATTGCAAAAGTGACGCATCTAACCTTGCAAGGAGTGCATCAAATCACGATTCTGTGTGCTTGAGATAGTTGGAGATCGTTCCCTGCGCCAGAATAGCAGTTTTCATTTTTCCCCATTGACTTCTAATGGTGAGGTCAGGAAAATGACCTGACCTCATATGACCTTTAAGAAAAATCCGAGATATACAAGTTGTGAGACTTGTAATGGATACTAGATCCTGCAAGTTTCATTTCCCTGTGAAAGCTCCTCTGGCAGTGAGGGCGTTGCGAAGTTGCGACATCTGAAGACCGTGCAGAGGTTCACTTATGACGTCATAGGTCAGTGACCTCACCTGACCCGAAAATACGGTTGGTGTCAAAATATCCGGCTTGAATCATAGGTCAGGTATGCCAAGTTTCAGCTCTCTATCGCCAGCGTGTTCGGAGCTATTGCAAAAAAAAAAAAACCTTATGGGGGGCGGCACTCCCTCGGCCGACGAGGGTTAATTTTGCAGTTGAAGGTGTTATAAACACCATTACTCCAAAACCACTCACCTTGTCATGTCAAAGATGATTCATTTTATACCTATTCCGTTTTTTTCCTTACTCCCTCCACCATCTGAGTCTGACAGAGTCTGTTGCATGCTATTGCTCAGGCTGTGCTCGTTCTGTTGGTGGGTTTTGCGGCGGCAAACCCAACCGAGCGTCATGGTGATCGTCGCATCCTGCTGGTCAGCAAATACTTCAATCAAGACGGCAGGGGCAACTACGAGTACGGATACGAACAGAGCAACGGACAGAAGGTATATTCGTCGCAAAGAAAATGTCTAGCTGAATGTAGCATTTGTTTTTCGCTACTGTCTTGTTTATCTTACATTTTGACTCGATAGTCAATTTAACTTCAGGCTGAACAACTATTGCCTTTGTTCAATTGAATTGTAAAATTACATGAACATTTAGCGAAACCCGGAACCCCTCACATATGTATACAAACGCTTCATCCCGAGCCATGCGCAAATATTTGGTATCTTATTGGTAAACAGGTGGATGAGGTCGGCCGCAGCTACCCAGGACCGGAGCCCGGCACCGGCTCCATCAGCAAAGAGGGCGGATTCGAGTTCGTCGCTCCCAACCAGCAGAAGTACCGCGTCGACTATCGGGCCGACGAGGGTGGCTTCCAGCCGCGGGGAGCCCACCTGCCGCAGCCCCCCGCTCAGCTTCCCGAATACGACCTGCTGAAGCAGCGGAACCCCGAGCTGTACATTGGGTAACTCATTGGGAGTTGATAGCTTGACGCAATTTAACCGGGAATTGAAGACAAATTCTCCCGGTCCTGATCCAGACCAATCTGTGAAGATATGTCTCTGCAACTAATGTGAAAAGAAACGCTAATATATGGGATGAAAAATATGTTTGTTGCGATGATTGCTGTTCAATGATGTTCCATGACCATTAAGGATGTAGGTATACCTAATGCAATTAATTAAATCAACACACATTGTTCCTTATTTTTGTTGTATAGGTATGTGAGGTCACGTATAAAAGGACGCTTTATCGTGCGTTGACAGCCAGTAAAAAAACGTGTATTACAATCGGTATTGGATGAGATGCATGTCGAAAACAAAAGCGAGCCGGAGAGCAAATAGCGCTGGACGAACAATGAACGTTGATCCGACAACGAACCGACGGTGTGCATCACCGCAGGAGTCATCTAGCGTCGCCGCAGCGAACTATTCGTTTCACTTGCGCGCATCTTGGTGGACGTCGGCGGTAGACGCCCGACGCTGCGTGTGTTTCTTATGTAGTCAGGGTGTCTGGCTGCGCTGAGGATACATTGGGACGAATGAACGGGGCGGGGATAAACCTTGTGTCAAATGTCCGGTCAGGGTCAGGTGTTAGGTCGGGTCCAGCTGCGTTTGAGGTCAGGGGTAGCCGATAGGTGTGAGGTCAGGGCTAGCTACATGTCAGTTCACCTTCGTTCCATCGTTTCATCCGTTCCGTCGTATCCATCCTCAGGAAAGTCAAAACCTCTCCACCCCCTGTTCCGGGCTGGACGGGCAACTTTATCCCATGCGGGTAGCTCCCATTAGGAGCAAGCCAGTAGTCGGGTACGGTGACCGCCAGGGGTCTGGGTGGCCTGTCCAATGGATGGACTCATCCCCAACGACTCACCAGGGCGGCCGCGTCTCTGAAATGGTCTTGTTAGACCGAAAGAGCCTAACACAAAAAATGTGTCAGGTTCGGGAGAGGTGTGAGTCAGGTCAGGGCCATCGGTGTGTCAGGTCAGGTCAGGTCAGGGCTAGGTCATGTTAGAGTAAGTTTTGCATAAGGCTAGGGCCAGCGGCGTGTCAGGTAAGGGCCAGAATTGTGTCCGGTCCCGGCTAGCTCTGTGTCACGTCAGGTCATGAACAGCTTTATGTCAGGTCGGGGTAAACTGTCGATATTTCAAGCCATGCCCGCTGTGTGTCATGTCAGTGCTAGTGTACCAGTGACCACGACCCTCTGAGCCGGACACACTACAGGATACTCCCCTGGCATCCCGATGTGTGTCTCGGCCCCACACTGCAGCCTCCGACCACCGTCCTGTACCAAACCACCACCAGAGTCCAGCCGGGGATTACTGCCATGCAATGGTGGGGGACTTATTCCAAGAACCTGCTCCGCGCCGGCCGACCGGCGACTCAGCGTCACAGCGCCTATACGGTCCGCTCAGGTGGCCACTGAGACTCACTGCTGGCCCGAATCTGCCTGCACGCACGGCTATTTCGACATGGTAGCTGATGACTGTCCGTGGTGGCAGAGACGACACCAGTCTCCCGACGAGAGAGGTCCGAGGAGCTGACGCTCTGGTGCTCGAATAGTGTAGTGCTGCGACTGGTGCGGAGACTGGTGCTGTGGCTGGTGCCGAGGCTGGTGCCTATAGTTTTAGCGTAAACAGGGTGCAGAATGGACTGAGGGTGGACTTTTGACAGATTTTCAAGAATGATTTAGAGACGACATACCAAGAAAATATATCTATTGTGTTTTGTTCATTACTAAACCAATACCTACCTACAGCTGACAAGGAAGATTTGACGGAAGCCTTGAACGGGATCCTGTCAACATATTGTACGACTCACAACAATCTGGTGATCGGAAGTTATCATGAAGACCTCAAAGTGTTGTATAGCCCTTCTGTTGTATGCTTCTTGCGCAATTTTCAGCAGTGGCGACAAACTCAGTCGCCGTGACCGTCTCATCTTTTCACCGAGCACCCAGCGCAGGACCGAATCCCCGCGAGGTCCGCCTTCCCAAACATCTGGCCGTCTTCAAATCTTGTCACCGATTGTCACGGAGCCTGAGCGACTGCAGAGCGAGAGCGCTCTACCCTCTAAGACCGCCCGCTCTGGGGTGACCCGGTCCCGTGTGTCAGCCTACCTACGAGCTCTCCGCCGTCGATTTGGGCAACCGACGGCTGACCGTCGACAGGGTCGCTCCAAACTTGGCGTCCGACAAACCGCAGGAGGCGCACCCTCAGATGATAGCGTGCATCAGCAAGAGAGCGGGGTTAAGGAAACGGACGGAGCCGATCGCGACGAGCGTGGTATCCTGTTCTTCCCGGGGAACGTGATCCATTCGTTCGGGATCGAGCCGAGTGCCAAGGGTGAGCATCTATGTTCATTGTTCGTGTCGTGTTGATGTGTGTTCGTGCCGTGAGTATTGGGAACGTATATTTGTGTTATCTGTCCGGATCACTGGCTTTGGCTATTCCGGTGGGTGATCCGCCTTCACGGTCACGGTAATCCAACATCCGCCGGTTAACAGTGACACGGAAACTCAATATCGAAATACCGAGCGCCAACCATTCAGAAGGCAATATGATATTCTCTTTGCTTCCCTGCGAGTGGCACAACTCGATATAATCAATTAATGCATCTCCTAACATGTCACTTTAAGGCTGGCACCGTAACTGACGACGGATCTGCTTCGATTTTCTTTATATAAGGATTTGTTTTATTTCACTTACAAAATGGGATGCTTATTAGATTTAGAATACCCGAAATCTTACTGAATTGACATGAAAATTTCAGTGCCACATGCATGTAAGCTTCACATGTTTGAAAAGTAGGCGTCGGAAAGTCCGACAGACTTTCCAGATACGGTTAGTTTTCTTTGTCCCGAAGATTATGTTCGCTATGGGACGTTTAGTGGTTTTCAGTATCCAGTAGTACCCGAAAGTCGTTGTAACTCAGACACTATCGATGGATTCCTTCTGATGATGCAGCAAATGAAATGTTGCGGTCGGCATTAAGCTTAATCGAGCGATGAAGAAATGCTTAGCTTTATTACGTGCACCTGAGGAGCTTAACTGATCCCTGTTGTGAAAACAGGTTTGTGATGTAAAACACCGTTCTACTTCTTTGCGCCCACGCCACATTTTGCAATATTTTTGTAATGGCACAAATATGCAACTCATAGGTTCTGAGATCTTTTCACTTTCAGTAAGGCACAATGCCATGCCGAATGCGTGATTTAATTACATGCAAAGCAACACATAACGTTGCAAACGCCAATGCTCTTAAACCAGCCTAGTGATGTGTGTGCATCATGCTGTATAATGATTAATGCTGCGTATTTGCTGCGTCCTGTCACGCGTCTTGCGTCTGTTGCAGGCCCCGCGGTGATCGTGGCCGAGCCCCAGCCGGGGGTGGACACGGTGCTGATGGGCGGACCGATCTCCCACCCGATCCGCTCCCTGCTGGACACCAGCACGTCAACAGTCACTGTTACCACGGCCCAGGTCGGTGGTGGTGTGAGGAAGCCTGAAGAGGAGGGAGAAGAACCCTCCGCGCCTGGCCAGGTCGGCGGCGGTCTGAAACGGCCGGGGGAGCCTTCCAGACCGGCCATCCCGGCTCAGCCCGGCGGTCCGTCGGGAACGTCGAGTTCAGAAGAAAAACACCGACAGGGTGGAGCGTCAAGTCCAAAGGAGGGTCACCGTCAGAATGGTGTGAAAGAGGGACACTGTGAACCAGAACAGACGGACAAGGGTCTGCCTAGCCAGCGGGAGACTATTGGGGACCAGGACCACAACCATCGGAACGACATTGGCGGTGATTTTCCGGCCCCGTTGTCAGAGCGTTTGAGGTCGCCTCCGTTAGAGACAACTCCAGACCGACTCAAAAGCCCGTCTGTCCCCTCCCACCCTGTGAGAAGTCCTACTCCAACTGCGAACACCCCTCAGACGTCCATAGCGCAGCCTGCACGACCTCCTGGGACCCTTCCAGTCGGCGGTGGTAACCGGAGACCGATCGTCTTCTCCGGTACGACCAATCGGTTTGTCGGTGTTCCGCCACACAACGGACGCCCCGGGGGTTCGGTTGGCTTTCACAGACCACCTCTGAGGCCTGTCAGTTCACCGACTCTTCCTCTCAGGACTCGCCCGTCCTCCACGTCAGTGGCGGTAACACCCTCAGCGGGGTCTTTTCTAAAGAATCCCCAGTCTAATTCTCATGACATAAGATTCACACATCCGCCTACACGAAGGCGGCCCACGTCATCACTTTCACATACTAATCGGCTGCCTATTTCATCACCGCATGACTTTCAATCTTCTTTGCAGTTCCCAACTGGAGCTCATCCTTCATCATTGCATTTCTCCGGGGATAAGCGGCTTCCTCCCTTTTCTTTGAACTCGCACTCATCGCCTCTTCCTTTCAGAAAACGGCCGTCCTCAGCCATTCCCCTGCGCCCTTCGACATCTTTGGTCCCTCCTCAAGAGCCAAGCACCTCTCCAGTGTTCCCTTCGAGGAGGCGCCCATCCTCCCCACCGCGTCGCCCGTTGACAGGAAACCGCAGTCCACCTTCCAACCAAGTTCAAGGCTTTGGAGAGACAACAGCGCCGTTGTTCATATCATCGACAGCGGAGGGAACTAGAGTTGCGCCAGTCTGCCGCCAGACGGCGCAGTGTGAGCCCCAGGACCGGTTCAGACGCCGCTGTCGCTTTCAGAGGGATTGCGTGAACGGCAGACGGTGCTGCTACAACCGCTGCCTGGGTGTGCCCGTCTGCCAGTGATCGGACAGGGCTTTTTGGAAACGTTATATTTATTGTCGCGTCGCCGCAATATGCCATAAGTCGTCATCTTCGCGTTAATTCTTGCACTAGCATGCCTGTAAATAAGTAGTAGCCCTAGTTTTCGTAACATTTTGACAACGCTATGAGAAAATAAATATCAAACAGTGAGATGAAAATGTTAGTACGACACCTGCATAGTGTGAAAGGGCTGAATGGAGAAAGTCTAATAGAGTATTTCGTATGTATTATCAATAAACGTTTATTTACAAAATCGACCTATTCGCAGGGAAAAGCTCACATATAATGGCAGTTCAGTTGTGATAGTCACGTAACATGCTCCTTATAAAAGACGCATCAGTGCTGAATGATGATATTCGACAGCAAGCTACAAATACGGTATGGCACCTCGCTCATTCACACTTAGCTCGCATGTAGGCAAAATAATCCATCTCGCCGTCAAGATACATATTGATTATTGAGCCTTTCGAGACTTTCCTTTCAAACTCTCAACCCAGTATGGCAGAGACAAGCGTACATACAACGCACAACGCATAGTTACATCCCCATCCCATTAGTCTGTTTGTCCGGTCCATCCGTCCGTCTGTCTGTTCGTCCGTCCGTCGGTCCATTTATCCGTCTGTCCGTCTGTCCGTCTGTCCGTCTGTCTGTCTGCCCGTCTACCTGCCTGTCAATCTGTCCGTCTGTCCATTCGTCCGTCTGTCCGCCTGTCCGCGTGTCCGGTCCGTCTTCAGTCTAGAAGAGGTGGCCGCGCTGCTCCAGCGGTGGCGGTGGCGACGGAAGGACCCGCAGTCTCGGCTGGCGCGTCTGCCCCCTCTGCTCTCCCCAGTCAGAGAGATCCACTGACTCGGGGTAGTAGGGATCGGCCCTCCTACCGCCGCCCGCCAGGAGGTCGGGGGTGGGCACGGTCTGTCGGTACGGTCCCCCGCCGTAGCCCGCGCGCCGCGCCGTGCCGCCACGACTGTAAGCCGTAGAGGCGGGTGACCACGGCCGTCCGCCGTAGCCAGCCGTGGTCTCTGAGCCGGGACCGTAGCCACGGCTGCTACTGCTACCCTCCTGGGAGCGGGAAGGGGTGTGTGATAACAGAAATAATACACGACAGCGCTGGAACATAAAAAGAGAGGCTGGAACTTGACGAGCACTAGCGACACTAGCAAAGAATATGATATAAGAGGTGATATAAGGTTTAGCGTAGGAAAGACGTTTGTAATACACATCCTAAAAGTTGACCCATGAGCCGCTTGGAGGGGGGGGGAGAGAGAGAAAGTTCCTCCTTTACGGTTTGTGTGATATCTCCGAAACCTGATATGATATGAACTTGTAACTTAGTAGAGCTTCAAATGAATACCTAGGCCATACTTGAGGTAAGTTTGGTGGTAGTATCACTTAAGATGACATCACAGTGGCGTCATATAGTTGGACGCAATCCAGGCTAGCTACTCGGGAATATCTGTGCAAAGTTTCGCTTTTTCTATCTTTTCGCATTGCAACGATATCGTCGGAGAAGTAAAGGGTAATAACTAGCCCCCCCCCCCCCAGCGGCCGGCGGGTGGCAGGGTCATATAAACGAACGGTTGCAACATAACACTGCACGCACATGACGTTCAGCGCTATTTTTTATTTCTAATGCCGCCTCACCGTGTAGCTGTTGGCCGTCCCGCCAACGGAGTAGCTGTCGTCATCAGCTCGGCTCGCGTCGGAGCTGTCTGTGTCGCCACTGTAACTGCGCAGCGTGTCCGACTTGGCGCTGCTACTGGCCAGCTCTGCGCGTCGGGAGACAGGCACACAGTCACGGAAGGGCTGGGATGTTATACCGCAAAAGTCCCGTGAACTGTCTTGGAAGGCATGATGCCTATATACGGCTATACTGATGGAACAATGAAATAAAGTGTCTTCGTTATGACTAATATTGCTACGATTAGAATTAATAGTACTACATGTGATAACAACAACTTTTTATCTGACATTTTCCCGGATCGTTGCCAATGAACTCATATTTATTGATATGGTCTCGAAACACGCTTTGAAAAAATGCTGGATTGTGACGATTACCCTTATACATTTCCTAACAGAACACCGCCCCGATATTGCGCAGTCGTACTTGACAGCCGTCTGAGCTGACGTCGTCGGACAAAGCACGTCATCAGGATGACGTTAATGACGAGCAGGATGGCGCCGGCCACGGTGATGACAAACACGGCCAGCCGGGAGAGCAGCTCGCGGGCGCGGTCCTCCTCCTCGGGAGGCGCAGGGGCCTCCGGACCGTCTGTGTGAGAAGGAGGGGTGTGTGTGTGTGCGAGGAACGAGGGGTGTAATGGGAGATGACGGTCAGATGGTGGTGGGCAGAGAAGCAACGCTGTGACATAGATACGCTTGTCTACATGCGTGACATGTTAGACGAGTCCGTCTTTAGAATAAGCCGCCAGCCGGTTCATGAATGATTATGTAATAATGTGTAGATAAGTGTCCTTTTAAAGGTGCATTTTTCGTTCTTTCGGCCATCCTCGTCTTCCAAAAGCGAATGGCTGGCCATCGTTAGGCTTGTTTAAAACAAGAGGCATACCTTACCTACGCCTAATAGGGTGCTATCATTGTGTGCCGATTTCCATTAAATACTGTGCCGCAATACACCAGTGCATTCCGGAACAGTCTATATGGCACGCGACTAGACGGTCGCCTGGAAAAATTCAGCAATAGCCAATACTGTAGTCTGAAAGCACTTGCTTCACAAAAATGGGAGCATGTTTCTTTTGAGTGTTTTTTATTATTGCTGCAGTGTCCATGTACGAAGACTGTTTCCGGCTACATACCGGTGGTTTTGGCTTTGACGACGTCCTTGGTGTACCCGCTCTCTCCGAGGTCGTTGTAGGCCTGCACGGAGAAGCTGTACTCGGTGTTGGGCCGCAGCAGCTCGACGCTGAACACGGTGGCGTTCTCCGGCAGCACGTCCTGGTAACTGAACCGCTCTGGGCCGGCCGTCTCCGTGTACCGCACCCGGTACCGCTGCGGGACAGAAACAGGAATAGGTCAGTTGATCGTGCACAGATGCTAGCTATTGATGGGTGCATCATACACATAACATACAGCACACACATCATAAGCTTCCGAGAAGTACAAAGGGCGATAATCAAACAAATTAAGAGTGATAAAGAGTGAGTGACCTGTCACCAGCTCGCTCAGTTAGTCGAGAGATTAAGGATGGTGATACCATGCATTATTAACAACTGTATGACAGATCGACCACTGCAGCTTCATCTTTCTCCAACATCCTTTCAAACCCCCACACCACACCCACTGTCCTCCGCAGCCACAGCCGCTGACCTGTATGAGGCCGCCGTCGAACCCGGGAGTCCAGCTGAGCTCGACACTGTTGTGTGTCACGCTGAGCGCCTTGACCTCGATGGGCGGGTCGGGAGAGGTGGTGCCACCCAGCTCTATCTCCTGGCGCTGGAAGTTGAGCTCGTTGCGCGCCACACACGCGTAGGCACCATAGTCAGCGGTGACCACAGAGGAGACCTTCAGCACCGACTGCCAGGTCACCAGGCCCTCCTGCGTGTCAGAAACACAAGGTAGCATTAAGGTACATGAGTCTAATATCGCAAGGGTGGATCTCGCTTTCAAGTTTACATGGGGCCGAAAAGTCGGTCCAAAAGATGTTGAGCGAGAGATTGGTAATAGTTAAAAAATTTGAGCTTAGAAGAACTCGCATATAGTTATTTGCGGTTTTCCTCCGGTCACTTCACTGAGGGCTTTTGAGGGAACAGAACATGACGTAGTGGCCCCACAAGAACATGAACAGGGATTGTGGGGCACAATCCCTGTTCTCATGTTTGCTTACCCTGGTGTACGTAATGCTGTACTTGTCGTCTTCGGTCGACTCGTCGATGGCCACGCCACCACGTGACCACTCGAATGTAACATTGGGAGCTCCGCGGGCACGACACGTGATCAGAGCAGTTTCGCCTTTCTCAGCGGCCGACTTCAGAAACTGCGGACTGGTGTCGATCTCAGGGGCATCTGTGGCAGGCGAGAGGCATTGGAAAAAAAGGGCAACATACGAGATTGTGACGCATTACCTACATACATACATGGTTGTGACCGTAAGACCGTAGGAATGAATTGCTGTCTCGGATAAGTGTCTTATGATATGCATATTTATCATTTATGTCTTATATTTCAAACCATACGAACAGGGTAACTTAAATAAATCATTGCTTTTTAGCATCATCATGCATTTTCTAGTCCTCTCCTTAGCCCATATCCGAACTCACGTTCCACAAGCAGCCCAGCTGTGGCGTTGACCTCTCCGAGTCCGTTGTCGACCGTGCAGAGGAACTCTCCAATGTCCTCCTTCCTGGCGTCGTAGACGGTGAGGAAGGAGGTGCCGTTGCGGTAGAACGACTTGGTCTTGTTGCCGCCGAAGGTGAAGTCGTCTCTCGACCACTTGATCATGTCGTCGGTGGTAGGGTTGGCGTCGGCGAAACACTCCAGGACGGCCGTGGCACCGGGGGCCACCAGCAGCTCGCGAGAGATAGTCGTCACCTCCGGAGGGTCTGGAACACAGGATACAGGGTGGGACGAACTCGGAACAGTTGTTGAAAACTTTTCATCAGATATAGTCTAAGATGAGTGAAACTTTTAATCTGCCGTAAGTAATATAACAATCGTCTCACTGCAATTATTGAAGATATCTTTACTCAATAACCCATTCCAATATTAAAGCAATTTAAAATCTTGCTTCCTTTTTAGACCTACGACTTGTAAGTTAAACTCGAGTTTGAAGTATGAGAGTGCGCTTCGATTTAGAGTGACCCATTTTTCCCATTCCTTCATTGTCCCGAGTATACACTATACATCACTCACACTGCACATTAATGGTGACCCTCATCTTGGAGGTGCCCTCGTCGTTCTCGGCCTCCAGTCTGTACCGTCCGGCGTCCGCCTTCTGAACTGCCGTAATGTTGAGCAGCGGTCCTATGCCGACCACGCGGGCGCCCTCGGACGGCAGGCCGCCGTCACCCCTGAACCAACGATAGGTGATGTTGTCTGGACTGCCGCGAGCAGTGAGGTCCAGCAGACGCGAGTCGCCCACCAGGATGTCCTCGGTGATGGATTTCTTGGTGAAGACGGGCGCGACTGACGACAAGGGGAAGAGGGGTGAGTGTGAAACATCGGCCGATAGAGTTAGACGGGGTAGATGTCAGAGAACGCCATATCTGTTCGAAGCAAATCAATAATGGTAAAATGGACGACACCCAACCGATTGTGCTCTTCTGAGTTCAGCCAACAACAATTATTTTATGCAAACGTCAACTGTTAACTACGCTACATACACCCATCTCAAATTTTGGTAAGTTTGCTTTTCGACGTGCGAGCGGCGCGCATAAGACACTCACAGGCAACGTGAAGTGTGATGGCGTCGTGCATGTTTCCGGGCAGCACAGAGACCTGAGAGCGGCATGTGTAGACCGCTTGGTCGTCAGTCCACTCCAGACGCTTCCGGAGCCGGATCTTGCTGGTGAATCTGGGCATGGAGACAACACAATGAGATAACAGCATGTCTGCGAGCTACACTGTGTCGCAAGACATAACTGCCTGGGAGATAGACTGTACCGGAATACACGGCTACTGGGAGATGTACTCTACCGCAAGACACGACTGCCTGGGAGATAGACTGCATCGCAAGACACGATGACTGGGACCGCATGACACAACTGCCTGGGAGAAAGACTATGTCACACAACACAACTTTCTAGGAGATAGACTGTACCGCAGGACACGATGACTGGGAGATAGACTGTACCGCATGACACAACTGCCTGTGAGATAGACTGTACCGCACGACACGACTGCCTGGGAGATAGATTGTACCGCATGACACGACTGCCTGGGAGATAGACTGTGCCGCAGGACACGACTGCCTGGGAGATAGACTGTGCCGCGGGACACGACTGCTTGTGAGATAGACTGTACCGCAGGACACGGTGACGGGGAGATAGACTGTACCACAGGACATGGTTACTGCCTGTTAGATAGGCTGCACCTCAGGACACTGCTGCCTGGGGGATAGACTGTACCGCAGGACATGGTACTGCCTCTGAGATAGACTGTACCGCAGGCCATAACTGCCTGTGAGATGACTGTAGCGTAGGACACAACTGCCTGTGAGATAGACTGTACCGCAGGACACAACTGCCTGTAAGATAGACTATACCGCCAGACACGACCATGCCTGGGAGATTCCCCGAGTTCGATGTCTCTCGGACTGCGAAGATTCTACGTCGTCCGGCCAATCACCTTCCATAACCGCAGCCGAGCCCCCGCTGACCTTGAACGGGATTGGCCGGACGACGTAGAATCTTCGTCGTCCGAGAGATATCGAACGCGGGGTATGTCGCACAACACAAGTGTCTAGGAGATAGACTGTACCGCAATACGGCTGATTGGGAGGTAGACTGTACCGCAATACACGGCTGCCTGCGAGATAGACTGTACCGCATGACACGACCGCCTGTGAGCTAGACTGTGCCGCCGGGCACGGCTTCACAAATGATAGACTGTACCGGAATGCACCCCGTCTCACCCTTCGACTCGCTGGCCAGCTTTAGCTTACCTCGCCTATCTCACCCTCCTCTCAAAGTCCCGTCTTATCCTCTCACCACCCTCGATCTCACCCTCCGTGATCGCCGGCCGGTTTGCTGGTGACATTCGACACTCCGTCGGTGACCAGCTCACTGTTGCGCCACCAGGTCAGATTGGCCGCCGGGTTCGACGGTCGAGACTCACAGATGATGACCGCCCGCTTCCCGGCCTTCAGCTTCTTCTGCTTGACCTTCAGCTTCAGACCAGGCGGTGGGTCTGTAAAATGGTGAATGAAACGCGTCGGTGACTTCATTACTGATGGGATAATTAGGAAATTGGTGCTTCTTGATTTGATGCAAATAATATTTTCAAGTGCATGTATGTATTTGCAAATGATGTAATAAAGAAGGCATGTAATTGTCAAGCATAAAAATGATGAGTGGAATTGCCTCCTTTTTTACATACATAAAGTAAATTCTTTAGTTAGGAGATTATAGTTATAACCTTCAGCGTCATGTTTCCACCATTACATGTGATCGTGCAGATGTGAGCTGTGATCAATAAGGCTGCACTCTAATCGCTGACCTGTGCCCCTCTGATCGCTGACTCTGATTCTATCGACCTGTGCCCCTCCCTCACTCCCCGCCCCGTCTGCTCACAGTAGACGAGCAGCGTGACATTGGTCGAGTCGGGACTCTCCAGCACCGGGTTGGAGCTGTCGCACCGGTACACCGCTTCGTTATCGCGGTAGTCGACGGCGAACGACAGCACACTCCTCGCCACGTCGTCATCGACTTTCGTCTTGGAGTTCTTCTCGTCAGAGCCCTTGTACCAGGTGAGAGAGGCGGATGGGTTGCCGCCCTGCGCCAGGCACGAGAGGGACACGCTCTGACCTGAGGTCAAGTACGTGCCCGGAACGTAGCCCAGAATGCGCGGCTTCTTCGGAGGGTCTGTGAAGGCGGCCATGGGGGAAGGCCAGTCAGAGATTGGCTGTTTTGTTTGATGACTGAGTTCTGATCTCTCTTCAATAGTGATTGGGGTTATAATCCATTGGTGTTTTACGCCGCAGGAAGCCTCACTGTCAGGTGTTGAATATCAATTTCGGTTAGAGTACTTTATTTCTAGCAAATCACAATTTCTTTAAAAAAAAAAAAACGTCAACAAAATGTAATATTTAACACCTGTTTTATCACAGCCCAGAATCCTTTTTTATACTTTGTTGTGGGTATATTGATAAATAACTGAAGGTTCAGGAAATGCAACGTTATTCCATCTAGCTCAAAGGCTACGCGTGCCACCCTACTGGCACTTACATAGTACCGTGACCTTGATGGTGCCGACCTCGTTGATGCCCAGAGAAGGGTTCAGTGCGTAGCAGGAGACCACCATGTCCTCGCGCATGTTCATGGGGATGGTGGCAGTCAGGTTGGACTGGGACACCCAGCCGCCCTCGTCGTGAGGCTCAATGGCTTGAGTCGTCTGAAAGAAATAATGGAGCATTTATCTTACGTGACAGCCTAAATATGCGTATTTTGACTATCCAAAATTAAATGTTTGTTATGCATTTAAACACTAGCCATACTTCAACGGGATCTTGTTATTTCGCTTTCATTCGCATCAACATCGCTTGTAAGGTAATGACAGTCAGTCTTACAAGTACCGCGCAAGAGTGCGGGGGAACCATCAAGCCCGACCGTGGAAGGACTGCTAAATTTGAGTCACCGAAGCAATTGACATCCTCGTTCATTCCCCAGGTCAATTGGTTCGGTGACTTTCAAATTATAGTAGACCCTTCCTCGGTCAGGCTTGATGGATCCACCGCACTGTCGCGCGGTACTTGTAAGACTTAAAAGGGACTGTAGATATTTCCGACAACCTGAATTGTGGCTTACGACCTTCAACATATTCATACGCACTACTAGGACCCCTACCGTCCTCTTCACTTCACCATTTTGGGCGAATTCCCAGAATACGTACGTTGACGACGGTTCGTCCGTTGAGCACCCAGGTGATGTTGGCCGGAGGGTTGCTGCTGGATGTCTTACAGGACATCTGGATATCCTCGCCGCGTTTGGCCTCCTCAGTTCCCTCGACTTCGACCGACTCGGGTCCGACTGGGAACGACCGTGGGGGGAAAGCCCGGTGAGATCGACTCTACTTTGCAGCCAACTTAAAACGTGATATTACAAATAAGACAGTAGGAGTCAAAGGTTTAGTGAGTGGTCTACAGACTGTGAACGGTGGTACAGCTTTCTCTGAGTGATAGCAATCAGCTGCTTTTAGTGACTGCTTTCCATGGCAATCAGTTATACGTGACAAGTCAACTAGCGGCGGCACGACGCGTGGCGGTCAGTCGACCTCTCCAGCATTACTTCAGCCAGCAGCGGTGTTCCGTGCCTCACTTTGCCACCACGTGGCTTCCATTTTCACGTAATGTACCTACTGCGTAGTATTTATTCATGCTACCCAGCCGCTGTGTGCCGCTGTGGTGTCTGCGGTTGACTCGTCTGCTACCGCCGACCGTTGTGGCCGCCTGGCGTGACCTAAACACCGGCGTCCCCACGCCCGCTGCTGCGGCCTCTAAGAACGCCCCCGGACGGCGCCTCCATCCTCCCAGGAGTCTGGTTCATGCGCCCGGGGGCCCTGACCCCACGCGACCCCGCCGCGTTGGATCAGCTGGCTGCTGACGGTGGCCGGGGCGGTGTTTCACGGCCGCTGCTAGCGCGCTGCTACCACGCTGCCAGCGCATTTCGCGAGCTGACGCCATAGTTTGTGGTCAAGTCACTCAAAGTTGGAGCGCCCGAGTTTGTTGATATTTCCATGGAAACTCAATTTGACACGTGTGCTGGCAGCGTGCTAGTAGCGGTCGGGAAACAGGGCCCGGGCCGGGCCGGGCCGCGACCTGACCTGCCGGGGAGCGGCGTGCGACCCGGCACGGCCTCCCCGGTCGCATACAGCGGAGCGACCACCCCACGCTCTGTGTGAAAAACCGGCGAGAAGGGAGGAAACGAGTCCAGCCGCGCCGCAAGAGAGGAGGGGTGTGCTGGCGCCGGCACGGCAAAAGCGCCACGGACGCAGTGATTGCTGGACAGCTTAATGTGCAGTCATTACAACCCAAAATACCGGGCATATGTGAACCCAATACCTAATCATCTATCGTATAGATAAGTAATTTGTTTGGGTGTCAAGCATAACACAAATCAGCGCTTAGCAGAACTAACTAGTAATGTATTACTCACATTGGACGTTCATTCTGACGGAAGTCACCATCGGCTCGGGGTGCACGAACGACGACGCCTCGCACCGGTAGACGGCGTCCAGGTCGGAGGCCGCCGCCTTGAACGTGTACTCGGAGATGGCCCGGTTGCGGATCGTCCGGTACTGGTAGGTGATGGGCTCGCCGTTCTTGAACCACACCAGCTCGGCGAGAGGGTTACCGTTCCGTGAGATGCAGGTCAGAGTCTTCTCCTCGTCCATTCTGACAATCTCACCCTCGTCGTAGCCGGTGATTTCGGGAGGACTTGGTGCGTCTGACGATAAATAGGAAAGGGCGGGAAGAAGGGGATGATAACAGGGTTGCCATTTTAGTGAGTGAGCTAGCGAGTGATTCAGATAACATGTTGGTTGAACCAGAACGCATAACACTCGCCTTAAATTGAACTATTGAAAATAATTCGTAGAAGTGTCACACAATAAAACGTAGAACGATAATCGGTATCTTATCGAGCTGTAGCCTGTATTTACTGCCCTTTGATAGAAACAACTATCGATTGCACTTGTCGATTTCGCTTCTTCAAGCGCGAAAATTTTAGTAATAGAACTGCGACACATTTATTGGGGCAATAATAGTAAAATCTTCCTTGATATCAGCACATGAATATCTGTACAATTACCTATCCACGTCTCTCTTATATTACGTGCTCACGGGATTAGATATGGTGGAATTGCGCAGAACAAGGCTATCGAACTCAGCCAGAGGATCGATGCACAAGGCAGGCGCCATGTGGGGGCCACTGGAAACTCACAGGGCAATATGTCGCATCCACACCCAACAGGCACGAAACACGCAGAATTCACGGAGCTTGGAATGCTTTCAAACCAGGGTGCAAGTTCACTCACACTCACACTCACTGTGCAAGAACACTCGCAGAATACGTAAAACGCAAAGCATGGAGCACTCGCATATCTCAAAGCAATAAACAACACGAGAAATTCACAAGACACGGGCCCGTGTATCAGAAATCACGTAGCACTCATAAACGCAGCTAGCTCACTCACATAACACAGGGAACTCACGGAGCACGGGTGGCTCACATAACCCAGATCACTCATTAAACACTTTTCACTTACAGAGTACGGAGAGTGTGACGGTGGTGTTGAAGCTGGCCTGCTGGCCGGCCGGTATCGCCGGGTGGATGGCCAGACACGAGTACCCGGCGCCGTCATCCAAGTGGGTGGGCTCCAGGGTGATGGTGGAACTGGTGTCGTTCCGTTCCGGCTGATCCGGGTCAGAGAACGACACCTCCTGGTCTGAGGGGGCCGCGGAGGTGATGAGTGTGATAACCCGCGCCCCGCTGGGGGGGGGGGCAGAATCTGCCCCCCTCCCGTTTTTCGCCAATAACTTCTAAACGCGTTATGCCAGCGACGTCAAACTTTCAGTACCTTATCACACATTAATTTGACACGTTCCCTGAAAATGTGAGCGAAATCCGTCGGAAATTTTTTGAGAAATTGACGTTTTAGTGACGTCATGTTCGCCATTTTCGCCTCAAAAACGGCAAAATTTCAAACGCCGCTAACATCTTCATATTTAAAGGAATCAAGACGTAACAAAAAAGGTTATACGTGATTCTACTTTGTCTATCAAATGGCTATCTCGGTTTTTGAAAATTTTGGATTTTGGCCCAATTTTTTTTTCTCAAAAAACTGACTTTTTTGGGAAAATAATTATAAAATCCAAAATTTTGAGTGTATCGAAAAAACCGGAATATATGTCAGAGAAGTGGTCTATATGCACCTACATACCAATTTTTAGAAGAATCGGTTCAAAAATGTGGGAGTTATTCAAAATTTTATGACGTCACGACACACAAAAATTTTGAAAAATGATTTTTTAAGAAGTTCTAGACCTCGTACGTAAACAAAAATAGCACCATTCGATTCGCCGTGAAAAACTGCTCAGATAGACACCTTTTTAGGCCTTAACAACCAACTTCAAAATTTGACTTTACTTGACCTGACCTTGACCTGACCTCGACCTGAAATTCATCCAGAGGTGGTCCATATCACTTATTGAGTATGCCTATTGAATTCTATGAGTAAAATGACCCATAAAACATGTGTCGCACATGCCCTTTTCTATATTTTGTTTTTGGTGACCTGACCTGACCTGACCTGACCTTGACCTTGACCTTTGAATGACATTGTATGCAACGAATATTGTCTGGGTAGTCTAAGAACACGTTTTGGGCAATCAGCCTCATTCCATTCTTTGGCAACTTCGGTGCAAGGCCGATACTGTAGAAACTTGCATTTTGTACCCTTGACCTGACCTTGACCTGACCTCTGACCTACTTAAGCAAAAAAAATGGGCTCTTAAGATCCGCCTTGTTGAGAGCTTTCGATTGCCGTTTTCCCCGTCTTTCTACGACCATCTGTTCGGAAGTTAGACAGGGGGCAGAATCTGCCCCCCCCCCCCCCAGCAGGGCGCGTATGGCTGAATAGCCCAGCGGGGCGCGGGATAAAATAGGGTGTAGACCGGAGGGAAAATGTAATTGGCCCCTAATGCTTTGAGGTAAACGTTACGGTAACTGAACAGAATAAATGGTTTAAGTTATAGAAGTTAAGCGGCCGTCTTCATTCGGCATCGACAGAGCAGGTTGGCAATTTGTTATAAAACAAAATGTATTTGATTCAGATAATGTTTCTGTCGCCTCCTTGACGCCAGGCAAATACGAGAGTGTAAAATAATGGAATTGATCAATAACAAACAGATTATTACGCGTACTGCTTTACTGCAGGCAGGCACTCACCCGGTTGTATGTCGACCCCGTTCCTTTGCCATTGCACCGTGGCCGCCGGTTTGGCTTCTTTGACATCACAGGTCAGCTTGATCTCGTTTCCAGTCCGGATCTCAAACACTTCTGGTCGCGGTGAGCGTGCCTCTGACGTCACCGATATGGATACGGGCTTCACTGGGGGGAGGGGGGCGTTGACGTCACAGTGAATGAGGCAGGCTTCAGCGTGGAGTGGATATTGGGACGTTAGATGGAGGAAAGTAAAGCTGACGATATTATAAGGGAGTCAGATTGCATTTTACCTTGTTGCTCGTCAATTTATTGCTTATTGCAGCCTATTTTAGGGCTGGAGAAAGGCACCGGAGCCCAACGCATCCCGAAATCTTCTGAGCTTTAAAGATTTTATCAACGTTTTGCGAAGCTCAGAAGATAATGTTAATTGACATTGAAAACACTTCTTAGACTCCGCAGCATTACAGGCATTCTCACTTCAACAGTCAACACACCTTTCTTCCTTGAACCCTTTTCACTCACGCAGTACAGTGACATAGGCCGCGGCGCGAATGGCCTCCTGGCCTCCGTTGGGTGAAACCTGGCACTGGAACAGCGCGTCATCCTCCAGTGTGACGTTGACGATCCGCAGGTCATTGACCCCGGCCTCGGCGTCACCGATGACCCGGTACCTCGGGAAGCCGGGAAGATCACGCTCGTACCCTGCAGAAGAGGCGCGGCCGGCCGACGGCGGCCTGTCAGGTAGGCTGTGCCGGAGGGCTCCTGTGTGCTGCGGGACAGCCTATGCAACAGCTGATTATCATGAGCTGCGTACTGCGCATTAGATGTGCATCAGGATTGCGGTTGACAGGCTCGTCGATAAATCAGCAATGTTGTGTAAAGGAAAACAATGTGTTCAGATGTGCTACATGCCTATGGGTTGTATGTAGGTGCTAGTCACAAAAAGATAAGTTGACTTTAGACTTAGCCGTAGTGTCTTGTGTCTCAAGCCGACGAGTTTCTTCACACTTTCACATGCTTTTTGTCAGGCGGATCAACAGCCATTAGTTTGTACTTGTTTTTTACTTGATTGGGTCAGCTTCAGTTCACTAGTAGTTAGGTATACGTTGTGACAAATGAGATAATAATTGGCACAATCACCCGAACTGCGTCGCCTCATTTGTGACTGCGTGGGCCGCCAGCTGCCCCGCGGCCGGCTGCTGCCGTCCGCAGGGCAAAGGCCCGCCCCCTGTAAGGTGACCGGTGCGTGGCACAGGGGGGCGGCTCCCGTTACACATGTGCTCGGTGGCGGAAGGCGAGCGAGTGGACTGAATGTGACGGGGCCCGGGGCACGTAGAGGAGTTTTATCAGACAGGGTGAATGGAACATAAATTATGCTACAATGCTGCGGTGGTAGAATGCGAACCTGATGGCCTGCTGGAGAGGACAGTCCATGGTACGATCTCTCGAACCCCTGTATAGTCGACTACAGAATGATGTTCCACTCCTCAGAAGCTATCAGTTGACCGGAGCGCTAAGTTGTGCCGTTTATCAAGCAATTAAGCGGGTCGATTGTGAGCATTGGGAAAAAGCTATAATTTGTGAACTCAGCCCGTGTGATGCGGCACAGCCTACCACTCCAGGCAAATAATTGCCGATGAAAAGTGGAACATCATTCTGTAGTGGACTATACCTACTGTCGCCGTCAACCACGCTAGGGCCGCTTAGGATAATGTAACCAGTTATCCATTACGGCTAAAAGGCAAATGGTGGAAAGTTACAAAAACATCAGATCTGGGAACTAAGAAAGCAGATATGCATGCCTGTAAAACAAATATGCGTTACGTAAGCCGTGTAGACCGGCTGAATAACGCCTTCCGTAGTCATGATACAAATTCGAAAGGTACAGGTACAAACCCGCGGAGACGGGTTTTAGCGGTAGGTTTTGCACCTAGAAAATTTAGTGTACTTCAGGCTATATCTTCGTCGTCTTAAGCTTTTAAATGTAGAAGATGCAATCGACTTGTTGGTTCACAAGCCGGCCATGATCATGTAAAATGGCTTCATCGTAGATCGATTAGTTTCTGAGATATAACCGGAAATGTAAAAGTGCAAAACCTACCGCTTAATCTCGCGAGAGCCGTACCTATTTTAACGAATGCATCAGTAAATGAAAAATGTACACCTTATTTTAGCAAATGCATCAGTAAATGAAAACTGTTTACCTAATCACGAGATCATTCATAATCATTTATCATATCCAGCGTCACCAAAACAGAATCAAACAGCTAAGAGGACACATGCCGCCTTCAGGCAGCGCCTGACCTCCGTCTGATTATATCTCTCACCCATGGCGAAGCCCTCCTTGGTCCACTGGAGCTGGCCGACCTGGTGGTCGACCTCGCAGCGCAGCGTGACACTCTCCCCCTCGATCACACTCGCGTCCGACGGCCGCACCCGAAACCGCTGCTGCTGTGAAAACGCTGAAAACGTGCAGAAAACAGCGGGCCAATGACAGGGATTAAAAAAAAAATTGTTTAGTGAATCTTCAATGCATCAGAACTTTTTGATGGGCATTTAACAACGTTTTTTTCACCAATTATATGCTCCCAAAGTGCATTTGTCTACACTGTTTCCTACTTCCTAGTGACTATATAAGAGGTAGATTTGTTGGAAAGTGAAGCTGCAATCTGCATGATTCTGAAGTAATCCGTTTGTACCCCTTATTTGAATATAACCATGATCGCAGCATATCAATTCGTAGATGAAATTACATCAGTTCATTATGCATGTATGTAAATGTGCATAGTTTATAAAATCCAGCATACACAATAAGCGTCCTCTGTTATACATGTATAAATATAAAGGAATAAATATACAGGAAATGAATTGATCTGTATATTTATGTTGCATAGCTCTGGAAATAACGCTAAGAAAAGTTTATAACAGTTCATGACGAGCTACACAAAACTTTCTTAGCTTACCTGGTGTTATCACTGAGCTGCTGATGGCCAGTACCATCAGGATTGCCGCCGTCATGTTGAGGCGGTGCTACGCCTCGCAGCCTCTGGAGTCGTTCGTTTGGTCGGCGTTCGCCTGAGTGCTCACGTTTTGTTCCAGTAACGCTACGACGTTTACCCGTTTACCGGTTTGCGTCTCACCCAATCCACGCTCACTCTTTCAAACGTCGGCTACCCGCCCAGTCGGCACTTCTTCTCACAGCTGCTTCGCTAGAGTTTGACTTTCTAGCTTAGAGAGCTCACCATTTTGAAAGTATGGAATCAACTAGTTACTGCCAAAAAATCACAGCCTCACCCCACTCGCTGTTCACTCAACACTAGATTCCTCTCCACTCGCAGCTCTAAACCAGTCACGGGCGATCGAACTGTCTCACACTGCGCCAGCCGTCAGGCAGAGACTATGCCTCACTCAGCACGATTCAGCTCACTCAGCTCACATTCAGCGGGCTCCCAGACGATCACTTAGCGTGTAGTGTTCAGAATGCGACACTGCACTGGGTCAGTTCGCTCCGCACGCGCCCGCGGGCTCGGCACCACGACCCCCGTCACAGCTGCAAGCTGATCCGCTGGCCGGCGAGGTAACTCGAGCCGGGGGAGGCGTGGGTGCGCGCCGCGAATGGGCGAGGGGTCGGTGGATTGGAGTCGACAGCGTGGTGGAAATGTCATGGCTTAATTATAATTACTGATTGGTGGCTTATGAATGAGGGTCATGGGTCTGAGACGTTTCTTTAGGCTATGTTAGCGTGCATTGTGTTCTGATGGCTGATTCTTATAGGAATCGGCATTGGCCTATTTAACCGTTTCGGCTCTATAAGCAGTTCCTCTGTCAAGTTTTCGTTGTTACTGATTTTCATATTCTTGAAATGTTCCCGTTTTACAACAAACTGTTATGCATTCACTGATACGAGTAGTCCTTAATGTATGATGAATGATGATGTTCTTTGTGTCATTTATCGGAACTGTACCTACCTGTTTTTTTTTTTTAAGATCAATACAGGAAAATCAGCTAATGTGTCTGTAACCTTATTCTTTCAGTCCCTTTTATTGGCGCCATTTCCTTATTGTTCCCAAGCGATAATGATTCTGAATGGTTGAAAGTTTCCGTAGAACATTGCACAACTGCCGAATCTCAAATGGGTGACTTGGTACAGTCATTCGTTTCATCGCTTCCGTATATATTACATATATCAGACAGTTCGTTTCCCATAAATACGACAAACATCTTCAAGCCCATCACCATCCTCTTAACTCAAACAAAAACATCAACAGGAGCAATGCGCAATTGGACACTGGACATATATGTGAACACACACCTACTCGCACACACACACACACACACACACACACACACACACACACACACACACACACACACACACACACACACACACACACACACACACACACACACACACACACCCGCGCATGCTACATATTCTGGGGCCGTATTCGCGTCAACTTCGTAAGTCGATTTTCTTTCGTAAGTATAATTTTAGGTCATGCGTTAGAAAATTCGTACGAAAATGATCGACGTGAATACGGCTCTTGATCGTGTAAGGCGTTGTAACATTGCGGTGAATAGGAACTATTCTCAAAATGGCGTATCCCTGTATATCTATTCTAGAGAATATAAACAAATGTATCCGGTAATGATGCAGTTGCTCAGAGCTAAGACTAGCCTTGCCAGAAGGGTCGAAAATATGAATGCATTCATACATGCATGCACATTGCACATATCTCGCAACATAATCAATCTACATCTGAACTGCTAGAAGTGTTTAATGTATGCACTGTCCTTATGTTTGTCTGACATCTAATTTTTGCATGTGCCATAAGAACTAAAAAGCATTCGAAAGTTGAGGTAAAAAGATAAATTGTGAACAGTCCAACGCTGTAACTAAATAATGGCGTTTTAGTAAAGGCGAGACCTCAACAGGTGACTGCAATGACCCACAAGTAAATCAAAAAGACTTACGAAACGAGACAGGAAGCCCCCTAACGTCTCTGAGCAAGGACATACTCCAAACGACCGGTCACTAATCTAAGACCCCTCAAAGAGACTGACCGCTGGACCTAGACCCCTCGAGCGGCTCGGTCACTAGAATAATACTCCCCAATAAACTGTCACTGGACGAGGAAGCCCTCTCCGAGCGGGTCTTCCGCCTCGACCAGGTACTCTGCCCTGCCGGTGTAGAAGGACCTGCCGGACACCTGGACGACCACCGCCGGCCGGCCGTGGCTCTCGATCTCCCTGGCCACCCGGCCGTTGAACTCGCTGCCTGTGAGGGCGCAGCGGAACGTGCAGCCGTGCGCGGTGGGCAGCCGGCCGGCGGTGTGCAGCACGGCGCAGCACGCCGTCGTGCCGGAGCCGCACGGCGACCGGTCCACCTGACCGTCGGCGAACACGATCACCTGCGAGACCACCTCCGGAGGCGGAGCGACCACCGAGAGCGGCGCGAAGTCGGCGAACACGACGCCGAACAGGAAGCCCAAGTCGGCGCTGTCTGGATGGTGGATCTTCACGCCGGAGGCGCTCAGATGGCGGCGTATGTAGCTCGCCTGGCGCACGTACTCGGCGGAGGGGGAGTCGCTGTTCAGACCCAGATCGCCAGCGCGTACCACCGCGTAGAACGACCCGCCGTAACTGATGTCCATCCTGCACTGGCGTCCGTCGGGCAGCGGCAGACTGAGGTCCTTGTGGAGCACAAACGCCGGGACGGACAGGAACCGGGTCTGGTTGTCCTGCGTCAGCCAGGCGCGTACGAGACCGCAGGGGCACTGCAGATTCACCTCCGTGTCTCCGGTCTCGGCGCGCGGCACCACGCCCTCGTCCACCAAGTAGCGCACGACGGCCATCGAGGCGTGGCCGCACATAGTGCAGTAGCCCTCGTTGTGGATGAAGAGCGCCGCCGCGTCCGCCTTGGGGTCGTCGGCGGGCACCAGGACGGCACCGAACATGTCCCTGTGGCCGCGCGGCTCGCCCATCAGCAGCCGGCGGAACCGGTCCAGGCTGTCCCTACAGTAGCGGCGCTTGTCCAGCAGTGTGTCGCCCTCGATGGGCGGCAGGCCGGAGACCACGATACGCACCGGCTCGCCGGCCGTGTGCATCTCCACCGTGCGGATCCTCCAGCCGATGGGACTCTCCGGATCCATCGCGGTGTCCACGGGAACCGGAACGGGTCCTGGAAACAGACAGACGAGGACGTTGGTAACAGAGCAAACGTGACGCGCAACTGTATGATGTCATGGTAGCCGGAGGTTTGGTAAATGCAAAAAAAAATCGGGAGGTAAATATTTTTTTCAATAACTAATAAAAACGGACGTTTTTTACCCGATTCCTATCGCAATTCGATGAGTGGTAAAACTGCAAACATGTGTAGAGCACCTTATCATGAATGTTTCGTCAGGTTTAGTCCAGATTCTTTCATACTCGCTGTGAGTGAAGTCAGGTGTTATGTAGGTATAAGGCCGCTCATGCCGTAACGAAGCTGCAATCTGAGTTTTATTTATTCTCAAGCTGAGTACAATCAAAAGGTAGTTTCATTCAAATGTGATTTCGTCGGACGTCATAAATAAATCACTTAGCGAAATTCTGTGCTTATAAATAATATGACACAAACTGTTCAAACTAAGGCCTCGGAAGTCCGAGCCATAACTGCTACTCTTCTGACGTATCGGCTATTATTATTATTATTATTATTATTATTTCATATTCCCACTAACCACCATTCGGTGGGCATTACAGAGGGAAACACATTGACACACATAAACCATATACATACAATACAGGCAGCGCAGTGCCCTGTCATTCATAAGCACGTAGGTATAACGAAATCAAAATGCAGAACAAAAGCGATTTTCTATAACAAAAAGTTTGATGAGACAGCGAAGCCTCATGAGTAACCGGCAATTATTACAACGAACAATGTGACATCACCGGAACAACACCACATACATATGCATCATTTTACCGCGTGATTTTCCAAAATATATTTCACAAAATCAGCTTTCGAATAGTTTCGGACATGAATGGGCAAGCTATTCCACAGTTTTGCACCACTGTAAGAGAAGGACGCTTTCTTCATTTCAGTCCTAGGTATAACTAGGTCAAGGTTGCCTGACTGCCTTGTTTGTCGGTCTGACTGTCTCTCTTTAAAGAGAGACACAATTAGTGGCGGCATACATTCAGGGATAAGTAGATATTGACGAACTGTTTTTAATACCGCGATTTTATGCTGTAAGGCAAGATCTCCACGCCAAGCCAGTCTGTGAGCTTCGCGACCTGCGATACGCTGTGCAAATTTAACTATTTTTCCTATTCTCTTCCCTTGTGTCACATTACAATTTCCCCAGAGAGCCATGCAAAAGCGAATATGAGGAAGAACAAGGGCATTGACTAGGAGGACAATTACCTTTAAGGGCATCACGCGACGAAGTTGGCCCAATCGAATTAGCATACCAGTACACTTTCGAATGACACCGTCAATGTGACTGCTCCACGTAAGACAACTATCCAGCGTTACACCTAGACTAGTTAGTGATGGCTGTAGATACGGGTACTGCAGTGTTAAAAATATTTAGACTCCTAACATTGACATTTTTCATGGTGACTTTGGAACCAAACACAACAACTTGCGTTTTGAGAACATTAAGTGCAAGTAGATTTCGTGAGAACCACTCAGAAAGTTTCTGAAGAGCAACATGAAGTCGAGTTATGACATTGCTTATATCACGAGGCGAACCAGAGACCACTGGGTGTCATCTGCATACTGGATAATTGCACATAAGCCATGAGCAACTGCAGGTAAATCATTCACGAATAGATTGAAAAGCGTTGGACCCAGAACACTTCCCTGTGGCACACCGGTAGATACATGACCTATTGCGTCGTCGCAACCCCGCACGTACTGAGATCTATCTGACAGGTAGCTTCCAAACCAAGGATGGTCAATACCATATTGGGAAAGTTTACTCAGCAAGATGTTGTGACTGACGGAATCAAATGCCTTACTTAGGTCGAGAGAAACTAGAATGCATACGTCTCCATTATCCACTGATGACCTACATAATGGACTCTGTTAAATGTATAAGAGCATGTTCGACGGAATGGTGTGCACGAAAGACAAACTGTTCGTCTGCCAATACGTGGCAATCGTCCAAGTACTGATTGAGTTGAATGGAGACGAGTCTTTCAAGAATTTTTGACCCCACGCTTAGCAAAGAGATTGGCCTATAGTTGGATGCAGGCTTGGTATCTCCCTTTCCTTTATAGATGGGGACAACCTCCGCGAGTTTCCAGGATGATGGAACGGTACCACTGGCTATGGAGGCGTTAATAACATGCAATAATGGTGTAGATAGTCGACCACAAAATGATTTAAAGAAGGAAGGAGGAATCCCATCGGGCCCCGATGAAGTTCGTACTTTTAATGAACGTATGACAAACCTAAGCTCAGCATGTGTTGCTGGACGCAATTCAAACTTCGTTGAAAGAACTCTAGAGGGAGCAAACCATGTGCCACTCGACCCAGAGGTAACACTAACACCAGCTTCAGCATTAGTACCGGCGGAGCAAAAAAAAAAAAACTCATTAAATAGGCGCGCCGCACTTCTGTCAAGGGGGTGGGCAGTTTTTGATTTCCCTAGTGTAAACTTTCGGATCTGCAGCGCTCCTCGAAAAGCGCATATACCTACATGCCTTGTCAGGCTATCGCGATAAGCCTTCTCATAAAGTTAAATGAAACAGCGCACGCGGTTTCTATCCCAGGCATTCAGTTCCGATTATGGTCTCTAAGACGTTCAGTGCCCTCACCTTTGAAGTCGTATGCCATGGATGGTAAACCGTAGGTAAACCGTGACAACAGTAGCCAAACGGATCGAGTGTGAGAGCTGAGATGGGTTCAGTCGCTGCGAGCGTGCGCTTTATATGTCTCCCTTCTGCGGTGACCTATAGGCCACGCCCACTTTCCCACGCTCCGTGACGCAACGAACAGCTGACGGAGACGGAAAAGGAGCGCTTCTCGGCATGTAAGAGATTGACTGGCGAGTGTTGGTTATTTATATTGTATCCGTGTGTACCTAGACCTACATAGACTGGCATAAAATATATCCTTGGGTTTTTGAAAAACAAATATGCAAACAAGTGATGTTTTAAACGATTCTCTGTTATATAGATTTCTGTGCTCACCGCAATAGATATAAAGCGAGTGGTATAATTTTTGATACATAGTTGCAAGGGTTGCCGACGGCGAGCCCTAACCTGACATATCTGCATAATCTGCATATAATCTGCATAACGAGGTACCGTCGTCATCCTGCGGCCGTCGGTTTTACCACGGCAGGCCATATATGGAGCGAAGAACCGGTGGTTATGAATGGGGCGGCCCGCCGTTGCGTGCGACCACGCAATGTGCAGGTACGCCGGTATCTTCCCACTATCAGTGCCAGGCCTACGTACCCAATGACCTGGCCTTTTCCACGTGTCGCACCCAATGACTGAGTCAACACTGTGAAAAGAACCTGTAGTGAGTGTGTACTTGAAACAAACATCGATTGTTTGCTAACAACAGACCCATGCCTGTGATTAGTTTGCATTAAGATTAGTGACATGATTAGTGACACTTTGCTCTCAGACCGATAAGTACCAGAATATCTAAGTCATATTACGACATATCTTTGCTGCTGAATCGGGAGCTAAAGGGCACGCATGGGGTGAGCCTCTCTCTCGCCCTAGTCTGAACGTGAACTTGAACTTCGTTACGTCGTCATGTCAGGCTGGTTGATCTCGCCTCATTAAAGTAGCCAATGCTCTCGCAAACTATCCCAGACTGTGCGATTTATTTTTTAGGCGGCTGTTCTGTGTTAACCCGCGCCCCGTTGGGCTCTGCCGAGCAACGCGCCCGGTTGGGGGGGGGGGCCATTTTGGCCCCCCCCCTAAGATCTCGAGAACCACGCAACATAGCGACAAGCGGTAAACGGCGTTGGATAGCCCCAACGGGGAACTACCTTGTGACCCAATTTTATTGACCTAGGTCAAACCGATGACGTCACAGGTCAGGTCAAAGGTCCAATTTTCACCGTTTACAGGCACTTCAAGAAATGCGTTGTAAAATCGAGTAAAATGCATTTCATTGAAAATCATCGATGGGGAAATGTTCTTCAAACACATATTTTGCTATTTGAGGTCACTGATACCAGGTCAGGTCACAGAGGTCAGGTCACGGGGGGGTCACAATATGAAAGTGTCGTGTGATACATGTTTTATGGTCCATTTTACATGACAAATGCGATTATATGGGTCAGGCAGCCTTTGGGGCCAGCTTAGATCACGTTTTGGTCAAGGTCAGGTCAAGGTCAGGTCAAGGTCAGGTCAAATTAGGTCAAATTTCAAAGTTAATATTTCTGCATAAAAGGGGTATCGAATCGATGCAGCTCGTCACGGGGAGTTCAATGGTGGTCTTTTTTTGCCCTACGTGGTCTAGAATCGCTAAAAATTGAGTTCAAAAATTTGACGTCATCATTTTTGAACAGTTTTTTCGCTATAACTTGGCCAAAAAACGAGATATCGATCTGAAATTTGGTATGTATATAGAAGAGCGCTGGGACTATCACATATATTTCATTTTTTTCGAAATTTGGAAAATTTTTGGATTTTTTCAAAGTTTTTCTAAAAAAATCAATTTTTTGAACTTTTTTGGGTCAAAAACCAAAAATTTTGAAAATCCGAGATAGCAGTTTTGTAGCGCCGCTTTTTGTCTACTAGACCATATAAAGAACTTTAAAATTGCTTGATAACTGTAGATTTGGTGAGCGTTTCAAGATTGCATGTTTTTTGCTCATTTTTGCTCGAACATGACCTCAGTTTGACCTCAATAACTCCTGACCTAAGGTGACCTAAGACTTGAAATTTGGTGTGAAGGTGTCAAATTGATGCCCGGGAAGGTACTGAAAATTTGGCGGCGCTGCGCGCCGCCGTTTTCTTGCTATTCAGGAAAAACCACAGGGGGGGCCAAAATGCCCCCCCCCCCCAACGGGGCGAGGGTTAAGGACCATATAAAAGACTTCTGCGTTGTAGTATGCCTAAATATGTAGGTATATTTTATCATCTATGAATGAGAGTGTATTATTTTTTCGATACTGTAAAAATCAGAAGCTGACTGCACAGCTTCTGTTGAACTGACATTTGAAGGGACCCAACAAATGAATGAAATAACTAATGTTACTTTTACGATACCAAGTACTTTGATTGATTGATAAGATCGAATTATTGATAAAGTTCAACGTATAAAACGTAAAAATATGTCATTTAGAAGTCTATAAAGCAAAACATATTTAACAATTGTTGATCACGTATTATCTGCAAACCTTATTCAAAGCTCACCTTGTAACAAGAAATCGTACGCGCTTCTGAACATTTCCTTATAACCACCTCCCAAGTTTGATCACCCGATCAGTGAACACATACAATATTTCAACCGCTCTCACTTCTATTAGTTGACGCGACGCACTGGGACCATCCTCGGCGCGTGCGACGCACCCATGGCCCTCCGCCAAAGGCCCACGACCTACCTCACCACTAGAATAGCCGCCCGACCTACCTCACTCCTCCCCGAGCCAGCGGTGGGACACGCACATGCGCAGATGAAGCCGAGTGCTCCCGTCGGCCGCCGGGCTGCGGTCGATCGGATCGCTCTGCCGACCTTCGGCCCCGGCCCTCGTCCCCCTCTCGCACGCGACGACGTTATCTAGTCGGACGGTGACGGCACGGGACGAGATGTGTTTTCGTGTCGCGTCACAACGTTATCTTTCTTGGGTTAACCCGCTTGCCGGGCCTATCGGTTAGCGGCGATTGGAGCGAGTATATACAAGCCCCATAGCCGTTTCCAGCCATAGTTGAGCCACGACCTTGCGGAACAAACGGACGGGTATATCCTCACGACCTCAACGACTTAGTGCCCAATTTTAAGGCCTCCGCCAATGGGTGATCTTGGAGATGAAGCCCAAGACCCAAAGATGGGTGTCCGGCTTTTCGTTGAAAACCGTTAGCGGATATGGTATCGGAACAGCAAATTGTTTGCATTCTGAACGTCCAGACGCGTCGAATGGCATACGATTTGTATGGGGAGGATCACCTTTGATGTTGACCTGACGTCAAGTGACCGACCTCAGTCGACTGATGAAAACTCCAAGATAGGTCAATAGGCCCTCATAGGGTCATAGATCAGTGACCTGACCTAACATCAAAATGTGGTTGATGCAAACCAATAGATTTGTCAATAGGTGGAATGTCAAGATACGCAAAATTGTAATTGCCTGTATCTAACACGCTTTGTGCAACGCAGGAAAAAACAAAAAGGGGCTGCACCAATGCCCATTGCCCTCTGACGTAAAGTTGACCCCTCTCTCTCTCTCTCTCTCTCTCTCTCTCTCTCTCTCTCTCTCTCTCTCTCTCTCTCTCTCTCTCTCTCTCTCTCTCTCTCTCTCTCTCCCTCTCCCTCTCCCTCTCCCTCTCCCTCCTTCTCTCCTGTCTCTCTCCCTCGCTATATCTCTCCTCTCCCTTCCTGATACATTATTCGCCAGACCCCTCATTCCCTGTTTTATTAGATGATGCCGCCCGAGATTGCTATATCTCCAATCAACGCTTCTCCGCATGCTATCGTGTTTATCACTCAACTTTTGGCTTTGAATGTACCCTGAAGAGGTGGAATTTTACACTGTCGCTCGTGGCATGATGGTAAGCTTCCACTCTATTTGGTTTTCGGACTTATTTACATGTGGGTTGAAAATAAGCGTAGGGCCGATAAGCTACGAATTCAGACATCATCCCAGAAGTCCGCAGGTAATGTGACAAACGCAGTAATCAAAAATTTTCGTTTTCCGCAGAGATTCAAAGCAAGAGTCGGAACTGAAGCCAGGTCCGTCAAAAAAAAAAGACGGTTGCGGTTACGAAATACACGCTAAAAGCAAACTCAATCAATGTGAAATAAGTGTGCAATGCATGATAGGAGGTATGGACTGCACATTCTCAAACCCCGACCAATATTTTGGTGCACATTTGTGATAAACGTTTGGGTGTGAACCGCATTGAACTAAATTGCTCTTCTTGTAGGTTCCTACTAAATAAAGTGTATATACTACCTATATATAAAACAGCTCAATTTCAAGTTGAATAAGGTTATTTATTCAAATAAGTTTTATAGGTAGAAGTCTAAGGACAGTCAACATTCAATATAATGGTAGAGGACCTACATCAAGCTCAACATTAGGCGTATACCTACTGTTCAATAGAGAAAACATCCTCATTTGTTTGTGCAGTTAGCGTAGGTTAGCGTCGAACGTTTACGTCGTACGGCTAGTCAGACACGACCCATCGACAAAGTGTGTGCTGAAACGGGACCGCAGCCACAGTGCCTTTTTAGGAGCGCATAGCGTGGCTCAAACTGGGACCTTAGTGCATACTGTGTTGATCGGATTGGCATTTTTACGTTTACTTACTTTTATATATTTCGTTCTGGGTGTCGATAACGTTCATATATAATATTTGAATATAAGTCGTACCTTTAGACTAACTGAATATAGGTAAGTTAGTGTTACTTTCCTGGGTGAGGAGTCAGCAAGTATCTTGGAAATAGAGAAATTCGTCATGTCTGGTAGGCTGTGCCTATTTCCTCAACAATGTTGCAAAATGAAAGCATCAACTCAAGTTCAAAGAGAGGATATGATTTTTGCATCAAGCCCGTTGTGTCTGCCTACCAATATATAATATCAGAAAAACCACAGCGGTGGAATATGTAGGCATTGAATTCATGTCCCTATTTCATTTATATCCAATCATAAATTTTTCACGCTTGTCCGTTGCTGCCGTACAGATAGTCGGAGACAAAGGAAGAGAGGATTCTGCTTACCTGCTTACCTCCACAGGTACCTAATCCTATTTTTCTAACTTTTTGTACGCTTTAGTAGCCGCTAGCCCAGCTCACATAGGGGAAGCCGGGGGAAGCCCGGCATAGTAAGCTCTTTTTCATTTTTATTACATACCATACGTGCTGTATAAAATGTTGATATCCTGTTAGCTAGCTAAGTCCATTGGCCGTGTTTTCCCAAAAATTCGGTTTCGTGGAATAAGTATAAGGTTGAGAAAATCGAGTTTTAAAAAAGTGTTGATTTTTCTGGGGTAAGCCGGCATAGGGGTAACGCGTAAAAATAGGGGTAAAAAATGTGTATTTCAAAATTCCTTGAAATTTATTTTTCTTTTTACCTTAATGCATCATATTGCATATCATTCGACTCGACTGATGAAGAAGAACACAACGACACCATTTTTGAAGCTCTAGCTTCATTGTCTGTCGCGTTATCTGCAAAAACGTAGTTTGACCCTAGTTGACCTTAAGTGACATAACTGGCTTTGTCTATGATAACATGTTTATTTTCGAAATTTATCTTTGATCTAGGTGTAAACCAAACCTGCTCAGTACCTATTATCTCATGGAAAACAGTGGTTTAGTGGCATTGCTCTCGGTTGGGGGTAAGCTTGGCCACTTGCCCGGGGTTACCCCAATGTGCTAATTTTTATTTTAGAACAGCGATATTCGAAAAAAATGTCATACTTAAGCCAGTCTGCCTCGTCACCCCTCACTACAAACACCTAAACGGTCCTTATACATAACATTCGTATAAATATTAGTACTGTATGGTATAACATTAACAGTGCAACATATCTCACTTTTTAGCTAAAAACTCTTAAAATATCATTTTTGCGCTATAACTTTAACAATATGCAATTTTTGTTAGCCTTAACTTTTTTGCTGGCGTTACCTTAGCTGCCACGCTGAAAGGACAAACAGTTGAGCATTTTATTGTGAATAATTTAGCCGGAAACGGGGTGGCCGGGCTTCCCCCGCGCCCGGGCTTCCCCCGGCTTCCCCTACCTGCTGTAGTCATGGTCGCCGCTGTCGGGGTACTGTGGCTCGTGCAGGTCGGCCGGCGCGCTCGTCGCTCAGGGGCCCGTCCGATACTGGGGCGGTTGGGGAACGTAATATCGCCCTCCCTCTGTCGTCTCATCAGAGGACGCAGTAAGCCGGGAGCCGATACTGCGTCACAGCCTATTCAATTGGCCTCGATACAGCTCGCAGTTGGGATGGCCGAGGCAATAATTATTATCGACTCTGTCAATAGCCAGCTCTCCGATAAAATATGACGATTTCTATGAACTGAACGAGATCTATCAGCGCACTTTGAAACGGCATGTGGTGATGGATATTGTAGGTATGCTCAGCCAAAAGATAGCCACATAATCGGTAGCTCATTTCGCAAAATGAAGCACGCACGGCATAGTTACGGAATATCGTTCATCGAGTTTTCGGTAGCATATGTAATGTAAATAAAATTGGAAGAAACGAAAAATACCTACTTACTAACCCACTTATGACTGGGGGGGGGGGGGACTTTTTACAGCGTCCCTCCGATTTTGCCACAGCAGCTTCAAAACCGCTAAAGGTATAGGTTATTGTAGCACGGGAGCGGACCCCTCACCTCCTCTCGGGAGCAGCGCTCCGCCCTCCTCCAGAGACCCACTATGAAGCACTGCCAGTATTTTCGGCTAACACACCACGTTATGCAACAGGTGGTCGGTGCCAAGCATGACACAAAAATGGGTCAGCCTGCAATCGTGAGGTGCGTCAGTTCCTGAAAGCGTTGGTCCCTGCCAAACGAGCTAGTTAGAAATAGTTTTTCGTTGACAGCGACTGTGCCCATGAGAACGAGCCGCACGCGTAAGCATGGCTGAACCCATAGTTCGCTAACAAGGCATCAACGGCATCAACACAGAAGTTTCCGTACCCTCGTCTGGGCAGTGTGGTGGTCATCCCAAATGAAACGGACTCAGTTTCTGCGACGCACCGGTCGGTAATCGACTCATCAGAATGCCTTCTTTTTTATTTTTATAGCCGCTTTATTCTTATCTCATAACGCTAAAACACTTAATGATAAGGCATCGCTGTCATCGATGCCTTCTTGCCGTTCTGTGGCCTAAAAGGCGAGCTAAAGGTGGCTGCCTTAAAATTGCCTCCTCTTCTCCCCATTGTTTCGATCGGAATTCGGACAATTCCATCACGACGTAGATAATTTAGTTATCCATAGATCACAACACTGAACACGCCAGATCTTTAACCCGCGCCCCGTAGGGCTATCGGCGGACCCTACCAACCTAAGGGGGCCTTTTCGGCCCCCCGCCTAAGATAGGTATAGGAAATTTACCGAAATCCGATTTTCAAAATTCAAAGGGCGTTTGATAGCCCCACCGGGGAACTACCTTGTGACCAAAATTCATTGACCTAGGTCAAACCGATGACGTCACAGGTCAGGTCAAAGGTCGGATTTTCACCGTTCACAGGCATTTCAAGAAATGTGTTGTGAAATCCAGTAAATTGGTAAGTTATTGAAAACCATCGATGGTATATTGTTCGTCAAACACATACTTTGCTATCTGAGGTCACTGATACCAGGTCAGGTCACAGAGGTCAGGTCACTGGGGGTCACAATATGAAAAAATCGTGTAATACATGTTTTATGGTCCATTTTACATGACAAATGCGATAATGTGGGTCAGGCAGCCTTTGGAGCCAGTTTGGGTTACGTTCTGGTGAAGGTCAGGTCAAGGTCAGGTCAAATTAGGTCAAATTTCAAAGTTGATATTTTTGCATAAAATGGGTATCGTTTCGATGCAGCTTGTCACGGGGAGTCTAATGGTGGTCTTTGTTTTGCCTTACGTGGTCTAGAATTGCCAAAAATTGAGTTTGAAAATTTGATGTCATCATTTTTGAAGTTTTTTTTTCGCTATAACTTGGCCAAAAAAAGAGATATCGATCTGAAATTTGGTATGTAGATAGAAAATGATAGGCACTATCATATATATTCCGTTTTTTAAACTCAAAAACTTTTTGGATTTTTGGCTAATATATCCAAAAAATTACTTTTTTTATTTTGGGGGGTCAAACTTCAAAAATGTCAAAAATCCGAGATAGCAGTTTTGTAGCCCTGTCCATTCTACACCTTTTACGTCTTGATCATTTTTTTAATCTTCAAAGCTGTAGGCCTGACAGCTCTTCTCGCGAAGCTCTTTTTTCGGTCAAAAAATGGCAGAACATGACGGCATTCTGACGTCATTTGTCGCCAACCTATCATACCCCGCGTTCGATGTCTCCCGGACGGCGAAGATTCTACGCCGTCCGGCCAATCACGTTCCAGAACCGCAGCCGAGCCCTCGCTGACCTTGGACGGGACTGGCCGGACGACGTAGAATCAGATGGCCTTGGTAGAATCTTCGTCGTCCGAGAGACATCGAACGCGGGGATAGTCTCTGGAAAATTTTTGTCACAGTGTGTCAAATTGATGCCCGGAGGGGTCCTGAAAGTTTGGTGGTGATATCTGCAGCCGTTTAGGATATATCGACGGAAAAGTACAGGAGGGCTGTTTCGGCCTCCTCCTACAGGGCGCGGGTTATGTCGATCCTCAGTCATAAGCAGGTTTACGAAGCTTTCCCTACATTAGGAAACAAGACATCAGGCGGAAATTTCAATTTCATTTCTAGTAACGGTCGTAAGTCGTTTACTGGCTATCGCACTTGCTTTCTGCATGCAATTCACGTTTTACTATCGCTCTTATAAATCTCCACTATTTCGAACGGTGAGAGTTGCGCGTGGTCTGTCACCTCCGCCCACTCAGAGCAGCCAGCCCCGTCCCCAAACTGGTCTTACGCACTGGCCGTTGACCACGCTCGGCCAAACGGTCTCCTTGATCACGAAACTGGATATATCCGCCCCAAACCGGCTGGAATCAGACCGTGAGAGGCTCGCGTGTCACTTCTAGCCGGTTAGGGATGGTCAAAGCCTTCAGTCAGCGGCTGATGACGCATCGCCCCCCGCCCCTCCACAGACTTCCCACGACGAAAATGATTACAGTGCGGAACGATCTCACGCTCGACATTGCACGTACTCGTGAGTTGCAAACAGACAAAACGCTGGACTGGGTCTACACCAGATTGAACTGCTCCGCGCCGGTACGAATATAGCAACCGGACAAATGCACCGAATGCAGCCTGCGCCGCACTTCATCGCGTCGGTTTTTTCTCGTTCTATTCATTCTCAGGTGCTCGTGTATTGTGGGTGGGTGTGTTATGGGGAATCGGTTACAGGCAGCTTTTGCAAAATTGTACGGGAACTCAGAATTGTTCTGACCCAGCCGGGAAGTGGTTTTCTTCAACGGTGGCAATAAACTAGTGGCAATAAACTAGAATTATTTTTCTTATTACTTCCAACCAATGTCTATGCATTCAAATCTATAAGAATGGAGCATCTTTCACTACCCGTCCTGGGGCCGTTTGATGTTCTCAGCAGGTATTTGTAACTCGCCCCACCATTTCGATTACCAGTCCGTCCAGTCAGCAACAGTGCCTCGTTCGTGAGTGATCATATGAAGAGGACGAACTCCACCTGCTCACTCTGCTGTCACTCAGAGACGACGTGGGAAAACTCGTACAACCATGAAAGGTCCAGGAGTTGGGCCACCATGGAAGGATGGATGGATTTGAACCAACAGCGCGCCCCCACCTATTACGCCGGATATTAACGAGTCGACACTTGATTAATTGTATTGATTACATTTCCACTGAAGGACATGTGAAGGAAAAACTAACAGCAATCTCACAGTAATTTACCATAATTATCATCGGCCCGCTCTCCCGACCCCAGCCCGCTTCTCAGAAGCGCCGCCCACCGCGGCTCGGCCAGGGCACGGGCCCGTCACACGGCTCGCTCTGTTGCGAACAGTGTATTCAGTTGAATCAAGCCAAGCCAACGATCGCCACACCGCATCACTGCCGCTGCCGGAGCGGCCTCTGTTGGACACCGTCCACTCGCCGGGCGGCCGCGCCGGCCCCAGTCCGACCGCCGAGCGTCCCCTCGCCACTGTCACACACACGCGCACACGTCACGCCGCCCGAGTCCGCGCCGCGGGCGCTGGTCAGCGGCCCGCTGCCGCCTCCTCCCCGTTAGCCTGAGAGCCGCCCGAGGCCGGCTCGGCGGCCGCAGACACTGACGCTGCCGCCGCCGCCGCCGCCGCGCATTTGACCTTTTCGATGACGCCGGCGGCGCTGGCGGCCGCGTCCTCGGTCAGATCTTGGATGGCGTTGAGACCGGCCGGCCGGCCGCTCGGAGACAGGCCCACTGTGGGCTTCTCCTGACTGGCGGGCCCGGCGCCGGCAGAGGAGACCGCTCCGGAGTCCGGGCCGGAGGCGGCGGGGGCGGGGGCGGGAGACGGCGCCCGGTCCGGCTCCAGGACCCCCTCCAGGTCCGGCGGCGGGCGCAGTTTCTTCAGTTCTTCCTGCAGAGCGGCGAAGTGCGACTGGCGAGAGAGGAAATATCGTTAGTGCATGGCTAGACCCCATGCCTACCTTACCAGAACGAATTGTTGACAATGACTTTGTGGCGAACAGTGGTTTTGTAAAAGCAGCCACCAACAGTTCATGGCCCACTCATCACTGAATATTGTTTTTGTGATGCGAAAAATACAATGTTGATACCGCTAACCGCAAACATAATTGCTGTTGAACTCAGAACCGTCTCTTTCCAGCCAATCCCTCTCCGCGGGACCAGTCCCTTTCTTGCCAAAAGACAGATCATCACAGAATCAGCCCCCTCTCCCTCCCCTGCCGACCTGGCGTGTCAACCCGTCTCTTACCTTGAGCGCCTGCAGTGAGACGTGCAGCGTTTTGGAGGAGCGCCGGTCGGTCGCGTAGCCTTCCATCTCCGTGATCCAGCCTTGCACCTGGTCCACGATCTCGTGCCGCTTCAGGTAGAAATGTTTCTCTATCACCTGTCGACGTCGGCCGAGGATGTCAGAAGTGACAGAGTTAATTTGCTACAGCACGATCGCACTGACGTGGGCTAAGAAAAGGGCTAAGAAAGGGCTAAGACGGTCATATGGGTGTTTTTTTTTCATAGCTGAAAAACGACATAAAAATGTTGACAGGCAGTTTGACCATTAACTGATTCTAGAATTACAGTACTCTATTCATTTGGTCACATGGCTGTGAAATACGCTATCGGCTACCAGAATGAACTATTCCAACCCACTTGTCATGCCTCCAGCTTTCCCTTCCCTGCGCCCACCCCGTCCCCCACGAACGCACCTCCTTGAAGCAGGGGCACGGTTTTCTGATCTGCTCCAGCATGGCCCAGCGGACGGTCGCCTGGCGAATGTTGGCGTCGTACTCCCGACTGCTTTGAGTCCCGCTCGGTGTGCCGCGCGAGCGCTCGTAGCCCGGCTCGTTAAAGTACGGCTCGGCCACCAGAATCAGCGACTGGATGGAGACGAGAACTTGCAGGAAGCTACTCGTTTGGGGGCTCCACTTCTCCTCGGGCCGTCCGTGCCAGGTGTTGAGCACGGACAGACACACCTTTCCGTCGTTGTAGAGGTTGGGGTTGAAGCGCACCGTGTTGCGTCCCGTGGTGTCCAGGTTGATCAACATGGGCGCGTTCGGGTAGTCGTAGGGGAAGTAGACGTCAAACAGGAAACAGCCGTTCGAGTAGGGGGTGTCGGCCGGCGCGGTGATGAGAACCTTCATCAGATCCAGCCGTCCCAAGTCGACACGCACGAACACAGAGCTGCTGAAGCTCAGCGGCAGACTGGTGGAGAGGGTGACCGTCTCCTGCGCTAGTCGCTTCATACGAGCGGGGTGCGAGCGCTCGCCGGCTGCCCGCATCGTCGACTCGAAGTGGTGAGACACCACGAACCGCGTGCCTCCGTTGGGGTTCTCCACGATCATCTCGTGTGTGTCAAACTGCAGTGGTTTCATCGTCTCCAGGTAGATGTCGTGCAGGGAGCGGACGGCCGGCGCGGCGGCGGCGGTGGCCGGCGCGCTCGGTCCGGCCGCCGTCGGGTCCGGAGCCGCCACGGCCACCTCCACCAGCCGCCACGTGTGCTGGATGTTGTGCAGCAGCCGCGCCAGGCCTCCATCCTCCTCCTCGCGCGGCCAGCCGCTCTTGGCCGCCTTGTCGGCCTTGCGCGTCTTGCTGGACTGCAGGTGGGAGGTGTAGGTGTCCACCACCTGTCGCATGTTGGCCAGCAGCGGCGCCACCTGCGCCAGCAGCGGTGTCAGCTGCCGGCTGGTGGAGAAGGCGCGCAGCAGCCGCAGCACGGCCAGGTACAGCGGCACGTGGCGAGCCATGTCCAGCACAGAGTCGTTGCGCAGGTACGAGCACACCGCGGTCAGGATGTTGGACTCGCGCACCCGCTCGGCCAGGCCGTCCGGCAGCAGGTCGGTCGGCTCGGCCGGCTCGGTGCCGTCCGAGCTGGAGCTGCTGCTACTGCTGCTGCTGCTTCCGCTGCTGCCGGTACCGGTACCGCCGTCTCCGGGGTTGATGTAACTCGCCAGCGTCTGTCGGGGAAAGAAAACGGGTGTCAGTTAACTTTGTCAAAACATCAAACAAGCATGAAGCAACATGTTCGTGTGTAAGGATTGTAAAAAGGAATGAAGCCTTAAAACAGCGTAAATATTTCACGGAACAGTAGCTAAATGCTAATATCGTTGTGGAGCATGAATTGAAGATTGTTAATCCATCAGTTATGATCTGTAATAATAAACCCTGTCACATAACGGGAAAACCCTGTCACATCCAGCCGGGTAACTTCCTGTCTTCCCCTTAAAACGCCCACTCTTCTATGCCCAAGTCACCCAAAGTCTTTACTATCATCACCTGCCCACAGTACCCCTCTTCCGTTCCCAGTTACCTGTATGAGCCAGGTGACCTGTTCCTCCTCTGACTTTTGCCGCAACATGGCCTGCTCGACGTTCCACTTCTGACTAGTGCTGCCGGTGCCGAAGCCGGTGCCCTTGGCCCAGTACTGGTGAGAGCGATCGTCGCCGGCCCGCTGAGACTGCGCCTCCGACAGCAGCTGGTTCCGAGTGGTCGCCAGGATCAGCTGGAGGACGGGATATGGTCAGCAGGTCAGGTCACCAGCTCAGGTCATGTCAGATAACTGGTTTAGGTCACAGAGTCAGTGTGATATGCAGTAGGTACCAGATTTAGAGGTTCAGCAAATAAGTCATGAAGCGCCAATCCAAGTAATACGAGATGTTTGACGATTAGACCACTAATCATAAAATCGACAACGGTCTGATTAGACACAAAACACATAAAACAATTGCCCTCTCTTCCTTGTCAGACCACACACACTAGTATCTTCCCATCATCTCTCTCACCCTTTAAAAACGACAAACTCGTGTTTCTTGAACCGGCGAGGCGCTCACCTGGTACTCCAGCGCGGGCAGCTGTACGGCCCGTACTCCGTGTCGCTGATCTTACCTGGTACTCCAGCGCGGGCATCTGCACCGCCGTCTCCGTGTGACTGAGCACGGCCGGTACTCCGTGTCGCTGAGCTCACCTGGTACTCCAGCGCGGGCAGCTGCACAGTCGGTACTCCGTGTCGCTGAGCTCACCTGGTACTCCAGCGCGGGCAGCTGCACGGCTGTCTCCGTGTGACTGAGTACAGTCCGTACCCCGTGTCGCTGATCTTACCTGGTACTCCAGCGCGGGCAGCTGCACGGCTGTCTCCGTGTGACTGAGCACGGCCGTGCAGGCCAGCAGGAAGTTGACGGCGCCGATCTCCAGACAGCGCCGCCGCAGCAGCTGCCCGTCGTCCGTGGTCAGCTGGGTGGCATCCAGGAGTCGCTGCATCAACTGGAACGGGTAGAGCGGCAGCTCGGCAGAGCCCGGCTGGCGCAGAATCTCGTCTGGGGGAGGGGGGAGACGGGTTAGAGACGGGCGGAGATAGAACGGTCAGACATGGGTAGAGTCACAGGCAGAAAAGCAGACGGGACAGAGACAGCCGAATCTGTCTAGCATTCGACTACTATGCCCATTTATCATATTTGCAGACATTTATGCAAAAGATCAAGCCAATTTTGAAGTATCAGACACAAAGTAATCATGATGAAAGGCTATCCGACTATCCAGTGAAATAATCTATCGTCGATAATTCTTTATCGGTAATTTTTGACAATTTTGAACAGTTTCGTAGACACAGCGTTGCCCAGCCGTTGCACTATCCCATGACCCTGGGTTGTAACGAGTGCTTACTTCCGTCTCCATCATCTGTGACGCCCAGCGACAGCCGCAGCAGATGACGGGCGGACACCTGGTCCTGTAGCAGCAGCTCAGCGTACCCCGGCAGTCTGAGGTACGAACACAGACAGGCAGACGTGTCAGTCACCTTGATCACCAATCTGACGATCCTGCCGACATTTCAAGATAACTTTTCGACATTTACCCCTCAAATACCCTCTGCCTTCCCCAGAGACATTTAAGGACGTCTCCTTTCATTTCCAATGTCTGATCCCTGACCACTCACCGTAGAAAGAGGCCGAAGCAGGCGATGCTGTGCGGTGACATGACGGGCACCAGGCCGGCCGATCCACCGGCGCCCGTGGTACCGCCGGATCCCCCGCCGCCGCCGCCGCCGGTCAGCGGCATCAGACCGCTGACGTACTCATCCTCCTCGGGCTGGTCCACCTTGACCCACTCGGCGTCGGTGAGGTCGGCCGGCGGCGGCCGGTCGGTCCGCCCGCCGCCCGGAGCCGGCGGCGGCGCGCCACCCTCGGGGAACAGCAGCGGCAGGGTGCCGGCCAGCAGCGCCAGGCCGCCCTCGGCCGCGAACACGGAGAGCACGGAGGGGAACACGGGAGCGGCCAGCACGGCGGCCGCCAGATCGTCCGCGCGGCGGCTCGGCGAGCCCGACCCGCCTCCTGGAACGGGAGAACAGACTCAAGGGGCTTAGACGGAGTGCAATGCTGATTGGCAAGACCAAACGCAGCACTGCAACAGGCGAGGAACCGGCGGGCACTGGTTCCAGGGTAATGCAGACTGGACGGCGGACGCCAATTATTTGACCGACAGTAACTACAGCAAAAATATGATCCAGCAACATGACTTGGTACCCATCAGAAGCACTCGATTACGAACATACCGTCAATGACACACCACGCGCCATCACCGCCCTCAGAGCCGCAGTCAACTGCTCTACCACCCACCTTGCGTCCGCGCGGCGCCGTGCTGGCCGCCGCTCCTCTGGCGCACGGTGAGGCTGACGTAGGGCGACTGGGCGGCGGCGGCCAGACGCTCCGAGCGCACAGTCAGCACCTGGCTGAGGCTGGCCGCTGGCGGCAGCGGCTGGTCGCCCAGCTGAGCGTCCACCAGCTCGTAGCGGGTCTCCGGGGCGGCCGGGGTGGCCGGCTCCGGCAGACAGTCTGTGACAAGGAAACGGACGGGTGTGATGGCTGTTTTTACATGTGCCAACACGGTACAAAGAGAAGTGGTAGCGGAATGGTCAGCCCTTAACCCCACTACCCTGTACAATTCTTCAATTTAACCGTAATTTCCGTGAAGCCACTGGAACTGATGATCGTCAAACTAATTAATAGTTTACGAAAAAAGCCCAATTGACTGTCATAATGCTAGCAGCACATTACTTTTGAAAACGGGTTAAATCTAGATGTGTGTTCACTGTTCATAAGCCTGAGCGGACCCCAACTTGCCCGAAATTGATTCCCCTTAGCCGTAATGGTGGTTCCTCCTAGTCGGTCCTCGGACAACTTCCATCAACACCTCTCCCACCTCGTGCACTGACCTGCCGTCCGTCGTATCCGTTTTCCGTACTTCTTCTCCTTGATGACTTTGTAGAGCACCGGAGTGCCTGTGGAGCCGCTGGGGTCGGTGTCTGCAGCCGTGGCCGCGTTCGCCTGGTTCTTCTGGTCCTTGTCGGCACGCAGCGGTGGCGGATCTTTGGAGCTGGAGGCGCCATCCGAGCCCTCCAGACCTGCAGCCAGTAGCGTCAGGTCAGGTCAGGTCGGTAAGGTGCATTATAAGGGAGCTGGACTGGTCATATCACGGTGCATATGAAGGGTGATGCGATGTAGGTCAAGATTGCTCAGTGTCAAAACCCAAGACAGCAAGAACTGTGCAAGGAGGACACTCGTAGTTAATGTGCTTCTCAGTCCCCACTAGTTTCTCCCGACTCATCGAAATCCTGCGACTAAGTAGGCCCTGAACCCTTCCTCTCCCGTCGCCCCGCCCCCATCACCCACCGAGAGCTGTCTGCAGCACGGTGGCCACGGTAGCGTCGGTCCGGAACACCAGCAGGGTGTCTGCCCAGAGTCGGGGGTGCTCCAGCGGCCAGAGTCCTCCGGCGGCCGCCGGCAGCGGGCCGGCCGGCGGCGCGGCGCGCAGCAGCACGCTCACTCGCTCGCCCTCCAGCAGCAGCCGCAGCACCAGCCGGCGCGTGAAGCCCTGCAGCCGCGGCCGGCAGCCGGCCGGGGCCTCCAGCCGCGCGGCCAGCACGTCACACACGGTGGCCGCCAGCCGGCGCTGGTTGGCCGGGTGGCCGTGGCAGCAGCGCGCCAGCAGCCGCAGCAGCTCCGTCTCCAGGGCGGCGGGACGAGCCGGACGGGCCGTCAGCAGACGCACTAGACTCAGCCAGTAGACGGAGGCCGTATCGGAGGCCAGCCAGTCCCGCACCCGCGGCTCCCAGCAGGCGGCGCTCAGCAGCGACAGCAGCGCCGGCATCTGGGCATGGAGGGGATCGGTGAGTTAGTGACGCTGCACCAGCGGTGGCGGTAGGCCGGACCATACCTAGGAGAATTCGTCAATTAATTAAGCATGTTATTCGCCAACAAACGCAAGTCATCAGTTGCCTTTACCCCCAACTGTCATCAAAAGAAAAGCATTGGACAGTTTCTAATGAACGTAACTATTTGGGATCAAGAAAAAAAAACGCATCGCCCAGGACCTGATCTGCGAATTTGAGGTGTCCTGTGCTGACCTGGGACCCCGCGCTGGCGGCCTGCAGCGTCGCTCCGCCGCCGCCGCAGCTCTGTTTGTCGGTGTCGGTCAGACTCTCGTCCAGCTCCGCCGGCTGCTGATCGGTTACGGCGCTGTCCAGGCCGCCCATCTCGGCACAACAGTCTGCAACGAAACGAAACGTCGAGCCAACGTCGAGCCAGTCCTAGAACGTAAGACACGCAGCCATTCCCAAAATATTAAAAAGAAAGAAATAAATACCAGACGGGGAGGTCAGCAGGTAGGTAGTGCATAGAAGCCTTAGCATCGTCCATATATTGAGGGAGGCGGCAGTACAAGTTAGGTTAGGAACGCATATTCCTGCCCCACTCGCGTCTCCGTCCCATCACAGACAAGCCTCTCGTCCCTCATCTCCCAGCTCCTTGAACCCTCTCCCTATCCCGCCGTTCGCCCGTACCGTGCACGGCCTGGACGAGGACGGCGTGCAGCAGACCGGCGTCCACGGCGTGCGCCACGGCCGCCGGCGCCTGCAGTACGGCCGCCAGAGTGGCCAGCTGGCCGCCGCCCAGCTCCAGACGCTCGGCGGGCAGCAGCCGGGACGCCGCCGCCGCCGCCGCCGCCTCGTCAGTGGCCGCCGCGCCGCCGTGCTTGGCGTCATCGGTGACGGACGCACACGCCTCCGCCTCGCGGTCCTTCCTGAGGGTTGGAACAAGGCGAAGGAACGGGGTTAATACGCAGAAGCTAGATGGAAAGTGGAACAGAAGAATGATTTCGGCAGCCGCGCATCTCAAATCAAACATCAGACAGGCCCAGCCCCATCCGTCCAGGGTGGACTTCTAAGTAAGAAGGCACCAATCACTTGCACTCGTCTAAGATTTATTCATGTCTGAAAATAAGCACCAAACCATGAGGCACAACCCACCTTACCATACACCCTTCAGTTCCGCCCTCCGTCATCCCTGACCTGTCGTCGGTGGCGTTGGCGCCGTCTCCGGGCAGCACCAGCACGCCCATGGTGTGTAGGAGGGGCCGCAGCAGCGCCGGACGCAGGTGGCATAGGGCGCACAGCACCCAGTCGAGGGAGCGCTTCAGTGCAGAGTCGGCAGACAGACGGCTGCACCAGCCGTACACAACACTGCAAAAGGGAACAAGGAACAACGTAAACAGATCAGTCATCATACTGTAGTAGGCACCGGAAACCGTGTGAACAGCCGTACATCAAACTGCGAGCTGCAGCAGCTGGCACGGGGAATAACGAAAACAGACAATAATATTTCGTGTTAGAGATTTCAAGAAAATTTTGTGTTTCGTGTTAACACTCTTTCAACAGCTAACAACAGGTGTCTACTAAAGCTGCGATCAATCGAATACCTAGCATGCTGATAAGTCAACTACACATGATCTTGCTTCTACAGCTAGATGGAGTCGGTCAAATAAGTCTAAGTGACGGCAGCGGTACTCACGTGACTAGATCGGCCGGAATCAGCTGCTGCACCTCCTCGCGCCCCATGTCGGCCACCGTCCAGAGGATGGCCGCTATACAGTGCACCATCACAGGGTGCAGTGGGCCCAGCGGCGGCGACGAATCCTGACGACCGAGAAGCGCGGAAGGCGTTAAGAGGGTGGGCGGTGCACACTCAACGGATGGCTGCTCGTTGACGGCGGCTGATCGGCGACAAAGGTAGAAGAGTAAATCGACAGACTACTGTACGTAATGGGCTTGATATACCGGAGCAGCTAGTCAAACTAATAGAAGTTACTATTAAATGACGACTAGCGACAGCATTAAGTACACTCATAGGACGCATAAATCATCACAGAACGCCTAAATGATCGGTAACAGTTAAAGCAAAACATATCAAATTGAAAATTAAAGGCAAGCACACTGCCCTCTGGTCGCACTCACCGCTCCCAGGGCGCCCTCCCGCAGCCAGGTGAAGAGCTCGAACACCCGGTTACCGATGAACTGATCATCAGTCGTGGCCAGCTGGTAGAGCAGCCGCACGGGCTGCCGTCCTCCGTCAGCGGGCGGCGGGCGGCGCAGCAGCTCCCGCACCAGCCCCAGGCCCAGCTCGGGCTGGTGGCGGCCCAGCAGCAGCAGCAGACGGACGGCGCGCCGGGCGCTCTCGGCCGACCGGGAGGCTGCTGTCAGCAGCGCGCGGCTGCGCTCCAGCAGCCGCGGCGCCGCGCACAGCCGGTCCAGCACCTCCGTGTCGGCGGAGGGCTGCAGCGCGGCGTCCAGCAGACGCAGCCACAGGTGGCTGAGGGGGGAGAGAGCGGTCAGAGATCCGGTGGCTGACAGATGGGCGTCACAGAACGCAGAAAACACAGCAACCTATATTTACAGGTAGTTCATACAGCAACGCAGAAGACAACGTAGGTGGCTGCCGATAGTACACACAAACAACACTGATCAACAAAATGATGCATAAAAAATGATACATAGCCATAAAACAAATGCAAAAGGAATCGAATCGCATCAAACGTTCAACGTTACCAAGTGTAGCCCGTTAGCAGTCAGCTCTCAAATTTTCCATCCCCAGTTCCCGCTGTCTCACTCACCACTCTGCGTTAGCCGCCGCCTGATCGCCGCGCAGTGCCAGCGCGGCGCCGCCGAATGTCGTGGCCGCCATCAGTCGCAGCTGCGACAGGCCCAGGTTGGCCGAGTCGGCCGGCCGGTGCAGGCGCACCGTCACCTCGGTGGCCACTGTCGGCTGCGCCAGCTCGATACCAATGAAGGTGAGGCCGGCGGTCGGTACAGAGGTACAGACGGGCGCCGACGGTCCGCCGCTAGTTACCTCCACGGTCACCGCCGACGGACACGCTGCGGGAGGGAGAGGCATGGTCAGATTGGAAAGGTAGCGGGTCAAACAGGCTGAGAGAGCGGCGAGTAAGACGTTTAGGCTGTGGTGGACAGGGAAGCCGATAGGCACGGGTCACAAACATTTAAAGCAAGTGCGAGATCGTTTTCTAACCTGTAAAAGGACAAATGAGTCTGAAATGTATCATACAGGTGAAAGAAAACTGAGAGCTTGCACGAAGACATCCCAGTATGTAGATTCACTCCCTACGGTACTCCCTACCGTTTCTCCTCCGCCACTGCCCGCTTCATCCCACCTCGCCACCTGTCTGTCCGTCTACTCACTGGCCAGTGAGCTGCAGTGCGGCTGAAGATGCACCTGGTGCAGCAGCACGGCGCACGGCAGACGCACGTGCAGCTCCACTGTGCGCTCCAGCGGCGCGTAAAAGTGGTGCGACCAGGCCGGATTTCGGCTGCGCCGGTGCGGCGCCGTCGGCTGTACGAGCACCTCCGGCTGGAGCGCCATCGGACTGCTGCACGTGATCGTACCTGGAGACGGGAACGGGGGCAGTTAGATGAGGGCGAGCTGGAAAACGATTGTCACCATAGACCGGGAGGAACGGAGTCAACCCAGACACAGGCAGAGGCGGCGAAAGTACTTGTCTGATTAGCCAGTTTGGGTCACACATAGACAAAAGAGACAAACCGTTGCCGGAGAAGCTCACTAAAAGCGAGCACAGCCGTTCATCCGCCAGCAACCTATCGGCTCAACCAATCAACTGTGTCTGTGTTTGATCTTATTACCTCTTGCTCGACGCTACTTCCATCACCCGGTATCCGGTTTTCTGCTCACTCCCCACCTCACCCCCCCCCCCCACTGACTACCGAGTCCTCCCACCTTCCTCCCCTCCCGTCCCCGTTGACTCACTGAGCGGCGCCACATTGATCAGGCCGTCGGCGTCATTGAAGAGGTGCTGCGAGACGGGCGGCGGCGCGGCGCCGGGGCCCGCCGAGCGGCGCATCGTCAGGCCGCCCGACGAGGCCGGCCGCCGCTGCCGCTGGCTCAGGTAGCGCAGCATCAGTCCGGTGACACCGCCAGACGGCGGCTCGGCCACCGGGCGGCAGGAGAGCGCCGCGTTCTCAAACACCGCCTGAGGCAGAACGGGGCATTGTGGAGGTCATCACTAGGCGCTGACGGATTGCCGCAGCCCGTATGTGAACTAAGTCATGGACCACGACACCTGATCTTCAGGTCAGTGACCTACATGGGTCGTAAAACGTCTATGTTTGGTGCGTCAGGTACAGCAGATGGCCAAAAAAGTTTAGCAAAACTAGTAGCATACTGTTTTATTCAATACACATGCTACTAACTGCCTTGATTTTGTGTTGCATTGCTTGCGTCGAGACACATGATTTTGTAGAGCGTGTGTCCTGGCTCGGTGGACCCACCTCGAGGCCTCGGTGTCGAATCATGGACGCCACGCCGCTGGAGCTGGACAGAACCTTCAGGAAGAAGCCGAGCAGCAGCGGCGAGATGCGCAGCGGACTGCCACCGGAGCCTGGCCGAGTACACGATAATGGTAGGGGTCAGCATCATAGTGCAGAGGTCAGCATAGTGCAGATGTCGTACATCGTAAATAGACATCCGGATGATTGACTTAACTAACGGTGTTCTAAAATGATAGCAAACTTTTTCAGTTCAGATAGACGTTGAGTGTTTCACCGCAGCCATATCCAGCCTGGAGCATGTTCTACATGACATCCCAGTGCGCTAGCCGCTGTTCCCAAAAATTCCTCCCCGGTCGAACACCTCTTCCCTCAGCCCCAGCCCTACTCCACCCTCGCCGTACCGCTCACCCCCACCCACTCACGCGTGGCCAGGTAGGTGACTGTGGCACGGACCAGCAGCCGTCCGTCCGAACAGTGTGCCACCAGTGTACCCAGCAGGTCATCCAGAGCGTTCACCAGCGCGGCGCCCGTGGTCTCGCCCTTCGCGCCGCTGCTGGTGGCGCTCTGCGGGGAAGGGCAGATGTTATCGTACCATATTATCGCTACTATGTTACAATGGTGGGTCGCTGAAAAAAAAAGTTCGACCGAGCCTGTTTGTCAGTATGTGAGTGAGTTTGTCCAAGCTTTTTTGGACCTGGAGTCAAAATGGGTGTACCGATCGGGACCAAAGTGGTACCGTTCGACTCGTCTCCGGCGAGGTAAACTTTTGGTGCTGGCGTCGGTTCGCTCAGTGATTCGTGGCACACGCTATTCCGCTTCAAAGTTTCGGTGACACGAATTTTTTTGTCAAGGCTACAGGTCAACCCGAGGTCACGGACAAAGCCACACTGGCGGGACACATCGGTAACACCTTGAACCAGTTTCCAGGGGAGTCACCGTCTACGAGGGGTGCAGGCTGCACGTGCTGTGGGCGGAAAACCGTTTTGACGTGAGGTCCTCTGGCACAAAGAAATTTTGAGCTATCAGCCTCAAAATCGGTTCAATGGTAGTCCCAGGCAAGGCCTTCAAAATAGTGCACATTTGGTTGAAATAAACTATGTGGTGCATGAGCTATGCACGTGCAAGCCGATTGCACCCCTTCGTACGCTGCCACCCCTGCAGGGTAAACGGCAGCTCTAACTGGTTCAAAACTTGCAGGTCATAAGAAGAATACATTGAGTCATGACATTCCGGCGAGATATCAGATAATATCCGAGGGGTGCAAGCTGCGCGTGCGGGGGGCGGATAACGGTTTTGACGAGGGATCCTCTGATCCCAGGAAACGTCGAGCTAGCGACACAAAAGTCGGTACACTGATAGAGCTAGACACACGCTAAAGGGTGCCATGAAAATGACTGCACTGGGGTGCCTGGAACATGAACTATGCACGTGCAGTTAATTCATATCTTACTGTAGGTAGATATCCACACCAATCACGCGTGCTTTCAAGCATTTTTGGGATGTTTCGGTTGGTTTCAGGTTCAGTCCAAACTCAGTCTGGGTTTCGGTGGTTTTGCCCGGTGTGTGCCCTCAGTACCGTTCCTCCAATTCTGGCCCAAGGCAACGCAAGAGCGCTGCCGGCATCTAGTTTTAGAAAGGTAAGTAGCGCAAGAATACTTTATAACTGGATGGGTACTGGGTAGGCACCCCTGTCACTCACCGACGCCTCCTGCGTCTGTCCGGTGCCCTGGTCGCCGGTCCGCTGCTCCTGAGCTGAGGCCGGCGTGGCCGTCACCAGCGCCGCCGAGCCCAGCAGCTGCTCCACGATCGCGGCGTTCTCCAACACTGTCAGCGGGGCAGCAGAGACGAGTGGGGTTCAGAGGCGGGGTATGGAAGCGACGGTAAGAAGTCGGTGAGCGAGGCGACGCGACAATGAGCATACATTCAATGTTCTTAATATCAATTCTGCTCTCCATTAAAAATTTATCGGTCGGGCAGAAGGGGCTAGACCTTTCATAAGCTGCAAGTAGACAATCTGAAATAGGAAGTCGAAAACGCGTTCATGAGAAGCTACGATTATTTCTGAGGGCCAATGTCTGTATCCACCGGATATGAAACAATCTCAGGTATTTTTTTTTTCAACTGGGTTTAGTTCTAAAACCACCCCCAGGCCTAGCACAACTTAAATCTGTCCACATGGCGTTCCTCTCACCTCTATCGACGACCAGCTGAGCCCTGACGGCCTGCCGCGCGGCGGAGCCACCGGAGCCGGAGCTGCCGGAGCCGGCTCCGGCTCCTCCCGAGGAGGCCTTCAGTTCGTCCGTCTGAGGCGGCGACTGGGTCTCCGTCGTCTGCAGACAAAGGATATCGGCGATGTCAGTCACTGATACAGCGATCGCGACCGCTCAACAGTCAACATCCTTTGAGAAGTTTGCAGCCAGAAGGCAAGTAGCACATTAACAGCTACAGTAATGTTTTATCAACATAAATAGCCGTACACTAACATTTATAAAGCAGTGTTACGAAGTCACGTCAAGTCCCGTACAAACAACTTCAAGACTGACATCCCTACCACACCCGATCCACAGAAGAGATATCCGACAGCATACATTCACAGACAGACGGAGCAGACGGCAGACACAGGGCCCAACAGCCCGTCCCTCACCGTCGCGGCGTGCTGCGCCGTCGAGAGCGGCACCAGGACGAGCAGCGAGGCCAGCCTCAGCAGCTCGACCAGCAGCGTCTCGGCCAGCGACTCTGGCGGCGCGCAGTCGGGGCCGCGCGTGGTGCGAGCCTGGCCGGCGGCGGAGAGGTGACGGTGCACGCAGCCCACTGAGGAGGGAGGCGGGGGAGGGAGGGTTAGAGTGGCAGGAGTATTGGAGATGTATTACTCCAATTGCCGGTAGGTCTGTTGAGTGTGAGTGCAGCAACGATAGGCGAGGGATGACTTAGCGTGTGCAAACTTATCAGCCAGCAATCGCAAAATTACAAGACATAAGCAATTACATAATTGATCATTGACACATTTATAAATAAACTATTGACACAGAAGCTGATATACGCACACCATCTCTATGAAGCTTGCCGAACGATGAATCGTATACCCCTCCTGCCCTGGTCCTCCAGCATCAGATCTTCCAACATATTTCACACCTACCTATGACCTGCACCAGGCCGACGATACTGCCGAGCTCCGAGCCCGGATACACCAGCTGCAACATCCTCTGCACGAGCTTGCAGTGAGCGTCCAGCGGAGTACCCGCCTCCGGGAAGCCGGGCGAGTGCGCCGCGATCCAGAGCAGCTCGAGCAGCATGAGTCGCGCGCTGTCCGAGGCCGAGAGGAGGGTGCGCAGCAGGGCGTCGAACCACTGACACACGGTGGCTCCGCACTGCCGGACGGGGGGGGAAGACACGTCACGTGGTGTGTTGGGGGGGGGGGACGGGGTGACACGGGGGGAGACGAGACGATACATGGTGAGGTAGCTCGAGTGTTATGAATCTTATGGGCGTGGAGTAGCTAGGGGGTGACATAACGCAGCTAGAAGCGATGGAGTACCTGGGGGACAAAGCCCTGACATTTTACTATGTAATAGCCAAAACCTAACAACAAGAACTAGTGCCAAGACCGTGTAGCCCAAGCGCGTGTGAAGCAGCACACTGTCTCCCCACACCAGCAGCTGTGGCGGGGCGCGGGCCTCTCACCTCCTGTTGGCCCTGGCGGCCGCTCACTGACTGGGTGAGGAACAGCACCAGCACGTGACCCAGGGGCGAGGCCGCCTGTACCAGCTCGTGACTCTGTGAGGAGCAAGGCGGGGGGTGGTCAGGCACGGCTATACGATAATTCGGACATGGAATCAGTATCGAGTACACCGCAAGAAACTTGGTATTATTTGAGCCAGAAATGAGGTATCGTAAGCATTGTGTTGGTAGAATGTAATTGCACGCATTCACTAAGCCCGAATCTTCCTTCACTCTTGAGAGGTCTGATCGCCGATCAAATTACCACAAGCATATGATTTCTCGCACCCAGCGTAGATACTCAAACAATTGAATATAGACGCAAGAAACCGCAGCCAATTCCGGACAGCTGGTATCCAACCATGTCAATCATCTGAGTGACCAGACTGCACACGCCTGATACTATGCTGTCCGCCTCCCCTACATGCCCTTCTCCCCCTCACTCACATCGAGTGCCAGCTCGGCGGCCCGGGCGGAGGGCGCCTCGGGACTGGCGCGGCCGGTGAGCGCCTGGAAGAGCAGCGACCAGCCGCGCAGTGTGAGCCGGCGCGCGCTGCGTACCGCCTGCAGCAGCAGCGGTGAACTCCGGTGGAAGCCGGCCGTGCCCGGGCAGTCCAGACTGAGCCACAGCGCCAGCAGCGATTCCACCCACTCCGGACATGCCTATAGGGGAGGGGAGGGAGGTTAGGGGTCGGTGAGATGGTCAGACACGACAGAGACAGAGAGAAACGGTCAGTAGAACGGCTAGTTATAGATGCTCATACAAAACGCAGAAAGCTTGCCGAGCAAATAAGTTAGATTGAATTAATCAATAAATATCGGTAAAAATCGAATTTAAAAACTCCGACATCATCAAGCCGACATGGGGTCATATGCTTGTCTGAAACACGGTCTTGCCACATCAAACGAACCCTCATTCCACCCTGATTCCCATCCTCTACTTCAAACCTTTTTCCTAAATCCAGCAGCTCACAGAGCTCCAGCACCGACCACCACCCCGCTCACCGTGTACTGAATGCTGGTCAGGATGGCCGCCACGGCGTCCGCCACCATCTCCTGGCCGTGAGCCGGCTCGTCAGTGGGCGCCGCGGCCGGCGGCTCGGGAGGCGGCGGAGCCACCGTCGGGGGTGAGTAGGTGCTCACCGCGCGCAGAACCTGACGGGGGGCGGTGGGAGGTCAGATGCCAGATGGGAAGGCAAAGGGGCAGCGGATAGTAGGGTGAGTCCTCTCAAATAGCGGATCAGATATGCCCAAAAATGCGTGCAACAATAATCTACTTTAAAATAATTCTACAACAGCGCATACAAAAGGCATTTACACTGCACATCATCACGAAAAATAATTGATGCAGGTTCAAAAATAAGTCGACTCCCGCTGAATGTTTTAAACAGGCACAGCATTGAATTTATTTACGTCATCGTTTCCACGACAGACAGCTGCCGGTACACAACATAAAGTCAGTAATCCTACCGTTTCCCACCGCGCCCCTTTCCTCTCCGCCTGGACGTACCGTGCTGGTGTGCAGGGCGGCCATCTTCCTCAGCCGCAGCTCGGGCCAGGCGGTGAGGCCCACCTCAAGGCGCGCGTCGGAGGCGGCGCTGGACCCGGCCAGCTCTCCTGCGGGCGGACCGGCCGGCGCGCCGCAGCCGCCGGCCGCCTGCAGCATGTCCAGACAGGAGGCGGAGCCGCCGCCGCCGGCCGAGGAACCCCCGCCGCCGCCGCCGCCCCCGCCGCCGCCAGAGTGAGACAGCCAGCTGGAGCCGAGCTTACCCAGACCGGGGCTGAGGGAAGGGGGATGTCAGACGGTGGCGGACAGAGACACGGAGTCAGATCAGGAGTAGAGCTGGATTGCACGCCTTGTCACTTCGCCAAACCTTGATGCCATTCAGTCAGGCGATGCGCAGCTAAACCTTAAAACCTGACATGAATAAGTAAAACGCGATGTGTTTTATGTGAACGCAAAGCGAATCCGTTTTCATGAGCTCAGATGATATTTATGGGCTCAGAGGGAGCCCAAACCCACAGCACACTAACTCACAGAATTGCAAGTGCAGGTCCATCAAACTTATGTAGGACTGGGGAGTGATGTGTTGGGGAGGAGCCCACTAGCTTACAATACGTTTGCCAAGAACCCTGTTAAACTCACACAGAGTTGGAGAGTGACCAGGATCCGCCAGGCGCGGGGATCAGACCCCACTTGACCGCATCGGACGGCAGCGGCGGCTTCTTGTCTCCCAGCGATGCCTCGAAGATGTCCACCACAAAGTCGTCCAGCATCAGCGGGTCGCCGTCATCGTCCGACTCGACCATCGGCGGCAGCAGGCATACGCCTGACGGGGGCGGGGGCGGGGGCATGAGCGGGTGCGGGAGCGGGGACGACTACAAGTCAACACTAACACTCACTGCCGACCTACTAGGCAATCACCAGTGCGAAGACCCTGGGAAATACTAAAGTAATCAGGGTTACGACCGAATCCAAAAGATTCTTAGTTATAACCAGGCAGTGCATGACCAATCAGCACAGTCGTAGTCTTCTCCATCCGGAGCCCTTGTCCACATAAAACCACAGCTCCCATTCCCCTTATAGCCTGCCACCACCTCCACCGCACACGTACCTTCCTGTGACGCGTCCGAGTACAGTTCTCCAGCAGTATCAGCCGTGGTGGCCGGTCCCGCCGCAGACGTGGACGGCACGGCCGGCAGAGACGAGCCGCTGGGACCGGAGCCGGACGTACCGGCCGCCGCGGCCGACAGCGCCGGGAACGGGAAGAAGGACGAGAACGGGGCGCTGCCGCCGTCCGCCGAGAACATGTGCACCTCCAGCTTGTCCGACTGGGCGGGGGGGGGGGGGGTCAGCAGGGTAGGCGCGAGAGCGACAGAGCACTGCTGGATACAACCAAATTCCTTCAATTACCTTGCCACGCTTCAACGTGCATGCATCATTTAAGCCATTTGGCATAAACGAATTTCGGGAATTTGATATACATTATACATCTGCCTTAAAACTAAAACCGCTTTCCGATAACCCCGATTGGAGCATCTGTACCCTAATTCTCCGATGTCTGTAATCGCCCGTGCCAAGCTCAAATGATGGGCGAAGATGATATCCGAAGTCTGAACGCCCAAAGCCACGACAATCTCATCACCATCTTGCTTAACTAACCGAGAGAGCCTGCCCAGCCGGCGGCGGACTCGACGAGTCCTCATCCTCGTCCTCCGGCGTCCCGGAGCCGTCCGAGGAGCCAGCCGAGCTGCCGCCGCCGCTGCCGCCGCCGCCCCCGCCCGCGGACGAGGCGGTGGTAGTACGCGGCGGTGAGGGCGGCGGCTCGGTCGGAGCGCCGCCACCACCGCCACCCCACTGCGCCGGGTGCGCCCGCTCCGCCTGCAGAATCTCCTGGAAAGGGGTAGGGCATACGGAGGGTTAATGTGATGGAAAGGTAGAGGAACAACTGCCAGCTAGAATCTCCTGGAAAGGGGCGAAAAGGGTTGGGGTGATGGTGGAGGAGGGGAATAACTTCCAGCTAGAAGACACAACAGTATAGCCATTGTATATCGATTTGAATACTAAGGCTCCCTAGCGGGACAGCCGAGCGGCTCCGCTGGCCTGTTTCGTACCGCGCTGAGTGTGAGATCGAGGTCGACCAGACAGGATGACCTTCTTGTTTTGCCACGTGTCGAAACCGAGTCTGGCAAGCGAAGGTTTGCCTATCGAACCGCCAGCGCGTTCAATGCCATGCCGCGCGACATTAGGGAGACCCGCATATCGGCGTTCAGAGGGACCGTCAAGAAATACTTGAGCACGGCGCGGCGGTGAACGCACATATATGTACGCACAGGAGCTTTTATTGTGATCTTAGCACTTCCACTTTTGTTTTACATGTTTTAAGTGTCTTTTACCCATATCGTGTCTTTTACCGGTTAAGTATCCTTTGCCCATATTGTCGACGCGAGCACATGAAAAACCAGTGATTGTCTGGATGAGCTTTAAATATATTCTGATTCTGATTCTGATTCCGGGTGAAGATGGAATTGGACAAAAAAGTGATGACTCACGTGACACAAAAACACTAAATTCGCTGCGATCTGTGTGTGAAACTTGAACAGCGATGCGAGCCATGATTCTATCCCCGTTGATAGGAAAAACCGTATGAAGGGCGCCCAACTGACCTGTATGAAGCACTGGACGGTGTGCGCCGTCCACGGGCCGGCCCAGCTGACGGGCTGAGTGGCCGTACCGCTGGCGGCTCGCAGCAGCAGCTCCAGCTGAGTAGCGGTGACCACCTCGCAGAGTCGGAGAGCCGGCCGGGCCGCCGCCGCCACCCACGACACCACCTAGTGGATGGACGGACCGTCAGTGAGGTGCGTGACGAAAGACGTGCACAGGGCACAGGACAGGCGCCGGTGGTGGTTAAAGGCTGCCAACACTACATTCACAACCACTCGAGTTTTACACCTTCGGCTTTAAATAGTGAAAAACGTCAACTCATGCCATTGACATTTGTCAAGAGGATATGCTTGGCTCGTTGTCTGGCAAGCCAACATCAAATTCCCTCCTCTCACTTAAACAACCATACCTCCTGGCCACACGTAACGACTTTTCAACCACGCATTCATTTTATCCCCTCAGCACCTTTCACTATCATCCATCAGCTGAGCATCCCTTTTATTATCCCCCTCTGTCGCCACTGCGGACCGTTCAACCCCACAGTCCACCACCCCGTACCTTGCAGCCGGTCATCATCATATCTGGCGATACGAACAGCTGCGGCTCCAGCAGTCGCTCCATCAGCAGCCGGACAACGCGCAGCGCCACGTCCCGGCTGACGGTGGGCGCCGGCTCGGCGGCCCCTCCGCCGGAGCCGGAGGCCGCCGAGGCGCCGCCCGAGCCGCCCCCGCTGCTGGAACACTCCTGGCGGGGGTCGGCACACGAGCCCGACTGGGGAGCGGGAGGAGGGTTAATTGGAGACCGAAGGGGATGCAAGAAGCTCACGACTCGCGTTTAATTGTAAACCAATTATCTAAGTGTTGATCTATTTTATTCTGGTCTGTATGGGGTCAAGTGCGGGTTGTGAGGTGGCGTACCTTGTGGTATTTGAATTGTTTCTTCTTCAGAAGGTCCGACTTTGGCGAGCTGGTGCTGTGCACCAGAAAACCGATCAGGTTGCTGTTGGCCAAACTCTGAAATGGAAAAACCAGGGCAGCGCCGATTATTAACAGAGCCAGATGATCCGAAGATTAGCGGTTAACGATCATCGTGATCAAAAGTTAATAAAAAGTACAGTGATATTACAGGCTCGGGTAAACATCTTTCTTTTGTAATGATGGTGGCATGACAATATCAAATAGATGTGATCGACATCGATAGATCGAGTAGAAACGAGTAGATAAGCCCTAATCGAAGTCACCGCGACACAAGTCACGCCAGTCACACCAAGTCCCTGGAAGAGTTCAGCGCACGCACCTTCCCCATGGTGAGTTTCTTCACGTTCAGTAGTTCGTCTATCTGCTTGTGGTTCTTGAGTCGGGTGAGCAGCCGGCGGCGGTAGCCCTTGTTGCCGCGTCCCGAGGCTGAGCTACTGCTGGACCGGAGCAGCGATCGCTCACCGGCCAGGAACCGCCAACGGCCTGAGGTTATACGGGCAGGGGTCAGTATAGGGCGGACAGGGACAAACAGGACGGTCAGGAACGCCACCGACCTGGAGTTACATGGGCAGGGGTCAGCACAGGACGGCCAGGAACCGCCACCGGCCTGGGGTTACATGGGCAGGGGTCAGCACAGGACGGACAGAAACCGCCACCGACCTGGGCTGCCGTACAAAGGAAGAAAGCCGTAAGCGCCACTTTTACCGAAAATGAGTTATTGGTATCATTGGAATCGTCATGTTATTCTGCATCTAACCATATACATTACACAGATATTAAATGATTTTATACCAAGTTATACAAGAATAAAATATTTCAAAATAACCTTATGTCACATAAAGCATTTTATAATACTGGCAAATAAACGTATCTTTGACAAAAAAACGTATGATCAACGAAAAATCGGCTAAAACTCGGAGTAACCATGGATAAAAGACGCAAGTGCTCAGTTACGTTTATTTGCCACCATACATTGTCAACATGGTACAACGGAAAATAAACTTACAGATGGATATACGTTTATTTGCCTTGGTAGAAACCGAAAAAATGCACTTACGTTTATCTTCCATTCTGGAAAGGATTGTCCGACAATTTCGGCCAGCCGTATGTGGGCGTATACGTTTATTTTCCTGGTCACCCTGCCGAATTTCTAATGGCAAAAAGACGTACGATGGACTTACGGTTTTTATCCATTGTCAGTATACCCGTCCCCAAGCAAAATGGCAAGCTCGATGGACATACGTTTATTTGTACTGACTCACAGTCTGCCCTGGCTGCACTGAGAGAGGGGCCTTCGGCCCAGAGGACGGCCAAGGGGGCGGAGATATGGAGCCGCCTGCTGGAAATCGCTGCACCGGACCGCCACGTGACGCTGCAGTGGGTCCCCTCCCATTGTGGGATCCCAGGCAACGAGGCGGTGGACGTGCTGGCGGGAGAGGCGGCGGCGCTGGAACAAGAAATCGCCTCCATCGACGTCAACACCATCTACAAGGCTGCGGTCCGTCTACTGTCTAGCCAGGGACCGGGCGCCAGGGACAGACCGTCATACCCGGACCCGACACGCAGAGCGGCGACCGGCTGGTACCGTGAGCTGATGGGTACGAGATACCTGCCCCCAATCTCCAACCTGGATCGGCGATCAGCCATCGATGTCCACCAGATCCGGACTGGCCACTGGAGTGGATCGACCCAGTTCCTGCACTCCATCGGCCGGAGCCCCTCAGCCGCCTGCGCCCAATGCCGGGACCTGCTATGCGAGGCCGCCCGGTGCCCGCTGTGCGGCGAAGAGGCGGACACCCCCCGGCACATCCTGCTCACGTGCCCGGGCCTGATGGGTGTTCGCCTCAGAATCCCGGCCGTAAGGAACATCTTACCAACACCCGACGAGGTCTGGCGCAGTGACGTGGTGGCGGCCCTGGTGGCCGCCTTCAGGGCCCTCCAGAGCCGATGAGGCTACGCCGCGGGGCCACCCGCAGCCGGAGGGAAAATCAACAACAATCAACAACAACAGGAGTGTATGCCTCCTGTCGGCACACGGTGCACCGGCCCGCCGCGCAATCGGTGTCGGGGCACTGGCAGCACTCCACGGTAGAGTTCCATACGATCCAGTGCAGGCTCTGGCGGGGCCCCGACCAGTAGCTCGCACAGAGCTGGTGAACGTCTTCGGCTAAAGAGCGGTCCTCCTCCGCCATCGGCGCGGCGGTGGCAATCGGTCCCGGGTACCAGCCGTCCGGCCAGGCGGCGACGGCGCGGTCGCATGCTATTCTGATAACCGCGCGGTGGGCGGTGCCGACATCCACCTGGACCGCTGCTTGGGGAGCGTCGCCGCCTCCTTGGCGACCTGGTCGGCGCGCTGATTCCCGTCGATGCTGCAGCGGGACGGCACCCACTGCAGGTGGATGTGATGGGGCGGGACGACCAGTGCTGCCAAACCCATCCATACGACGGTACCCAGCGGGGACTTTTGGGTCACCCCCCAACCCCCTCCCGGAGGGCCGCGAGTGCTGCCTGGGAGTCCGTACAAAAAAAAAACTGTTGGAAGATTCGCATGCTGCGTATGGTCTCGCTCGCATGTGGTCCAGGGCTGAGCGGAGCGCGGCCAGCTCCGTCCTGAAGCTGGAGAAGACATGGCCGGCCGGGGAGCTCAGCTGTTGTTGTTTGTCTCTCTGCGGCCCAAAGAGGGGTAGCCAATCGGCTCTGAAGGGAGACGAAGGCGGCCCCCCAAAGCCGCCACCACGTCGGCGCTACGCAGCTCCTCGGTCGTCGGGTGGTTTGTTCCCAGCACGCAAAACCGCAGGTCATGAGGGTGATGACTGATGCACCTCAGTAGCACGTGCGCCAGGGTGTCCGCCTCTTCAAGACAGATGCTGCATCTGGCCGCGGTGCATCTTTCATCTTCGCACCTGGCGCAGGCGGTAGTGGGACTTTTGACGATTTTGGGTAAACACTGTTGGGACCTGGTTCAGTGCCCGGCGCGGAGCTGGTGGACGTCGACGGGAGCGCGGCTCGTCAGTCGTCCGGCCAGTCCACGAACACTCCAGCTCCTCCGCAGTGGACTCCAGCGTCCGCCGAACCGTCCGTCCACACCCAGGTGGCTCGTTGGAGAAGAAAGATCAGAAGTCGCCGCGCCGCCCGGCGCAGACCATCGGCCGAGGCTCCCAGTCGCAGAATCTCGATGTCCAGGCCGAATGTAACGTGGGGACAGGCAGTCACCTCCCACGGCGGTGAGCGGGTTGGCTGCAGGGTGACTGAACGGTGGGACGATCCCAGCGGCCCGTCACGCATCGCACACGGCCTCGCACCAGTCCGTCACGAATTTCAGCCGGTGTCGCCCCTCCGCCTCCGCGGCTGACCTGAGCGGGTCATTTCGATTAGCACGTATGCCTTGGCGAGGAGCTTGGCCTCTAAAACAGCCCGGCGGGCGGCCACCGGCATCAGCCCGGTTTCCGTCATCACAACGTGAACCGGGGTGGACAGGGGGCAGCCGGTTATGGTACGGACCACCGCCTACCCTGCAACGATGCTTCGATACACAACGGGGTGGAGCAGTCAAGTACGCAGTCAGCCACTCCTAAGGACAGGCGAGGAGGTGGAACTCACACAATTAAGTGTGACTGTGACACGATAGCGTCCCGTCAGCATGTCGTATCCGCCGGCGGCACCGTATTACAGGTACAGGTCTCGCGGGTTTTAACGGTAGGTTTTGCAGTTTGCACCTAGAAAATTTAGTGTACTTCAGGCTATACATTCGTCGCCTATAAGTGTTGAAGATGCGATCGACTTGTTGGTTCACAAGCCGGCCATGATCGTGAAATAGCTTCATCGTAGTTCGATTAGTTTCTGAGATATAACCGGAAATGTAAAAGTGCAAACCTACCGCTTAATTTCGCGAGAGCCGTACCTTCGAGCACTAAAGAGAAGGCAATCTCCTCCGGATCTTTACCCGTATGCTGCACAAGAAAATCGACGAGCCATGCAAGAATCTGCTGGGGCTGATCTCCCGCCACAGACTTCTTGCTTGCTCTGCAGAACAGAGCCAAGACAACAGTGCGGTACATCCTGAGCTAGAAGGAAAGCGACGCTTCTGTTTTGACCAAGGCTGAGCGGTCGAGATTTTCGGTAACTCGACTCCGGCTCCCAAAATCGACTCCAACTCCGACTTCGTGAAGAACTGTAGACTCCGACCAACTCCTACTCAAACTCCGACCCCGACTCCGCATCCCTGCGTGTCGCTGTCCAGGCAATGAATTATGCAGAGTCGAAGTCGCGACTCCGACTCCGGCTTCCAAAGTTGCTCCGATCCCGACTCCAACTCCTGTCAGAATTGTTGACTTCGACTGACCCCGACTCTGACTCCGTTTTTACACTCATTTGCCGCATTATTTTACGCAGTTGCCCCGGATTCATGTGTAGGTACTTAATACGCTTTTCATTCATTCATTCTTTCCTTTTCATTCATTTCATTCATTTTCTGGTACGACATACGGCTATTTTATTGTCACTTTATCTCGAATTCGGCTGAAATGACAAAGGGCAGAAAGGCGTATCGTGCACTTACGCTTTTTGGCCGGTCATTGAGTAGGAAGACGGAGGTTAGTATCAAAAACAAAAAGACGTAAGTCACATCATACGTCTTTTTGCCACTTTTTCTCGGCCCATGGTGACCAAGGTAAATAAGCGTATCCGCCATCCGTGAGATTCAGGCTTGACATACGTTTATTTGACTTGACAGATGCACCTAAATGTTGACTTGTTGACTAAGGAAAAAAACATTTATTGAAATATAGCAAAAAGTATTCAATTTTGAGGGAAATAAAGCATATCAGTAGGTTGCTGATAAAGAAAGCATCATTTCTATACCTAATTTTACAATAAACATCCACTCTGTAAGAGTGTATTAAATGAAAACCGAAAAAGTGCTCTCCTGTAAAATTTGGTAAATGGCGCTTACGGTTTTCTTCCTTTGGACGGCAGTGGGGTTATGCGGGCCGTGGTCAGCACAGGACGGACAGGAACCGCCACCGACCTGGAGTTACATGGGCAGGGGTCAGCACGGGACAGACAGCCGAAGCAAGTAATCAAGAAGTAAGTCGGCACAGACAGCGATACAAGATACACATGTTTTATTCTTATACTTATTTGTCGATGATTTAAATACAATGATACGCAACCTTTTGGGTTCACGTTCAGGCAAGCTGTGTAATTGGAAATAGTTTATAATTTATATCATCCTTCGCCACTAAATTGGGTCACACTTTACCTCCCACCCCACCCCACGCCTCTGCCCCCGCCACTGACTGGAGTCTCGCTGGTCGAGTCCCTCGATGAGCGTCGACAGGTAGAGCAGCAGCCACTCCACCAGTTCCAGCTCGGGTACTGGTGCGGCCAGGTGTTCGCAAAGAGCACCCAGCAGCGCCTCCAGCAGACAGCGAGACTGGTGCCGAGAGCGGGACAGCGTCCGCTGGCCCAGGTACGTCAGCAGGATGAACAGCCTGCCGGGGAGGTCGGCAGAGGTCAGAAGAGTGGTCATTTCACTCGGAGAGGTAGGGAAAAGGTGAGATCGGCCCAGCTTTGCTCATTGGGATGGGAGGCATCAGGCAAGGTATATAGTAAAAACAGATATGGGAATTAGGTACACGTCAATATCATTAGTAGTTCAGCTCATTACAAATTATGAATCCCCTGAGAATGGATTTAGTACAAGACCCCAGGCGTTCCTGTATTTCCCACGCACATATCGGGCCGCCGTTGTCGATTCATGGTCTCACTCCTCTAACTCAACATCCTTCCTCGCCCACCGCACTCCCCTCCTCCCGAAGCAGCGTAGCAGCGTACTGACTATAACTCACCTCCGTTTACAGAAGAGCCGGTCCTCCGTGTGCGCGTACATCCTACAGAACGTATCGGCCACCAGGCCGCCCCACCAGGCCTGCTGTCCGGCCGCTGTCAGCAGCAGTGTGCCGGCCGCCAGCTGCACGCGCGGACCGCCGTGCACACAGAGCTCCTCAAACAGCCGCAGACACAGCGGCGGAGTGAGCGTGGCCAGCGGCGGCGCGGCACTCGGCGACGAGCGGCCCGTCACCGACAGCGCCAGCAGCGACTCGAGGAGGTGGTCGGCCAGACGGCGGAGCTGGGAGGTGCCGATGTGTCGCAGCTGGCCGGCGGCGGCGGCGGCCGACGGCAGACGGGGCCGGCAGTACTGACGCAGCCGGCGCAGCAGGGCCAGCACGACAGAGGCCTGCTGGTGCAGCGCCACGCACTCCTGAGGGGTTGAGGGCGGGGTCAGCGGGGAGCGGCGACACGGCTCGAGGTGCCCCGAGATGATTATGTATTATGGGTTGGGGATTGGGACATCCGGGATGCAGAAGTCACGGCGACCAGAACTTCTCAGTGATGAGACAGTTAAACGACTGTACAGATGTGAACACCACACGACATTACTCGTATTCAATTAAGGATACTGATGAATAACGCATGAATAACGCATGAATAACTCCAGGCTTATCGTTTTTTCACTTTTTATAATCGAAACAACATTCAAATCCTACATGCAGTTCACCCCACTGCCCATTCCGGAAGAATCGATAACCGCACAGCACGATATACCAGCAACCAATCGTCTTATCTCCCAGCACTCACCTAGCCTCACCTCACCACACACTCCACCCACCCACACATCCTCGTCCCTCCTCACCTGGTACGCCGCCGGCACCTTATCGAGCGCAGCGCAGGCCAGCGATCGTCCAGCGCCGTCCGCCAGCTCGTCGGCACTGGGCGCTACCTGAAGTAGCAGTCTGCGCAGCCGCTCGCAGGCCAGACTGTACTGACAGTGTACCTCCTGGTGCAGGGTGGTGAGCAGGCCCAGCTCCGTCTGAAAGGCGGGAGAAGGCGTTAGACTCGGCGAGCGGCAGGTAAACAAATCGTGAACGCAGATATAACACTAACAGTTTTGATGAGGATGATAAAAAACTTCAGGAAAACAGACAGCCGGAAAAACATATACTGAAGTTCTTGGAGGAGTCTGATGAGCCCTTCAAAACATAATACCCTACCCCTCACTCCTGGTTCCATAGCTACCAACCAATCACAATCCACTACATGTCACCTTCTCTCAAACGCCCTCTTCTTTTTCCTAAGCCTATCAGCCACCCCACGCCTGTCTCTCCAGCCTACCTTCCTCAGCCGTCCGATCTCACCTGTGCCTGTTGCCGGGTGATGACGCGGACCTTGTTGGTGGGATCGGCCACTTGCCACGGCATCACCACCGTGTGTCCATAGAGCAGCGCCATCGGCATCCGGCAGCGTGTCGTCGTCATCCCGTACCGGGCGATGGTCGTCATCTGTGAGAGAGCACAGTCTCACTGCACGGCTTACAGAAATCTCACGGGAAGGTCTCCGCGTTGGGGACACAAAAAAAGTCTTAGGTGTGGCTTCCATGTGGACCAGGACGCATCGGAGCACGCTCTTAGCCAGCAGTGGTGGGTGAACACTGAACACAGAACACGATGAAAAAAGGTTGTGTTGAGTGAAGCGATAGGTAACCTCTGCTTTACCTCACTCGGCAACGTATTGCGCTGGTGTTCCATAAATGAGCAGAGTTAGTACCAAAACGACATACACTCCAAATTGCTGCATGGTCTTCCTAACATCGATTGTCTCAAACAACGGCCTACACGACACAGCGCTCGCACACTAATCCGACCACCGGGAGTGTTGAGACCCACCTTGAGGTATCGGCAGACGGGCGGCGGCTCCAGGCCGGTCATCACCAGCCGCCGGTAGCCGATGTCGGAGGCCACCACCAGCCGCTGACCGTCCGACTCCTCGCGCTCCGTCCACACGTCCACCGAGAGGGACAGCAGGTCCGGGCACGACGGGATGATGACGTCTGAGGGAGGGCGGCAGGGTCACACACTCGTATATAGAGGGGGACAGCAGGTCCGGGCACGACGGGATGATGACGTCTGAGGGAGGGCGGCATGTTAAGTCACATACACGTCAACTGGGACTCGGATAGAGACGCCAGAACAGATTCTAGCAGACACCAGCAGAACATATGGCAACATTGCAGAACTTCGTATCAGTCGAGACTGTCATTAAGCTTCCCCGGGCACACCCCAGCGCCCCCTCTCCCTGCGTCGGGCCGCGACTCACCAGTCAGCAATATGGGTGCGCCAAAGTCGATGACGACGAAGCGCCGCGCGCCGCTGTGCATGCGGTCGATGACCAGTGTGTGGTGGGCGGGCGGCGCGAGCAGATGGTGCCATGGCGACAGCAACACCGACAGCATCGGGTCCTGGTGGGAGGACCGAGCGTCAGAGGGCGGTAGCAGGGAGCCAACAGCAACACAGACAGAATCGGGTCCTGGGGGACATATAGGTAGGGCGTCGCATTGTCAGGGTAGTCAGTCTGGGATCGGCAGTGCGGGACTGATGAACCTCACAATGGCGCAGAAGATTGTTAACGTGACCAAGGTGCGAGGTAAAAACTAAAAAAAAAAAATGCACTGGTGGTGGACGGTTTCAAGACGTGTGTCTAAAGTTATGACAGATCTATTCGTACTTCTTATTTGGAGCTTGAAGTACATACTCAAAGCAACATAGCAAAATAATAAAAAAGAGGAAGACTTCAATTGTCTGAATCTAATGAAACATATCTCTAACGTCGTCACCGCTCACCGTGAGCTGCTGGCTGGGGTCGCCGGGCGCCGTTTGGGCCGTCTGCGCTGCCGGAGCCGGCGGCGGCGGCGGAGGCGACGGCGGCGGCTCGTCCGGTGCCGCCAGCGAGTCCTCCAGCTGCTCAGTCAGCCTCTTGGCGCCGGCTACCTCCTGACTGACGTGCTGAAGGATATCCAACAGGTGGCCGGTCTCCTGATCAGGTTTCTGAGTCATCAGCGCGCGCAGTTCAGCCGCCTTCTTCTCGACATCAGCGATGGCCTCCTCGAGTCGTGCCGTGCTTAGCACGTCCCTCTGGCCGGCCAGTTGCTGACTGGGGCCGAACAGACGCGCAGACACCGGCCCCGCCTGCCACTCGAGTCGGGTCGAATCAGATGTAGCGTGACACGTGTAGTGCAGCGGTTCCACCTCAATCAGACCCCGCAGCTGTTCGTCGCTGGCCAGAGCTGACCAGACTCCGGCGCGTGTGGTTGAAGGGGCGCCCAGTAGGTCACGCAGGTCCGGGTCACCGGTGGAGTGGTGTGTCGTCTCGGTGCCAGTTAGCGTCGAAGAGACTGTGCTCGAGGAGGAAGTGCCGCTCACATCAGACGCGAAGGGCGCCTCCAAGTCGAACAGTTCTTCCTCGAGTGGCGTGCCGTGAAGACCAAACAGAGTCCGTAGCACGTCATGGAGACGGTCTGCCCGTGCAGACAGCTGGCGAGTTACCTGAGCGAGCAGGGCCAGCAGCGCTGAGGCAGCCGCCAATGGGATCAGACCGCGTACGTGATTGAGAAGCACGAAGAACCAGTTGAGCGCGCCGGGAGATTGGAACCCGGGCGTGCGCGGGATAAACTCAATGAGCGCCTCGCACAGGGCGCTCACGAACCCGGGACCGCGACTTGCTTCGATACACATGACGATCAGCCGAGAGCACTTGTGCGCCACCGGCCGGGATCCGTACAGGTAGCAGGCGGTCAGTAGCGGCCGCAGTCGCTCCTGTACAGCCGTGACCAGCGGCGAGCCAGTCTCGGGAGTCGTGCTGTGCATCAGCTTCAGCGCTGCCACCCAGAGTAGCACGTCCAGAGACACGTTCTGACAGAACAGCGGGTCATCTAGCTCTGCGCGACGGCAGGCTGCCTCCAGCAGACTCTCGTGGTAGTCACTCTGCTCCAGCATCGCCGTCCTCTGCAGACGCTGGTGAGGTACCGTGGAGGACTTGACGCGACGCACGGTGACGCTGACTTCCTGGAAGCACTCACAGCCGGTGAGGTGGTCAGCTTTGACGCCAGCAGCGGCCAGCTTGTCCACAGTGAGCGGCACAGAGCTGAGCACTGCACTCTGCAGGTCGGGCAGGAACGAGGCGCCCGATGTTGACTCGCGGTCGGCCGGCGCGCAGGATAGGCGAATGCTGAAAGTGCGGTGGTGGGCGCGGAGTAGTTCAGTGGAGGTGAATGTCACGGTACCGCCCTGACCGGACATGTCCAGACACGAGCGCAGGTCTACCGGGCCACACAGCACCTCTCCGTCCCCGGCTGACGAGGGGTCCGCCTCCGCGCCCGCCCCTCCACCAGCACCGGACTCGGCACCAGCCGCGGCGGCCGTCGGTGGGCGGGGCAGCGCGCTACACCGCACCAGACTCGCCTCTACCGCCGGCATGGTGGCACAGAGCGGCTGCAGCACGAACCGAAAGTCCACGTGCGCCACGGGCACAGAGCGCGGCAGTGTGATCTCAAACACGTGCTGTTTCCAGGCTGGTCCGTCGTTCAGCAGGCGCCAGGTGCGCGTGTGGTGTTTGTCCGACTGGAGGTGCCGCGGGTGACGGCGCTGCTTCTGCGCCTGCTGGATCTCTGTCCAGCAGGGCGGAACCACAGCCGAAAACAGCGGCGTCAGTGTCTCCAGTCGGATCAGCTCGTGGGCGCGCTCCAGGGCGGCGGCTGTCAGCGGCGCCTGGGTGACCAGGTCGGCACCTGGCGGCGGCGGCTGCTCGGCACGCCGGGCCGCCAGAGGGCCGGCCGCGCCGCCCGGTACACCGTCGCCCAGCGCCGCCTCGTCACCGTCCCCACGGCCGAGCGGCAGGAACTTGAGCTCTCCGGCGTCCGTGCACGCGATCAGACACTCGAGGCTGTTGCAGAAGGTGGCGGCGAAGCAGCCGGAGCCGGCCGGCAGCAGGGTGGCCAGCGTCTGCAGCGAGGAGGCGCTCAGCAGCTGCAGCTCGCCGTTGCTGAGCAGCACGGCCAGCTGGCCGTCGGCGGCACCCCGCTCGGACGGGTCCTCCTCGGGGCTGGCACACAGCTCGCTGGGCAGCACGGTGACGGCCGTCGGGTGCGGCTCCCCGGCGACATACTCCCGCTGAGCCACCGGCCGTACCGACAGGGTCAGCACGCGGCCCTCGGGCTCCAGGTCGTAGAGTAGCAGGGCGCCGCCGCCGCCGGAGGCCGGTCGGACCGTGGAGCTGCTGACGACGTCCGGCTGGGACGCGGCCGGCGGCGGCGGCTCGGCTGCAGCCACCACCACCAGCTGCGCTCCATCGGCAGACGGCAGCAGCGCAGTCACCGACAGCAGGCCCTCGGCCATCTCCGCCGGCAGTGACACGCACTGCAGCAACACCGGCTTGGGGGCGCGCCGCGCCGGCTCGGCGGCTGTCGGCGGGGGCGGCGGCGGCGGCGGCGGCGGGGGAGGAGACTCGGGCGCCGCGTCGCCGTCTGCCGACCACGTCTCCTCCTTGTTCATCAGGAACTTCATGACCGTGTCGGAGACCTCTGGGTCCTTGCCCGCGGCGCTGACAGTCAGGCTGGCCGGCTCGTCGGGCGCGGCCGGCGCGGTGGTCGGTTCGGAGCTCGGCGGAGGCACGCTCATCTTCTTGGTGTGCCCGCTGCCCGAGTGGGTGAAGAGCGCCGGGTCGGCCGGTCGGCAACTGCCCGACGGTACCGCCTGCGGGGTGAGACGCTAGGTCAGTGCCGTATGCAACACTCGCCCACAGACTTAACCGAGACAACGTGTATTGAGTAGCGAGTAGCCTTAAAAGGCTGCTTTGACAACACCACACAAGCAAAGGAACATAAACGGTATTTTCATCAGAAATCGATCTCGATAGATTCATACAGCATCACATATACACCTCAGACCACCCAGTAAAATCGCAAAGGACGTAATATGCGATCGTTCCAACACCAGAGCCAGTCCAATGCCCCTATCAGCTAGCAGTGACTCGCATACCCCCGAGTTCCAGCCGCCGCCCCAATACAGCACAAAGTGCCGTTTACGACCGGCGCGGCGCCAACCAGCTGACCCCGTTATCGATCACATCCAAAGTCGTTCCGCGAACCAGTCCAGTCACATCTACCAACTCAGCACTCACGAAAGGCCGCGCCGCGTACCCATCAACAGCCTGCCTAATAACAACCGACAAATCTATAGTTCATAACGTGCAACCCTTTCGATCAGGACCGTTCAGCACTCGTCCTCGCCCCAGCTGTAGCAAAATGACTGGCAAGGTTATCGGCACCACCAGCCCTTTCCGTTTACAGACACCTAAGCGAAGTCGCCGTCTCCGACATACCTGTTGTTTGATGTCGTAGACTAGCAACACGGGCCAGTGTTCAGAAGTGCCACCGCTCGCACCGTCCGAGGTCGCATTATCCAAACCGTCGGGCGGTGATGAGGTGCCGCTCTATGGAAATGAGAACAAATGAAGCTATATGAGCAAATATTGAAGCTATACAGAACAAAACTTTTTAAACTAACAGTCAACGGAGATGTAAGTGAAATAGCGACTATACGAATCAACAAAGAAAGAAACTTTTACCGCGCTATGAACGACAATTCAATATAAGACGTTATTTTCTATATTTTTACCATGGAAAGATAGCAACTCCTTCCCAGAAAACTGACCAACATGCATCCTAGTCACCAATCGCTATCCGCCCACCTTTTCCGCTGGTCGCTGCGGTCGCGGCCGGAGCGGCCGGCGCAGGCTGACCCCCGCCACCAGACAGGGCCGCAGAGGCTCACCCACGGGCAGGGCGGGGGGCGGCGCCAGCAGACACAGCGCTCCGAGCTCCACCGGCGGCGCGGCAGGCGTCTCAGCCTCCACCGCGGCCGGGTCGGCACCGTCACCGTCCGTCCCGTTAGCAGCCGTCACACCGGCCGTCACAGCCGCCGTCACAGGCGTCACGTCACCCGTCCCAGACATAGCGTCACTGTGCCGCACAATCGTCTCATCAGACGGATCGACCCGAAAGGTGACCTCCCGCTGGAGGGTGGCGGCGGCGCTCCACACGGCAATGTGTCCGCGCCGGGTGCCCGTGGCAGCCAGATGGCCGCAGGAGGAGGCGGCCAGCACACAGATGGGGTCGGACGGCTCGGAGCCCTGCCACTGAGCCGGCTCGGTGCTCTCCGTGACGCTCAGAGCCACGTTCTCCGTGTGCTCGCCCTGGGAACACGAGCGAGAGAGGTGCGGACGTGAGGGGGACATACGAGTATGCGTACCGCCTGATAGCGACATGTCTGACCTGATGACCAAGCACAAGTATGAAATTCCAGCCTGCATCCTATAACAGAGCCCATTTCATATTGGTTCTAAAAATGGCAATACAAGGAATGGCATTAACAACATTAATTACATTGCCACTATATAGCAATACAATGATAGGACCTGCAAGCGTTTATCAGCATCTCTATGACGATCAAATTAGATGGGAAAAGTCCAACATAACTTGAACATAATTAGATCGGCTCCCGTCGTTACCGTTACGAACTGCATAAAACGGGCGTCCCCGATTACTACCTTATCTTGAATTATCATGAGACCAGCGTTCATCCCTACCTTGACGAACGGACAGGAGGGCGAGTGCCGCTCGTGCTCGGACCACGGCTCGTCGGTCGGCTCCCAGCAGACCAGACAAGCCGTGCAGGTGAAACACATGGCCATGTCGTCTCCGGACTGGTTCGGGTGGTGGTAGAAGCCCGCCTGGGCCATCTGCTCCGGCAGCGCCCACCTGACGGAGCACGAAGGACGGCGGAGCGGTTATACGGGGTATGTGGGCCGGGGAGAGCGCATAAAGCAGCCCACACATCACAGGTTTAAGGGGATGTGGTGGACACTGAGGCAGGCTGCCGCTCCAGGCTCTAGAAAGTTAGGAACTAGAAAAAAAAAATCCTGCACTATCGCAGATCACAGTACGATTCTTTCGAGCAGACTCCATCTAACAAAATATCGGAGTTTCATGTGAGTTTAACTATGCATGAACTAGCACGCCACATCTGCTCGTCCGGCCACCACACAAAGTTCGGCCGGGTACCCCGACTGACTTGTAGTGCATGTGCGGCCAGCGGCTGAAGGTCTGCCGTCGCGCTGCCTCGCTGAACATGCGGCGTCGCTCCGGAACCCCGGAGCCGGAGCCGGGCCCGGAGCCGGACAGCGTCAGGTGGAGACGCTCCACGGCGGCGGCCGCGTGTGAGAGAGCAGGAACGTGGCGGTCCGTCCGAGACAGTTCGCTGAGCAGAGCCGAGAACGCCGCGCGGAGACAGCCCAGCGGGAGTTCCAGGCACACGGTGCTCCACTGGGAACACAGGAACACATACGGTAACACAGGAGACAGCCCGGCGGGAGTTTCAGGCACACGGTGCTCCACTGTGGAACAGGAACACATAGGATGACAAAGGAGACAGCTGGGCGGGAGCTCCAGGCACACGGTGCTCCACTGTGGAACAGGGAACACACACGGTAACACAGGCGGAGACAGCTGAGCGGGAGCTCCTGGCATATGGTGCTCCACAAGGAACACAGGCGGAGACAGCCCAAGCAAACTGTGCGTCATTGTGGAACACGGAAACACACACGACACGTCGAGCCCCATTCGAATCCTATCAATCGAGGTGCTCATCCGTACCGCCTCCAGCAAGGTCATATCCCACCATCTCATCCTCCCCTCCCCCCCCCCCCAGCTGCGACATTCTCTATGCACCTTGGCGGCCTTCAGGTTGTCGGCGATGCTGTCCATGTTCCTGGCGTCCACCTGACTCTGCAGCAGCTGCTGGACACGTTGTACCGAATCCACATCGTCCCCGAACGGAGGGGAGCTGGAGGTGAGCGCCGACAGCTCGACGGTGGTGAACGCGTGCAGCACAGACACCGCCTGACGACGGAGGGAGAGAGGTTAGCTCCTGAATAACGGCATTACTAATAACAGACATCCAACAGCTATGGACTAAAGAGCATACCGTTTAAAGTGGAATATATTTCCGTTAGTAGAGCTGCATGAAAGTAGAAGTATTTTTATGTGAATAGATGTGGATGGATTTATGTACCTATATACGATCAATACGACTATATATTCAAACTACGACTATATATATATATATTCAAACTATATACGATCAATCAGGTATTGAGTTCAATGTAATTTCTCCAAAACAAAAACTTGACATTCTGATTTACGGTGAGACTCTGGACGATGAGAGCGGCAGCGTAGTCGCACATCTCTTTCAAAAATTCATTTTAAAATCGAACCGATTTACAGCTCACTGAACAGTACGACATTGACCTAGGGGATCAGGCCGCGGTTGGTCGTGGCGCTCCGGGCTGACCGTGCGGTGGCTCGCGCACGCTGCTCTACTGCTCGGTGTCTGTCGTGGCGGCGACAGCCAACTCGTATGCTTTATGTTACGCCTGTCAATGTTTTTCTTTAGCTCATGCTTAGAATCTCATCTGGCTGGAGTTTTTTTTTTCGTTTGTTTGCATTTTCTTTCAGAGTGATGCTTAAACTCAAGCGCTCTGCGCTTTTGCATCCCTCTGCCTCATTCTTCCGGAATCTTTCTGTCTCTGCTAATAAACATTGTGTGTGTGTGTGTGTGTGTGTGACCTCGGTTGCATACGGTTGCGACATACTGTTCCAATACGGGCTCATATATCGGTTTAACCCAGTCTCATATATGACGGCCAAAGATGGTTGAACGCAAGGTTGAACGGTTCAGTTGCTGCCCACGGCCGCCCAGTCGCGCATAGAGCAGTGACAGGTCGATCGACCCGTCATAGCCCGGGTGACTAATACATGGTTAGTACACCAGTGACGGCTGACAAATGGTGCTATCACCCGCGGGACGTCCGGCGACCAAATCGGACGCCGGTGATATACGTCAAACGGCAGATACATAAATAAACTATATTTAGCTAATATCGATGCACTAGAAAGAATGAAGATGCTTAAATCAGCATTAAGCCTTCGAGCAGTTCGTCGACAATATTCTTAAATTTTAGTCGCCCTTTATTCATAAATGCATCGCGTTAATTCATGCAATACCAGTGTTATCGGTTTTCTTTTCATGTGTAAGTCAAATAGCCCTCAAGTTCCCGGCTAGTACCTACACTCACCAATGACTGAAAACGAAATCAAATACATGTAACGGCAATTCCGCTACCGTGTTACGGTGCCCCCTCCCCCTACGGCCTACAAAGGTCACCCCCCACGCTTCTACTGGCGCGACTGCGCAGTGAGCCGTATAATGTCACCACACGAGTCGACCGTTCATCGCTACACACAGGTGGGCCGGAGAGACAGCGGTGGTCAAACCGCCCCCGGCCATCACCTAAACCACCGTATTCGCTCAAACGAGCGAGCAAAGTCCGCGACCCACTGCAGAGCTATTTGGGACTGTGGATTCTGTGGTTGGGAAGTACGGAAAGACAAAAGTAAAATAAGTGGTCGTAGAGGATTTGTACCAAATGAATTACATCGTTAGGTTTAGGATGTTCATACGATACGATCGTAAAAACAGATGCGCTGAAAGGCACGACCTTGTCCATGATGAGTGGAAACCAAATCACATCAAACCCCGAGATAGTATTTGTAATAGCATGTCGTTACCCACGTTTATTTCCAACTGGCATGCTAACTTGCAAGAATATTTTCAATAAGCCAGTTACAAACTTTGGTCGATGGATGACCACACCTAAAAAAGGAGAGAAATGAGAATACAAGCATCTAGAGGTTCGGTATTTGAGATAAAAACTATGTTCGCCGTTCCGTCTCACTGAGGCATGTCATCTTTTCACATCTCCATCGGTCCCATCCTTTACCCCATTCCCGTCCCGTGTTCCAGCCTGTCTCCAGGCCCATCTCGTATTCCGTCTCTCCCCTCCCCGTGTTCGGCCCCATCCAAGTCACCTCTGAAAGCGGAATGTCGAGCCGAACGGTGCAGTCAGGCCGCGGCACGGGCGTCTGCAGGATCGAGTCCAGCAGCAGGATGCCGCTGTGGTCCTTCCTGACGCCCACCGCCTGGCCATCGCAGAGCAGCAGCTTGTCCACGCCCGACAGGTAAACGCCGAACACCGACCGGCCTGCCGGGGAGCCGCGGGGCGTCACGGGGAGCGACACAGGGTGCTACGACAGGGGATACACACGACGTCACAAGGTCTCACGGGAGGACCCACAAGTGTCATGGGAGTACCCATAAGGTGTCACGTGAGGTTGCTTTACGTGACATAGGAGGGCCCACGCTACGTCGGCAGAGAACCTCACGGGAGCATCCACGTGACATCAAGGGAGTATCCGGAGCATCCACACGGCATCAAGAGAGAGTTCCGTAGACGTTAGCTGGTTCGTAAAGCGCTTCAACACGTCACGAGGCAAAACATCTGGCTATGGTGACTGGTAGAAAATCGGAAGGGGGAGAGGGGTGTTTTTGTTTGAACAGCCGACCAAGTGTTCGGTACTCGTGATATTGAGAGTCGAAGGTAGACAAAAGATCATGGTGAATCCAGACTAAAGTGTTGGTGGAAAAGACCGGGATCAGACCATAATAATGGCATTCAATACCCTAGCGTTTAAGGTTATGTAACCATTTAGCAAACATTTGTTCTGAACGCCACGGCCGGGTGCCGCACCCTACGAATAGCGGAATGTTGGTTATCACCGGGGTACCTGCACAGAGCTCCGGCTTCGCTACATTATTCCATATTATTTCAATCGCAATCCAATAAATAACGCATAAAGCATTCAGCAACCGAACATAGACAGGTCGAAACGAAAGGTCCGCTGGTTACGATGAATCAGACAGGGGTCTGAAGATCGATTATCCTGGGGTCGATAGATGGCCTTAGGGCACGGAGTGCCACCCAGTGGAGCGCCCCCCCCCCCCGGCTACCCCAGCGGTACCACTTCCCCCGGGTACCCAAGCGATAACCCAGTGCACGAGCCGACTGAGCGGACGGGGAGGGTTCGGTTACGATATACGATCCTACTCAATAATATGACAGACGTGGAAATGGCCGCGATCTCAACAAATGCCAGCATATCTTTTATTACATTTACCCCGTGTTCAAGTTTTATCAAGTAGGCTACCTAGGTCGCGACCAGTAACGTAACATGACATTTTTAGGCCACGCCATGACCTTGACCTCAGGCCCAATTTCAAACTTGAGCTTCTCAGATCAAATTATAGTTCATTCGACGAATATCAGCGAGAGAAACGTGTCGCTGATATACTCAATGTGATACAAGCTTTGTGTCAAAAGTTGTAACAGAAAAAAGCACCAGAAAATGTCATTGTTTATGTTATTGCCCCTGGAAGATAGATGATTGACTTCAGCTCAGGACGGTCAAACATTATACATTAGATGAAAAACGACCTCGCCGGCCAAAGGGATCGGTGGCAACCCACGCCTGACAGTTTTCTCGCGGCCCTGACATTAGTTTAATCCGCATCCTGCTGGGGGGTCCCCCGTGTTTTTACGCGAATATCTTTCTAAAAAAAAACGCGGCGCGAAGCGGCGCCATTTTTGGCACACTCATATATCTTCTCCGCACATGCTGTTAAAATTTCAGGCCAAGGTCACTCAAGGTCAGCCATCAGGTCACCAGCTTTACGTCAAGTGACCTCACCTCATAAAGTTCCAATGTCTGTCATAGCTACATCGAAATACCGATCGCTTTGAAACTTTCGGCGATTGATAAGAGCAATAGCATGTACCAAATGGATATTTCAGAATTTTTATATCTGTGACCTAAGGTCGGGTCAATTTTGCGATCCCCCTATCATAATTCAATGGGAGAAAATTGGAAGGCGCCTCTTTTGAACGAACGTCATTCTAAACACTCTCAAAAACTGAATTACATGTGGCTATGACACAATGAACAGGAAAATGGCACCCGTCACCCCGGTGTATGCCCCTGAGGTCATCTCAGGTCACGAATGGCATTGAACAGTTTTCACGAATAACTTCTCATAGAGGCATGCTAGAGCGATGAAAACGCCTTAGCTGTGTTCAGCTCAACGATACAGATCGAGTGATAGGTATGCAATATGACCCTTTCCGTTCAGTCATGATCTTGACCCGAGGTCAAATTTTCAAGTTGACCTTACAAGGTCAAATTGTACAGGGTGTCCCAGAAGTCTTGAAGCTTTTTTATTTTTGTCGTTTGACCTTGCTATGCCACTGATTAAGGCAAATGACGCCTCAAACGAAAGAGAATGAACTGAAGTTTTGTATTTTCATGCCTAGAGCACCACTTAAGTCAGGTGGCCCCCGTTGTGAGTCGCACAAGATTGAGCACGAGAGATCACGTTCTTCGCTGCCGCCAAGATCTCCCGGTTTGCGAAACACCGGTGTCGCCATGCCCGTTTCTGGTCAGCTTCAGAGCCTTATTTCATGAAGCGAGCCAGGAAGCAGAGTATTGGATCTCCGAGAAGACATTAGCAACATAATGATTTACTGATCAGAAAGTCTCCTGACGTGTTTGCACGCATCCATTACGAAAATAAGGCTCAGCTGCTTGAGCGCCCTAAGCAACATCCCGTTGTAACTTGTAATCCTTTGATTCGTCGCATTATTATGGTGCTAAAACAAATATCAACACGTCGCAAATATATGTCGCTAATATTATGTCGCTCGCTTCAGGGAATAAGACTCTGAAGCTGACAAGAAACGGGCATGGCGACACCGGTGTTTCGCAAACCGGGAGATCTTGGCGGCAGCGAAAGACGTGATCTCTCGCGCTCGTTCTTGTGCGACTCACAACGGGGGCCACCTGACTAAAGTGGTGCTCTACGCGTGAAAATACAAAATTTCAGTTCATTTTCTTTCGTTTGAGGCATGATTCGCCTTAATCGGTGGCACAGCAAGGTCACACGACAAAAATAAAAAAGCTTCAAGACTTCTGGGACACCCTGTAGTTGATTCGAAGCGTCTTGACGAGAGAAACAGGATGCCGGTAAAAGTAAGCTCGTGCAAGGTCTGATTAAAAAGTTATTGCAGAAAAACTGTTTCCACAAAAAAAATCGTCTATTTTTGTCCTTTGCAGGCAAAACCGTTGACCTTAGGTCAAATTTGAGATGCACTCATGAAGAGCGCGAATAGGGCTATCAAATGCGCTAATCCTGGGCGCTGTAGCCTGTAACTCTATTGGTTTCCGAGTTATGCGTCGGCTTCTTGAAAACTATTATTCGACCTGAAAATCGGTCAACTTTGGCCTTCAATGACCTCCGGTGACATAACCTTTGACCTGACCAAAAAGTATCAAAGTAAGTTGGTCCTTAATTTCTTACGTTTTTTTTCGAACACCGCCTTCCCCGTATCGCCTCGTCGCCCAGGAGCCGAGTTGACAAGGGGGTGTTCAAACACACCCCCCCCCCAGCAGGGCGTGGAAATCCAGGACCCCCAGCGGGTCGCAGATTAAAAATCGTTTTCCGTGAACACATCAATTTTAACAGATCTTGCCCTCTAAGCTAAACTATTGACCTTGACTGAGAACAGGTACTAGAAATAATATTAAAGAGCTAATAGAATGCGCTTTTCCGCGGCACTGTAACTCTTTAAGGTGAGCAGTAATCGTCACGCACTTTGTATGTGGATCGCTCTTAAATGTAAATACAATACAATATTTCCCGAGTCATGCATCAATTTGTCAAAAGTTGTCAGAATAGGCGAAATTTGAGCTTTGATGGCCTACCAATTACCATGTCCCCCAAAAGCCTCAGCTTTGACCTAACTCTAAAAAGTAGCCAGGCCAAGTAATTTCTTTATGATTTTGTACACTATTGAAAGCCCCCTTCCCCTCCCCCCCCCCCAAGAGGGCAAGGAAATCAAAAAGCCCCCATCAGATGCAGTTTACTCTAGGTTACTGGTTTACAAATAACACAGCCAGTTGGCCAAAAAGTGGAGATTTTGGACCTATTTTTAGCACTACCTTGGCAGTTGCTGACTTTACTGAATAACAATGGGAGTCAAACCCTGGGCACTCCCCCAGCCTCAAACTCACTGTCAGAGCCATCACCCGGACAGCTTATCCACTTGGTCATTTTGAGGACTGGGCGGCTGGGCCTTATGTTTGCTTGAGCTTTAAGGAAAAAAACTTGACAGGAAAAGTCTAAGACCTTGTAATGAGTGGGCCAATTGTAGTGAAATTTGGAATAATTATCATTGGGCTGCCAACTTGCAATAGAACTACATCAGACACAAATTTAATCCTGCTGCAGATGTAAGGCCAGTTTTGCAAACTAAGTAAGATGTATTTGCAGCCTGGTGGGCCTAGCTCAATGTGGTATGCAAGAAGACAAACCATCTCATAAATAGCCATGCCAATGACATATAATCATGGTCATATACAATTTGCAAAACATGAGAGTCTCAGAGCCAAATCATTTCAGCACTTTTGCTCTGAGCTATGATGTTGAACTATGGATATAAGTAGAGCAGCTGTGACACAAACATTTTCCAACCAAGAAGAGGCATGATACCCTGAGATGCTTTTTTCTAACCAAACCAAACCAAACCAAACCAAACCAAAACAAGCCAACCCTCACCCTGGCTGGCACAGCAGGGCCATACTATTAACTGGATTATTTGCCACTGGCACTGTGTGGTAGCACTAGCAGAGCTTGTTATATATCAGTACTGATACTGGATATAAAAGACTAAATATCTATTAATTTTTCTTTTAGTGCCAAATTGCGTGTTCATGTCCATCTGCTACCCTGTTTACATCTATATATTAATAACTATCGTATTTCACCAGCTGGCCAGCCAGCTGATTCAATCCAGTTGTTAGCAAGGCCTGTGCTGCATATCACTGTTAGTCTGTTGCCATGCTTTACAGTCAGCCCAAATTGAAACAGGAGATTGTGGATTCATAGCAAGCCAAGTGGTGTTCGTGGGAGCCGGGATCATCAAAGATACTGCCCCTGAGACTTACCTTTGGCTGGTGACTCAGCAACATGTAGCGTCTGGCCAGAATGCAGGTCCAAGACCTTGATGCTCGAGTCTTTGGTTATCAGTAATATGACATTCAGTGTTGGATGATAAATGAGGGTCTTGATTGCCTCATTGGTGGGGAAGGATCCCACCAGAGGAAGTTCAGGTGCACCATTACTTGTCATCTTAATTCATTTTGAAGGAATTTTGTTGAAAGCAGAGATTAGTGGACTAAACAAATCCAGAAACTCGTGATCACGAAGCCACAGATCCAGACAAAACACACATCGCTATCCGGTTTAGCCTGCCAGTTTGAAAAGGCCACATTCGCCAGGTTCAAGAGACAAGATGCAAGAATTATTTCCCCAATTCCACTTCTGGAAATCTGAAACCGAAACAAAAATTCCAATGCAGAAATTGCCTATCATGAACGTGTAACAACTCCAAAAGAAGGCAGGGCGCTGTAAACTGCGAAAGCGGCGCATTCTACTGCCATATCTGAAGGGATAAAGAGAACCCTTCAAGACGAGAAAAAAAAATTAAATAAGCGTCAAATGCCTCCAGTTTCCTGGAGCGAAACACAAACATTTGAATGCTCATGCGATTTTATATTTTTCGAAGATGTATGTTTTATATGCTTTTTAAAACATGAACTTCGTCCTCATCCATTTATCATTATAAAAAGACAAGCACGCTTTGAATTCCTTCATAATAACTTTATATTACAAAAAAATTTTCATGACGTCAGGATCGAAACTTTTGCTGCCAAATCATAACTATCATTTGTCAGCTGGATCGCGAGGAGGAGGGACGCGTGTCGACGCGTCTCTCGTAAGTTAGATAGCTTTATTTATGTGTAGTTGTTTGATAAAATGTTGCAATGACATTTCTATGGCAATGTGAAATTATTTAGAAAGAAAACAAAACTGACACAGGGCTATTAGTTGCCTACAGCCAGCAGATCAATGTTCTCGAAAATTAGTGGCTCAAGCTGAAATTAAAATAATGTGACATTTAGACCATTTTCCTCCCTAGAATTGTCGTATGGATGATACATTCGTTGAGCATTCTTTTCCTGCCATCTGGTTGCATGAATTTAATTATGTAGGAGTTATCTACTGATGTTGCTTGTGTTATGGGCTTGCCTCGGAACTGATAAATCAAGATGCATTATGATTATTGATTTTAATGAGATATGAATGTGTTGATTGATGGGAATTGAAAGTATTTATTTTTCACACAAAGGAAAGATCCTTTTTCAGCCTTTTTCATTTTGAAGCAACTTATTGATAAGTAGGTAGCATCCAAATTCATTTAAATTTGGTATTTTATATCTATTATGAAGATTTACTTAACCCCATTGTTTTGGATTTCATTTTTAGATTTGTGAAATGAGAAATGCATTTCTTTCAAGAAGAAAATCATATTCATCTGTTTTTCATCATGAATTTATATTGAAGATGTTATTTTTCCCAAATTCATTTATTCATTGAATCCTGCTATCAGTACCCTCTCTGATATACCAGTCAAGTTGAGTTGTGGGTGAAGCAGAGGGCAGGAGAACACTCTGCCCCATTTCCACCATCTGCCCACCTGGTCTACATTCAGCATTGCAGCCATGAGCCTCTCCTCGGACGCCCTGTACCGCCTGCAGCGGGCACGCTCCAGCTGGGCCAGCGCGACGGCCGGCTGGGCTGAGCAGCGCGCCGTCGGCTCGTCCGCAGTATCCCGAGTGTGCTCGACTCGCGGCGCCGCCCTGGAGCGCGCCCAGCGCCCGTGGGAGACGGAGGGAGCTCCCGATGACGACGGCTACCCCACGTCTCTAGCCGAGCCGTGCCGTCGGCTGGCCGCCGCCGCCGACGGGCTGCACGAGCAGCTGGGGCGGCTACAGGCCGCCACTGACACCCTGACCGCCCTCGGACGACTGGAGGAGGCGAGGGCCGGTCGGGGCGACTCCGCCGCCGGCGCCGCCCCCGCCGTCACCACCTGGGACGCGTCCCGCTGCGCGGCGGCCGCCTCCCGTCTTTTACCGCTCTACACCAAGGAAACGGAGGTGAAACGAACTGTCGCCTCGTGGCTGGCGCACGCCGACTCTGCGGCCGCCCTGACGGCGCTGCGGGCCGCCTGGATGCACGACGCGTACCTGACCGAGGAGACGCTCGCCCTGCAGCAGTGTCTCGGTGGCGAGGTGGCGCTGGACGCCGGAGGGGGCGTCACGCCACAGAGGGCGTCACCGGCGGCGACGGCGTCACCGGCGCTGCGCCAGCGGCGGCCCTGATGGCGGTAATAAGACGTGGAACGGACTGACTGTGGTGGCACTGTGAGGGCAAATGAGATGGTCTGGATGGCTGATGGACATTAGCGAACGTGAAATATGCGGGAAGTCAGATGGTGGGCCCTTGAGTTGTAACTGAGTCCATTCGAGATTTTTTTGCGAATAAGTGACACGCATTACGTTCATTTGTAATGAAACTCAGCGCAATAGCTGTTGTTTGTTTTCGTTGTTTTGCCTGTTTTTAAAAGACGCGACAGTTCTGCTTACAAGCGACCATCGAAAATTGTCGATTGAAATTCGTAGTAATCAGCATTGCTGTGACAGAGACTCGTACTATTGTCGTTGTCGATGCGAGTCACGGCGATGTTGCATTGCACACTTTTTGGGAGGGAGGCTTTAGTTCTGTTTTAGACTCCGGTGTCATTGTTTGTCGTTGTGGTGTGCATAATCCATATGTTCAGCAGATGGTATGCAGTGACTGAAAATAAAGCCGAACTTTTTATTTTTCACTTTTTGGGAGCGGAGAGGGTGGAAGTCGCATAACCCACTGTGGTTAACTTGGCTCTACATTTAGTGTTCACATTGCGTTGACCCCCGTCCCCCATCCTACCCCCGTAGGAGTGTCTTACCATGCGCGGTGTCGGTGCAGTGTGACCTGACCTTGACTTGACCTGGCCCCCGGCTGGCCACCACAGGGTCGTGGAGGCACTGCTCAAGCTGACTGGGGTCGCTACAGCCATCGAGAGTGGCATCCATCGTCTGAAGAGTTCTGACTTCCCCAAAATCCTCGACTCGGCGGAAGTCCCCGTCTGGGCTCGCTGATCAGTGCGATGCTGCTCCGGTCTGCCGCTCGACTGGCGGCGCCGTGCCGTCCTTTGACAGTCGCCAGTCCCGTCCCCCCACCGGCGCTGACCGACGCAGTGCTGACGCCGGAGCGTCGCGAAGCGTTCGTCTCACGTCTGTCAAAAGTGCGCCTGCCCGTGCGGACCACCGACGGTGAGCCGGGTGCGGCTGTGCTCGCTCCTCTGTGCCGCGTCGACGGTCGGCCGGGACTGCTCTACACACTCCGCTCCTCTGCGCTCAACAAACACGCTGGGGAGGTGGCCTTCCCAGGTGGTAACCGAGACCGGCAGGATGCCGACACTCTGGCGACCGCCCTCCGGGAGACCGAGGAGGAGATCGGTCTGCACGTGGAGCGGGACCAACTCTGGGGAGTGCTGCCCTCGCTGCTGTCTCGGTTCGGAGGGAAGCCGGTGGCCGCGTACGTAGCGGATGTGGGAGAGGTGCGAATGGAAGATCTACGCCCGCAGCCTGACGAGGTGGAGGATGTGTTCTTTCTGTCGTTAGAACACCTGTGTAAACCGCAGAATGCGGGACATACTCAGTGGCGGCGAAGGGATGCAGGATACTCGCTACCGGTGTTCCTGAACGGACCCCACCGCGTCTGGGGACTGACGGGCATATTTACTCACATCTTACTAGGGACGCTACTACCAGAGTGGTATAAACACAAAGTGCCCTACCTACGGCCTGTCAGGGAGCGAGACAGCGAGCGAGACAGTCGCTCAGGTAGTTATTAATGGTCATAGTCTATAAGACAGATGGTATGCGATGAAGGTTATGACTGTGATGAGAGGGGTGCTTTGGACCGGTTAGGAGTAAGGGAGTTTATTTATACTGGGACCTAGCTTGTTTATTGGCAGGTTAGCAGTACCATGCTCAAGGTGATTGTCAGCCAAGTTATACTTACTTAGAGTGACCTACGCTGCCCAAAGGGGCATATTTTGAAGATTCTTTCTGACCTACGACTTTTTAGGATACACGAGACTGGTCGTGGTAACATTGAAACTATATATCAGTGGTATACTGCGATTTTGTTTTATTTCAGCATCGAATAATTGAATTCGGCAGTGATAAGCGGGTGCATTTTACCCGTATCAGCGCCTTGCTTTGCAGTGCAACACGAATGAGTCAATCATAACGGCAAACGACGATTCATGCTGCTCTGTCGCAATGTGCATATGGTATGTACAAATTAACCCAATGCAAACGTCTGCTGTTAATATAATTGATGACGCATAGTCATTTTTGTATCAGGCACTTTGGTTAGCACAATAGGTACTCAATGCAAGAGGCAATACTTCGAAAAGCATCTTGCAACATTACGGTCTTCAGAGGACTGCTCGCCCAAGACAAGCACCACTTTCTTACAACATACTCCGGTTGCTAATATAATGGTGATCGAACTCGCTAAGTTATCAGAAGACGGGAGAATCGGAGATATCCGCCCCGTCCGCACACTCTTCAATCCGCCGTCCCGGGCAGATGCTGGTTCCAAAGCATTATAGACGCGTTTTCAGGCGGATATGACCCGACGGTGACCATTGGCAGTGGCTAGCTCAGACGAGCGAATCACTGCAACTCGACAGTTTTGGGCACCGGGTTCTAAAGCACTGCGAAGACCCCCACTCCGTTTCGAGCGGAGTGCGCGTTTGGTGAGCATCGGCGATAGAATTATATGAGCCCCGCCGACTGGGTTAGTTGTACAATCAACGCGCAGGAATGCAGCTAGCGCGGATCGAGACCGCCCCTGGGCTGTCGCATGGTCGCTAACACTTGGCGATCGCCTTCCGCGCTCGCTCGAATGTCTCGTCTGACTTCTGAAGTCATCTGGGTCTCCACATCATTTACTGTATGTTCACCTTTGAACCGAATAACCTTGGGGCATCCTTAGGGCTCGATGGGCTGCGTCCTGGGTCTCGGAATGGGCCTAGGACGCGGCCTCCGTCGGGATCCGAACCGGACCCGGAGTTTCCTGAGACGACGGCGGCGCGGCAGCCGGCGTCGGCCCGCAACCGTCACCGGTCCCGGAGCCAGCACCTTGTTCTGTGCACCAGACTGACCGCCCTTGAAGTACTCTGAAAGAGGGCAAGATCAACAGTCATAGGAAGGACAACTTATCGAAATATAGACTAGGCTATTATCAGATCATCGAGGCTGTGAGTGTTCATTCGTGAGAACCTCGTAGAGCTTGTTCAGGAGAGCTTGTTGAACTTTTTACGAAGCTCGATAGCTTCGTTCGTTGTTTGTAAAGCCCACCACTTGAAAGCGAGACACGAGCATGAAGAAAAATCGATTTAACCTCTTCTCCAGACCAGTTCATCGAGCTGCTTACCGGTATTCCTGAGGTGATCACCGCCTGGCTCCAGCTGGCCGTCCAGCGTACACGAGCGGCAGCAGAACCTGGCGTAGTACTGGTTGGAGCAGTAGCGTGCAGCCACGATTAGCGGACAGTTGGCGAAGAACGGGTTATCCGTGCAGCTCGGGTCGACGTATACACCTGAGAGCAGCGAAGAGGCTTCAGAAATTGGGGGAGGGAGAGAGAGAGAGAGAGAGAGAGAGAGAGGGGGGGGGGGAAAGAAGGAAAGTTTGATGAAGAGACAGACACATGGACGGACACTCACTGACAGACAGGGACTGATGAGGCTGCTCAGTGCTCAGTGCTGCAGGTGGCAAGTAATGTCAATAACAGACGTTTCCAAACCGCCAGTCACCATCACACCATATATTGCTGACCTCACAGCGCCTTCCGTCGATTCCACTTACCTTTGACCGCCACTGTGACGGTGCTCTCGGCAGTGCTGTACGCGTTGGAAGCCCTACAGCGGTAGGTACCGGCGTCAGACGGCTGCGCGCGATGCACAATCAGCTCAGAGCCTGTGGAAAATCAGGACGTCATTTGAGGATAAGACCAGGGCGAATGAGGGATTAGGGCTGGGTCACAAAACACACAAGCCTGATCGAGGAGGGTGCTGGCATATCGGTGCAGGCCTGGAACCACGGGTGTTACGGATGTTGTGACCAATATCCGCAGACTTTATAAGGCTATAAGACGCCGTTTATATTGAGATAAGTGAAAGAGGCGTTGAAGTGTTAGCAATAGATTAGCAGTACCTACGTGTGGCGGTTGAGAACTTTTACATGATTCAGCCATCTAGACCTCACCCTTGCAAATGCCCCTCGGTGGTATTGTGTAGTTAGTAGTGTGGTACTACTGACCCTTGATGATGCGTCTCTCGCTGGGCCGAATCGGCTCTCGGTCCTTATACCAGGTGACTGTGGGCTTCGGACGGCCAGAGGCGCGGCACGGGATCCGCAGCTCGCCGCCCACGGGCACCGTCGGATCCGGCAGGCGGATACTGACCCGTACGGATACTGCGGAGGAAACACGGGAGGAAACACGGAGGAAACACGGGTGCCAAAACTCAGTCTGACCCGTACCGAGTACGGATTATGCGGCGACAGAACGGGCCCGTGCCGATGCCTAATCGGAGCTCCTCGGCATCGGGAGCTCCTCGACATCCACAATATGTCAGTTATCTACGAGTCCTTTTCTGTTACATCTGTCCCGAAATATTGAGATGGTACAAGCGGGCGGCAATATCTATCATCCGAAAATGAGTCGGAGTGATAAAGTTATCTGGTAGAGACCTCACCTGATCCCGGCGGCCGGGCGTACTCGGGACTGTAGGGCGTCTGACCGGGCCGGCGGGCCGGAAACGGGCTCTCGGCCGACTCCGGCACCTTGTCCGCGCCCTCCCCACTCTGTCCCTCCGGCTCCCTCTCCGTCTGCGGGCCCTCCGTCGGAGCGACGTTGACGATGAACCTGAGGAACGGCCACAGCGCCGGCGGCGGCGCCTCGACGGGTCCGTAGGCGCGCAGCACGGCCGTCCAGCTGGCGGGCCGGCCGCGGCCGTTATACGCCTGGCACGTGTAGCCGCCCAGGTCACCGAGCCGCACCACGGCCACGCGCAGCCGTCCGTGCCGCTGCTGCAGGTACTGGCCAGAGGAGCGCGGCAGGAGGCGGCGCTCGCGCCACCAGGTGACCACCGGCGGCGGCCAGCCGTAGGCGTGACACCGGATCAGCGCCGGTCCGCCCAGGTCGGCCACTGGGAGCTCCTCCGCGGCCGGCCGCACCACCTGAGCCGGCGCCGGCTCCGGGTCTGGGGGAGGGGGAGGTCAGGTCACCGGTGCCGGACCTGCGCAGAGCGAGAGGTCGGATCAGGTCACAGGCGCCAGCTACAGGTCTGGGTAGAGGTCGGGTCGGGTCACTGACTGAGCGTACGTACCTACAACGTCTCCGGGTACAGAGAAAAGTCAGGTCGCTGGCGCTAGTTCCTGGTTTGAGGGGGAGGGTCAGGTTCGGTTAGGTCATAGATCTTCAACTCGAGCAGGGGCCGGCTTCGGGTCTGGGCGGTTGGCAGTGAGGGCTCAGGTGAGATCACTGAGCTGACTCTGAGTCTGGGTGATAGGAGACCATTATATACTACATTTATTTACCTGTGACGTTGAGTGTCATGGTGCGTCGGTCGGGTTCGGCGCGGTAGTTGTCGGCCGTACAGGTGTACTCGCCACTGTCCTCGGGTCGGACCCCGACTATCTGCAGCGAGTGGCCCTCCAGCCGGTACCGGTCGCCTTTGGTGTCCACCTGAGGTCGACAGGCAGGAACAGCAGGTAGGGAATGAAAACACATCTGAGCTATTGGTGAAACATTATTCGAAATTTATCATTATGACCATGCGGTTGGTCGGGTTGGGTCCATTTAATTCAGATAACATCCGAACGATCCCAACTCGAGCTGGGTCAGATCTGGCGCCATAGAGATGACCTACTCACTGCAAAAATAATTGGTCACTAAGTCACTACATGACGTCTGTTCTGCATACCTAGCATCGGCAGTGCCCTTGGCAAGTATGTGAATTGCGCCCACCTTCTCTGATCCGCGGCTCCAGGTGACGATGGGCTCTGGGTCTCCCTCAACAACACACCGGAGCACAGCCAGGGAGCCCTCCGCAGCGTCTACGGTAGAGGAGGCGTCCACGATACGGGCCCGAGGGTCTGGAAATGAAGAAATGAAGGTAGATGCAATGCGGTATAGTAAAGATTCAGGCGTTTGAAAGTGGCGTCATCTATGTATGAGAGTGAGAACTAAAGTTTTGCGGCACAGCATAGCTTCAGGCGTTTGAAACTAGCGCCATCTCTGTACAAGATTGAAAACTACGAGTAGTTAATGCCTTGCGGTACAGTATAGATTCAGGCGTCTAAAAGTAGCGCCATCTCTGAACAAGATTGGAAACTAGTGCCTTGCGGTACAGTATAACATCAGGCGTTTGAAACTAGCGCCATCTCCGTACAAGAATGAAAACTAATGCCCTGCGGTACAGTATAGCTTCAGGCGTTTGAGACTAGTGCTATCTCTGTACAAGATTGAGAACTAATGCCTTACGGTACAGTTATAGCTTCAGGCCTTCATCTGGAATTAAAGTTCGTCGGATACCGAAGCCATCATGAAATTCTCAGAAGCACACCGACCGCCGCACTAGATAAACTCGCTCGGTGAGCTATCTTTCCAAAATGTACATCGAGGTGAGGCTCCTTTATATCAGGTAACTCGTAAGTGTCAACTTTTATTTGATCTTTCTGATGCATTATGCAGCCACTAGCCATACAATCTACGTGCGAGTGAGATAGGATTCTGACCTGGCACTGCTGGTGTCGTCTCCTGTGTCTTATCCTCCTCACTGGGAGCCGAAGTGGTCGCGGGCGTCACAGCGGGGGAGGTCGGCTGCTCGGTAGGTGGCTGCAGTCAGAGGAACGCGATGTAAGCCTGCATCTCTGCATCCCTATACACATAACCATAGACTTTTCTAAATCTTCTCTAGAGAAGTCTGTGACATGAATTATCCATATGGATTGTATTTAAAATCACAACCGTTTACCGTCTGACCAAGCACCATTCATCCGACCACTCATTGTCTCTCAAACTTTATAGGTATAAATCATAATATAGATTTGGAAGCGTTTACAGAACCCACCGTGTCTGTGGACGGAGTTCGGGCTCTTGGGGCTCCCTCGGTGACTGTAGTCTCCTCCTGACCCTCGGGCGGCAAACAGCGCTCCGTGCAGCCGTCACTGCAACACTGAAAACACGTGCCGACAATGATTGGCGTGAGAACGGGCTCGGTTCAGGCATACCTAGTAACTGGATGGGGATGTAGGTAAGTAAGGTGAATAAATCTAAGTCAATCGATGCCAAAAAGGAAAGAGAGAGGAAGAGAGAAACAGAGAGAGAAAGAGAGAGAGAGAGAGAGAGAGAGAGAGAGAGAGAGAGAGAGAGAGAGAGAGAGAGAGGGAGATAGAACGTCGTTCAAAGAAGTTGAAGATAGACGAGCATCGGCCTTGCCTACCTTGAGGTTGTTGCGGCAGTCGGCGTCGTCCGAGCACCCCCGTAGCCGCGGCTCTGTGCACTCTGTGGCCTCCTCCGGCTCGGCACAACTGCCCGTCTTGTTCGCTAGGAAAACACGAATGGCAGCGAAGATTAGTGATATAAAGTTAGGCTGCACCGCAATACACAAAATAAGTGGCTACGTCGTACGCATAAAATAGCGTTTCATCACTCAATGATATGTACGTACGTCCACATCACCCTTTCCTGAAGTGTGCTACTCACTGGGTCTGCAGGCAGCCATTATGACCAGGCCGTCATCCTGGTCCCTGCTCTGGGTGATGACACACCGTTCCGCCGAGCCGCAGGTCACCAGGCTACAGGGCAGGTAGCACGAGCACCGCTCGCACAGGTTCTTGTCCAGCACCCGCTCCACTCCGAATGGACACTGTGGGTCACAGATAGATACAGGTGCATTTAGACGGATCAGCAGGTAGGCCTGTTCAAGGAGTTTGAAGCCCATGTGTCTGTCGTAAGGAAATAATTTGCTTAGTTCACCGACAGTGCACCCATTCCCGGCACGAAAACAGCTGGCAACTGCCGCCTCGGTTCTCACCGCCAGCTGGCTGCAGTGGGTCCTGGCCTCGGTGCAGTCGGCAGGGTCCATCTCAGCCGGTGGGGGAGCTGGTGACGTGGCCAAAGCCGTGTCCGGCTCGGCTGGAAACGGATACCACTAGTAAAGAAAGACGTCCTGTATGATACTACTGTTTGCTGCTTCGAGGCTGGTGAACAAGATAAGACTCCATAGATCCAGCCGAGAATATGCATAATTTATCTGCAGGTCTCATTAATACACTGCAAGCATCTGTCGCTGAGGCTCATCGCGCTTATCTAGCTAGCAATTGTTCAGCCTTCGTTTTTTGGTCCAACCACACGTCTGTGTCTTGTGTGTGAATGCCTGAGGACTCACCGGGCCTCTCGGTGGCGGTACTGTCCGGTACCGGCAGCTCCGAGCCTCCCACACAGATGGCGCGGCACTCCTCCTGGCTGCTAAAGCTGCACACGAGAATAGATGCAGACGATACGGTCAGTCGATACAATACCGATACGGTATTGTAATTACATAGAATGGGCATACGGTTCTGGACGTTCGTTCTAATTTTTCTGAGCTCACCGAGACGGAATAATTTCGATAAGGACAATATGACGATATTGCAACTATAGCAAAGACTCGTCCGGTACAGCTGCTTCGGTCAAACTTCATAGAAGCTCAGTCACCCACCGGTTAGCGTTTCCTCTTATATTCCTCAGCAGCGCCGTTAGAAATGATATTGTCATAACCCACCGATTTTTGTGACATCGGCAGCCGGTGCATCAGTTTCACTAGCTTTTTCATAGAAATTGTGTCCGAATGGATGAGTGGATGGCTTATAGTTTTACCGTTACCCAGAGGTTTGGGTTTAGTTCGCAGCCGATGTATCCCTGCAGTGTTACAGTTCCACACCTACCCAGTACCCACCGATTGGCGTTTCCTCCGCATCCCGTGTAGCTGAACGGTACACAGGTGGCCGACGGACGGTGGTAGTGCCAGCGGATCTGACTGCTAGTGCACTCTCCTGCCGACGGCTGCAGCGAGCACGCGTCTGCCCGGCAACAGAGGAGGCGGGTGATTAAAATTACAGACAGCAGAGGACACTGCATGCGTCTACTCGGCAACAGAGAAGGTGGGTTACAGACAGCAGTGAACACTGAACGGGTGTGCCCGGCAACAGAGACGGGTGGGTAATAGGCAACAGCGGACAGTGTCTGATGCTTGATAGAGATAGATGTAAGCGAGTAATGGGCTACTGCCTAATGGTGAGCAGATGAGCAGTTAAAATCAATGAGTGACCTTAGATATCCACTCGTAGATATCCACGATTCAGTTATGCGAAAAGTTAAGTTACTAGAAAATCAGTCAATTCCATGGTAATGCTGTCTGTAGAATGTCTCTTGAGTCACCGGCGGTGACTCAAGAGACATTCTACCGCGACATTCTACCGCGAAGAGATATTCACCGCGACATGACAATGTGTATGATATTGCATCGAGCTTGGCCTGACATTGAGATTCCAAAGCGCAGTTTGTTATTGCCAGCATCATTGTCTGTATCTCGGCGATAATCGGTTTTATTGGATGACATCGGGTCCAGTGGAATGCGGGTCTAACTCAGCAGACGGCATTGGTCAGACTTCAGTGGCAGTTGTCTGGTGGCGCTACTGTCCACTTGAAGGGAGCATTATCAATTGAGTTTGATATAAACCTGTCACTTTAGTGACATGTGCCCACATCATCCTCTGCACAGTTGATGTCATACGTCCTCTATGTTCCCATCGCTTCTTTTGTTTTATCCTCTCACCCACCATTCTTTCTATCCTCTTCGCTTTTCGCCCTCTCTCTCTCTCTCTCTCTCTCTCTCTCTCTCTCTCTCTCTCTCTCTCTCTCTCTCTCTCTCTCTCTCTCTCTCTCTCTCTCTCTCTCTCTCTCTCTCTCTCTTCCGCGACTACCTCCTCTCCCCTTCTCACCATGTCCCTTGTAATCGCCGCAGCGGCGTCGGCACTGCTCCTCGCTGACAAACTTGTTATCATTTCCTCCACACCCTCCGTATGTGAACTGCCGACACCGGCCCTCCGAGGCACGGTAGAACCAGGCCCGGGTCGGCTCTCGACATGGGCCCGGGTCGTGCAGCAGCTGACACACGGCGTCACTGGGGTCGCCGGGGTCATCTGGGAACACAGGGAAAGGCGCGGTTATTTCGAATTGTAGCATCTTGCAACGTAACCTTATGGGCAAGCTTGACTAGACTTTTATGGAAAATGAGGCATTGGAAATACAATATTATTGTCTGGCTTAACTTGTTCATTTAAATTACCAAATGGCAAAAGCAAAATGGCGCCCATTGTCCAGATGTAAAGTCTTTCGAAAGAAGGAATATTCAAAAGTTCAGAGAACGTATCAATCACCTTCTCCTTAAAAGGGAAGCTAAGATCGCGACGGGTCGGGTTACTTTCTCCACGCCTGATAAATCCGTTGAAATATCACTGTTGCGAACAATGCACACCGGTTGACCATGACGCCAGTCTAAAGAAAGATAGATTAGTCATTGGTTATCTGAGCCGAAATCCAATCCACCAACTAACACCTGATCTGTAAACCTGATTTGCCAAGTATTCTCAGCAGTGCTAATGCCCCCCCCCCTCCCCCTCTCATTGTCAAGCACCACCTTTTACAGTAAGGCGTTCTTGTGGTCTCCGTCATCGTAGCCTCTCCTTGACCTCTCCTTGACCTCTCATTGACCCATCCTTGAACAAAACCGATTGGTAAGTCCTATGACCTCTCTGTGACCTCTTCATGCACTCTTCGTGACCTGTCTTTGACTTGCACATAGCCTGTTTCAAGTCTATGAACCATTTGTATAACCTCCCCATGACCTCTGCATGACCCCTTAGTGAACCCTCACGACCTCACTGTGTCCCTCACCTGTGACCGGGGCGACGGTGGTCGGCGGTGACCCGGTGACCTCTGAGTCGGCCCCACAGCGCGCCTCGCACGCCGCCAGCGTGTTGAACCGGTTAGCGTTGCCCTGGCAACCGCTGTAGTCGAACTCGAGGCAGCGCCGGAGCCGGGAGTCGTAGTAGAACTGCACGAGGGAGCCAGAGCAGGGGCCAACCACCCGCGGCAGAGAGCACACGTCTGAGGGCAAGAAAGTCAGAACTCAGAAGAAATTCGTTCATTCAAAGAATTTGAACAGAATCAATAAGAATAAACACACGAGACGTCGGCAAGCATGCTTATGATGTTCAGGATGAAATATTGTAAAGAAGTAATGTAGCTTTGTGAAGAAGTCAAAGTAAGTCGCCGCCCTACTCTGACCCTGTGTGGCGCCGCACTGTCTCTCGCACTGCTGCTGGCTGGTGAAGAGGTTGCCGTTGCCGCCGCATCCGGAGTAGACCATCTGTGCACAGCGGCCCGTAGTAGTGTCGTAGTACCATCGCTCCTCAGTTCCGTTACAGGTACCGGCGTCGGCCTCAAGCTCACACCATTCTGAAACGTTCAACAAGGCGACCAAATAGTTTGATGGGTAAGAAGTTGGCCTTGTACAGAGGAGAGTGAATAACATAAAACATCGGCACGGATGTTCACGAGCTGCATTGGACTGAGAAACACTGTGACCGTTCGGACCAGAGACAGTCTGACCTTCTGAATAGCGATATTCGACCCTGCAGTCTGACACTCTGGCCTGTCTGAATAGTGACCATTCGGCCCAGAAGATCTACTGGGAATGTGACCACTCGTCCCAGTCTGACCTGTCTGGAAGGCGACGGCGTCCACTCGGTCGCTGCTCGCCTCGCAGCGTTGCTGACACTCGGCCAGACTGCCGAAGCGGTTCCGGTTGCCGCCGCAGCCGCCGTACTGGAAGGGCTGACACTGCCGCTCGGCGGTGCTGTACCAGAACTGGGTGGTGAAGTTGGTGCACGGGCCCACGTCCAGTTCGTCTGCACACGCCTCGGCCGCTGCAAGGAAAAAAGAAAACAGTAGAGGTGACGTAATCAGCAAATAAATGACTCAACCATAATGTATATTCATTGTGTTTTAAATCATATATTTTGTTAATCCTTTCAACAAGCAGGCCCAAATGCATTCTTGCTGCGCTCACTTACCGTACAGTTGCTCGGGACAGGCGGCCTGGCACTCGGACTCCGTGACAAAGTTGTTGACGTTGCCATCACAGCCAGTGTAGTAGAACGGAGAACACCGGCTGGAGCCGTAGTCGAAGTACCAGCGCGGCAGCAGGTCCTCGCAGGAGCCCTCCACACGCGGCAGAGAGCAGACACCTGTGATTGATATCGGACCGGGTGGATTAGCTCGTATTGTTACGTCGGCGGTACATCACTGCGATTTGTTTTTTATTCTGTTAAGCTTAAAAGGTTTTGAGGATATTGTTTTTCATTTTATTTTTGTACAAGCTGCGACAAAAAAGGTCATTTCGACAGTAAATCAGCACTTGTTGAAATGAGTGAAGCCTCTGACAGCAGCATATCATCAAATTTTGAAATGCCCTCCCTGACAATAGCGATCTCTTCTCTAAGAGACGCACCAGAATGTCTCGTCGATACATCGGTGACTTACCTTTGCCTCCCGGTCTGGTACAGCGGTGCAGACACTCCTGTTCAGTCATGAAGTTGTTCAGATTCGTCTGGCAGCCGCCATAGCTGAACTGAATGCAGGTAGCACTGGCTGCGTCGAATGCCCATCGTGGGAAGGAGCCACGGCAGGGTCCTGGCTTCACTTCCTGGCGACACGGGTCTGCAGGGACGCGGTCACAGGTCACTCGGGGTCTGCACAATTCACTGATGAGTGATGCGATGCGAGGCCCAGTACAGGATTCTCTTATAAATTTTACAGTGCTCACTTTTCAATTCCAGATTATATGAGTTTGCGGAAATAGCGGGGGTATTTATAGGCGACACGAGTTAAATTGATATTAGCGCAAATAAACCATTCTAGATGAAATTGCACACTTGTCCTCAATATTAATGGCCTATTGCATAAAACACATTGATTCAATGTAAAATTCTAGCATATCAACACTAGCAAAAAAAAAAACACTTTTGTTCATCACATTTGTTGTCAATACAAACCTCAGCGCGTCCACGCTCAAACCTACCGAGAATATCCGGTTCGACGCAGCGCTCCTGGCACTGCTGAAGGCTCTCGAATCTGTTGTTGTTTCCTAGACAGCCGCCGTAGGAGAGGGGCTCACAGCGTTCTGACTCGGTCCGGTACACCCACGAGGGGTAGTCACCCTCACACGGGCCACGAACGACTGGTAGCTCGCAGGCCTCTGTGGTAACAGATTCGGAATGTAAACTGAACATCGTATCGATAGGAGAGTTGAGGGAACGTCACTTTCGTATATTCGTATATGACGGAACGTTGCACTTATATTCACTTCACTAAAATAAAAAAGGTTATCCAATGACGATCATATGCAATGTTTTTGATAGTCGGCATCTCCCAGCACCAGCCGCTGTCACATCACTCACTCCTGCCCTGGGGCTGAACACAGGTCGCCTTGCAGTCCTCCTCTGTGTCGAAGCTGTTGATGTTGCCGTCGCAGCCGCCGTACCAGAAGCGGGAGCAGCCGCCGTACTCCATATCAAAGAACCAGTGCACGGTGAAGTTGCGACAAGGCCCTCGCTGCTTCGGCAGACTGCACATCTCTGGAGGGATTCCGTGAAAGGGCTGTGACAGAAATCGAGGCGGCAGAATGGAGTGGGAACTGTGACGAAGACATTGAAATTTCAATGAGGCGTGTGGTGAATTCGACCCAATCTCCGTCCGACTGAGGAAGCATGCAGTTTACTGAAATTTTGAGTGAAATGGTCTCCTCCGCCATGGGCAGCCACCGAATGGCACAGTCCTGCGGTACAGTCTATCTCACAGGCGTCGTGCCCTGCGGTACAGTCTATCTCACAAACAGTCGTGTCCTGCTGTACAGTCTATCTCACAGGCAGTCGTGTCCTGCGGTTACAGTCTATCTCACAGGCGCCGTGTCCTGCGGTACAGTCTATCTCTCAGGCAGTCGTGTCCTGCGGTACAGTCTATCTCAAAGGCGCCGTGTCCTGCGGTACAGTCTATCTCACAGGCGCCGTGTCCTGCGGTACAGTCTATCTCCCAGGCAGTCGTGTCGTGCGATACAGTCTACCTCGCAGGGAGTCGAGTAGTGCAGTACAGTCCATCTCCCAGGCGGCCGTGTCGTGCGTTACAGTCTATCTCCCAGTCACCGTGCCGTGCGGTGCAGTCTACATATTACTGACCTCCGAGTGGGACGGGGCGCTCCTCGCAGTCCTGGAAGTCGGGTCCGGCGGCGGCAATGACACCATCCGGACAGCAGCCGTGCTCGCTGGTCTCACAGCCGCACCCGGTCTGATTGGCTCCTGAGGCCCGCGTCCGGCCGTCGGCGCAGCAGCCGAACACGTAGTCGTTGCAGCTGCAGCCTACAGGCCAGTGGAAGTCAACGGTAGATTGTATGGCCTTACCGAGCGCATGATACGTGCAGATGATTTCCTAAAAGAGCGTAAGATACGACTGACACCCTTGTATGCAATAAACTATTAACCTATTCACTTATGGCCGGCGATCTGTGGCAACGAAACAAGCTTCACATTTATCGCTAGTGCATTGAATCTGGAATCTTATCTGCCTTTTTACGTAGAAAAGATCCCACAAGTTTGCCTTACCTTCCTGACTGGGTCCCTGTGCCGGTGTTACGCCGTCCTCACAGCAGCCGTAGGGGAACGTGTGGCAGCCGCAGCCAAAGCTGTCCGCTCCGGCTGCCGGCGTGTACTGGTCGGGGCAGCAGCCGTGTTCCGTGTACTGACAGCCGCAGCCCTCCAGCGCGGCCCCGCGGGCCAGCGTGACGTCATCGGGACAGCAGCCGTAGACAGAGTACTCGCAGCCGCAGCCTGTCACAGAGGGGAGACACACTGCTCAAAGCCGATCTTCAGCGGGAAGGGAACAGTACTTGCAGGCACACACCACATCCATCTTCGATGGAATTCATGAAGCTGGTCGGTCAAAGCTGGCCTGGTGAGCGACGGGAAAAATAAAGTGTTCGGCACTCCCAGCCACATCCTTCCCAATGCGTGAAGTTACTGGAATTGCTGTTCTATTTATTGAAGTCATAGTGAGTGAAAACATGCGTTTTAACACGCGCACCGACGGGGGTGGATATCCGCTCCCCTGAGGTTTTTCGCGGATAGCGGGAAAACCGCGGCGCGTAGCGCCGCGAAATTTGGTACGACTATTCTCTCATTAATTTTTCACATGGTGTGCAAGTTTGAACCTCCTAACTTTTAAGGTCAGGTCACCAGGACACTTTGAATGACCCAACCTCAAGTCACTTTTTTGCAACTTTGTCACCGTGCCAGAGCTACAGTAGATGTTGGAGGCCTTTGAAAGTCGCAGGATGTTATAAGATCATTAGTAGCTACAATTCGTTTATCTCGGAATTTTGATATCGGTGACCTAAGGTCAGGTCAATTTCGCGACCTCCCCATTATAAGTCAATGGGGGAAAAATCACCTCCCTGTTTTTACCACTAAAACGGGTCGGAATGGCCCCATATACCATACATGACTTCGTATACGATCAACCTTCACTACCTTGAGGTCTGTTTTGCTGTTGGGCAGCTGTAAGATCATGTGAAGTCATCAAAGGTCACCAGCGGTTTTTTGCCAATAACTCCGTACAGGAACAAGATACAGCCGCGCGGATGGTCTCATTGTGTTCAGCTCGTCAAGACGCATCGAATGATATACATGACGACCTCGAGGTCACGTGACCTGAGGTCAACCTTTGACCTTGACCTTTCGAGGTCAACATATATTTCATTCGATGCGCATTGACGAGAGGATCACGATGGTGCCCTTAGTTTGTTCCTATCTTGACTAGTTCGAAAGTTATTCGAGAAAAACTCTCCCCATATCTAGCACCGCCATTTTGACTTTTTTGACCCCTGTGACGTCATCATTGACCTGACCTGAAAATGACCTTTGTAAAAATCGTAGACCTTGTCCGTGCGTATCCGATGCCGTTTACCGCTTGTCGCTATCTTGCTTCGTTCTCGAGATCTCAGGGGGGCGGTCATCCGCCCCCCCCCGTCGGTACGAAGTTGGCGCAGACCCCCGTCGGTGCGCGGGTTAAATATCGCATCTGCATATTATAAATGAACAGAATAATGAAACTCAAAACGATAAAAGGTATGACTATAATAAGTGCATTTCTTTCGCGGAGCTGTAAACCATGCTCGAATTAAAAAAAAATGACATGCAGATCAAAGCACAGGACGCTTCGTGAAGGCGGATGTCGTGCAGATACACACCGTCCAGGTTGGGTCCAATGGCCGGGCTGACATTGTCCGGACAGCAGCCAAACTGGGCGTTGATGCAGCAGCCCTGCTGGTCGGGCCCGTGCGCCGGCAGGTCAGTGCCCTCACAGCAGCCGAAGGTAGAGGCGGCGCAGGCGGGTGGACACCCGAGCTCATCTGGACCCTCGGCGACCGACACACCGTCTGAGCAGCAGCCGTGTCTGGGGGCGGGAGGGAGGGAGGGAGAGAGAGAGAGAGAGAGAGAGAGAGAGAGAGGGAGGGAGGTAGAGAGAGAGGAGAGAAAAAGAGAGAGAGAGAGAGAGAGAGAGAGAGAGAGAGAGAGAGAGAGAGAGAGAGAGAGAGAGAGAGAGAGAGAGAGAGAGAGAGAGAGAGAGAGAGAGAGAGAGAGAGAGAGAGAGAGAGAGAGAGAGAGAGAGAGGAGCACTTAGCTAAAGCACATCAAATCTTCCGGAGGTTAAATGTCGCGATGAAGGCTGTCATCAAGCTGTCATACAGGAACGCATGTTCTGCGGTACAGTCTAGCTCCCAGGCAGTCGTGTATTGCGGTACAGTCTAGCTCTCAGGCGCCTTGTATTGCGGTACAGTCTATCAACCAGGCAGTCGTGTCATGCGGTGCAGCCTATATTACAGGCTGTCGTGTCTTGCGGTACAGTCTATCCCCCTGGCAGTCGAGTCCTGCGGTGCAGTTTAGCCCACAGGCAATCGTGTCGTGCGGTACAGTCTATCTCACAGGCTGTCGTGTTCTGCGGTACAGTCTCGCTTTCAGGCAGTCGTGTCGTGCGTTACAGGCTACACAGGCAGTCGACTTGTATCTCACACAGTCTTATATCTCACAGACAGTCTTGTCCGGGGCAGCCTATCTAGCGAGATGATGTGATCCCTGTGTATTTCACACCAGCAAGGATCGGGGCACAATATAGCATGCATTCTGATGTTATTGAGTATCAAAGCTAAACTCCAGTCACCAGTGGGATCTGAGAAACACTACAGACGAAGTTAAAGAATTTCCCTATCATCTGGACACAACAACGTCAGTTTTCCTTACTCGGTCTCAGTGCAGTTGACGGCGGTGACATTCTCCTGGCCGGCGTCCAGTGAGGGCGGCGGAGTGGGTCGCAGTCGCGGACAGCCCTCTTCCAGCGGTCCCTGGGCTTCAGTCTCACCGTCAGAACAACAGCCGAACCTGGGGGACGACGTCAATGAGCCATTCTGATGGTAGTATATATGTTTAGCATTTACATTGTGGTAAGTTTTAATAAACGTTTGACTAGCTAATTATAAGGTAAAATATGCTAATTAATTATCTCCCAGCCATTCCCTAGTTTAGCTGCCGACCTGGAGACGAGGCAGTTCGGCCCGGCCGGTGGGCAGTTGGTGCCCTCGCCGTCCTCCCTGGAGGTGAAGTTATCGGGACAGCAGCCGAACAGCGAGAGGCCGCAGCGCGGCGCCGGCTCGCAGTCAGAGAGGTCCTCGGTACCGGCCGGGGTGAATCGGTCTGGACAGCAGCCGAAACGCGTCCGCTGGCACGACTCCACCTGACGGCGGAGAGAATGACTTGGTGGCTCCGCTCAAGCTCTCTATCTATATAACTTAATGGCCATCGTAAATACCAAACTAAATATATACGTTTAGTATGCATACAGCTGAAAGATATGAACCATCCGTAACATATTGTCCTTAATTAAAAGAGCAAAAGGAACAAAAATTAAAGCATATATAGAATAAAATAAAAAAGCAAACCATAACCGACCTGCGGACAGTCCTGGAGGAACGGCCCGGCCGCGGCGGTCAGCCCGTCGGGACAGCAGCCAAATGTGCTGGGGCCGCAGAGCAGCCGCGCCGGGCGCTGACGACACTTCCTGCGACCGACCGCCGCCGGTCCGGCCCCCGAGCCGTCCGAGAGCCCAGTCTCCGGAAACAGGTCTGATGGAGGGGCAGCGTGTTGATTTAGGCGCTGGTCATGCATCATAGTTATAGGTTATGCATATTTCTAGCTACGTCTGGCTAGTTGCTTGTCCATTTTAGTGAACTACATATATTTATCCTTCTAAACTATACATAATATGGATAATGCTCGTGAATTAGACCACGTCTCTCTAGTGGTTCTGTTTTCCAGCCCTAGTTGTAAGTTGAGGGAGGTCATTCTCTGATTCGAAGTTTTTGCACTTACCCTCAAAGTCTGCACCTCCCGGATAATCGTCATACAGGCGCCCGGCGCCCAGTCCACCATTCAGGGCGTCCAGCCAGTCTGGCTGAGTGGGGTCCACAGTCCCGACTGGAGGTCGGGTCCCCGTGTCCGACGGTGCTGTTGTGTTTGTCGGAGATAGTTCATCGGGAACGGTGACATTCAGACCCGTCTCTCCCAGTGCCGAGTCTTGTGCTTCAGTGGTGGCATTTTCCGAGCTAACCCCTGAATCAGCATCGTACGAACTAGCATCCTCCAATGTATCATTTTCAGATGTTCCGATTCCGAGTCCGTCATCACTCAAAGTTGAAGTTCCCGGCCCAGCATCTTCTGACGGAGCGTTACTGTCTGTCTCGTTTCCAAAGTTCGAACTTTCCGTTATTGTGTTTTCTAAACGCGAATCGTCTGTGGAACTGACTCCGTCGGCTGAATTTTCAGTCTTGGCAGCTTTTGAGGTTGTGTTGCTCACATCAACGTCTCCAACTGTAGAACTTCCTTCTGGCTTACTCGTGGATTTCTCATCTACTAATGCAGGGTCTTCGGAACTGCTTACTATTGCACCGTTGTCTTCCAAGCTAGACCCTGCCAAACCTCCATCTCCCAGACTGCTGAAGTAATCGTCAGGAAGGTCATACTCTCCATAATCACCTGTTCCCAGACTATCAAGTGCGTCCAGAAGGTCGGTGGGGTCTGACATTCCTGTGAGATCGTCTCCAATACCCACTTGTCTCCGCCTTCTCCGTCTCCGCGTCGGCGCCTGGTCTCCTCGGTTTGGATCAGGCGGCTCTGTGGTGGGTTCCTCCGTCTCTGACAACATCTCTCCTTCGCCGGAGACATCTCCAGAGTTATCATCGTCTCCGCCTTCTGTAGACCCCTCTGCAGGAAGCTGGTCATCTCCTGAGGTCTCCTCTGTCTCCGTCTCAGCGCCGCTGGCGTCTCCGACCTCCTCGTCAGTGATGGAGTCGAAAGCGAGTGCTAGCAGGTCGTCGAAGGATGCCTGAGGTGGCCGGTATTCTGTGGGTTCTCCTTCTCCGCTGCCACTGCCTTCCCACACCGGTTCCTCCTGTGGAGAACAAATAATAATAGGTTCTTAGATTGTTGAGATGCTGATCATTGTACAATAGAGCACGAGTGCGACTAGTTATATGTTAATCATGTAATTTTACTCAAGCCCTTACATATCGGAGACTTGTATAATTAGTCATGATTTGCATCATGCAATAGTAAATTGTTCTGCATTTGAATAAGCAAACTGAAAGAAAGCGGATATAAGGCTAAAAAGATGTAACTTTTCTTTTTTACAGTGATTTTGCAGCAACTTTCCGACGTTTCGTTTACAATGTGTTTCTTACATAATCATAGTCCACCAAGCAGTCGTCTTCAGCAGAGCCAGGAATGTATGATTGCGTGGCCACCTCCAGTTGCTTGAGAAGCTCTGCCAAAACACACGTCAGCATGTCAAGCACAATGTCGATCTATCGAAAATTGACGAAAAATGCGTGCTACGGAGGTGCTATCTGAACGCTGAAAAGTGTAAACGCAATTTTCTATCGCAAATGATGTAGATTCTCAAAATGCTACGCACGGTTCGGTCAAACTAAGCTGATGTGTGGCCACTGACCTGCGTCGGCACAGGAGATGTCGTTGCAGTCCCGCAGAGTATACGGGATTGTCTTTCCGTCACACCGGTCCAGCGGCACCCGACCGGTGCCGTCCGAACAGAACACCTTTCTCGTCTGAGAGCCCTTCTCACACGAGGCCGAGCACTGAGGAGCAAACGAAGCTTTAAACCGGGCGTCAAGCCAGATGACTTATTATTGAGCAAATTTCATGCATAGTTATTGTTTATTTACTTTATGTACTTTTATGGAAAGAATTAAAGTGACTAAGAGTCATATTATAGAATATTTCTATCTATTCATGCTGTAACATAACGCTATCGTTATGGTCTTTTCACAGACCCGATTCATATCAAGGCGAAAACGGCTGCCGATCGGCACAGATCCCATGGTCCGCACTGCGACTCAGTGGCCGCCGACCGGCAAAGACCGCTGCACTTACCGGTCCAAAATAGTCACAGTCACTGACCGCCGATCGGAATTCACTGACTCTAAGTGACCGCTAATGAGCACTCACCGGTCCCCATGGTGACGAGTGCCAGGTGGCCGGGCACGGCGGCGGAGTGGCTTCCTCGCAGGCGCGAGTCGCCTCGTACCGCTTGGCTGGGTCACAGTTAGAGTCATCGACAGTAGTGACGCGTTTCTGCTCGTCCAGGGCGCCGCAGAAGACATCGCGGCTCTGCAGCCCGGGCCCGCAGTCGACCGAGCACTGGAGGGAACACGGGCCAGGGAGAAGCCATGGATGAAAGAACCATGATGAAAGATGAAAGGTTCTCCTTCATCCATGGAAAGCGATTGGAAATAAGGTGATGAATATCGAAAACTACCCAATGTAGCGCTGAATATGTTCTTGTTTCATAGATGAGCAGCCACTAAAACAGCGGAAGGTGTATTAAGTAAATGCGAACAAAAAGAGCTTGTCAATTTTAACCCAAAATAGCACTCCACAACTCGACATCGTCCTGGAGTGTTTCCTCATCACTTCTCACGGTTCACCTGCAATCTATGTAAGCTCGATCTGTACGCACCTCCGTCCACTCGGTGGCGTACCAGCGGAACGCGCAGCTGGGCGCCCCGCTGCAGCTCTGGTTGGACGCCGGACGTCGGGACGACTGGCAGAACGTGTCGTCAAACCGGTGTCCCTCGTCGTTGGCGCAGTGGACACCGCGAGTCTGAACAGTCAGGCCGCACACTCCCGAGCACTGCGAATTAAAGAAGCTCAAACTTCTGTCAGAAAAGTTTACTTATGATGGGAGTGTATAATGGAGACCAAATAAACGCAATTCTACAAGACCTAAGCTGAAATAAAACAAAATCTTATCAGTGGCTAACATAGAACGGCACGATAAGCCTTTCTACTAAGTATTCGGGCTCCGATGCCTCAGAGAGCATAAGTTTTATGACTTACAGACGGATTTATGTTTTCGAACTGGTTAACTTTATCCTTCTAAAGACATTGAGCACCCAAGCCCTTCTCCTCTCCTCCCCCAGCTGACGTACCCCGCTCCACTCCGTGGTGACCCAGTCGACTCCCTCGCAGGGGCGTCGGCTGCAGGGTTTGGTGGCATTGGGTGGCGGCTCCTCACACTCGCTGTCGGCCAGGAGCTCAGTGGTGAGACTGGTCTGACGGTGACACACCACCTGCCGAGTCCGCTGACCGTCCCCGCACAGAACGTCGCACTAGCGAGCGGGGGGGGGGGGGGGAGGAGGGGGACAGATGAGTCAGATGGAGCCTGATGTCAACTGGGTAAAGTGGTTGAATGGGGGCAGCGATGCTTATGGGGTTTGCTTGGGTTAACCAAGTCAAGCGTAGATTTTATTTATGCTGTTCATGGTGACCGGTAAATAAAGCAGTAATGGTCGCCACGATAACAAATAAAACGACTAAGTCTAGACTCGACGTCCCTCCTAATCCCTCCGGGCACTGCCGTACTCACCGGTGACCAATCGCCGACGTGGTAGGCCGCGCAGGGTCCGGCGGCGCAGGGGCGCACTTCCTCCGGCCTCTCCGCACCGGTCTCCTCACACAGCTCATCGGCCACAGAGGCGTTCACCTGAGCGGTGATCCTCTGCTGACAGGTCACCGGCCGAGTCTGGACGCCCTCCTGACCGCAGTCGGCCCAGCACTTGCTCCAGTTACCAACCCGCCAGCTGAGGAAGACAGAGAGAGAGAGAGAGAGAGAGAGAGAGAGAGAGAGAGAGAGAGAGAGAGAGAGAGAGAGAGAGAGAGAGAGAGAGAGAGAGAGAGAGAGAGAGAGAGAGAGAGAGAGAGAGAGAGAGAGAGAGAGAGAAGGAGAAAGAAAGGAAAGAAAGAAAAAGAGAAAAAGAGGAAAAGGACGATGGCAATGACGTTAGTGAAGAAAAGCATCACATAAATAATTGCAATATAACACACCCAGCTCTGACCGAGAGCGAGCGAAGGTCTTCTGCAAGAACGTTTGTTCTTTTTAAAACGGTACATATGCTAGAGCTATGACTTCCCTGGCTCGAAACAGCAATTAAAACCGTAAGTCTGAGAAACGTACCTTGCCGGACATGGCTGCTCGTTGCAGGCCTCTGACTGTTCAGGTTTCTCCTTTGGATCGCAGAGGTCGTCAGAGACCTCCTGGCCATCCTCGCCGACACAGGTCAGTTTCCTCTGGCGATCGCCTGACGAGGAAAGCAGTTATATTTATTATCTTGTCTGCGGTAATGGATACCTAAGTCATTACTATCAGACCACTACAATTATTTGACGGATGCGAACGACATGAATATGCAATAATAGCGAGCATTAAAAAGCTCCTCCGCTCAAATCTATCATCCCGAGCGCCAGCCATCTAGTGTTTACTGACATCCCAGTGAGTTTCGCTCCCTACCGGTGCCGCATTCTGCCGAACAGTCGGACCAGTCGCCGGGCTGCCATCGGTAGTCCTCCCTGCTCGGCTCAGATACCGTCTTGGGCATACCGTACCGGTACTGGATCCCGGGATTGGTGTCCTGGTACAGCAGCTGAGGGAAACAAGGAAACAAGGAAGCCAATAGTTGTGCAATAGTGGAGACATAAAAACACATTTTAGCGAAAAGTGTTGCCGCAAGAAGTCAGTCTTCGAACTACTTACGAGTTCTCGGAGAAAAGGAAGAAATTTGAAGAGCACTGTAAAAATCGCGCTTGTTTGCCGCCACCAAAGGCCCGACCACGTCTCACTTTCTGATTTTTGGGCGATTTAACCGCGCCTGATGAAGTGCTCTCTATCAACAATAGCTGTGATAGAGCAGTCTGATGACTCGATAGGCCAGTGTTTAAACCACACGTTCATGTGTTTAAGACGCTGGATGATTGATGTGTTTATGACTTAAAACTCTGTTACTCTGATGCTGATCCTCGATCAAAAAGCCGGTGTTCTTCTGGTATATCGGAAGCTTCACCACTAGACTATACTTTCATTCATGATATTGCTACTCTAACACACACAGCGTGAGCAAGGTTATTTACGCACGTTAGATACCTATATATAACAAGAATACATATACAATGATAGATGCGACCAATGTAATTTCAACATCTGGGAAAGTTTTATTTTTCTTGTAAGCAAGATAAAACATTTTTCACGGATGAATTGATCATCATGTAACGTTCAACACTAGACTCGGTAAATAGTCGCAGGGTTCGCGTTCACTCACCACCAGATACAGCGGCTCGGTGGTTGGTCCCAGGGCCCTCAGCTGCTCCGGCCCAAAGAAGCCGATCTTGTTCCTGCCGTAGTGGAAGGTGGTGCCGGCGAACTGCTGGCTAGACGGAGGCGACACACGCCAGTCGCCGTTCAGATAGTAGTGGCCGGAGATGTTCCGCATCGCTGCCAACATGTGGAGTCGGCGTACGTTATCCGTCAGCAGTCTGATCTCGTCCGGGAAATGTCATGCTGTTTCATCTTTTACTCATTCTTACATAAGAGACCAGCGAGACCAGCGTAAGGGATTGTCTCCCTATCTTGTTAAACGAATTATTTGTTGAAGTTTTCGTGATTGTTTTCTTTTGAAGTCACAAAACGTCGGTTTTCACGTACCTATCTATGTAAACAGTATTTCTATCGTCGCATCGCACTTACCTAGGTAGTTGTTCGACGTTCGGACCTCCTCGATGAGAATATTCGTTGCCCCGGCAGGGATGAGTAGGATGTCATTATATCCTGCAGCATAATAGATGTGTTATACATAAGGATATCCTTGTAATTACCGTCCAGAAATAGAAAGCTCACCGCCACTCACAGGCCAGATCGGAGCCATCAATCTAAAAAAAACTGGGACTCAGAAACAGGTCGTTTCAGATGCAGATCGAGCCTTGGGCTCTCAGTTCCAGTCTCGTCTCAACTAGTTGGAGTCGTAGTTACATTCCCTCACGGTGTGATGACCCACCTTGTTTTAGCTGGTTGGAGTCGTGCGTTCCCTCCACGGTGTTGCAGGTGCTGCCATCGCCACCACACACTCGGCATGTGTCCTCTCTCAGAAGAGAGCCCAGAACGCGGTCACACCCGGCCGGCTGGGGAGGAACAGAAGGGTCACACCGGTTCCTCAGAAGTGAGAGAAGGTGGGTCTGTAGACTCTGTACCACAACACATGACTAATAGGGAGATAGACTGTACCGCAAGACATGGCTGCCGGTGAGATAGACTGTACCGCAGGACACGACTGCCTGGGAGATAGACTGTGCCGGGGGACACAACGCCTGTAAGGTAAACTGTACCGCACGTCACGACTGCCTGGGAGACAGACTGCACCGCATTCGTCATTACATGACAGCCTGGGCGATAGACTGTACCGCAAGACACGGGCATCTAAATTACAAAGCATTATCATACCCTGCAGACTCCGTTGACGCAGATGTCGCGCTGATTCTCGCCACATCTGGTGCCGTCCGCCACCTTGGCTCGGTGCCGGAAATAGAACCGTTCCCCTTGCGGCTGACAGTTGAGCTCGCACGGATTCGCAGCCTTGGTGTACGGCACCCACCTGTCGCAACCGGTCAGCTGTCAGCCCTCATGTGTGACAGAAATCGAGTTAATTTGTTACCGGTACAGTCAAATATCTGTCGGTGTGGCTTTAATAACGCTATGGTGTAGATGGTGAGTTATGATAATCAGGCACCATACCTACGTTGGATAAGTCTTCGTGGACCTTTTGATGTTAGTGACAGGAATCAGCGGCAGTGTGACTTGTGGTTGAATTTAGACGGGATGGACTCTTACTGATATAATTATTATCGGGCATCAGTTTCAACCTTTCTGCATGAATTTCTTTAGTTAATGTTTCACCATCCGATGACATCACGCTATTTAATTTTGGACTTATATTGGCCCTTTGATACTTTACTTATAGTATTTTCCTTCGAAGAGCACATCGTCGAATTCTGAACACTGTTCTGCCCTGAAGTCCTTCGTTCCAGCTGGGCACGCCTGCAACCGGTGACACAAATTCATATGTTAAATACTCCTGTGTACAGTCCTACAGAATAGCAAACATAGCATTGATTAGCCGATACAGACCGTCAATCTCGGCTGTCTGCGGGCTGCCTCACCTGAACGTTACAGGACTGGTACTTGACATCGGGTCCGGAGCACTCGGATGATCCGTCCGGCCTGAAATCGAAGCGTAGGTCGGTCGATTTAACAAAAACAAAATAGGAAAATATCGCATCTCTTGATACCAAGAATCTAAAAAATGACAATAAGCCATATATGACCGGTTGAATCAATAACAAAAGGCATAGACTAATGTATTACGATATGAAGTAGTCTATGCGAAAGGCATTTAATCGGCAGATCATTATACATGTCAATAAGCGGAACATTTTCTTCTGTCACTTTCTAGTTAGGGGAAATTTGTACACTAAGACTCACTGTCATCTCCAATCCTGACCGCTCCTCCCAGTCGATGTCACTGACCTGAACCGCTGACACGTTCTGACCTGCCGGCTGACCCCGCCGCCACAGGAGCGCGAGCAGGGCCCATCGGGCTCCCAACTGCCCCAGGGGCCGGCGCCTCGCGACGCGTCTGCCTCGCCAAAGGCCACGGGCCGCTGACGGCGCGGTCTCCGCAGTCGGCGCAGGCCCCACCGCCGCTACAGTCGACACGAACATAGTTGGCCGATGTAACATAGCGAATGTGACAGAGACAGCTAGTGTACATGCGGAGTGATATTGACAGAATGGAGGAATCCAGTGTTGTTCTACAGCGGATCACCGAGTTCTTAGCTTTATAACAGAATTGTAATGTCTTGGACTTTATCTGCTTCCACCTGTTCAGTTGGTGCACTTTTCGATCTATGTGGCGTTATCAATCGCATCTAAATTCCAAGTGATCGTAATGTTTGTTATGCCTTCATCGATGTTATTGCGCTGTACAAAGTAGAAAATATTGTAATTCGGAAAGTATAATAAGCATAACTTACCGGTTTGAAAGCAAAAGAAGCACTTGTGCTCAGCTGAAGCTCCAGCACCAGGATGAGAAGCACGAGAAGAGACCTATCGGACGAAGCGTCAAACGAGCCGGTTACGGTTTGATATATTTTCATATAGATGTGGGACAATTACATTGGACGATATAGTTTGTAACCTGTATGAACTTATCAAGGGCATCGCTTACTGTGGATCTTTCGTGTTCATGCCTGATTTGACACAAATCGGAATTATTTTGTCTCTAGAGGGCAGCAGCGGTCAAAATAGACATTTTTTAGGAATGCTTTATCTATTAACTTGTAACACAATGATAATTGCTTGTTTACCCTTATGCAAACATCGATTTGCTGCTGCCTGCTACACATATACATTAAAAAAAATATACCAGAATATGTACCTACCATTGTTTCTTCGGTAGCCCATCGAGCCAGTTAATAAGCCAAAGCTCCCGATCTCCCAGACCACCCCATCCGTCTAGCCCCACTGTCTAGCCTAGCTGGGTCATGCACCCAATCTGCCCCATGCATGATCCACTGGTAGCCCAGCCGGAAAGGTGCCTGGCCGACTGCCGGACACTGGCGCAGCGGTGCTGGACACTTCCGGTCTGCGCCGCGTCACTTCCGCCAGAGCCTCGCAAGGATCGTCGTGATAGCGCTTACCATAGCTTTGGAGTGGACACTTGGCCATGGTGTTGAACATGTGCAATATGTAGCTTTTCTCCTCACCTTCCATTTGCAAACAGTTCTTTTGGTTTTATTTGCAATGTATGACATCAAATAAATCATTTCTATGAGGGCATGTGAAAATAATGATTACCTATTCGAAAACTCACGACCATTCATTCATCTATCCATCCATCTATCCAATCATTCCATCCATCTATCCATCCATTCATCCATCCATCCATCCATCCATCCATCCATCCATCCATCTATCCATCCATCCATCCATTAATCCATCCATCCATCCATCCATCCATCCATCCATCCATCCATCCATCCATCCATCCATCCATCCATCCATCCATCCATCCATCCATCCATCCATCCATCCATCCATCCATCCATCCATCCATTCATTCATTCATTCATTCATTCATTCATTCATTCATTCATTCATTCATTCATTCATTCATTCATTCATTCATTCATTCATTCATTCATTCATTCATTCGTTCATTCATTCATTCATTCATTCGTTCATTCATTCATTTATTCATTCGTTCATTCATTAATTTATTCATTCACTCATTCATTCATATACCTACCACAAAGGTCACGTGACAAAATGAGTCATATTGCTACCTCTGCTACCAAACGATACTGGTCTATGATTATATTGGTAGAGTTCATTACGAAATTTGCGTTTAAAATTAATTTGTGGGAGCCATTTGAACATAAAGGACGGTTTATATCAAGTTCTCGTTAGGTCGGGCCTGGGTCAAGTCAAACAAAGTCAAATTTTAGCTTTTATAGTATAGAACGGGTATTTATCCAACGCAACTCGTCATAAGGAATCCAATGGCGGGGTTAATTTCATTCGGAAAGATATCCCTCGCATGTGTAGGGGGGGGGGGGTCGGATGGACCCCCCCATGGTTTTTCGCGAATAACTCGCGTAAAAAGCGGCCGATCGCGACGAAACTTTCAGTACCCTCGCATTGATCAATTTTACACCTACCCTGAAAATTTCATGACCCTGACCCAAATGACCTTTGACCTGTGACCTCTTTTCCGAGACCATGTTTGGCCGGAATCGCGATTTCGCGTATGTCGGCTCGCATTAGCCGCGCGTTTGCAAGCTTTTCGTGGTTTCAAACGTTCAAACATGTGATTTGATGTTGCTCCCATACATTAGGGTGGGTGTCAAGGTCACCTGAAGGTCAGGTCAGGTCATTGACCTTTGGTGACCTCGGGTGACCTCGGTTCACTTTTTCGAGTTTTACATGTTTCTAGGCTAGTTTTTGAAGCTGAATTCGAATTTAGCAACCATTTGAACATTTACGAAGTAGTTTTGGTGACTTTGTAACATGTTACGAAGCTGTCAGAGGCGGTTAACACGTACTACGAATACCCGTCACGACGCCTACTGGTTGACCTGGCCTGACCTGACCCGATCTGGTCTAAATGCTTAAAGACATCATCTGTGATCAAAACTAACACAATATTCGTGATCTGCACCCCGAAAAACCCCTTAGCAGCCATACTTTACGACTTTCTAACAGGTCCCGATTTTCCCGACTTTGGTTCATTGACCTGACCTGGAAGGTCACTTGATGACCTAGGACCTTAAAATTGGGTATCATCGGCTTCCTCTCGTCACGGGCAACACGCTCGTTTTTTCCGCGAAGCTCTAGCTCAATCAGGGGCCAAACGGCAAGGGGGGGGGTCCAACCCCCCCCCCCACACATTAGAAGCTGGCAAACGCCGCACACATGCGAGGGATATAATACAGTGATATAAATGTCATTATTCGTTGTTATATAAGGAGATATCGGAAAGAGAAGACCAAGGGCGTCTCGCCGTCATGCCTAAAGGGGGCGCGAACAAGTGTAAAACTAGAATAACACACGAAGTATAGGTAGAATTATAGAAACCACAGAACTGACCTGGTGGGTCCACTACACAGCTCCATCTCGTCCCAATCAGCACCGCCTCACATTCACCCTTCAGAAAGTTACCGGTTCAACCACTCAGCACCTCCATGGCAGCCCCGCGGTCTGCGACACTGCCTGCCTCTCTGCGGTGCCGCCGTCACTGCCCGCAGCATATCCGGACCAAGACCGGCGCCCGACAGCTTCCTTCCGGTATAGGTCGGCCGCCAGCTGACCTCCAGGGTGGGCCGCTGGACAGGTCAGTGACCATCGAGAAGCAGCAAGAAATGCACTCAGCCTTCAATTGACCTGCGACCTTAGAATTCAGTGTTGTTGATTTATCTCGTAGAGGAGGTACCTCAATCAATCAATCAATGTATTCATAGGTACATCCACCATACAATGGCTCTTCCGCACCCGAGTCACACTGCGTCAATACGAATAAAAACAGATGAAAAGAGCGGGTAAAAGAACGGGTAAAAGAGACGGTGCTGACCATACGACACAACATAACACTAGCGTGCATTTTTGCATGCATTTACCTCATTTTCCCCTCGAAGCTCTTAGCCGATTTTGGTCATATACAAGAGGTCTAACATGCCAGCCAGCCTCCCTTCCCCGCTTGTGCCTCCTCTGAAATGGATGAATGATTTGATTTGCCGGTGCCGTCGAAGGCTTAATTGATCTACGGTTGCAGTTTTATTGCAGCTTTAGCAGATATTTCTTTTGAGTTGTTGCAGTAAAGTAAGCTTACAATTGCATGTTGCATATGGGATATGTTTGCAATGTGCATTCTGGCGTTTATTACGTGACCGGCTTGCTTTGATATCATATGCTATGTGAGTAAGTCATTTTCGTGTAGGTACTTACATGCTCATGCATGGGTATTTGAGATCAATTTAAATTCAACTTACGTAACCAGTCGTAAAAGAAACGACACAGCAGAACAATGGCATGACTCGGCGTGATTCGAGTTGATGGATGGTCTGATTTGAATGCAGCACCTCCTATCTGAACAATAGATCATACATTTCCACCTATCGTAGACTGAGGGCTAAGCTCAGAGGTGCAGGTTCACGAGCCGGGCACTGCATCATGAAGTGCGGCGCCTGAGATGACCGTGTCCACGTGGAGGTCAAAGGTTACCTACAGGGATCGCGTGTCATGAGCGGCAGGTCACGAACCGGTTGGCTCGGTGCCAACGCCCGCGGCAGAACGAGGCGACGTGCGGTCAGCGCCTGCTCGGAAGAAAGGAACGGAGTGATTTACTGGATGAGTAATTATTGGCTATTTATTTTTTCCGGTGTATTGAATGAACTGATTGATGTCAAGCACACGTTGAATAGATAATCGATTTCCATTTAAACAATATTTGCTCGTCAAAATGTTCTATGCCTTAGTGGCTATTAATGTATGTGTACCTCTTAATCACAACAAGTACTATTCAAACAACACTTTACGGTCGTGATTTCGTACCATACTTACATTCAGGGTGCCTTCGATGATTGATTATAATTGTTCCAGATGTTGCGGCCATTTCTTTTCAGCCTTCTTAGCGACTTTTCAATGCATTGCAGACATTGATTTCCTTTACAGTCCTACAGCCGTACGATCAAAGGTCATAAAAATCGCAAATAATAAATCATATTTGCATCAGTTCCGCCTCACTCATTCTAAATTGCGACACGCGGTCAGCCTACTCATCATAAACCAGCTCACGGGTGACACCTCTCATCACAATAACCATGACCACATCACTTACTCCAATCTTGCAGCTTAAATTGCTGCTCTCACTGGAGTGTTGCCGAGTGCTTCGAGCCTCCGCTGCCGTCAGCAAGGCGACTGGGCTGCGTCCATGACCGTGGGGTCCTTTGGGGAGGGGTTACCCCGCCACCACCGCCGCCGCCGCCGCCGCCGCCGCCGCCGCCGCCGCCGCTCATTGCAGTTGGCTGGGTTGGCTGCACCGTCCGGCCAGCACGGCGACTGCACGGCGGCAGTACGACAGCGGCCGTGGGGCCGGCCTGGTGCGGTGCGGCGCGGTGGCAGAGCTAGATGTGCATTGTGCGCTGTAGAGTGGCAGTGCCACTGTGAGTGACCGGACTACCATGTAGCTCGGTGGTGAACGTATAGTAAACTCGCTGATCCGGTTTGTAATGAACGGTTTGATGACTCGATGCTCAGTGCAGTGCCCACTTCATTTATCATCCACATTAATGTGAAGCAGCATTTTGATGGGTGACGGTGTTTTGACAAGACGTCAAGATGATTGACAGATGTCTGCAGACCCGTCAACGTTGGTGTTAACGTTGTGTTGACAGGGGTCAGAGTCTTTTGATCGTGCTGACGTGCGGCTCGTGACATAAGACAAACATTATCCATGATGATGAGTGGTTGTCGAGAGGCCGTAACCACTGAGGACACGTGTGTCGCTGCTTCTGTGAAGCCCCGTCAGTGGGCGATGCCCTTATCCGTGCTATCCATGGCACTATTGGTGGTGATGACCGTGGTGACCCCGGTTCAAGTCAGCGGTCTGATCCCGCCCCGGTATGACATGGCTCAGACACGCTGGTGGGAGAAGTCTGCCGTAAGACCAGCGTCGTCTCCACAGCAGACTACCAGGTACCGCGTGTACAACAGCGCAGGGCCCCTGCCGCCCTACTCGTTCGGCGTCGGCTCTAAACCGTCCTGCCGCTCCAATTCCAACTGCGCCAGTTACCGGGCTTCGTCAGCGTTTCCGGGACCCAGCACGGTGGCCGAGTACGCTGATTCGACCAACACGGCCGGTCCCAGGCCGCCGGCGGAGTTCCAGATCAACAGTGTCGGTCCAAAGCCGACCCCGGGCTATCAACCGGCAGTCAACACAGCCGGGCCCAAACCTCCCCGGGACCCGGTGCACAACAGCGTCGGGCCGAAAATGCCACCGTTCGTCTCAAACAGCGTCGGTCCCAAGCTGCCTCCGGGATACACACAGCCGTCGGGCAGCGACGGAGTCCAGACGGTTCCCTCCAGCTCTCATGCCACCACCGGCGTCGGCCCAAAGCCCCCGCGAGGCTACACGTTCTCAGCAGGACCAAAGTTGGGCAGGAATCTGTTGCTACCGACCACGCCTGAGCCGAGCTCCGTGGCACGGGCGTCAGTCCGCGGACCGGGCAGCGCGTCGGCCCACGCTCACGCCCAGGCGCACGTTCACGGGCGCGGACAAGACGGGTCGAGTGCACGCGCACACGCCCACGCCCAGGCTGGACACAGGAAAACATGGGAACATTTCGAAAAGGAGGTTAAAGCAGCCGGCAGACTCAAGTCCAGGTGAGTTTTTCTTGTAAATGTGTTTGGGAGGGTTCGCATGCATTGAACGCTATCATGATATCATGAAGCGTGTCGAAAAAGTAGTACGAAGGGCGTACGTCGCACTTGTAACACGGGTCACGCAACGTTTGCACCGACAAACCTGTGGGCTATCGTTGGCTCTCAGGATGTCTTCATGCCAGTCACACTCACAACAGATTTAGCAGAGCTTATACTTCATTAGAGTCTAGCGTATGATGAGACGTAGGTAGCAAGTATCTGTCGATTTCGAGCTAGTGTCTGTTCATGTTTCTATAATGTAAACTATGTTATCTACCCATGATATATTGGCAATTTTACGTTTGTACAAAAAATGTCGTTTTTACAGTTTGACGTTTACAGTCAGTACGTTTTTACAACAACAACAAAATGCTTAGCAAAACGTTGTAAGGCGCCGTTCCTGCACTATCCCGTTGAAACTTGAAACAGCCTGATGTGACTAACAAATGCCTACAAATTACGAGCAGAATAACACTCAAGAGCCTTGGTTAGACCTGACAGGCTAGTCGGCAAGAGTCTTAGTTGAGCCGCTCTGGAACTTCCCAACTCTTGTCGGAGACGCCCTTGTCTCTCCGCTCAGGAAGGTGTCTGAACTGAAAAGTGGAGTCACCAGCCGCCGCCGACGCCTGCCTTTGATCTCAGCGCTCGTGGCCATGGCTTCCCTAACGACTCTCTTCATCACCAAGCTTTCAGACGCGTGCTCAGCCAGACTAGGCCGTCGGCCCGCCCCTGGCCTCGCGTGAATCACCCAGACAGTTCTCTGGTCATTCAGCGGTGTGGCCGCTGCCAAATATACAAACGTTCCATGCATAAAGTGGAGGTGCGTAAAAATAGCGCCTGCCTTCGTTGTGAGGCGGCCAGCTCAGGGTGCAGTTCTCGGGAGCGGCTGGCGGCGGGGGAGATGTGTGGTGTCCGCCCACATCACACGGCTGACCGCTGGCCAACGGCGCGGCGGAAGGGACGGGCTGGAGCTGGAGCGGGGAGCAGAGAGGCGCCCCGGAATGAGCCAGAGCGGCGACAGGACCATGCCAGGACATATGTCAGTGTGTTTAGTTTTCTGGCATCCGATAATATGAAATATCATCTTATTTAAACAAACTTTTTGATTCATTTTAATTATTTTGTGACTTATTTTGCGATAAAGTTTGAAAAAAGCAGTATTGATTTGCCTAGCGCTAACTTATTGCAGCAGTAAGTAAAGGACGCCGGCTGGCTATCTATCATGTTACCTAAGTCATCGTACAACATTAGATAATCTCGGGTGCCCACTTTATATGAAACGGTGACGGGTGACGATTGATAAATATCAAATTTACCAATGGCATGGAAGCTGATTGGTGCGTATACGTATACGGTTTATATAAGTAGGTATGCGATGTCGGGTATTCAAAAATAAATATTTCACCTGTCGACCACGCCTCTCTTTCAACAGCCAACTCATAGCTCAGAAAAATACTCGACATTTGTAATCCATGCCAAACTTCAAAGGTAACATTTATTTAATTAGCTGATCTACATCATGATCTCCATCATCTGCATAATTTCCATTTCAGATTCATGTCACCATTTGCAATGTTCACGCCGCCCTTTGATCACGACCTGCTCACCCAGCCATCAACCTATGAAAAATCCCTAATTTAGGCGTCCACCAAACATGGTCACACCAATATGGCGGCTCCGCCCAGCGGTGCCGGGTCATGACACGGCGTGAGGTCCTCAGACGTCAGCCCGGCCGCTCCCGCGGCTGTAGCACAATGCCGGCGACGCCCCGGCTGAGCGGCCGGCGATGACTGGCCACTCGCGCCGCCCCCGACCCCGGACGCAAACGAGCACCACGACCCGGGACACTGAATATGGAGTACCGCTGGGAGGGTAAGACAACCGGGGCGGACAGCGGAGGACAGGGCGGACAGCGGACAGGGCGGACAGAACTAGACGCCTTCGAACAGAGACAGACGGAACAGGACACTCCAAGTATATAAAGTAGGACTCAGAAGCAGCGTTTCAACGGCTCACATCATTAGACAATAGGTACGACAAGCATCTGTGATCATCCCAAAGCCAGCTGCCCGTAGTGAACTGCAGATAGGCTCGAGTGCAGTGCAAGCGTGATGCAGATCGGCAAGTTTAACGGATGGTGATGGACAGATATCAGCTCCCAGTCATTCAATGACATGGCCATCAATCTCCTGCAATGGCCTCCACCAATCTTTATCGATGTCGGTTCGCTAAAGATTTCGCATCCATTTTACAAGTTTGATCAGCTGTTTTCCATCTCCGTGAAATGCACGTTTACAATAAATGTTACTCAACGCTTTGTTATTTGCTTGGCTCCGAGATTGAACTTAGATCAATTATCGAGTCACTGGTCATGGTGTTTGTAGCGCGTGACACACCAGCGTGTTTTGCGGTACAGCCTACCTTTCCAGTCCGCTGATGGTCTGTGTGGGAAGTGTGCAATCGTTCTCCAGTCAATTCTGCAAAGTTCAACTCACTTTTGCTTAAATATATTATGCCTAGATGTAGAATATTCTTGCCGCTATATTCATAGCCGTCATTTGAGAATGGTTTTACGCGTGCTAAAAAGATAACATGCTTTATTTCACGTGCGTATACCTTCCTACCGTCCTCATGAACAGCGACAATCAACTAAAGCTCGGCTGTATATTGGATGGAGTATTTATTGATGAAATGTCACCAACATATCTGTGCACGAACTGGAAGCAGGAACGGGGGTAGCTAAGGCTTTATCGCCCATCTCGACTGCAACGGCGTTTTGCAGTTTGCATCATGTGAAGACGCTCTGCAAGGGATGATCTCACTGCAATCACGTCTCCCCCCCCCCCCCCTCGGCCCGTTCTCTGTCCGTTTTCTGTCTCCATGTCGCCGAACAAGACCAACACCATAGTTCACACCAGCCCAGTATATGCAAACACCAGACCGGACCTGGCTACGGCCTTGGTGAGTCACACTGCGCCCTAAGCACTGGCGTGCACCGACCGACACCCACGCCCCCCCCCCTCCCCGGACACCTCTACCCCCCCCCCCCCTTATTGACGTCACCTGAGAACGCTACCGCTGGGAACGACATAAGCCCAACGAAAGCAGCACAGCGCTGGCACTGTGCCAGAAGTGGTGCGCAGCTGATTCCTGACACCAAAGGATTGCGTGATGTGCTTTGTTGTGATCTGCGTGACATACTATAACATTGGAAGTGGGTGTACGACTGCTTTGTTGGGTGAAAATACGGGTATTTTCCTGGGACTCGTAGGCATGCTTATCTCACATTGTTATTTTGTGCCGAGAAAGCTCCCGTGGCGCCGCTATAGACTGGCAGCTGAACATCTGGCAATCACGCGGGTCAGTGACCTGTCGGAGCTCTGTTTGCAGCATTGTGTGCCGCTCGCTTGCTGCAGAGACCATTCCAGTGCAGAACATGCCGATTAACAGCGGGCATGTTTCTGCACACGACCTGTGTCTGGCAGGCTGTTCTGCCAAATGGGATTTTGTAACATAAGAAAAGGAGTTGAGGCCGTTGATGTATATGAATCTACACAATTAATCAAATTAAAATTCGTCAAAAAATTAATCGAGAAAGAAGTTATAATGTTTTGTATTCCATCAAAAGTGAGGTCATACGATATTGAGAGAGAAGCTGTCGTCTCCCCGCCGTCCGCTGCCCGTGGCCCTCCAGGACGCCGTCAGTCCAGCCCAGATGTCTGACTCTGCTATCTGCCGGCCTCGGGGTGAGAAACTAAGCCGAATTAACGAGGCAGACGGTTAGTGTTGGCTCAGCGTCGAATCTGCCATGGCTGAAATAAACCTTCATCACTTTCACCCGGTGAGATTCAGCCAGCGACTTCTGTGGACGGAAGACGGAATATTTTTAGCTCTCCCGTCACCACGGTAGATGCCTGATAAATGCCGTAAAGTGAGATACTTCTGAAGGAAATGGATCGCAGACATCAATATGGCGATATTCAGTTGACAGGCAGTCATCTTTCTCGTGTGTCTGCTGAGCCGTCCGAGGGTAATTCTGTGATCGATGGTGGCTGTTTAGACTGGTAGCGGGGAACTCTGCACCAGGACCGCAGACGACTGTTTTGGCTGCTGTTTGCACGGTAGTTAGCAACCAAACAGCAGCGCCGTGATATCAGAGTTGAGGCACGTATCGATGACACGGATAGATTGGCTATTTGCTTTCAATCGATCCGTTTCTGTCCGGAGTGGCGAACTAACGGCAGACGGCGGTGAAAATAGGAAGCGCCAGGCTTAACATAAAACGTCGCTTTGAGGAGTTCAGTCGACTTTGCTTATTCAGTGCATGCTTTCAATTTGCAACTGCATTGCATAATTAAAAATAAACTTTTCAGTTATTTCATTAGAGGTCCATTAGCAATGACTTTGCATCGATTTTCACACCCGAAATGTTACCAATCGATCTAAAATAAATACAACTCCAACTCGCACTTTGTACTTACCAATACACATCGCTTACATCCGCCTGTATGTACGTGTACATACCTTTACCTGCCTTTCACCAAATGAGATAATCTTCCGATTCCATCACTTGATCGTCCTTCATTCCTATGGAACTCCCCGTCACTGCTTGCAGTTTTCTGAGTGACGTATGGGACTCTGCAGTACTAAACCCTGCTCATTTGGTTTGCGCGCTCGCTCTTCGCTGCTTATGCGAGCTGCCAACCTCACCCTCCGCGCCCGTCCCGGGTCCCGTGGGGTGCCCCGGTGCGTTCTGTTGCCAACCGGTAGTGTATTGTGGTGCCGAGTGGTGCAGTGGTGCCGCACAGGTGATTAGTGGTGCAGATGGTGCAGGCTGGACCCTCGGCGGTCCATGTAGCGCGCCCCGCTGGAGTTGGTGTCGTGTCTCCGAGTGGGGAGTGGGGAGTGGCTCCACCCTGCGGGTTGGTCCTGCGGGCGATGACCGTTGTCTTAGCACCGCACCCACTGTCATCGGGCCGGGGGAGGGGGAGCTCGAAGGGCGGGGCAGGGCACTGTCAGAGTGTCCGGCGGTGCAGTGGCGTCTCTAGGGACCGTTGTCACCGCTCCTTGCAGGTCTGACCCGCGTGCGTGGGATGTGGTCGCCGTTAGTCTGACAGCACGACCTGTCCCTCAGCCGGATATGGGTGAGACTGTCTGCGGTACAGCAGTAGAATCGGTCGGAGCTGAGTGATCGGTGTCTCTGGGAGCGGCCGACAGGGATTAGGTAACAGTGATATAGTTATTTGGCCGTTTCGTCCGTTAACTGATTAGGTGTTCGGCGTGACACGTCACCCGCCAGGGTGGGTAGTGGGTATCTAATCGTGGGATCACGGATGATCGTGGCGAGAGAAAAGAACCGGCACACTGCAAACGAAGAACGACCGTATCAGGAGCGTTGATGTAATGCAATGGGATTATCCACCACGAATAACCAATTTGTGGCTTTAGATTCCCATCTTTCCGAACTGACTCGACAATCAGCGATCGAGCTCTCGGTTCAGTTGACATCCCACCCTGTCCCTATCCTTATTCAGTCAACAGAGCCTAATGAATGTGATATCGGACATAAATGTGATAAATGAATAATGATCCACATGATACGACTTGCCCTCATTAAGTTAACTGCGCATTTATGATCATAAGCTCGGCATAAATCAAAGTGTGTGTCAGAGCTACCGACAACTAGTCAATGCACGTCACAAACGATCAAAAACTGACGATGTTCCATTGACAAGTGTTTGTCACGTTTGAGAGTGTTATCCAAATGCTTTACAAGCTTAGTTGACATATGTAGGTATTTAGGTACACTGTAAAAAATGCTAACAAACCAGTTAGTTAATTCTTCAAGCAAAATCTAGTATTAAAACACACGTTGTTGCAAAAAACGGGTCAGATAACACATATGTTTGCAACCTAACACCACATCCATTTCATCGAAGCAGAAAAGCTAACATCATTGTAAGCCGACAAATATTATCCGTGCAAACCATGCCGTGTTATTTGACAAACATGTTTGTTTATGCTTCCTTTGCCTTTTTTTCTGGATAACGTGTTAACTAACAAATCAAACGCATGTTGTAACTCACAATCTTAGTTTTCTTACTACCCTTTTTGTTGTAGCATTACAAAGACCTTAGTTAATTGAAAAAATCGCCATTTTGTGCGCCCCTCTGCGCCCGCCATGTTCAGTCTGTGCCAAGTCAGAGAAGGGAGAGGACGTGTGCGTTGTGAAGGAGCTGAGCTGTGGCGTATAAGTGTTGCGTGTGGAGTATTATATAAGGAGCTGAAGTGGTGTTAAGAATAAGAATAATAAGAAGTCAAACAGTGAAATGATATGGACTGTTGGACATGGCTTTCATCCTTACTGGTATGGTGAGTTATTATGGGAAAGATCAGTGCAGATATTGCTGGCGTTTTAGTGTGGTTTATGTCGATAGGCGTTATCACAAGTGTATTCGCGGCCATTGGGGCGACGTAAGAAAAGAAGAAAACAACTGGCCCCAAGAACTTTAAATTATCAAATAGCATGCACCTTTTTCTTGATATGTAGAGAATTTACCATTAATTGTTAGAGAAAATTGCATTTAAAATCTTCCATTTATGCTTTTTTCATCGTTTGCACAGTATGTTCTTTTACTAAGCTAGAAACACTAATTAGAAATAGTTCCCGCATCATCAAGAACAATAGGGAAGACTTGAAGTGAATACAATAATCTAAACGGTTTTGTAATCCATGAGAAGACACTTCTAAAATTGCCAGTAGAAATATTAAAGGCAAAAGTTCAACTTTTTCGCAAGACGGATGGCTTGTGAACCTATTCAACGTGTGACAACTCAGCCGGTATATCGTCGCCTACAGCCCAGCTTTCCCTAGTGACCGATAGAGGCGCTGCTATCGATGTCCGCCCGTGCCGCCTAACGTACCTATGTCACTCATTTTCTTTTCAATTGAACCTCCAACCAGGCTTTAGAGGGTCTCAGGTTGGAGACACTGTTCATTTATTGACTGTTAATTGACGTCTATAAGTACATATGACGGACTGAATTCAATGAGCATGTTGCACACTAAAACCGCATTAAGCTTTGAACAAGAAATTAAATATACCTAATTTTTGGTTGGGCGCTCAACCAGTGAACGCGGTGAGGTGCTGTTTTATGCAATTCCTGTCACTGCAACCAGTTGTCAAATAATATTTTTGTAGACACATGAGCCACCATTGTTCGGTCAGGGAATTTTTGCCCTTTTGTTGCAATTTAGTTTACCCATATCGACAGAAATGAACCATTCTCAATGTTTTCGTGATACGTATTTGGAGCCTGTATGGTGTCATGGCTGGTGCGGATTCCTGCAGGCTGTTTATAACGTTGCAGGTGTGAATCAGTGCAGATTTGTCACCACGACCGGTGCAGATTACCGACTGATTTATGACGTTGGTTGGCATGAGGTTGGTTGCGTTGCTTTATTCGTTGGTTTGAATAAACATCTTTGTGTTTAAATACTCGTCTGTTTGATATTTTTTTAACATAAAAATTTCGACGCGTGTCGCAACACGGTGTGTGAAAACGCACAACATGTATATATACTGTAAAACATATTTGCACGTTTCGAGTCATCCTGGCAAATCTCACTAACCAAATGCGTGAAAACTTTGTATTTACACACTGCATCCCGAAGTTTATAACGCATTTGGCTAATGATATTTGCCTGGATAACATGTGCACGTTGTGCAAATCTCGGCAGAAGCTTGTGAAGCTTACTCACATTTTGCGTGTAAGCGTGTTTTCTTCTGTGTGTGTTATGTAACACCGAAGTTAGTTATCCTGCAACTAGGCGATGCCTAGTTGCATGATAACTAACTTCGGTGTTACATAACACGCACAAAAGGAAACACGCTTACACGCAAAATGCTAGTAAGCTTCACACGCTTTTGCCTAGTGAGATTTGCCAGGATAACTAACTTTTTAGTTACTTTACACGCATAATATTAGTACATTGACAGGTAGATATTAGTTAAGTAACACGGTCACACGCAAAAGGCGTGTAGGTCAACACCACGTCGAAAACTAATGTCTTAGTTTCATAACACGTTTTTTCTTAAAAGCGTGTTATATAAAACACGTTTGACCAGTAGATGCGTGTAAACTTTACACGCTTTAGGTTAGTGAGATTTGCCATGATAACACGGAAGTTAGTTAACATTTTTTACAGTGTATGCGAAATAAATCCATCATTCGCCCGCAGTGACCTTGTGTGTGTTGACGGTTGGCTCTTAAAGGTAGTGTGCCACTTTCAAATGATTTCCCATTTTATTTTTCCTAGGATAAGAAGCTTCTGTTTTTACCTAATATCGCAAAAAAATCAAAAATGGGCCTAAAATAGTGCTTTTTTCGCCTAAAAGTTTATCGGTTTTTCGATATGTATAAGTAACAACTGTAGTGGGCTGACCTGCAAACAGGCGTCGGCAACAATCGCGAATGCGGCGCACATGTGACAATAAGCAAAGGTCATTATAGAGTTACGACGTACGGGAATGAGTTATCAGCTGTCTAATCGTAGACATCACAATGTCGAATTTAAACTGTAAGCCTGCATTGGTATTGTTTCTTTAATTTGGCTGTCGAACATTAATTTATGGTTTGAAATATTATTTTATGTAAAATAATTTATATGAAACAGCCGTCTCTAAAGTTATGACCCCATCTCACCACATGAAAGTGGCAGAAATGACAATGATCAGCTGACGCATTTTTCTTGGCCGAAGTCAGAGCGCGCGGCCCGACGCACCACCACCGCACCTCAAAGTATGAGCAGAAGCTGCGCCCAAAGCCAGGGCCCCGGTAACGTGAGGTAGCCGAGTCGGGGCGGCGTGCGCTGACCCAAGCCGGGGCCGCGGCTTTGGGCGCGGTCTACCGCATCCCCGGGCAGCCCCGGGCTATCACATGACACCGAGAGGACGCGCGGCCCCGGCTTGGGTCAGCGCACGCTGCCCCGACTCGGCTACCTCACGTTACCGGGGCCCTGGCTTTGGGCGCGGTCTACCGCACCACCTAACAGGCGTGTTCGAAACCGCAGGAGATGGTGATGAACGGGTTTATCGAAACTTGATTGGATGAGCCTATCGGTAATAGCGATTTCATTGTGTGCATTTATTGTCCATAGTGTTGTGAAATGTGGTTGGGGTACGACCGACAACCCGTCGGGGCGAATTTCGCACTGGGGTACTCAAAATTTAAAGAATTTAAGACGTTTCCATGACTTTTGAAGGTATGGATAGTTCTAAAAATCCGGTTCTCCTTATCTAGGCCATTAACTCCATACGGTCCAGGAAAGCTGGCACACTACCTTTAAGTGCAATAGCATTAGCATTATGTGGCGTAGTTTAGTTATAGCGGCGTAGGCGGTGGCTCCTCGACCATTGTGGCGCGGGCCCGACCTCGGGCGTAGGAACCGCGACGCCCGTGGTTTATGGCGCGGCCCCGAATGTCAGGGGCGTGGCCCTGCGCGGCCGGCGCGGTGCTGGGTCGCCGCCGAGAGGCGGTCAGTGTGTTGGAGTCGGTTAGCGGGAGCGGACGCAATAAAGGAGCGTGCAGGTCTGAGGACTGTTGGCGTCGGAGACAACAACACAACAATTACATAGATATGCTGAATCATGTCAAGAAGAAAACAAACACTTATCTTCGCTTATCCCGTGTATGAATTTATGTCATACCATGCGCACATCTGTATCTCTGTTTTCCATTCCCCCAGCACTACGTTAGCAAGCGGCCCTCCATGCGACGACTCGTGTCCCGAGTACCAAGTAGTGTCCCGTACCGCGCGGTACGAGGTACGACTGTACCCGGCCATCATCTGGGTCAGCTACGTAACGGCAACAGAGAACCGTCTACTGGCGGAAATGGAGGCACAAGCCGGGATAGAGGACTACCTGGAGGGCCACAACAGCCGCGGTGAGCAGGGAGAGAGGAAGAGAGAGAGAGAGAGAGAGAGAGGGAGAGAGAGAGAGAAGCCGCAGATTTAAAAAAGTTCATTTTTTTAGACCAGGCACATGGCACAGATAAAGCCGCAGATTTGACCCACATACATTGCCTGGCGCCTATATCGCGTCATGCTGAACGACCTCCACATGTGACCTGTGCCTCACCATCTTTTATCAGGCGCTCGCCTGCGTCGAGGCTACCCGACGTTGACCCAGCTGCAGTTTTCGCCGGGTCACAGCTCCGGTCGGCAGCCCGGTGGTGATTTCAGTGTTTCCGTGCCGCTCCTGGCCGAGACGGACCCGCCCCGCCCCAGCACAGATCAGGTCAGTACGTAGATAGGCTACGAGCCCTGTCCACCGGCTGTGGCTGCCTCATCAGACACAGGCACAACATTGAGCTGTATTAAACCGTTATGTGAAAGATGACCCCGATCAGAAGGGTAAATTTGGATAATCAGAATCAAATGTTTTGATAGACCAAGACGCTGGAGCATTCATGCTGTGACTGTGACATTAGCATTAGAACGTTATACCTAGTGGCAATAATTGTAGTTATAGAATATAGACATCGAATAGTTATTGCCGATTTCCTGATTGTAGTGGTTCTTTAGTACAAGATAAAAGTCAGCGCTATTTTTTGTGACACATGCGTTTGTGGCGCCCCTTGTCAGGTGGTTCTGGACTCGGTCGACCAGCAGCGAGTGTTCGTCATGAGCTTCAGGGCACGACCCTGGAAACTCACTGACCGGTCACTGCGCATGCGTACAAGGAGGTTCAGTCGCCGACTCCGGAGACATGGCCAGACGTTCCTCGACGAGTATTTCTACCTGGCAAAGTACAAAGAGTAAGTGTATAGCAAGAAAAAACTGAGGTTTTATTGGAAAAATGCATGCGAAAACCATCATGCTTGGACTCCATTGGAAGCATCGCAATTCACAATGCATATAGAGTATGTGGCGCAAAGAAGGCAATCTCGCTATGCGGCAATCGCAGTTCCAATTGCTTACAATACCTCTATATTGGGCAGCTACGCCTATTCGATGCTGTACCGCACATCTCTATCATTCATTTCTTGCCAATAGATGTCGCCCTCGGCAGCGCCTGAATGGATGCTGTGCCGCAAGGCATATTTACCGCGCGCTAGCGGTAAGGTTGGGTGGTTGGCAATTAGAATGGCAACCAATCGTGGTGTGATCGTGTGATGAATAGTGGCATAAAGACTACAATCGAAAAATTAAATGCGCGTCATTGTCGTGGTAATTGCGCAGTTTTTCCTTCTCTCGAATAGGTAGAGTGCTTTCTTTTTTCGTCGGCTAAGGCCTGTCCATTTCTTTCGCTTTCGTTTCAGGTCCAGCTCGGAGCACCGCTCCTACTACGAGATTTGGCTGTACGGGACTCCCCACGAGAGCACCCACCGGTTCCGGCCGATGGGGAAGCGCCTGTTGGACCGGCGCAGCAACCTCACCATCGCCACCATGCGCAGACTGTGTCGAGGTGTGTCCTGCAGAATGCAGCCGTCTACTTTCGCCGTCTGTCTCAAGACCTCAAAATATCTGTGGTATAATTTTCACGTTGTGGCACAGGCACTCTGTTCCGCATCGCCAAGTGTCCAAATAAATTTTATATATCGCTATGGAACGTTTACACAAACTCATTCTTCTTTGCCTTGTGTTCTGATTACATCATGAGCCGTTCCCTGATATAATGACCTCATATGACCATAGAGCTGACTTTGTATGGCCTGGTTTGACTCCATCTGATCCCGTCTGACTCCTTCTAACCCCATCTGATCCCTTCTGACTCCATATGACCCCTGACAGGCCGCGAGTGTCCTCGATTTGAAGTTCTCGGCGAGTTTCCCGACGGAATCCAGAAGCGGCACTATTATAACGCGGCGTTCGCCACCTCACGCCTGGACCGGTGCGAGTCCAGCTTATCGGCTGTGTGGAGTGGACTTCTGCCGCTGCACCTCTACCGGGAAGGTAGGTAGAGGCATCACGTGCTTATTGTATAATAGCAACAGAAGGAGTTTCAGTGACGGTCTTTCATGACATATTTACTGGCAAGCGAAGCTTCCATATTCTGCAACTTTTACAATACAATCATTTGCAGTCCCTGGATTCGAGTGTATTTTAATGTAAAATATTCATTCATGCGACCACTATTCTCCAACTTCTAATTGTATTTTATCGGGAGGCAAAGTTATCGTGATGATAAAAATTCCCGACCCATAACGAAATGCATTCATCCATGAGTGATGTGCGTGAAGTGTAGGTGACAAAAAAAATCGCGGCCACGAGTGTCTATCTCCATCCTTGCAGGGATCAACACGCACCTGGAGCGTATCGAGCCCACCCGGCCGGCTGGCGTGCTGCGAGTCTGGCGGGAGGAGGCGTCCAACGGTACCTCCGTCTGTCACATGACGGTGATGGTGTACCTGCCACGGCGCCTGCACCGCAGTCCGCCCAACACGGGCATACACGCGGTGAGTGCCACACCAAACACCGACCATACACCGAAAGTCACGCCACGAGTTCCTCGTCAAATAATGGCAATCTGGGAGCTAAGAACAAGAAAGTGTGCTGGGAACTCTACTCGCATAAAAGGCTGTTCCGGTGTTAGTGCCTGCGTCTCGTTCAGACTCAACTTCGTTTTATGATGAATTCCCATTCCCATTCGCAGCCAACCGTCGGTCTCAGCTACATCCACGAGCTGACCGTCTACGTACAGACGGCCGGTGACCTCGACCTGGGGTCAGATCACCTGGACCGTCACGTGACCGAGTTCCACATGCGCCTGGACGAGCTCGGCCTCTGCTACAAGAGCGGCGAATACTTCATAGCCGTGTATGACGATGTGCAGCGCTACCACGGACGAATGAACGAGCTGTGGACGGTAGCCCAGCGGTGTCCACAGTCGCAGGAGATGGATGCTCTGTGAGGAAACTGTACAGCTCCGTGATCTGGATACTCCGTGAACTGTGAACTGTGGGGCGGGTATTGACACTGGAGTGTGGACACGGTCCACAGTGACATGAGGGACGTCACTCTGTGAGCCAGCTTGTCGGTTGTCTGAAGTGAAATTCGCTATCCTGGATGTGTAAGGTGTATTAAGGCTCTGCTGTCGATGGATGCTGGATAAACTCTGGTGACTGGTCGCGGCCTGGAGTGATGAAGGGATAGGTTGATGTCCGTGGGATGTGATGATAAAACTAATCCATTACTATCGTCACTTAGTTTTTAAACTACACAAACTACTCCTGTACAGTTCTAGCTCAGCTTTTACATGATAAAGAAGTAACGAGTCATACGTAATGTATGAATTATGATCAAATAACCGCAGGTTGTTTGAAAATTGACAACACTTTTCGCTGGAATTGTTTTTAATTGTATGACCGAAGCTGAAGAGTGCTCCGAAGCCAGTTGGATTAGTGAAATTATCTGGACACGATTGTGGATGACTTTAAATCGTAAAATGTTGATGAGACTGATCGGTTTACTCTGATGATTGGTTTGCTTTGATGCCACTGATGATGTTGCGATGAGGCTGTAGCGTTGCCGGCATACATTGATGGCCGCTACTTGTGGTCATCTTATTACGGTACGCATGGCGATATATGGTGGCGTTGAGGGTGTTTGGACTTATGAATGTTGATGGGCTTGGCTGAAACGTGTGACTTTGTGATTGGTGAAGCTAGGAACATTGCTGAAATGACAGGGTGTGTTCAAGTTGGTAGTAGTTAAGACCCGCTGTTTGTCATACGATGGGGTGGCTATCAAAGCATACAAAAGCGCAGCGTACAATCCTCAAAACATACAAAATCGCAACATACAACGCGCAAAACCTACAAAACAGGCCAGGTAGGGGACAGCCCAAACGTACAAAAGCGCAGCGTACAAAATCCCAACGTACAAAAGTTTACCGTCCAATGGGTAAAGCGTACAATGGCAAATCAAACAATGATCAAAACGTACAAAATTGGAACGTACAATGGCAGATCAAACAAACGCGTATCATACAAAATTGCAACCTACAAAACGACATGATCGTACCATACAAAATCGCATCGTCTAAAATCGGAAGGTACAAAATGCCTCTGGTTGACGCCGGGTGAATTGATATTTAACAAGTCAGCCACCAGATGGGGTAATGGTGCTGTGGCAGTGGTTTTTTGGAAGCCACCAGGAAATAGAGTGGAATGCCACTAAGTCCCTTAGAAACACGATATCTCTGGACGCTGCACCGGCCGGCTATCGACGCTGCGGGCGGTCGGAGGGTGCCGAGGGGAATGGTTCCGAGCAGGCGGGAACACGATACCTCTGAACGCTGCACCGGCCGACTATCGGCGCTGCGGGTGCCGCGTGGACCGGTGCCGAGCAGGCGACGAGGAGAAGCGGGCATCAAGACCGCGAGAAATCTATTATATTGGCGGGTGTGCATATGTAGGTAAATGAGGCAAACGTGCATAGGTAGGTAGGGTAGCCTGGGGCAAGACGCCCCAGATAATTTATTTTGCTACATAACTTTTGTCCCACATCACCTGAAAGGCCAAATTTGTGCCCAATGCGTTCTTTGGACATTTTACTTTAAATTCCACCCCTCAAATTCATTCACTTATGATCGGACTCCCAGCTAGGAAGTGATTTGTGAAGCAACTGCAAATAGGGCGTTTTGCCCCAACCCCAGGGCAAAACGCCCCAAGGCCTGGGGCAAGAAGCCCCATACTCTAGATTAAAGATTAAACATGCTAGTTGACTAAATCTTATATGAGAGGTCCGTTAGACCTTGGGAGGTACGGCACTGAAGTTAGCACCTTCCATCCTATCAGGTGTTCAGCTACGACACTGTTGTATGAGCAGGTTTTTCACCTGCCTCACAAGGCCAAATAATAAATTATTACAATGCAAATGTTAACAAAATACTTCCTTTGCCATCTAGTTGCTGAGAAAAGTACATATAAATGCATAGAAACGTACCGTTCGCCAGCTACCGAACATTAGGAAGTGGGTAGTCCGAACAACACATGAGGTAAAACGCCCCATGGGGCTTTTTGCCCCGCGACCTACTGGGGCGTTTTACCCCATCACGTAGTTCGGTCAGAGAACAACGCCTTGCACTCCAGGAAGACATAATCTAACACGAACCAACCCGGCATTATAAGCGTTAGACAATAGTTGTTCAAAATACATAAAAGTCGTTAACCTGATGTGGACGATAAAAGAACGCCATGATGCATAATCTGACAACAAAACATAAAAATCACTCCAAAAACACATTTTTGGCTATATCTCCCTAAAGAGTCATCACAATTTCTTTCCAGTCTGCTCATATAATGATCGTATAGTGCACGTTTTATAGAAGAGAGGATGTTTCCCCAGAACCTTGCCAGTTCCGAGAAACATCGGTGAGGCGTTTTACCTCGGCGGGGCGACTTGCCCCGGTCTACCCTATGTAACACCTTCATCCTTGATCATATACCCCTACCCACGCACTGCGGGGGGACTGTTTAAACAACCCCTCCGGTTTCTCGCGAATATCTAAATAACGGTGGCTCAGAGTGCCGCCGTGTTTTGCACATCTTATCATACATCTTTTCTACACCTTCTGTGAAAACTTCAAACCGAAGTCATCCAAGGTCAGGTCACCATATCACGTCAAGTGACCTTACTACATGAAAAGTTTCAATGCCTGTCACAGCTACACCGAGTGACTGATCACTTTGAAACTTTGAGCAACTGATAAAACAACAGTATACACAATACACATAATGTATACAATAAATATAATAATGATACACAAAATGTATCTCTCGGAACTTCAATATCGGTGACCTAAGTTCAGTTCAATTTTGCGACCTCTCCATTATAAGTCAATGGGAGAAAATTGAAAGGCGCTTCTTTTGGCCGAACGTCATTCTCATTACTTTCAAACATCGAACTACAAATAGACATGACAAACTGAACCGGAAAATGGTACCCGTGACCCCTGTTTATGTTCCTGAGGTCATCTCAGGTCACGAATGGTATCCTACAGTTTTTCGCAAATAACTTTTGACAGAGACATGCTAGAGCGATGAAAAAAAACTTATATGTATGTGTCTGGCTCGACAATACGGATCGACTGATGCAGCATGACCTTTTCTGGTCAGGTCATGACCTTGTCATGAGGTCATGACCTTGATCTAAAGTAAATTTTTCCAGTTGAACTTTTGAGGTCAACTTATAGTTCTTTCGATGCGTCGCCTTGACAAGAGGAACACGATGCTGCTGAAAGTAAGCTCGTGCATGTTTTACAAAAAGGTATTGCAGAAAAACAGTTCCCGCAAAAACCATCTACCTATTCTGGCAGTTTTTGGACCCTGCACGTTAAACCGTTCCTAATCTATGAGCCAGTTTGTCGAAATTATCGAAGCTTGACCTGGAAAGTGGCGAAATTTTACCTTTGGTGACCTCTGTTGACCTGACCTTTGAGCTGACCTAAAATGTGGCCGATATAATTTCTTCATTACTTCTGCCGCTCTTTCGAACGCCGTCTACGGCGTGTCGCTACGTGGCCCAGGAGCCGAGTGAGAAGGAGGGTGTTCAAACACCCCCCCCCCCCCCCCAGTGCAGGTGGCGCCGAGCACCGGCCCGGCGCCGGTTAGTCAATCGCATGGCGTTTAACATAACGGTACATCATCGGTGTTTAACCCGCGCCCTGCTGGGGGGGGGGGGTGTCTGAACACACACACCCCCGCTGTGTTTTTTCACAAATATCTCAAAAACGGCAGCGCGGAGCGCCGCCGTTTTACATTTTGTACATACTATTGCTCTTAGCAATCGTTGAAACTTTCGAAGCGATCGGTCACTTGGTGTAGCTATGGCGGACATTGAAACCTTGCATGAGGTGAGGTCACTTCAAGTGACCTGGTGACCTGACCTTAAATGACCTTGGTCTGAAATTTTTAAAACATGTGTAGAATTGATGTATTATAAGGTGTGCCAAAAACGGCGGCGCTCCGCGCTGTAAACTATACTGAGATAAACTCTGCATATCTCAGAGTTTTGATATCGATGACCAAAGGTCAGGTCAATTTTGCGACCTCCCCATTATAAGTCAATGGGAGAAAATTGAAAGGCGCCTCTTTTGGACCAAAGCCATTATAGACACTCCCAAACACTGAATTACAAGAAACTAAGACACATTGAACATGAAAATAGTATCCGAGACCCCTGTTTATGCCCCTGAGGTCATCTCAGGTCACGGATAGTATCTAACAGTTTTTCGCGAATACCTTTTGATAGAGGCATGCTAGAGCGATGAAAACGCCTTGGATGTGTTCAGCTCGACGATACGGATCGACTGATATGCAACATGACCCTTTCCGGTCAGGTCATGTTGGTAAAAGTAAGCTCGTGCAAGGCTTGAGTCAAAAGTTATTGCAGAAACACTTTCCAAAAAATCGGTTATTTTGGCAGTTTTTGCCCCCTGCAGGCAAAACCGTTGGCGCTAGGTCAAATCTGAGAGAATTATTCAGAAAGGGCGTTAATAGGGCTATCGAAGTCGCTTTTCCGCGGCGCTGTAGCTATATCGGTTCCCGAGTTATGCGTTGGCTTCTTGGAAACTGTCGACATTTGGCCTGAAAATCGGCGAAATTTTGCCTTTGACCACTGGTGACCTGACCTTTAGCCTAACCAAAAAAGTGACCAAAGTGATTTCGTTATTATTTTTGGCGCTCTTTCGAACGCCGCCTTCCGCGAATCGCCACGTGGCCCAGGAGTCGAGTTAGAAGTGGGTGTTCAAACACCCCCCCCCCAGCAGGGCGTGGAAATCCAGGACCCCCATCGGGGCGCGGGTTAAAACACATTTGGAAAATATAAATATCTTCAATACAATGCGCGCTGACCAGTTTTCTCAGTAATTCAGCTAGCAAATATCGTGCTGTGTTGTTTACATCGAGGGTCGAACTTAACCCGCGCCGTGATGGTGGCCTAAGTTTTCCGTGTCGTGCTGGGGGGAGGCGTTTTCACGTCCCCGTCTAACTCGGCTCCTGGGTCAATGGTCACGTCACCAGAGGTCATCAAAGGTAAAATGTTGCCTATTTCAACATTTTCCCAAACACTCAACGTATAACTCGGGAACCAATAGAGCTACAGCGCCACAGAAAAGCGCATTCAACAGCTCTTTTAACCCTCGCCCATGTAGGGGGGGGGGTTGGTGCAACCCCCCCCCCTGAGGCTTTTCGGAAATAGTGCAAAAACGGCGGCGCGCAGCGCCGCCAAATTTTGGGTATCTTATGGGGCAAACCTTGCGCATCTTTTGATAAAAAAAATTGACCGGGTCATGTCAGGTCACGGAGTTATGACGTCACAAAGGGAACAGCCTCCGGCCGGATTTTCACAAACTGAGTGCCAACGCCCGAGGTTTCCTGCCGGTGGTACGGTCATCGGTTGATGGATCGTGATGAAACTTCCCATGCATGTTGGGGCAAGTATTGGCTATCATATGGTATAAGAAACTTGACCGGGTCAGGTCAGGTCACGGAGCTATGACGTCACAAGAGGAACAGCGTCCGGTACTATTTTTGAAAAGCGCCCGAACCACTATTTTGCTAATTCTTGTCACCTCAATGGGAATATGCAGCAATATTAGCTTCTATAGGGAGCAAATGGACCTCCCAAATCCAAAAATACAATCAGATTTCAAAAATTTAAATTTTGATTTCTCGAATTTCTGCCGCCGACTGTGACCTTGCCGACTTCCGGCGCTCCCAACGCGCCATTTTTAAAGGCCTTTCCGAGTGTTGTTGTTAGATTCGACCTCAGGTCAAATATAAATCGTGACGTTAGTAACAACGCACGATACGTTAGACGCTGGCAAAACACCAATACGGGCGAGGGTTAAATCATATGTGAACCAACCAGTTTTTGAGCGGTTAACCTAGCAAACATTGTAAATGTGTTCAACAGGATGTTTACAGTGAGGGTTGAACTTGAAAAAGACGGGCCATTGCACGATGGGACCGCGGCCGGAATTAGCGCGACATTGGTGGATTTGCCGCCCTTTCCCAAACTGAGTTAGACTGTTCCACGTAGTGCAGAAATGTCCAATTCCCTGGACCACGAATCTGCAAATATTTTTCGTCCATGGTATATAGCGTCCGCGCCACATCAGCCCAAATACAAAGTTTTGTGACAAGCATCGTAGACCCGTTTTCGTACGGAGAAAAGTAGCAGCTAATGTAGGTAAGAAAAATGTGTATTAGACGGCTTTATCAATATTTTCGTGGTCTAACCTTTAGACCATGAAACCAGTATAACGCCTTTTGGGGCGACTAACGGAGCGAGCGAGAGGGTGAGCCTTGCACGTGCGAAATTTCGACGAGGTACCTCCAGCTGACTTGTGCACGGCACCCTACTAACCGGTCTCTAGCGATGTGCCAAATTTGAGCACAATCGGCCCAGCCGTTCTCGAGATCTGGAAGCGGCACCCTGCACGTGCGCACGTGCAAAATGGGTCCCAACTGAGTTTTGCACGGCACCCTACTAACCGGTCCTAACCATGTGCCAAATTTGAGCGCCATCGGTCCAGCCGTTCTCGAGATCTGGAATCGACCCCTGCACGTGCGCACGTGCAGCAGCACCCCAATTCTGGCACATGGATATGTATTGCCTAGTGGGTGCCTACCTACATGCCAACTTTCAGCGCAATCGGCAAAGTAGTTACCGAGATATTGCAACAATTACAAAAGTGACACCTCTTCGTTTTGCACGTGGCAGTGGCACGTGCATAAGGGGTCACCCACATGCATCGGCAATAGTCCAATACTTGGTAGAAGGAATGAAGCTACCCTACAAAAATTACCGCATGTAAATCGGTCAAGTGGTTGCTGAGATATAAGCCTCGCAAAAGCGTGACCACGGCCGGCCGGCCGGCCGGCCGCTCATACTCAGAAATTTCCGTTAATCTAAGGAAAGACTACGCTCGCTTCGCTCGCTCCGTAACAAGAAATGTTTAGATCATGGGCTTCACGATGGAAAAAACTTATAACGGAATATATAAATACGCTTCAAATGTTAAGTTTGTAGGTGCTTTTAAAATTGTGAGTTAATTTTACTGTTATAAACATTCTAGAATGCCGATATGAAACGTCCCGCTAGGTCGCGCTCTTCTTTTATAAATATGGTCTTTACCGATCAATTGCCTTTCAGAAAATGTATAATTTAGCTGCTTCAGCCTGCTACATCGAAAATGAGGGGCATTTTTGTTTTTATTTCAGGTCGCCGGCGCTGGCCGTGCGCGGTTACCACGAGCCGGCCGGAAGCTGAGAGTAACAGATCGACAGATCCTCCTAGGAGTCGAACAATGCTGCCAAGTGCCAACTATATTTAAGTTTTGTCCGGAAATATCCGTACCTGCTATCGGAGTGTCTGACACACTTTTCTGACCCTCACTTTATTTGTTATCAGGCTATCAGATTCCCATCATGGTTTTGGTGGCTACACTATTTGCTTATGGGAATTTCCGGTTCCGTCATGACTTGACCTGGCAGGTGATGCCATCTTATCACATGACCGAACCGAGTCAAGGTCAACGCAGGTCAACTGATTAATTAATTAACCCTCGCCGGCCGAGAGGGGGGGGCGGGTGCCGCCCCCCATAGGGTTTTTTCGCGATAGCTCCGAACACGCTGGCGATAGAGAGCTGAAACTTGGCATACCTAACCTTTGATCCAAGCCGCATCTTTTGACACCAACCGCATTTTTGGGTCAGGTCAGGTCACTGACCTATGACGTCATAAGTGAACCTCTGCACGGTCTTCAGATGTCGCAACTTCGCAACGCCCTCACTGCCAGAGGAGATGTCACAGGGAAATGAAACTTGCAGCATCTAGTATCCATTATGAGTCTCACAACTTTTATATCTCGGATTTTTCCTAAAGGTCATATAAGGTCAGGTCATTTTCGTGACCTCACCATTATAAGTCAATGGGGAAAAATGAAAACTGCTATTCTGGCGCCGGGAACGATACCCAACTATCTCAAGCACACAGAATCGTGATTTGATGCACTCCTTGCAAGGTTAGATGCGTCACTTTTGCAATGTTGACCTTCCGTGACGTCATTTATGACGTCATCAAGGTCATATTAGTTTTTCGTCAATAACTCTTGATCAAATTGAGCTAGCGAGTCGAGAAAGCCACCAATGGACTCAGGAAGACCTGCCGAATCGAATGATATGCGACATGACCTCTTTCGACCAACTTCGTGACCTGGGGGTGCTGACCTGACCTTGACCTGAGGTCAACACCCTAAGTTGACCTGACCCCAACAAAAGTTATATCATTCGACGCGCCTAAGCGAGGCGAACACGATGCTGCCAAAATCGCGGCTCTGCGGCCGTTTTTTGCGAAGTTATCCACCAAAAACTGAACCGTACCCTGGGGCACTTGACCTGACCTCAGAGGTCACCGGTTGACCTAGGACCTTAAAATCGGGTACCAATCTCTGCGTCTTGTAACGGCGCACACGCTCGTTTTTTCTGCGACGCGCTAGCTCCACCAGGGGCGAAACGGTGAGGGGGGGGGGTCGTACCCGGCCCCCCCCCCCCTCGGCCGGCGCGTATGTAGAAAACCAATAGGTCCGGCGAGGGTTAATTAATTAATTAAATGACTAATGATTATTTAATTAAATTTATCAGGAATTGCTTCGAAAGTACACCGACTACCATTTGTATGATTCTATCATCCCTTTCATGTGAAAAGCGGGCACGAAACACGAAAAAGTACCGATGTCGCGCTAATTCTCGCTCCGGTCCCATAGTGCATTGTAAGAAACAGTTTTAGTGTCTATGCTACATATTTTGCGACCGATACCCCCTGAACCCGATTACGACTCGCTGACGAAGTTTTGTAAATACGATTTGAAAGCTCTGACCCGAACGATTTCTTGTGGAGTGAAGCTCTCATTCACTTATTGCATTAACAAACTCCACAGTCCACATCATATCTTTATGTGTAACTAAGCTGTTGGTGGCGGTAAACACCCATTTGGATGTCGGCGGTGACGCGTAATGGTTGAGCTGACCTGACCCCACCTACCCAATACATCGTCTTAGATCAAAACTAGCACGAAATTCGAAATCAGAACCCCGAAAAAACTCACTAACAACCTCATTTTAAAAAGTTAAAATAGGCCACGATTTCCCTGACTTTTAAGTCATTTACCCGAATTGAAATGCCAACTAATGACCGGCGATCTTAAAATCGGGTATCATCGGCTTCCTTTAGTTACGGTAGGACGTTCATGTTTTCGCGAAGCTATAGTTCGGTTAGGGACTGAACGATTGGGGATCCAACAGAATTCCCCCCCCCCCCCTAATTATATGCTAGCGGCTGAAAACGCGGTCACGGAAGGAGTTTCAAAGAGCATACAAACAAATAAGTCCTTAATCCTCGCCCGTACTGGTGTTTTGCCAGCCGCGAACGTATATGGGGGGGGGGGCTCCCTTGGAGACATAGTTTGTTACGAGAGACGCCCAGTTCGAGGTTTAAATTCCATGCTATTAAAAGCCTAATTTCAGGTATTTAAAATAATCTTGAACCGACCTGTGACCTCGAAACTCCACTTGAAGGTACTCATCAGAAGCCTCTCGTAGCGTTATTTTGTTTGCTGCCTCGCCCGTTTCGCTGCACCTCGAGCTATGGGCTATGGGCTATGGGTTCTCGAGCTATGGGCTGGGAAAGTTTACCCCCCCCCCCCCCCTCCCACCCCTAGCCAGCAAGTGGTGTGTGGCGAAATACTCCAGCAACTGCCGGGTTAACCCTCGCCCGTATTGATGTTTTGCCAGCCTCGAACGTATAGGGGCGGGGGGGGGGGGGGGGGCGGGTCCGTTGGACCGCCCCCCTTAATGCATTTAGGCCAGGTCAGGTCAGGCCAATCAGTAGACGTCCTGCCAGGTATTCATAGTACGTGTCAGCCGTTACTGACAGCTTCGTAACATGTAACGAAGACACCAAAACAACTTCGTAAATGCTGAAATGGTTGCTTAATTTGAAATCAGCTCCAAAAAGTAGCCTAGAAACATGTAAAACTCGAAGAAGTGAACCTAGGTCATCAAAGGTCAATGATCTGACCTGACCTTCAGGTGACCTTGACACCCACCATAATGCCTGGGACCAACATCATATCACATGTTTGGACGCTTGAAACCGCAAAAATACTGCAAACGCACGGCTAATACGAGCCAACATACGCCGAATCGCGATCCCGGCCAAACATGGTCTCGAAAAATAGTCCACAGGTCAAGGTTTATATGGGACAGGGTCATGAACTTTTAAGGGTAAGTGTACAATTGATTGACTCGACAGTTTTGAAAGTCTCATCGCGATCAACCGCTTTTTACGCGAGTTATTCGCGAAAAACCATGGGGGTGGGGGTCCGTTCGACCCCCCCCCCCCTATACGGGCGAGGGTTAAGTCAGTTAAATTATTTAAGTTACGAATTATGTTCCGGCAGCTATGGTCAAAATGAGCAGAATGCTGCTCAATGTACCAAGCGCAACTTCGTTCTCCGGCCCGCAGAGAGCGGGGATGTAAGTCAGGCACGGCCTTGGCCGTTTCCTCTGGGACCGCGCCGTCTGCCGAGGGAGGGGAGACCTTGCCCAGTCTGAGGGAGGGGGACGACGGCGCCACCGGGACGCCCCGTCGCTCCGAGACCGGCGCTCACTGTATAAACAAGCAAAAAACGCTGGCCGTGCAAAGCTTGGCTGTGCTTTGACAGAGGAGGCATCTAGTGGAATATTTCGTAACTACACAAACTTCTTTCAAAGATGTCGCTTGAAGCGCAGTTGAGATTGTAGGTTTTGATCCAACTGAAAATTGACATCTCAAGGACGACGAAATGATGTAAATTTATATGAAATGGTTTTGTATGATGCTTACTTTGATTAATGCCATTAATTTTCCACTGCCTTTTTGTGTGAAACGATTTTGTACCTTGCGATTTTGTATGACACGATTTTGTATGCTGCGCTTTTGTATGTTTTGACTGTCCCCTACCCGGCCTGTTTTGTAGGTTTTGCGCGTTGTATGTTACGATTTTGTATGTTTTGATGATTGTATGATAGGATTTTGTATGCTTTGATATGGAGCCCATACGATGACTTCTTTATGTGGTAGGTATAGGTATGGTAGGTAAATATAATAACTGGCGTGGCACAAACGAATGCAAACAATAAATGAAGATATTACTTGGTAACACGTTTTTGTAATTTTTAACGATCAAGGTGAGGTAGGAAGGTATATTTAGGCATATATCCAAGGAACAATATGACTAATGAGTGGAACAAATTTAACCCTCGCCGGCCGAGGGGGTGGGGGCGGGTGCCGCCCACCACCCCATAGGGTTTTTTTCGCGATAGCTCCGACCACGCGAGTGATAGAAAGCTGAAAATTGGCATACCTGACCATTGATTCAAGTTAAATCTTGTGACACTAACTGCATTTTCCGGTCAGGTCAGGTAACTGACCTATGACGTCATAAGTGAACCTCTGCACGGTCTTCAGATGTCACAACTTCGCAACGCCCTCACTGCCAGAGAAGCCTTCACAGGGAAATGAAACTTGCAGAACCTAGTATCCATTAGGATTCTCACAGCTTGCATATCTCGAATTTTTCCTAAAGGTCATATGAGGTCGGGTCATTTTCGTGACCTCACCATTATAAGTCAATGGGGAAAAATAAAAACTGCTATTCTGGCGCCGGGAACGATCTCCAACTATCTCAAGCATACAGAATCGTGATTTAGTGCACTCCTTGCAAGGTTAAATGCGTTATGTTTGCAATGTTGACCTTGCGTGACGTCAATTATGACGTCATTAGGGTCTTAGTAGTTTTTAGCCATTAACTCCCGATCAAATTGAGTTAGCGAGTCGGAAAAGCCACCAATGGACTCAAGAAGACCTGCCGAATCGAATGATATGCGACATGACCTATTTCGACCAATTTCGTGACCTGGGGGTGCTGACCCGTGATCTGAGGTCAACACCCTAAGTTGACCTCACCCAAATAAAAAGTATATCATTCGACGCGCCTGAGCGAGGCGAACATGATGCTGCCAAAATCGCGGCTCTGCAGCCGTTTTTTGCGAAGGAATTCACCAAAAACGGAACCGTACCTTGGGGCACTTGACCTGACCTCAGAGGTCACCGGTTGACCTAGGACCTTAAAATCGGGTATCAATCTCTGGCTCTCTGCGTCTCGTAACGGCGCACACGCTTGTTTTTTACGCGACGCTTTAGCTCTACCAGAGGCGAAACGGCGAGGGGGTTCGTACCTACCCGCCCCCCCCCCCCCCTCGGCCGGCGCGTATGTAGAAAACCGATAGGTTCAGCGAGGGTTAAAACGTTGCTGCCATCCATTCCCATGTTTGACGGCTAAGGTATGAACGCTTAAAACACGAAAAGACTGCAAACGTTCGGACTGCGAAGATCAATATGAGCCGACACACGCCGAATCGCGATGATTCCGCCGAACAAGGTCTCGAGAAATAGGTCACAGGTCAAAGGTAATTGGGTCATGACATTTTCAGGGCATGTGTAAAATTGATTGACTCTAGGGTACTGAAAGTTTCGTCGAGATCAGCCGCTTTTTTCGCGCGTTATTCGCGAAAAACCGAGGAGGGGGACGTCCGTTCGACCCCCACCCTGAGAAATGCGTTTTTTTTTGCTACTGCTGTAAAGGAAACCTTAATATCGTTGCAAAAATTTCAGAAATGGCAGCAAATGAACAAAAGACACTTCTGAGGTTTATGCGACAAATATGGCGAAACGCCTAAGCTGCAGCCGCGGCGCACAAAACACTGAAACGTTTTTTCTGCGTTTTGAATTTCGTATTATATTCATATCGTTTTTGACCTTGCTTTTAGCCTTGTTACCCCGCAATTTCTGGTAAATGCTTACATAAAACTTCAGGTATTGTATTTGAGGTTAGGCTAGCAGTACTTCTTGTTCTTGTGCTTTTGTTGGACACCACTGACAACATTGACACGGAATCAGTTGCATTGGAGATAATTTTATTTTGATTTCATTGCATTCTTTTTTTTCATTGATTTGCAGAAGTGTTTTGCCTGTTAAGTGACTACTGATAATTTGTAGGTAATCTGTTCGAAGTTTTGATTTGGCGTGTATTGTGCAATTTTTTATGTTTTTGAACATTTTGTTTGTATGATATTCTATTTTATATTTCATTTTCTGGTCATGTTGCAACCATGAATGAATGAGGACATAAGTGGCTTGTAAATTTACACTAGCGTTATGCTTGTCATTATGTTGCTTTTCCTTGATTTTCACTTTGCTATTATTTACAAATATCAGCAAAATCCACTAAATAAATCCATCCTGGTGACACAGTGTTTTGGACTTATTAAGGGGCTGCTTTATTAACTGGAGTCAGTTATGCTTCTATGGAGAAATCTGTGAGCAAACCAGCTCAAGTGGCCACCATAAGCGGCTGGGTTTATTATCCGATAATGTATTAAGTGGATTGTACTCTTTTTGACAAGTTAGTCATTATTTGTTGTTATGCTTCAGCTTACATGAGCTGGATTAGTAACAATTAACATATAATGTTCAACTCATGTCGAGAGACAAGAGGCAGGAAAGACATAGCCATAGGTACCAAATTATGAATCCTAATTAGTTTTCTAGCTTGGCATAAGATTCATTTGCCATACAATTTTTGTTTTTTAGAGAAGAATGTTACCATTACAAGATGTGTTCATTGCAATTGCAGCACTGTTATATGCCTAGAAATCATAATAACAGAAAAGTATCAATGACAAGACATTCAACAGCGTGCACACTGCACACAGGTGCCCCAGCGTGCACACCAGTGCAACCTGGGGTACACTGAATGACAGGACAGGAAGCATGTGGGCAAGACTGGCCTGCTTGGCAGGTGCTGAAAACGCTCAGTACCACAGTGCAGTGTGTAAAGTGAAGTGTGTAGCACCTAGTAGGAATATGAGCTACACTAATGACAAAAGCCTGGGTTAGGCATCAAAAATATATATTTTTGAACTGAACTAGGTAATGTGATGGGTCAGTGTGTAAATAGAATTCTGCTCCAAACACTTTATAGCCTGCATTAAAGATGAAAAATGTTCTTCCTACAAAAAATGATAATTTTCCTTTTTTAGATAAAGATATTTATCATTTCTTTTCTGATCATTTTAACTAGCAAAAAAAAAACTAATTTCAGGAAAGTGTTATATTCCTTTTAAAAGTAAAAGGTGTATTCTTATTATGTAGGTAGGTAATACATCATTCAAAGTCATCTTACCTGACTCACTTATGTTACCAGCAACACTTGTACACTTTTTATTTGTTTTCTTTGCCTTATTTGTCCAGAAAAGTGTTTCTTTGTCTTTGTTGCACCTATTCAAGCGAACATAAAATGCTGATGATAACACACTGTCTTCCAGCATCTGAGTTTGTCTGTGACCACTCCAAGCCACAATGGATACTGGTCAGGGAATGTTGGAGGCAGAGATGAACATGTGAGTATAACAACACATGCACTTGTGTTTTCAACACAGCTTGGAGACTACTGGGAAATGGCTTGTGATCATGATGGGTGCTTTCTTTTGCTATTTATAAAATCTTGCCACACATTTTTTGCTACATGCATGTGTCAGTCACCTTTGAGCTCTGGTGCATTACCTGTTCATTTCCATGATGTCTAATCGCTGATCACTGATGACTCAGGTAATTGCATTCAGTGCTGTTTTATGTGTTCCCTTTCCACAGTGGTAGGATTGGGCAATTTCCTATTCCCCTCTTTGTTCCCATTTCCCATTTCCCATGTCTGATTTTCCTGTGTTGCCTGTCTGTGTCAGGTTCGAGCAGCAGATCGGCGGCGGCGCCGGTGTTGCCGTGGCCCCGGAGGTCGTCTCTGCCGAGCCACGGCCGCCAGTCATCGCCGCCAACACCTTCACCTCGGTGAGTGGCGGCCAGCTGCGCCTCGGGCGGCGACAGACTGTTCTGCTGCTGTGCTAAATGAGCTAGTTAGCTGATTAACTAGCTAAGATATATTTGAACAACATGCCTATACATAGAATAAAAGGCAGATGATAAGGTGCGCCTTTTCCTTAGATGATATTTCATGAGGCGAGGTCTGATGACCGCCTTTGGGGATAACGCCTCCCGCATCGTCTTAGGAGAGGTATTACAACTTTATCGTAATATGGGGAGCAATTGGGCACAGGTTTTCATCCACATTTGAGCCATGTCATTGTCTACAGAACTGCGGTTGATGCATAGTAATTTATTGCAACATGGACTCATGAGATATTGACTCCACATCCTTGTTTTGACAGGTTCAGGATAAGCTCACACAAATAGCTTCGGAGGGCTACGGTGGTGCAGTGGCTGCCGCAGCGCCACCTAGGCCGGCCAATATGTTCGTACCTCACCAGCTTAGCAAACCGTCAGGTCAGTCTCTGAGCTTTGACGTAATGTTAGTAGGCTACTGCACCGACTTTAACTGCACATCTAACAGCTGCTCACTGATGCGTTGGGTGGCAGCTGTCTGTCTGAGTCTATAATATTTAACATGTAATACCTAACTCACCACCTGCCGTCGTCAGGTCCGCTGCCCCCGCCTCCGCCGCCGCCTCCGCTGCCGGAGCTGCCAGAGATTGGAGGTCCGCCGGTGACCGCGGTGGGTGGCGCGGCTCCTCCGCCCCCTCCGCCCCCGCCCCCGCCGCCTCCTCCACCCGGCTACGTGCCGCACCACTACGGGCCCGGGCCGGGCATGGGCCCGCCGGGCGGATTCGTGCCACCGCCTCCGGGCTATGTGCGCGGCCCCGGCCCGCCGCCCGGCTGGAGGGGCCCGGCGCCGCCGCGACCTGTCATCTCGGCACCTGTCATCAGGTGAGGGGAAGATGGAGGGGTGTGTCCTTGCTGGGTACAGGCAAGGGGGTGGGCGTGGTTGGGACTGAATGGATGTTTATGAATAGGTCATGACAGGAGGTGTGCTGGTCACTGGTCAGTGATAGGTATCCTCATCTTTTTTCAACGCTGCGTCACGCGTGACGTTAAGCGTTGAGGTTAGTTGATGCTCATTGGCTGCTTACAACTTTAATTCGTGTGTTTGTCTAACGTATGATACCAGCATAGTGATACACAGAGCGTTTCAGCGCGGCGTCCTGTTGAGTGTTGACCCTTTATCACGTCCCCAGCTCCGGGCCGAAGGTTTGTGTAGTCCCCAGGGTACTTTGTCCTGTTACCAGCGTCCCTTTGACCCGCCATCTCGTCCCCCAGCTCCGGGCCCAAGGTATACGCCTCCAAACCTCAGCTGAAGCGGCCCGCGCCCGCCGAGGAGGAGCCCGCTGCCTCTCCGGCCGCCGCCGCCGACGCCAAACCCTCGCCCTCTGCTGCCTCCGCCGGCGGCTCGTCAAAGAAGTCCAAAGCGGCGGCGATGGCTGAACGGGTGGCCTCCAGTACCACGACTGTGGTGGACGGCAGTAAACCCGGCGGCAGCGGCGGCAGCGGTCACCAGCACGGGGGAAAGCAGGGCAAACAACAGAAACAGAAGCGACCGAAGAAGTTCATCCGCACGGCCGGTGGTCAGATCTGGGAGGACCGCTCCCTGCATGACTGGGACCAGGGTGAGTGGGGTGTGGAGAACGTTTTAGCGGGGAATTTAGTACGTAATCGGCACTGTGCGCAGAATGATATTGCACACTGTCTCTGGCTACTTTTTCATTGTAAACAGTCCACATGATTCGCAACTTGTTGTAAATCTTTCGAAACATTCAACTGGTTTGGTGCCCGCCTTTCTGGCACTGTTCGTAAACTGATCGCAGAACTCTCGACGAATTGAAGAAGTGCTAAAGCGTGAAGAAAAAAAACCTAAGACTTATTCATCAATACTGATGGATCATTGTAATGTTGGCATCCTTGCCAACCGCTTAATGCTGGAGGGCTGTACGGACCTATTGAGAAAAAAATCGCTATTTTGCAATGCTATTATAATGCTATTATTATGACAATGCAACTTAAGTCTGTGCTTAACGAGTCATGTCTGCTATCCCTCTAAACTGACCTATGACACTCATGTACTTCTTTTATAACCGCCGTTCTGTCTGTTCTCTGCAGATGACTTCCGCATCTTCGCCGGCGACTTGGGTAACGACGTGACGGAGGACGTGCTTACGCGCTACTTTTCCGTCTACCCGTCCTTCGTCAAGGCCAAGGTGGTGCGCGACAAGCGCTCCAACAAGACCAAGGGCTACGGGTTCATCAGCTTCCGCGAGTCGGACGACTACGTACGCGCCATGAAGGAGATGAATGGTGAGATGAGGGAATCAGGGAGAAGGAACGCAGGGGTATAATGGGCGCATGCGTTGTGGTGGTGGATGTCGGATTTGTTGGTGTCGGGTACGCTTGCTCAAGTTACGTGTAACGGATGCGGATGTTTTCAGTTTGTGGTATATTGTTGTAGGTGATTTAGTGGTTTTGGTTTATCTGCTTTATTCTTCCTTGCTCGATTGTCCATTTGCGAGTGTTGCCAGACGAAAATGATTAATTGATCCTGAATCAGCATTGGACACTTAAACTTTTTCCGCTAAATCAGTGGTCGGCAGGTCATTCGGGGTCGTGCCCCCTTTTTGGGCGCCAGGCAGGGTCATTACCCCCACCTACCAGACCTCATTGCTGACACAACCAAGTTTACTGAAATTCCATACCGTCCTGGAACTCTTTGGGTATTTGTGCATTTCCAATGCATCAAGTTTAAAACATGACACTTCCTCCACAAAACATTTAATGCCTATATCCCAGTAGCGGCGGAACACCTTCCATTAAGGGGGAGGGGAGGCCGGGGGCACTGCTGACTTTTGGTCCCATTCTTTCCATGCAACGCCCATAGGGCTAATGTTAAAATGCAAAAATCAAAGGGTGCACGGTGCCCCTGTGCCCTTCCCGTTCCGCCGCCTATGCTATATCCCATTTGACCCGCGAGTTGCTGGGGAGGGGGGGGGGCGTTAAACGCCCCCACTTTTTTCGCCGGGCCATAAAAACGGCGCGCCGTAGGCGCGCCAAATTTTGGGTACCTGTAGGGAATTGATTGAAATTTATTGTGACAAAGTTTCGAAAAAATCGGTCGGAAAATTTTTGAGATATCGAGGTTTTAGTGACGTCATGATTTCTGAGTTTTCGACCAAAAACGACATATGTTAAAAAAAATCATATAAAATCACAGAATAGACATACAGACATGCCGTAAACGCCATTAGACTGGCAATACCATGAGCAATCACATGGCTATCTTCGATTATTGATTATCGTTCCGCATTTTCCAAAATCTTGAACTGAATCTTGGCAATTTCTCGTGACTACTTCATGACCATGATACATGCATTTCTTTAATTGAACTTTTTGAGCCAAACACGTACACATATGATAAAATGAATGTCACCATCGTGTTCTACGCCCCAAATTACCCATAAAACATGTGTCACAGGCTGCGAATATCAGTTTTGATTTTCGGGGATATGTGCCTACCCGGTTGACCTGACCTTGACCCTGACCTATGCTTGACTGACCCCTACATGGAGCTGACACTCTTGTAGACTTTATATGATGGATTGTGCACCGTTTTGACAGAGTTTATGACGAGAGGCGCCCATTGCGAAGTCCTGAAGTCCATGCTACTGAAAGCCCAATTTCAGGTGTTTGACCTGACCTTGACCCGACCTGTGACCTCAAAATTCAACTTTAAAGTACTCATCTGAAGCGTCTCGTCGCGTTCTTTCGTTTGCCGCCTCGTGCGTTTCGCTGCGCCTATTGGTTCTCGAGTTATCGGCTGGGGGCGTTTAACGCCCCCCCCCCCCCCCAGCAAACGGTGGGTGGCGAAATACCCAAGCAACTGCCGGGTTAACCCTTGTACGTAGGGGCGGCGGGTGGTTTTTCGTTAAAAGCTCACGTAAAAGGCATTGGATCACGACCAAATTGTACCCTCGAGCCCATCATATTTTTTTACCAGCCCGGAAAATATCATGACCTGAGACCAGTTTTACCAACAGAAAAATAACCGCCTGCCGGAATTTTTGCCTCAAGACCGCTTCACATACGGAGCGTAAACGCGATGGACTCGTAAGCGGATAGGGCTGTACCGTTTACGCTCCATATGTGAAACGATCTTTAGGCAAAAATTCCGGCAGGCGGCTGTTTTTCTGTTGGTAAAACTGGCCTCTGGACCCATAATGACCGTTGGCTTATGAGCTTTTTCTGGAGATCATCTTGTGCCATAAACTCTAACTTCAAGGAGTTATAGCGGGTCCCGATTTTCTCGACACTTGTCATTGCCCTCTTGAATGAGACGGAATGACCAAGGACCTTAAAAATGGGCAGCAGCGGCTTCCTATTGTCATGGGTAGCACGCTCGTCTTTTTTATGCACAGCTCCATATCAGAGTCCGAGAGGCCGCGGGGGTCCGATCGACTCCTCCCCCTTACGTTAGCGGCTGTTGAAACGCCAACAGACGGGCGACGGTCAAAAGTTGCAGCTGCTTTTGTACGACTGTACGGAGGGGTGAGATGGTGAGGCGTACAGGTACGTGAAATTTGGTATCTAATCAATGTGTACTGACTGCTGTGCCTTTGGCCTGGGCTAATCTTTGAACCCTGGGATGCAACAGTCACGATGGCTCCATCACTGGAGCTACAAACTCTAAAAAGATAGGCTTTCTCAGAATCCCTCATTACCCCCACCGAAAGGACTCCATTACCCCCAAAGGGGGCATGCCCCACCATTTGCCGACCCCTGCGCTAAATTGTCGGTTCTTTGAGCTTGGCTGAAACAATTATCCGTTCATGAAGCTGTCCCGGATAGCGTCAGTTTGCTTACGTGGACCGCAGTCAACGACTGATTGGCATAGATGCCATATAACTTCATTTCTGCGCGCCCCAATGCCCAAATCAAGGACACCGATTTCGTCATGCACATACGATGAGTTGATGTATTCTAGCAACATAATAATATACGTACAACGCTTAAGTTTCATATCATGTATCGGCTTTCTGCATCATACACCGAGCACATCTGGCGATATAGATTTCTTGACCGGGCGATGGCCGCCCAGTGATCAGTCAAGTGGCCTCGTTAATTAGATATTGCTGGATGCGTCAGATGACGTACCCACCTAACTTTCTGTTGCAATAACTCCCCGTGTGCCGTCAACGTCGTCCCGCTTACGAGTCCAGCGGACACGGCTGTCTTATCTTAAGATATGCTTCTTTTGTTCTGGAACTGTGCTGCATTCGAGATTACGAGACGCGCATTTACGTTCCAGCCTTTCATCCTACTACCCCCTGGTGGCAGGAATGGGGATTAATTCTGGCAGTGCGGCACAGCATAGTTACAGGCGCCGATCAGGCTGCCATCTGGTGACAAAACAGGGAACTCTTTGAAACAGTCGTCTTATCTGAGACCTAAATTCACAGTTCTTGATTTATGACTAAGGTTATTCTTCCATCCTCGGATCAAATTGTCTGTGTCGTGAAATAGTTTTAACGATTACTTGGCGGGACTGGTGATGTGCATGCACTGCAAGAAGGATTTTAGCCTTCGTGGATATTGGATAGTTGATATTGGTACGTAATTGGGCTGGTGGATGCTGCAGCTTTGTGGATAACGGGGCTCGCTTGGAATGCACGTGGTGAGCACTGAGCATGCGCATAAGTTTGCCGTCTTAATGGGGCTTTATGTCTGGGTTAGGATTAGAGAAGTACACTGGCTCTATTTTTTTATCCCTAATTTGCACCATGTGTTGTTCTCGTATTGCTTTTTATTCATTTTTACCGAGAGCTGCAACCTGGCTTGAAATAACATAAATCGTAAGTTTAACCTTTGCCTCATTCCTCATCTGAATTTTTTCTGACAAATAGGATTTTTGTTTTAATATTCCCTTTTGAAAGATGATATCTGCAGAACTACCAACTGATCTTACGAATTTTGCTCCCTGCGTGATAACAAGATGTTTTAAAGCTTTTTTTGTTGCTTGCGTTCATGGCTTCCATAGCTTCAGGTTTCATGCGGATAAAATAATCGTGCATGTTTTAATCCATACGCTCTAACGTTTCAGACAACTTATTGCTTTCCTTTACAGGTTGCCAACTTGTTCACATAAGCTCTTCTGGCTGTTATCAACTTGTTTTTTTATCGTGCTAACACACTGTTTTCAAGTTAATAGATGATCCATCGTTTCTGGCCCCTGCCCATCTGACCCGTAACGTGCTCCCCTGTAGGAAAGTACGTGGGCAGCAGACCGATCAAGCTGAGGAAGAGCCAGTGGCGCGACCGGCAGATCGATGTTGTCCGAAAGAAGCAAAAGGAGCGAGCTGCGTTCGGACTGTTGTGATGCTCGTCCACGACGTGTATCTTTATTAGCCTCAGTCCAGCAGAACATGCGGCGTGTTGTGTCTAATTCGTGTCATCAGAGCGGCTCATGTGGTGTGTATCGCTGTTGAACGGATCTCACAGCTGCAAACTGTGCGACAGTTTCGTCTCAACCGACAGGCGATTTCTAGAGGAGAACAGCGGTCGTGTGGCATACAGTGTGACATACGAAGGGCGGAGTGGTCTTGCGCGATCCAGAACCCCGCTACCATTGCCATCATTCTTCGTCCCGATAGCTGACGGGTCACTAGCGGTCAGCCCGGCACAGCAGCTCGAGTGCTCGCTGAATGGGAGTTCTCTGGCGGTGAAGCTGAGAGGGGACTTTGACGGAGCCTGTGCGGTGTGATAGTTGCCCGGATGCACGCTGCCCGGACCTACTTACACCAGTCGGCCTATCTGATGTCGCTGGTGCCGTGGAGCTGTGAATGACACGCTTTGGTCCAAGCCGCACATACCACCCCAAGTGAACCAAATGGTGTCTCAGCTGAATACTATCGCCAGATCTAAGGGGAGCTGTGGTTTTGTGTAACAGTCTTACGTTACACAAAACCACTAACAGTGCTAGGAGACGTTTGTGCTTACGGGCTCAGGCTAAAAACACCCAATCCTAGAAAGCTGGGAAGTGAATATTCCTACATCGCGTGAAAATGTTCATTGATGCGTTCTCGTTCTGATCTTTGATACATGCGCAAAATTCCTCTCAAAGGTTTCATAGACAAACTCTGCCACATATTGACCAAATGCTGGCATTTCATTCAGCGTTTTCCAGAAGCTCCAGAACGGTTAGACTCTGACTGACGTAACCGGCTCCATAAGTCCAGAGAGCTTTGCCGCATCGATTTGGCAGTGTCGTCAGCCCCCAGACCTCTCACGTTATCCCTAGGTCTGCTGGAAGCTCTGTCCTGCTGTCGTGACCCTACCATCGTCATTCATCGTGTACTTGTGTGTCATCAGATGTTTGGTTTTCGCCGAAAAAAAGCGAATACAGTTAATCGGCTACTGGGCTTCTGTTTTATAAGTTTTATGGATGAAGTCGCGGTGTACTTTTACGTGTACTACAGCAGTGCGAACGTTAATGTTATCGCTTCGGTTGTTAGTATAAGGTTGTTTGCTGAGTATACGATCGATATAGAGCGCTTCGCCCGCCAGTGCTATCTGCGGTTATCAAGGTGTCGTCAGTCAAAACTGGAGCCTGTATCGATTTTAGGATTTATTTCTAAACAGTTGGTGAACGAGCCGTGTCAGAGTAATTTCACAGGTCAAACATCCAGCAGCTTACGAAAAATGTGTTCACGGAGGAGCTAACATAACGCACACACACACCTACACGTATTCTTTCGCGATATTCCGTTTCCAATTGGCGTACCATGTATGTCATTACGCTGAATGGCACCGCGTAGACAAAGGCCGGAAGGACTAATGATAAAAGTGATAAGATCAAAAATTGACTGATGGCTCAGTTAGAATTGACGTACCTACCTGGCTCGTCCATATCCATCACTTAGCTAATGAAACTGGGAAGTTGTGCCGCCTGCCGGGGCACTGTGTCCACTCGAAGCCCCTTAGACATGCAGGGCCGTTTGAGCAGGCCCGGTGTAGAAGCACCAATGGCATTATATCTCCTCCTCCGTCTCCCTCTCACTTATTACAAAAGCTGGTAAAAATTGGCGACCCCGACCCGTGTGTATTTATTTGATTTCCGTAGAATCGTCCAGAGTTTTATTGCTCGCACTTCCGCCTACCGCTGGGGCTATCTTTTGTTTTTGTTTTCGACTGACAAATGAGAAATACGCTTCCAGTCAATATGCAAAGTCGGTAACATATTTTCGACGATACCATACCAGCCCTTCAGAAAGAGGCGTAACTGCATGACGTAACCTCCATACCACAACTCTTCCTATAAGCTCTGGTCAGCGATATGGCACCGCCCCCTGGACAGCGCGCCTCCAGCGCCGCGCCGGGCGACCTTCACATACCCTCCGGGCATGGAGCCCCTGCGCGCGCGACCGCCTGTTTCCAGCGGCTCCCGCCGCGTGTCGCTGCCGGCGGAGACGAGCCCCCCGCGGCGCGGCCGGCGGCCTGTCGCCCCGGGCGTCACTCGCGCCCCGTGCCCAATCGTCGACGGTCGTCGACGAAGACGCTCCGACGACTTCTGCAGTGACGACGGGAAGCCGCCATGGGGGCCGGGTCACAGGAGGATGTGGCACTCAACGACGACCGTAACGGTGCCGGCTCGCCGCAGCACCTCAGCTCCAAGGAGGTCGAGGCGTCAATGATCGAAACTCACGTGGAGCCTGATGCGTAAGTGTGCTATCCATTACCTCTCACGTGGGTAAAACGTGTTTTGTTCTCCGTGGTTTTCTGTTCTCTGATGTTCTGTCCTCTGGTGTTATGTTCGCTGATGTTATGTTCTATGATGTTTTTCTCCGATTATATGTTTTCTGATGTTAGTTGTTTTCTGATTTACTGTTCCCTGTTGTTCTGTTCTCGGATATTCTGTGATACGGGTTCTTTAGACTGGTGCTGTGTGTGTCCGACATTTGTCGTGTTGAAGTTTTGATCAGACTTTCGTTTACTTGTACTCTAACTTATGAGCTCAAAAAGTGCTTGCAATCATAGTTTCGTTGTGTGGACGATGGTCGGCATTATTTTGAGTATGAAGGCTTAAGTTTCTTCATTTGATACCGCGGCATCATTTTTGTTTAATGTTTTTATCCCTGTTAGGTGAGCAGGCCGTTTCCCTTCAATATCAAAAGTCCTTTCTGGGATACGGGGTGAGAGGCATCTTACCCGAGCTATGCTATCTCATTATAATTAGGTCACTTTCATGACTTGTCCTGCCGAACGATTTACTTACTTTCGTCTCAACAAGATGATTACCTGACATCAAAAGATCCTGCATTTGCGGCTTGTGAATATGAATCAAAATTGTCAGGAAAAGCTTTTCCCTTTTCTTCTGTAATGTCAGTGCTGCCTAAATCCGACCCAGGAGCAGCCGCCGTCTTGTACTGGGGCCAGCCTTTACCCGGCTACGGCACATGTTCGCGGCCTCTCCAGAGGGTCCTGCCCAGGCAGCACTGAATTACAGTACATGTGCGAATTATGTATCCGGGACTGCCCTCTTTTTCAGTCACTGATCGGCATGAATGCAATATGGAGTAAGGCTCTCTTTTTTCACGTCCTAACTACATGCAATGCAATTGTTTTACAATAATCATTTCGTGGTATTTTAGCCATAGATATCTGATATTGTATATTACATCTATGATTTTAGCTACACCTTAGCTACGATGCTCGTGCTCATATGTTTGGGCGATAAAGGCCGTACATTTCTAACTGCAATTTAAAGATGCTCTTCCGCGTTATGGCATTCTTGAGCTTCTCTAGTGTCAACAATTAAGGCATGTGGTAAATTCGCAACGTAAACACTACGGTTCCATGAGGTGGGCTATCTCTTGCAAAAATGGAGCGCAATAAAAACATTAGATCAGAAAGTACGTAAGCTCGAGCCTCGATCTGCGGATGCACATCAGGTCGCACTATCGAGATCTACGACGATTGTTTGTCCTTCGTGTGCAGATCGTTTGAACAAAGCCACTCCTTGAACTATAACTGCACGTTCTACATATACATACACAGCATGTCTGTACATACAAACTCCGCAGTCCTGTCGAGGTCCCTCAGCACAGTCACAGCCTGGCTGGAGAGCTAGCAGTCAGTCCTGTAAACACTGCGGGCTGCACACATGGTATACCTACACCGTGCGCTGGGGAGGTCAGACTCTATGGGTATGCGGACGGCGACCCCTCCATGGTGGTATATTTAATACGCAGTACACACGGCTACGGTTGAGATAAGTCTCCGACTCCCTGGGGTCAGCGTTCCCTCGGTAATGGCACTCCGTCCCGTTGGTATGGTATAAATACAGTGTCACATGCCGTCTACCGCAGGCCGCAGGGTCAGTTGCCGTACCCTCTGTGTATAGGGTCGGTGACGATGACCCCTCAGTAATGGCGCTCTGTCCCTCTGGGACCTGTCCAGGGTGGCTCAATTCACGCTCAGGCTTTGAAAGCCGCATACTCCATAAGGGAATCTAATATATGTGTATGCCCTGACGAAACAATTATTTGTGTATCCAACATTCATTTCCCTTTTCTTTACACTTTCTCAGAGAGCACGGCGCAGTGGTCGGTAGACAGCTGCGAACAGGCAAGACAACAGACAGTGAAATCCGGAATGTATAGTGCCGATGGAATATTTTATTATTTTTCAGCACGATTATTGACCATAAAGAAGATAATACTTCGATATGTCTAAATTGCAAAGTCTCCCAAGTCACAACATTCGACTGAATGGAATTGGTTCATTCATGTTTTGTTCCTTCTGCCAATTTGCAGACGATACTGCCACAGCACACTTAACAGCAAACATCAGACGCTCCAGCAAAATGACCTATTCCTACATTACATAGATCCTTCCGATGTTTCCTCATGTTAGAAATGCGACGCATGCATATCGGTATCACCTATCAGAATGCAGACGGTAATTGGTATCGATTTCGCTCGGATGGCGATTAGATGGTGAAATATGATACCTGGATTAAGTTTGAGACGTTTTTGCGAGCAGCGGTGCTTCCTCCGCTGGTGTGTGTTGCACAATATTGGCTTCGTTTGTCGGAGCCTTGGATACTGATAGCCGTCAACATACCATTGTCGAATCTAATGGTTTGAAGATCTTGCCGAAAGGTCGCAAGTGCTAGTCTTTTTTTTTCCTTTTCTTATCAGTTTTTGAGTTATTACCGCGTGACGTTCATGCTGAACAAGTCAATAGGTATGTAAAAACATAACGAAACGGTCTCCTGTCTCCTATCAATCGTTAGATCCAGCTTCCCTCCAAAATTCACACGCACGTATAAGCCAATGTTCAATCCGCCGCCTTCGATTGTATCCTGAAAGTGAGCACATACCTACATACAGTCTACACTACACGTAGTCCGTATCTTACCTGTTGCCCTGGAGCACAGAGCCCGGTCCCTCCTACTCCTCTGTCCTGCACCGAACTGTCCTGCTCCTGTATCGTCTAATACCGTGTAGTATCGTGTAATACCGCTCCCCGCTCAGCTGGCTACTGACTATCCATCATCGACCGACGACCAGCGTCTCCGGCGTATGTCCTGCTCATGAGCACGCATGTCGAGCGCCGCCGGTGGTCGGTAGATCATTGAGGCTCCCCGGCCTGGACGGGGGTAGACTGGGAGAGCGTCCTCCGTGTTCTATCCAGTGCAGTGTTCCTCTCTGGTGTTTCTCCTTGGTAGCTGTCCTATGAGTGCTTGTGAGTTGTGACCTGTAAGAGGGATGACGCTTCAAGGAGAAGGTCACAAGGAGTTAGATGGTGAAGTGGAAGAGACGAGAGTGGATAGTGCAGTGACACAGTACTCAGTGACGTCAGGAGGAGGGGTTCTCAGGTTGGGTATACGGAGAATAACGCTGTTGCCGGTCAACGCTGATCCTGCTACCCATGATTCATGCATAAACGATCGTTTATGTTTCATTGTTGATCACAATATGTTTTATAGCAGACGGCAGTTACATAAAATGGCTTTCGGTAACAGTCATCGGGTAAACGGTTAAAAGTTTATATGATTATGGTGCAATTGCGATTGCCATTGGTTTCATGATGCTACTGATTTGTGCAGCCGATGCCTTCTGACAGTTGTCTGTGCGTGTGCCGCAGCCCGAAGATCATATACTACATCTTCTACCTACTGGGAATGGGCACGCTTCTGCCGTGGAACTTCTTCATCACTGCCGACTCGGTGAGTACCGGTGTCCGTGGAACATGTATCACGTAGCGTGTGAACTGTGCGTGGTGCGTTGTGGCGTCGTTTTTCGTATTGAAGCTGACCCTGACGACCGGCTAGTGCATTCGTAAGTCGAATGACAGTTATCAGCGTTGCGAGGTAATAGTTTTAGTGAAATGGTTTGGAACAGTATGTAGAAATTCAAATCATAATTCGTTTTTTAATTCACTTGCATTGCTGTTTCGGGATAAAAGCAGCTTAAACACATACCGTCATCCATGGGCACCATTGCTCGTTCTTATACCCCCGCCTCACCCCACCCCGAACTGACAGTGATTTCTTACAGCCACTGGTAAAAACTTTCACGTGTCAACACTAGTTGCTGCTGCTGTGTCTCATATGTCAGACGCTACAGTATTTTGTACTCAGTTCAAACTCCCCCTCGCCCCTCGCCCCGTTTCCCAACGCTCAACAGTGCAGTATCCCCCAGACCTAGTGTTTTGAACGGCTATTTTTGTGCATTTTTGTGAGAAGTACCGCGTATGTGTACTTATTTTGATAGTACCGCGTATGTGTACTTATTTTGATTGTTGGTAGACATAAGAGGATGAGGATGCTTCAGTTTTCAGAGCACCGTCAAGTGGAAAATGGATAAGATAATAGCATAGGCCACTTACCTGTCACGTCTGCCTATTCTACCAGATATGAGCGTCAGGTTAATGAACCACAAGTGAAACAATTCGACCGACAGCATTATATGCTTCCACTGATGATGTTTGGCCTCTGTCGCCGACAAACTGTCGCTCGGAGTTCTTTTCTGGTTGGATGTGGACTGTATTTTATTCGGTGAGTTTGTGCGACATTCGTAGCCCGCCCGCCTGCTATGTGAGCTCCTGGGTTTTGATGTTCGGCGATTTACAGTAGTAGATAGACGTGAAGATTTCCCGTAGAGGATTTATTGAAGTATACGCGAAGCAAGAAGCGGAAGCAGTTGTGAAGAAAACCGGTAGATGAAACACGCAGACACGGAGCACCATTCACATTCACTGTACAATCTGAAGCACTGACACTGCCCCGCCGGGCGCGGCTGCGCGCAGGAGAGTCGGTCTGCGCGCGTGCTTCTGTACTCTGTCCCCGCTCAGCCGGGCGAGGCGTCGAGCGGGGCAGATCAGTCCGTGCGCACAGCGCGACGGTCGAAGTGAGACTCTGCCGGGGTCGTACGTGACCCACATTTTATACGCAATGCTTAAGACGTGTGCAAAACGAGTGCAAACTTGCACTGCAGCGGGGAGGTGGCTGAAGGCGCCAGCTTGGCGGCCTACGTGCCTTAAAACGACGTGTCTTTAATCAACTTTATATCTCGGTCTCGGTGGCGGCCGCGGCGCTGCTGCGTCTCGGCAGCGTCGGCGGCACGCGTACCGACCGCCGGCCGCGTCTGCTCGCGGCCCCGCCCTGCACAATGCCTCACAACTCATCCTGAGTCTGGACGGGGTGACGGCAGTGCGGCGGCGGGAAGGCTGCAGCGAGCGGCGGCGGCGCCGCGGTGTCACGGCGGCCGGCCGGCTATAACGGCGGCACAGCGGTAGCGCGGGTTGGTCCGAACACTTTCGTCGGTGACATCACTCCACCCCCGTGTTTGACCACAGGGAGAACACAAAATGACACGATCACCGACAAAGACGTTCAAACAAGTACGATTTCGAGTACAAGCCTAAATCCAATAAACTACAAAGCACAAACGGCCATATGCGCGAGTTATGAAGTTCAGGTTCAGGCAATGCAAAATACAGATGAAGAGTGAGTGCGTCGGTAGGCACGTACGCGCACAATAGTCTTCCTTACTTTAACTGGTTCGGGGGCTCTGGCTGGTCAGTCCTTCGTCAGCCAGCGTCATTTCTTGCTTGCGTTCGGTCGGCTAATGAGATGGCTGAGGAGGCGACGGAGCAAGTTCCAGAAGCGCCACCTTCGTGGCAGGCCGGGTATACGTACCACCCGCCGCTGTTTTGAGCTGTACGGCGCGGACTCGGCCGTCAGGCCCCGGGAACACTTGCAGCACGCGCGCCAGCGGCCAGTGACCTCGGGGCGTGTCAGATTCTGCTAGCAGCACCACGTCGCCGACTGCTAGGTTCCGTTGGTCAGCTTGCCATTTTCTCCTGTGGATCAGGGTATGGAGGTACTCCCTTTTCCATCTTCGCCAGAGATGGTCCGTCAGTGCTTGAACGTACCTCCATCTTCTTTTGGAGTGCAGATCCTGGCTGCTGAAGACTCCAGGGGGAAGACAACGGCTTCCCCTCCCCAGGAGATAATGGTTCGGTGTGAGAGCTGTCAGGTCTCTCACATCGTCTGTGACGTGTGTCAGCGGTCTACTGTTGATCATGCTCTCTATTTCGCAGAAGACAGTTGACAGCACCTCGTCTGTTGTCACCTCGCCGCCGAGCACGACTGATAGCGCTCTCTTGACTGCGCCGATCATTCTTTCCCATATGCCGCCCATGTGGCTTGCGGCTGGTGGGTTGAAACACCATTCGATCTGCTGCTGGCTCAGCTCGTCAGAGATCTTCTGCTGGTTCCACTGAGTCAGTGCCTCTCGGAGTTCACGTTCACCGCTTTTCAGGTTTGTTCCGTTGTCGGAGAAAACCTTCTTTGGACGACCTCGGCGTGCCACGAACCGTCGGAAGGCCATCAGGAAGCTGTCAGTATCCAGGCTGTTGGACACTTCCAGATGAATGGCTCGCGTGGCCAGACACGTCACCAGCAGGCCGTACCTCTTTTCTGTCTTGCGGAACCGCCTGACTGTGATCGGCCCGAAATAGTCGATCCCCACGAAGCTGAACGGATGGGAGGTGTTAAACCGGTCAGCGGGAAGATCGGCCATTCTTGGAGGCTGAGGTCTCGCCCTTCTCTTGCGACAGATGGCGCAGTCGATAAGGACTCGTTTTACCTGCGAACGACCCCTCGGAATCCAGAATTTCTGGCGAACTTCGTTCAGGGTGTGTTCTGCGCCGGCGTGCATGAGCTGACGGTGCGTTTCGTAGATGACCATCCTCGCCACATCAGAACCTGCTGGGAGTAGAATGGGATGGCGAGCGTCTTCGTCCAGTGGGGCATTCTCTAGTCGCCCCCCGACTCGTAAGATGCCATCAGCGTCCAGAATTGGTGACAGATCGGCGATGCCGCTCTTCTTGTTGAGCTGCTGACCCGCCTGTAACTGCTGCAGCTCGGTCCTGTAGGCCTCCGCCTGCACCATCTGGAGGATGGTCTTCTCCGCGTCATGGAGCTCTGACACGGTCAGTGGGCCTAGGTTTCGCTGTCGCTTCTGCTCGCCTTTCAGCTTCGAGTTGCGGAGGAAGCGCAGGATCCAGGCCACCGTGCGCTTGTATTTTGTCCAAGACGAGAATTTGCTCGGTGTCGGCAGTGCTGCCTTTGGATCCCTCACCGTGACTGTGGCGAAGGCTCCAACTTTCACTTCTACGTCTTCTTCAGCCAGCTTCTGAACGTGAAGCTGCTCTGGCCACCCTTCTTCGTCGCCTCGGAGGAAGTCTGGGCCGGATAGCCAGAGGGGGTTGTCGGCGAGCTCCTTCACTGTCTCACCCCTGGAGCACAGATCGGCTGGGTTGAGTCGTCCTGGGCAGTGACGCCACTGACCTTTGTCTGACAGGTCGTGGATTTCTGCCACTCTGTTTGAGACGAATGTATGGAATCGTCTGCTCTCGTTGCTGATGTACTGCAGGACGACCCGGCTGTCGCTCCAGTAGGTGACCTTCTTGACTTGATCTGGTATCTCCTTTTGGAGCGCGTCCACCAAGCGCACTGCGAGCACTGCTGCCTGCAGCTCCAGTCTGACGATCGATAGTCTCTTCAGCGGTGCAACTCGTGTCTTGCTCATGATGAACGAGCAGTGATGCGTGCTGTCTGGTAAGGTCGTACGGAGATAAGCGACTGCTCCGAACGCTCCCTCTGATGCGTCGCAGAAGACATGAAGCTGACGTGCTATTGTGTCACTTGATGTTGGACGGAGGCAGCGTGGGACACTGATGTTTCTCAGTGCTGGCAGTTCTTGGAGCCATTCTTCCCATTCTTTCTGCTCCTCACGATCCAGCTCGTCGTCCCAGTCCAGTTGCTTGGTCCAGAGCTGCTGCATGAACATTTTGGCTCTGATGACGAAGGGCGCGGCGATCCCCAGAGGGTCGAAGATCGACGCAGTCCTTTGGAGGACTCCCCGCTTTGTCATCGGGACGCTTGAGTCTCGGAATCTGAAGCTCAGACTGTCCTCTTCAGCATTCCAGACCACTCCCAAGGCACCTTGTGTGGGCAGCTCCGCTTCTGTGAGGTCTAGTTCCGGCTGGGCGCGCTTCTCTCGGGGAATGCTCTCCAGGACGCGCCGCGAGTTGCTTACCCACTTGGATAGATGGAAGCCGCCTCGGGAGAGTGTCTCTGTCACCTGCTTCGTCGTCTTCAATGCATCATCTTCATGTTCTTCTGATCGTAAGAAGTCGTCCATGTAGAAACTGTTCTTCACAGTTTCCACGGCCTTCTTTGGCAGCCCGCAGTCTTCTCCATGGTCCGCGACTGTTCTTTGGAGGACGTAGTTGGCAGACGCTGGAGACGATTTGGCGCCGAAGATGGTCACCTGCATCTCGTAGATGTCTGGTTCTCTAGTTTGATCCAGGTCGCGCCATAGGAAGCTGAGCGCAGGTCGGTCCTTCTCGATGACACGGACCTGGTGGTACATTTCTTGGATGTCTGCCACCATGCCGACTTTTTCTTCTCGGAAACGGAGCAGGACGCCGGTGAGGTTCTTCAGCAGGTCTGGTCCGGTCAGGAGCTTGTCATTCAGCGATGTTCCGTACGATCTGGCTGCCGCATCGAAGACTATCCTGAAGCGGCCTGGCTTATTGGGATTAGTCACGGCATGGTGTGGTAGGAACCAGCGTCTGGGTAGCTGGAGCTGTGCCTCCTCCCTGGACAGCTTTCTGGCGTGGCCCTTTTTTACATATGCATCGATCGTGGCCTGGTAAGCTGCTGCTTTCTCTTGATCGTTTACCAGACGCCTCTCGGTGCCGTGTAGTCTCTTTGTAGCCATCACCTTGCTGTCTGGAAACGGCGTGTCGTCGTCAGTCTTCCAGAGGAGGCCAGTCTCGTAGCGGTTGCCGGTTAACTTGGTGGTTGTTGACTCTAGAAGCTCTTGCGCTCGACGGTCTTCTTTCGACTGTGACACTGACCTTTCATACTTGGCTCCGAAGGATTCAGTTGTCCACCAGTCCTTCAGCATGTTGTCCAGTTCCTCGTCAGCAGCGGAGCCTTTCTGGATGAACATCGCTCTTCTAGTTCGTCCATGTTTTCCAGGGTGCAGGTCGGACACAGCGCCAGTCAGGGTCCAACCAAAAGCAGTACGTACAGCTATCGGTTGGCCTGGTTGACCCACCCGGACCTCTTGCTGGATGACTGCTTCGCTGACGTTAGCTCCGAGCAACAGTTCCACCTGTCCATGGGAGCACTGAGGAATGTCCAAGTCCTTGATGTGACGCCACTTCTCCCGCTGCTTCTTGCAGACGTTCGGCATGGAGATGTCGAGAGATGGAACAGACCACGCCTCAGGCACGATGATTCTTCGAGTTTCCCCAGGGGCCACAGAGCTCAGCTCTAGCTTCACTCTACAGGGTGGGGCAGCATAATCGGGAATGCTTTTTGGGCTCTGGTCATGAGTAGGCATGGCATTATTTTGATAAATTATATCATGGCAATGAAACGCCCAAAAGTTGTGCATCATCTGACATGACTACATCCATGAGCATGCAACTTCCTGGAAAAGAGCAGCAAAATAGTTCGACGGTGCTCCAAGTGCTTTGCGCGCGCCCATAGACACTAATGTTAAACGAGTAAAACAAGAACATTTTGTTTAAAACAATGCCATTCCACGTAAAGGTTGCTGGACAGGTCAACGTGTTATCACGGACGATAAGGATTGTGTGGGGATACTTAGGACAAAAAGTTAACGTAATCGTCGTAAAATAACTCTTAGCAGAGGACATACAAGATGACTCACTTGAATATAAGGAAGAAGCTCTTGAGCATATTAAAAAGAAACAATGTTCAAAACTTCAGCGACCAAAAATCTTATCACCGACTGGAATACGATAAAAAAGAATGGCATGCCATATAGGGGATTGTATCGAGAATATTGCAGCGGTCATGCAAAGTAAACATCCTGTTGAGGTGATGGACCTATGGGTGGTCTTCAAGGGAGGTGCACGTGGTGCACCCTACTTCATCGAGCCCGGATAAAACGAGCACCTCTGGTAAATACATCCACACTCTGGCAGACTCACGTGGAGTCGTCGGAAGAGAGGATCACTGACGGTCCAGATCACGTCTTACGAGGACTCTGTCCGTGCTGGTACTGCAGTGAGGACGACATGTTATTGTGTAGGGCACCTCCACCTGAGATGAACCAAAAACTTCTGGTCCTTCAACTCCGCCGATTTAAATCCGACCAAATTCTTTATATGGAGCGTTTTTTGGTAGAAGTTTAATGAACAACTTATCATCAGTAAAAACGGTCTTCAGTGCAAGGTACGAAGCTGATGGGCGATCATGGACAAGCAGGAGGCTGCACGTGCATGCGCGTGCTTTTGGACCCGCCTTGAGAAGGTCATCGACGCGAAGGGCGGTCAAATAGGATGAGGGATAGGTAAAAGGTGACCGATTGATGGGATGTTGTTAAAATAGTGCTTGGAGCTATATTTTTAAATTCATGACCAAATAATCCCGTTTGATATTTATTCCCGATTATGCTGCCCCACCCTGTAGTTGATGCTTGAGGTTTTCCAGTTCCTTCCACTGTCTGAAGACACAGCTGTTCGTCTTGTCCTGTGATTCCCAGTTGGTTCAGCACAGCTTCACTGCAGAAGGAAGATTCTGACCCTGAATCGAGAAGAGCATAGGTGTCACGGTGAGTTCCTGCCTTCTTTCCATGGATTCGAACTGGAACGATTTGTAGAAGAGTTCCGCCCGTCTTTCCGATGGAGGTAGATGCAGCCATCACACGTACCTCTTCTCCTTCTACCGCTGAAGTTGTTTCATTGGCAGGCCGACTGGCTACGGCTCCCGAGCGGTAGGTGAGGGGCGTGGTTCGTTTGGTGCTGCCATGTATCAGCTGATTATGGCGTCTCTGGCACCCATTTACACCACAGAGCTTGGTGTTGTGACATTCTCTGGCGAGATGTCCCCTTTGCAGACACCAGAGGCACAGTCCCTTGTCGAATATTAGGTCGATTCTTCTTTCGACGTCCAGATTTTTGAACTCACGACACTGGTGCAGTCTGTGCTCACCACCGCACTTCGGACATGACGCATTCCCACCTGGTTTCTGTGCCGTTGATGGAGAGGCTGGTGACGAAGTTGCGGTAGCATGCGCTGCTCGCTTGGTCGTCTGGCCTCTGGTTCTCCCTCGCCTGTCACTCGGCGTTTCAGCGGTTTGGCAGAGCGATGCAATTTGGACCTGCTTCAGCAGCCAAACGTCCAGGTCGATGAGTGATGGATGTCTTGGGTGGAGTTCGAGCACATGTTTACCCCATTCACGCCGTAGATATTCTGGAAGTTTGACCACCGTTCTTCGGAGATTCTCTGTGCTGTACAGGTCCGCCTCATATCCTTGGGCCTGCATGAGCGTGACCGCGCAGTGCAGGGCGGAATGGAAGTACTCCAACGATCGAACACTGTTCTTCTGAGGAGGTTCAGCCGAGAACACTTTCTCGAGATGTACCTTAATCACATCCGTGCTTCGGCCGAAACGATCTTGTAGAGTTTTGAGGGCTTGTTGGTAGAGGTTGCCGTCAAATAACATGCCAGCGATGGCTTCTTGCGCTTGTCCCATCACTGACGCTTGCAGATGAGCCATTCTTTCCGCGTCGCTGAGCGATGGCTGGTCGTGCACGAGCGCTCGGAACAGTCCGATCCAGCGCGGCCACTCAGACGGCTTGCCTGAGAAGGTCGGCAGCTGGAGACGGGGGATGCTCTTAGTGAACGCGGATGTCGTAGGAGCCGGACGTGGTGCAGCTGTCGGTCGCAGCTGATCTATCCATGACGTCTGGCTTGTGGACATACCGGGACTGGGCGCCATTCGTGGAGGTTCTAGTTGCGGAGGTTCTTCTCTGATTTCGGTTAGAGGTTCTAGAGGTTCTCTGGGCGTAACGGAGACTGGCTCGGAGAAACGAAGTTGTGATCTGGAGCAGTTCGGCCTTTGAGAAACGCTTTTCTCGGTGATTGGTTCTCCCAGATTTTCATCCACAAAATCGTCTCGCCTGTCTGCATTGAGCTCGTCTTCCATTTCTTCCCTCAGGTCCGCCTCCAATCGGGCAGCTTCAGCTTCATCTCTGGCTTTCTGAAGGTCTCTCTCGAATTGCAGTTCTTCCTCTTGCTTCCTTAGTGTCCTTTCTCGCTCCAGCTGGCGCACGCGCAATTCCTTCAGTTTGGATGATATCCTGGCTTCAGCTGATGCATGAGAGGCCGCCGAGCTGCCACTGACCTGTGACCTTGCTCGGCGAGCGACGCTACGGGTCATGCGTGACACTGAGCGTCCCATGCCGTCTTCAGGTTGCCCTCCTCCATCCTCACTGAAGTCAGTCTGTCTCGTAGAGGTCAGCTGTAGTTCGTCTGTGGTGCTTGTCATGAAAGTCTCGATTTTCTCCTCGATTCTCTCTTTCTCCGTACGAACTTCGTTTAAGTATTGAGCCTCATTTTCTTTTTCTTCCTCACTCTGCGTGTATCCAGAGATACATTCGTGAACGGCCATCAACGCTTGGAAAGCGCTGTCCATTTCACTGCGGATATTTCCAAACTGGACGCGTGAGGCTCTATCTGTCACGAGAGCTTCAGCGCGCCGGAAAATCCTTGTGAGAGCCGCCCGATGACGACCTCTCACCTGTCTGAGGTGCCGCCACTCCCCGTTGGAGCATTGGCCTTCTCGTGGTTCTTCTCGGGCTGTAGTCACTGCAGCTTGTCCTTGACCTGCAGCGGCTGGTTCAGCTGGTACTTCTTCCATGTCAGCGGTTTCTTCTTTGTCACTTTCCCCCATTCGCTCTAGAGACGGGCTTGCTTCTCCACTTGCCATAGTTCAGGATCCGGCCCGGAGGACCAGCAAATGTCGCCGACAAACTGTCGCTCGGAGTTCTTTTCTGGTTGGATGTGGACTGTATTTTATTCGGTGAGTTTGTGCGACATTCGTAGCCCGCCCGCCTGCTATGTGAGCTCCTGGGTTTTGATGTTCGGCGATTTACAGTAGTAGATAGACGTGAAGATTTCCCGTAGAGGATTTATTGAAGTATACGCGAAGCAAGAAGCGGAAGCAGTTGTGAAGAAAACCGGTAGATGAAACACGCAGACACGGAGCACCATTCACATTCACTGTACAATCTGAAGCACTGACACTGCCCCGCCGGGCGCGGCTGCGCGCAGGAGAGTCGGTCTGCGCGCGTGCTTCTGTACTCTGTCCCCGCTCAGCCGGGCGAGGCGTCGAGCGGGGCAGATCAGTCCGTGCGCACAGCGCGACGGTCGAAGTGAGACTCTGCCGGGGTCGTACGTGACCCACATTTTATACGCAATGCTTAAGACGTGTGCAAAACGAGTGCAAACTTGCACTGCAGCGGGGAGGTGGCTGAAGGCGCCAGCTTGGCGGCCTACGTGCCTTAAAACGACGTGTCTTTAATTTATATCTCGGTCTCGGTGGCGGCCGCGGCGCTGCTGCGTCTCGGCAGCGTCGGCGGCACGCGTACCGACCGCCGGCCGCGTCTGCTCGCGGCCCCGCCCTGCACAATGCCTCACAACTCATCCTGAGTCTGGACGGGGTGACGGCAGTGCGGCGGCGGGAAGGCTGCAGCGAGCGGCGGCGGCGCCGCGGTGTCACGGCGGCCGGCCGGCTATAACGGCGGCACAGCGGTAGCGCGGGTTGGTCCGAACACTTTCGTCGGTGACAGCCTCACTGCATGGGCCATGGTGTATTATTTGTGCCGTAGGAAAATATCATAGTTGCATTTGTTGTGCTCAACATACCTACTTCATACAGCCTCTTAGGAGTGCAGTAGCGGTATCATTCACAATTCTAGTTAGTGATGTCCTAACGTCCCATATAAATCCTCAATCCGGAACGCTGCTAGCCAGAAGGCCAGGACTCGCTGCTGGGACGCACATTACTGGAGATCTGGAGACATGACGATCATATCTGGAACATTTGTATATAAACGCATGACTTCTACGCCATATGCGTAATCCCTCTCAGATGACTTCCGTTTCGCCAGCTGGCCGCACCAGGCCGCCGATTATTTCGGTGCTCTTTAAACTGGATCCGCACTGGTTGTGAAATCTGAGTGGGTTCAATTCATTTGTGGATAGCCAAAATAGAAAGCTCCGGATAGATTAAGTCGGTTCCGACGGAAATATCATTCTGGTTATATAACCCATTTCATATTACAATGCTCCTTGAATTACTAGCGAAGACGCAAAGGATTCAGTCGTCTTTGATATCAAGAATCATTTCGCAGTGGACGTTAAAACAGCTGGACCTCTGTGGCGGGTCGGGAGTGACTCGACAGCACCAAGTAGATATCGTTGGACAATCCCGGATCCTTGCGTCTATTTGTGCGGCCCTGTGCTCACCAGTGACCAGCACTGGACAGCGGACAATCCCAGGCTCTGTGTCCGGCCGGTAATGTGTCCTAATGTCTCCGCCACGGGGTGCCGCTGTCCGCCCGGGAGCTGACCCTGACCACTGGCCACTCTGCCCGCTAATCGCATGTCGTCTGGATAGTGTCTGGTGCCCCCCTCCCCCACGCCCCCTCCATGCCATGGTCAAATACCAGGCGGGACGTTCTGTGTAGCCTAAGCATTCCTAAAAAGTGATGGATTTCAGGACAATGTTTACGCATGTAATGGTCATGGGTTACAATGGTTACTTCTGGTCATATATCGTACAAATAAACCGTCTTTTTGGAAAGCCACAACATATTCCGCGCTGAAGCCAAGTGATGACAATTTATGACAACATAGAAGGCTGCGGGGCGAGCCTTGTGCTACGTGATATTTTACGTCGTAGCGTACTGAGGGTTATACCGTACCGCATTGCACCTGTGCGTTGCGGAACAGTATCATCGGTCTCATTCGACCAGCTTTGGCCCAACCGGCGCGATGCAGTGTGCCTTTTTCGTTCGTTCAATGCTCGCTCAGTCTAGAAGAAGCTTGGTTGAGTATTGGGATCCATTAATAACAAGTTTCTTTATAGTCGCACAGTAAGATAAAAGTTAAAGGAGGACTTCAAGCTACAAATGTCGTAGGTGATATGGGAAAAAAATTATAATGCTCCAACATACATCATTCTTTGGATTTTTGTTCGCCGCCTTAAAACAGTTGTCACTTAAACAATAAGCGCACGGCACCCTGAATCCTTGCTTCTTGCACATGGCTCATTACCTACTTCCGCAAAGGTTCACTCGTGCCATTCGCAGGCCATCAAACTGGCCTCCCCTATTAGTCACTCCCGAGCAATGTTCAACATCCCTCAACTCCGCCCCGGCATCCCACTAACCACGTGGTCCGGGCCGGCCGGCCGTGCCGTCCGCCACTGCCGGCTGGCCCCGGCCGGCGGCGCGTGGGGCAGTCTGCCAACCGACGCCGTCTCCTACGACCCCGTCGACCGCGTCGGTCGATGGACGTCGGTCGGCCGCGCGCGCCGCCACTCCGACGCGACGGTGCCGCTAGCTGCCGTGAAATGTTCCGGAGGGCCGACTCCAACTCCAGCTCCGGCTGTCCGGCAGCCATGGTGGCTGTTGGCGTGAGCTGAGGAGCTTGAAAGGAAATGCCGCGTCGCCAGGCTCGGTTTGGTTTATATGGTCTCGGGTTGCCACGGTGCAGCGGAACTCCGAGATCTCTGATCTCAGCGGCCGTCTGGGATTACGGAAAGTCCGGCTTACATGGACAGAAACGGGCTGTGCTGCCCGGTAGACGTTTTTAGTCTGCCGTCATAGCACAGGCGTCACTTTCCTAAATTGATTAGTAGGGCTCTATCAATGAGTAATTTAAAGGGACTATCCCACCTTCTAAAATGTTGTTAAAACCAGTTAAATTGTGCCCGACTTTATAGATTGGATGACCAGGAACACGGTTCTGGCATTTATTTTTCATTAAACATCTCAGGCTTCCCATATTCCAAACACAAACTTTCAAATATGTGACGTCACAGCCCAAAATTACCTCCTTCCCCAGGCCACATTACTGTCATAAAGCTGATTCTTTTTACTCTGTAGGCACCACAACAAAGTTCAGACCAAGTTTTAAGCGATTTTTCAACGAACAAACCCATTTAAATCAGAATGACTAAACGAGGTGACGTCACACTAACGGTCGCTCCATGTTGAAGATAGGGCCTTGTACAAGGCCCATTTTCAAATGAAGGGAACGAATTTCTTCAACACCAAGAGGCCGCGGGGGTTGCAACCTAGATAGATAGTGGTTTCTGAACCTCGCCGCAAACTTGGCTATCCCAACTCAAACCCCATGTTAAAGGTGGGATAGTCCCTTTAAGGATATCAAGCCATTTTTTACCATGCAGCACCATAGAAATAATGTTGAAATGATCCTGAAAGAATTGGTAGGGCTCGGGCCCTACTAAGCCTATACAAAACGACACCCATGCGTCATAGCCCCGCGCGTTTCAAAAGCCCACGTTTTCACTGCCCCACGCCTCGGACGTTGTACGATTCTCCTACGCATCCCCCTCCCCCACCCCGCCGACACACGGCCGGGCCATACTGAACCGTGCCAAGGAGGCCTCAGACACCGACCTACGCCAGCTCATCGGCACCGACGGCTCCGGCGCCCTTCCCTCTCCCTCCCCCACCCCTCCTCCCCTTCCCCACCCACGCTTTCGGCAGTGACGGCACCCACCGCTAGGCGACGGCGCCCGGCCTGGGGCGCCCCTCCGCCGCCAACCATAAAACCGACATCGAGGGAGAGGTTATTGAGCGAACAGGGTTCGGGGCGAGGGAGGGTTTTTGTGGCCATAGATCACGCTGTCTTTTGTAAGTGCAAGTGCACTGATTGTTAACTAAGGTGTCAAACATTACTTTAAATTGGCCTGCTCAATTGAAAAAAATGTGTCGTAATTCGGATGATGGCCAGTTCAATCCAGCTGTCATTTCAGCAGACACTCAAACGGCAGACCAAAACTATCTCCATGCATTCGTGATTGTTTTATTATAGATATTTAGCGTCCAGAAAAGTTCTTGCTTTCATTTATTACGCACACTGACAAATAATTATCTCATGTTTGGATGATAAATTATGACGTTTTTCGGCCAGTTGATTTTTGCTGATAATGATGCCAAATTGTATTATATGTACCAGATGTTCCAGAACATGGGTACCTATCAAGAAATACTGATAGATTTGTGCATCTGTGCGCTCCGGTCCGGAAATGTTATTTTGGGAGACGGAGGAAGCCCTGATAAACGTATGTTCAGCCTCAATACCCGACTGATAACTGATAAACATTTGTTGAGCCGCCGCAGCATCCAGCTGATAAAGAGGGACCCAGAGCCTCTGGGCATATTTCCTGAGACAATCCAGATAGTTTTTTCTTAGATAACCGCCCGTTTACACTTGATGTTCGGAAATCCTCTTGAAAACCTGTTTTGCCTCATTCATATAAACTTGTTTATTTTTGTCATTAGATTATTTTTAGTTTTTCTCTAGATAATCGCCCCCTGAACGAAAACCTTCTGTTATGCCTCATTCATATTGAGTTGTTTATTTAATATTTATGTCAATAGACGATTTTGAGAACAAGTTCTGTTGATATGCGCCACGTGGTCACCCGTATTTACTCCGGTCACATAAAGGCAGTGCTATCGTTTCGGGGGCCGGTCCCGGCGAGATATCGTTCACGGGGATTTATGTCACCGTCCACCTGCTCCGTCGATCCCGCGTGTCGCCGCCAGTGACGGCGCTGGCACAGGAGGGCTACGGTGAGCACACAGCCGGATTGGGGCCGCGGCACGGCACGTGTCAGGGTAACGGCCTCAGAAGACCGACAGGGCTATCAGTAAAACCACACTACTGCCGGAAATTGAAAATCGGAAGGAGAGCATAAAACATTATTCACTCTCGAAACGAATTAATGAAGCTTCCTGAAGCCAAAAAGGCAGATAACCCGATTTGTTTTTTCCTCGCTCAATGCTGGTCAAAATTTCTCGTCTGATCATAGATGTAATCCGGACCCTATAAAACTGCCATGGGCTCCAGCCGTCTTGCAAATGGGCGCATAACGTCTTCTTTGCGCCCATTGAATGGTTTTGGAGTGTTTAGTCGCACCCATTGACCCCCAGGCCCATCTATGCGCGTATGATTGGCGAGTTTCAGGACACCCTCAGAAGGTCGACGGCCCTCGACGGACCACGGACGAAAACTGTCGCGTCCTCCGTCAAGAGACCATATGTGGGGAATGGAACGGGAACAGAAGTGTGCTGTCGGACGGTTCAGGGTCATTTATCGTGCTGTTTGACAAGACCGGCTGCGATGATTGATGTCTGGTTGGTCGGAGTTCAACGGACTCGTGCAGTGGATCTTAGAGACGGGATTATAGAGCTCGATGGGTACAGTTTACGTTGGTGGTATATGCTTATAAAGTCTCGCAGGTCTTCGCTCAGGAATTTATCCACACGAGGACACCGGCCTCGAGGGATAAGTTAATGAGAGGGCATGCTGTCGATGACATGGAGAATGGAACCTCCTGAGTCCTGATATATTTCAATCGCGTGCGAGAAAATGTCATCGGGAGGAATGTTAATGTAGCATCGGGTATCAATGGTGTAAACAAAGCGGCGATCAACTAGCATAAATGAATAGGCGGCGGTCGTGAACTGAATGTCGCGAGTCGCGTCATATGACGTTACTGTAACGTTCAGTTCCGTTCTCAGTGCCTGAAGAAGGCCCCACTCTATGAATCCAGAGCAGGGGTGTGTGGCCAGAGCAGGGGTCCATCAGTCTTCCGGCAGCTGTCCTGGGGCCGGCGGGGTGACCTCCTGCCTCCCTCCCCGGAGTGTGATGAGCCGTGCAGGCCTCCAGCGGACTGCAGAAACGAGTATCCAGCTACACGTGTCCCGCTCCCAGACACGGCCACTAATTTATTAGTCCGTCCGCCCGCCGCTTTTTTGTGACAGGAAGAGGACCTCCCCGGTTGAGGAGGCTGGCAGAGGGACGGGGGACGATAGACGGCTACCATATGTATGGTTCACAGCTGATGGCGCCAGTAGAGCAGGGTAGGAGACGCTGTAAGGAGTTAGTGTTCAAAAATAAACGGGATGTCGTTTAGGAGATTGGGAGGGAATGTTAAACAGAGTTCGTCATTAAGATATGAATTATCTATAACTCATGTTATGCTGTCATGTGACACTAGGATGTACTTCGTTTATGAACGCCCTGCGCTGTCCAACAAGATCTTGCAACTAAGCTGATGAGTGCTCATAGTCATAGCATAGAGCCTCTTGATAAACTACGAAGGACTGAAACCTGTATGTAGTAATGAACCCCTTCAAATTTGTAAAGCATTAAATCGTTGCTAATTCGAACGCATAAATAGTCCCACGTTTCTTCTGTTTAACTTTTTTAAGGGTAAATGCTTGTATAAAATTGCACTAATGTGCACTGGTTCGCAGTTAGCACTATCGTCAAAAATATGAAACAACTAAAAATGCCATTTTTAGGGCCTTACACTCAGAAGTTAGTCTGGTTTTATAGCACTGTTTCGGTTAGTTTGTTTTACACCAGATGGTTGATTGCGGTGCTCGAAACCACATCCAGCTGTCGGCCAGTCGCAGACAGTAGGCACACCTACTCTGTACCTACACACTGCACGATAATGCATCTGTCGTACGGTCGCGACGGGCGGACCCCGGTCCCGTTGGACCCCGGTCCCGGCAGCCGCACGTTCGGCCCGGCGCAGTTCCGCCGCGGTCTCGACTCCCGGCTACATTATTGAGCTTGCACTGACGTACTGACTTCATACATGCATGTGGTGCCTGCGTGGGACTGGGTGCCACGGATGGGACTCGGGAACTATTAGCAAGGCACGCTTCTGGGAGGGTGATGTATGTCTCAGAAGCCCCTCTGGCTCATTTACTCATAAACCACAACTCCATGCTACAGGAAATGCTGCTTGCAGTCTCGTAGAACCTGGCGCTTGTTTAGTCTGGTGAGCTTTAGTTCAATGTCCATCCAGCGGCTTCTCGATAGAGTTAGAGCTATTTTTATCCAACTTGTTTTCTACCGCATGCTGTCGGTAGGTGCGTATTTCGATTGTTAGTGCTGACCGGTTGCTAGACATGACTCGTTTACGGGCAAATGTCATGCCGACTTTTTCGTGAGCCGTTAATACTCAAACTCATCTTTATTTCGTACACCAGTTTTAGCTAGAGATCGCCCCTTCTCTGGCGTATTTACCGGCACTGTTCACATTCACTACTCGACGTACGAGTATTGTCTGGTAGCTGGCAGCGTACGACAGGGGTGGAGCCGGACAAAAGGCCGACGATTTCTGATGAGTGCCAAGGCCGATGGGGGGGGGGGGACACGTACCACCATCCGCCATCACTCGTGTCCATTGACTGGTCCCGTCTGGTGGACTAGCACCAGGCACTCTGAAACTAACGGAAATTGTCAATCGGTGAAAGCGTACCCTTATCTAGCTGGCGTATAGTGTATGCTGAGCAGTGAGCAGGAATGTTTTCTGACGTGACTATTGTGGTATTGGGTAAGACATCTGAGTCTGGCTTTATATCAGTGTCCCAAAAATATATTTTGGCTTGGGTGTCGGAGGGGAATATTTGTCAGTACAAAGAGGGCTGAGAGTGGAAAATTGCCAGTCAGAAAGGCACTAAAAAGAGTTGAAAACAGGGATCAACAATTTATTTGTGAATGTTAGAGGGTGCTCTGGCGAGCTGCATAGGATGATTACATGATGAAATATGGAGAGAGGTAAAAGATACACGCGGATGCTCCCGATTGGTAAAATAGGGAGTGGAAAATCGCTCTGGAAAATTGGAGGTGAGAGTGGAAAATTATTTTCATTTGGGTGTCGCTTCTCACCCAAACTTGCAAATTAGTTTATTGTATTTGAGGTGTGAGGTGATCCGCTCTTCACTATGTGAAAATAATGGTAAAAATATTGGCAAGGATAATTGACAATCATTAACTGATTCTGTAGGCCGTGTCCCTTGCTAGATTTTGTTCAATGCATTTTAGTCTAGGTCTGCAATCTTCCGGTTACAGTCTATTCCGGTTAGTATGACGTCACCGGTCGATGCGGCGTCTGACGTCACAGGCCGTCTGACGCAACCCCTGCCGATCTGCTGTGACCTGCGCTGACCGGACGCTCTCCACGGGTCGATACGGACTTCCCCGGAGGCCCGGGGTGTCTGTGACCTCTGACCCGTGCCGTCACCCATTGGGGCCGCCTCCGACTAACGAGCGGATCGGCCGCCGCTGATTGCTGGATCGCTGGTGCTTGCTGATTGGTGGGTTGAGATTGAGACGCGGTCGATAATCAAGTTTTTTTTTGCAGTAAATTTATTTGTTCGAAACAAAACAGGACATAATGTAAAGCGACACCAGAAAATTTGCAAGGTGCCAGCAACGTTTAAGGCTATATTAAATAAGTTAAATTAATTTTTACCTTTATTAAAGAATACAAAATATTTACTGAGATCAGAGATCGATCCAGTAGTGGGCATGCTCGCTGTCTTGCTGACTGTATCCGATGCACGAGCACGCCCCCCCCCCCATCTGGCCACGCCCCCAGTCGTCCCTACACCCGGTCCAGCCCACACCCATCTCATGTGACTACGTCCGGCGCGCCTCGGTAGCTGCTTTTCCGTCTGTCTCCCGGACTTGGACGGCATGTGGTCAGGCTGATCGGCTCCGATGACCGTCTTATTGTCATCGTATAGGCTACTTCCTCAGTGCTTGAATGTCGGGGTTAGTGTTCACATAACAGATGCAGAGGAAGGTGCCCGTATCGGCCTACATTTGCTGGGCTGGAATAATTTGAATATTTTAGTTCAGGCGCACGAAACAAGGAAAAAGTCTGAAATGAATAAGAGCTTGTATTTAGAACCGATTTTCTTGGTTACACCTTTTTAACTAGAGCTTAGACTGATATATTTCATACTTCATAGCCTTACCTGCAGCGTTGATAGATTATCGTAATTAGCAACGGCTGTTCTCGTGTATGCCCGTCGATAAAATAAACACCTCGCACACAGGGGCACGTGTCCTGTCGTCAGTATGCTAGTTTGACATAGCCACGGCTAGTTACTGAGTACACATACTTGTACACCGTTTCTGGATGAGGGGCCGCTTAGGGTTAGCTAGCCGGAGAGTGCCGAGCACGCGCGAGAGGCATGGTGCAACGTTGCTGGAAATGAGGGGATTATCGCAATGGAAAGCGGCGCTTAGTGTACTGCTGCCAGCGAGACATGATACAGAGTGGGGCACAGCTCAGCGGATCAAGTTTCCGTTTTGGATCTAATGCAGCTAACTATCTGGAGCCCTTGGGCCTTAAGGCGGTCTGGTCGCAGTTATATAATATAGCTTTGATGCGAGCGACTCTAGTTAGCTCTGGCTTTTCTGGAGCCTTTTATAGCTTTCATCCCGTCGTGTAGCTCTTATGCGCTGGTCAGATGACTTTGATGCTCTGGCCTGAACTTGATGCCGTTTTCGGTGAAAGCGTTGTCGATTCCATTGATGCTCATTGACGAGATAATTGCGCTGTATTTATTCCTTCAATGGTTTTGTTGTTCTCGAGGTCTTAAACGTCCTTCAATGATTCATATTAGTTATTGACTCTCTTATGACTTGCTTAGAAGTTTAATGGCTGGATAATTGATTAATGCTCACTGAGAGTCCTCGAGCTCACCTCTGAGGGAGGGCGATTACTTTTTACCACTGTCATCGGAGCACTATGTCATGTCCAGAGACGGCTCACAACTTTTTATCGGGCTATACCGCAAAGTTTCTGGTCTGACTTGAACTATAGGATTCAGTCGGTAGTCTCTGAAACTGTTCGGTGAGCAGTCTGACCTGCCTGCACCGGATAGTGCTCGGCATTCGGTGCCAACACATTCTTGGCACCATTTCAACACGCCACGTGCCACGAGACGAGACCCCACGCTGGCACATCTGCCCGAAATGTGACGCGACAGAGTTGTGGCTCTCCTGAGCATTTCTCTCACCCACATAAAGCTAGCAAGGACTGGTAAAGCTAGCACTTCCACCAGTCCTGGAACGTCCGGTTTTGAGCGCGACTGGCTCACCCTTCCAACCCTATAAGAGCGTTACGGCAGTGCACGTCGGCATGACCCACAGCGTGGTCTGGCAGAGTAGCGCTGTTGGCTCGGGTCCAGGCTCAGTGGTCCGTGCTTACCCGACAGGGATGTTGGTATAACACCCTCCCTGCCCATCTAACTACTGTCCGAGGTGGTCTAATGGGCGCCGGGGGCGGGTGATGGGACTATGAACGAGTGTCCAGCACCTGTTGCTGTATGATTGCTGGCACATTATTGCCACCAATATCAGTGGTGACTGCTGTCTTGCGCCAGTGTTGATCTGAGGTCAAAGGGTCGCATTGGTTGCAGCTTGATTTTTGCGGTGAACTATGGGGATGTGATGAGATGTATGAGATGTAGTGATAATGGTGTGGGATGGAGAGAGAGAGAGAGAGAGAGAGAGAGAGAGAGAGAGAGAGAGAGAGAGAGAGAGAGAGAGAGAGAGAGAGAGAGAGAGAGAGAGAGAGAGAGAGAGAGAGAGAGAGAGAGAGAGAGAGAGAGAGAGAGAGAGAGAGAGGCAGACAGAGTCGAGCCGTCGAAACAAATTAACAAATATTCAATCACAGACATATGACTGCTCGTTCTGCCCTGTTTCAGTACTGGAACTACAAGTTCCGGAATGCCTCAGTGGACATCAACAACTCGACTGCGGAGGAATCGAAGACGGAGCTGCAGTACAACTTTGCCGCCTACCTGGCCGTCGCCTCTATGCTGCCCAACACCACCTTCCTCACCCTCAACGCCATCTTCGCGCACAAGTTAGTCACCGACTACCGGACTCAATGTGTGTGTTATGTTGGGCCCATGGTGCTAAAGTATTTATGGGAATTCAGAGCATAAGTCCCCTTTCAGCCCTTAAAACCGAACAAAACTGTAGTCGTCGCTTGGTCGCAGTTTCAGACACATCATCAAAAAGCATATAAGATCGTATTCGTGTCGTGACGCTTTGGTTCGGTATCGGGCTTGTATTAAGTACGTATATTTTCTCACGGAACGTTTTTTAGTCAGTCGCTACTGGCTACTGGTACATGTTGCTGTCCACTTTCAAGCGCGTTTTGTTATAAAGTGCTGTTTCGCACAGGCCCACGGGTTAGCTATGCGGAGTAGTAGAGTACCAGCATGCACTAAGTTGCGATCGGCAGCACAGCGTTTCAAGGAGTGTCAAGTATGATGAGTGGCGCAATCATCACACTATCGTGTGTGCCCTCTATCATCATACCTGTATGAAGTTCTAACATAAATCAAACCGTGAACAATACGGAGAGAACCTGCTTGGGCAAACTTGCTTCCATGCGCACCTTAGGATCGAGTGCTTGATGTCATTCCAATCCAACCACCGTCGTCCGTCAATCTCAAGTTCTAATTCTTCTTGCCTGTTCTCAATCTTGCCTTCTCGCTGGACCAATCTAGTCATTACGTATTCCTTCTTGCCATTGCTAAATCTCTTTCCATCACGACTCCCTCCCATCTATCCTCTCTCGGCGCTACTGCGGCGGAAGGTCGGTGGTGGATCGTTTGGCCTCCAGCTGCACACCCGAGTCCTCTCCGGTCAGTGGTTTGGGTGAGGAGCTCCTCACCCCCAGCCGACTATCGGAGGCGGCGCTGCGGCCCCTCCCAGCGGCCGCCTCTCCTGGCGGGGTGACCGCGCTGTCGGACCGGCCCGAGGGCACGGGACGCGGCTCCGGAGCCGCTGCCGCGCCCTCCAGACCGGCGTAGCGTGTCATGTGGTGGTCGGCCGGCTGAAAAGTACCGCAGAAATACCGCAGGCTCACGTCGTCAGAGATGGTGATGGTTGGCGGCTGGTCGCCGGCAGCGGTGGCTCCTCCGGTGACCGCCCGGCCCGCAGGGGCGCCGGTCGAGTGTGCTGCCTGCTCTGGAGGTAGTGAAATGAGAGGCGGCTCTACAGCTAGTCCTGAGGAGGGTTGCGTTCTATTTGCGGGTTCTGTGGGAGCTGCTGGATGTGTAGCGGTGTTTCTTGGCGTTGTAGAGTTATCCTCTTCTGTCACTTCCGTCTCGGTCGTGTCTGTCGTGTCTGTGTGGGTCTCCCGTCCCCCATCTGACATCTCATTCACCTCCGCTCCCTGCGCCGTCTTCTCATCCGCCACGGCCGCCGCCATCGGTCGCGGCTGCACAATCTCCTCCGCGGGCTGGTCTCCCACCTGGTCAGCCCGCTCCACCGAACTCGAAGCCGTCGGCAGGGTGTGGTACGACGAGTCCGTGGTGGCGGCCACGCTCTCGAACGGCGAGCTGCTGCCGGAGGAGTCGGCACGCTCCAGTTGCTCGTCCTCGTCCAGACCTTCGTCAGTGGCGTCATCGTCATCGTCCGGCTCGGTGGCGGACCACGGGGTCGGTGCGCGCGTGCTGGTCATACGCGAGCGGCGGGATTTGGCGGCGCCGCGGGCTGCCGAGAGGCTGGAGATGGCGTCCAGAAGCTCAGTAGATGGAGACGGCTGGGTGGGATCCTCAGACAGAAGTGGAGGCTTCGGAGGAATACTGTCTGAGGGTGATGCGAGCGAAAGCTCAGTTGGTGTGTCGGCTGTGTTTTGAGGCTCCTCTGCTGAAGATGGGGGCTCGTGTATCTCTTGGGACATGACTTCTGCTGAAGACGGAGGCTCTGTTATCTCTTGGGACACGACTTCTGATGTTGAATCGGACGAGTTTGAGACTGTGATTAGCGTAGACTGGTCGGTCCGGCTGTCATCCATCTGCTCTGTTGAACCCGGAGTCTCTGGTATATCCTGAGACATGTCCTCTGGTGTTTCTAGACTTGTTGGTTTCGTGACGGAGATAGGTAAAGGCTCCGATGGCTGCTCCGGGATATGAGGTAAGGAGGGAGGATTCGATACTGATTTGCTTTTGAATGGCAGCGCGGAAGAAAGTTCGTACGATTGACGAGCTACTTGTGGCTTCACTAGTAGGACAGTTTGTGCTGCCTTACGCTCAAGCGATGTAACATTGAGCTCATCGTCTCCGGCGTGCCTCAACTGAAGTAGCGTCACCTCCTCTTCCTCGAGGCCCTTCTCACTCTCCCAGTCACCATCCGGGATCGGATGGAAATCTGCGGCAACAACAGCTGCCACCACCTGGTCCAGTTCCGGACATACGTCCCGAGCAGGCAGAATAACTTTGCACTCACCTTCGCCTTCCTCTGGACTAAAAGAGGTCTCACTTTTGACAAAGGTGATGGCCGAGCTTTCAGCTGACATCTCTGGAAGGCCAGACCTCTCTTCGGTGGAAGCTTTGACTGGTCGTGGAATTTGCGTCGATCCTGTGAGCGAGTTTGTCCAGTTGTGGATTCGGATTCGCATGTCTTCCGCGGTGTAAGGAGGAGAACCTCGTCCTTCTCTCGCGGCATTTGTGAGGAAGGGGCAGCAGGAGCTAAGGATGCCAGACATATGTGCCCCTGCGCCTCTTTTGGGTTCCTTCTTATCCGTAGTGCAATTATTGATAACAGCTTGAAATAAGTTACGAATTTGCCTAGAATAATAGGACGTTTATATACATTTCGTGATAGGTACCTGTTTGATCAATAAATGTGATGAGGATAAAATGTCCTCACGTCATACTTTTAGGCTACTGGAGGCTCGCCAGAACCGAATTCCCTATTTTCCCCAAATTTTCCCGTTGGCCGATTGCAGGTAGACAAGTCGCAGACTCAAGTGTAACACGTGCTATGATGAAGCCGGGAACTTCTACATATTTACTGTATGCCTGGCCTATTCAAATACATTAGCCAGAGGGGTGTGGTAATAACTGGTGTAAGCAAATTGACCACGGTCAAAAATGTATTACCAGAATGCACTTAAGCCAACATTTTGGGATGGTCTCGTTCCTAAGTCGGCTAAGAGCTTCAGTCCAGAAAATAAATTTTTCGTTGGCATACAGTAAAATACATACCAAACTCGGCCGGTGATAAATTTTCAAGACCTCAGTCCTTACTGATTTTTGAACTCGGCCTTCGGCCTCGTTCAAAAATCCAGTAAGGACCTCGGTCTTGAAAATTTATTTACACCGGCCTCGTTCAGTATTATATATAACTGCCCAATCGGTTATGAGGCGTATTTTCTCAGATACGTATACGAGTAAAACGTTCAGCAAATGCTTAGATCGATGCCTACATTTTAGGCCTTAAACATCTGGTGCAGATCGTGGTTGTCGTCCATGGCGCCACGCCGGCTGGCTACAGACTGTTGCAACATATGGGGAGAGGTTGAACCCGTGCGGACCGAGGCGGGGAAAATCAATGGGACGGCTGAAGGTGACCAGCGCGCGTGCTGAAGGTCATCGCGGTCAGGTGGTGGGTGTGACGCCGCCGACGACCAATGAGAGCAGGGGGTGTGTTCGAGAACGGACCAATCGGCGCTCGCCCGCCCATGGCGCCGCCGGCACGACCCACTACGCTGCACGGAAGCAAGGGCGGCGCCACCGTGGGGGCAGTGGGGGCAGACTGCCCCCACTGACAGGAGGCCGTGGGGGCAAAACTATATTTTTGCCCCCACAAAATTTGGCTGATATTGAAAAGGGAACAGAAGACCTATGCAATATTCCTGATGGGATAGGACTTGCGATGATGCAAACGAGGCTAAAAAACTCCCATGCAAAGCTGTGGTGATGTGATGATGGCAAAGAAATTCCTTTATTTGCCATAACATTTCCTTCGTCTGGACAATTTTGGATGGCAACGGCTAGGGGCAAGGTGCTCCTGCTCCTGGATTCTGCAGATCGGGGTGTCAGACAACAGTAGGGTCACCTCAAGCTTGCCCCCACTGGCAAAAATTCGTGGCGCCGCCACTGCACGGAAGCATAATTCGAGCTAAATTCGGACCGTGTGAGATACCTCGGACAGCGACTTATCATGTTCCAGACACGCTTCATTTCACATGTGTATTGATCTCGGATGCTCAGCATGGTAGGCTTGCATCATATTCTGGATAAGACTAGAGCCACTGCCCAAGGGGGCTTTGGAATGCTGTGAATACAGCATAGGCGCGGGAGCCGGGGGGGCAGTGGGGGCAGCTTGCCCCCCCAACTCTGGGGCCGTGGGGGCGGTGCCCCCACAGCTTTGAGACGGAATACCACACTTTTTTTGCAAATGTTTTCTTTTTTTTGTTGAAAAAGCCGAGGGGTGAAAAATAAGTGGCCTAAAACCGGTGAGAAAACTAGATTTGGGGGTACCCTAGGTTAATCTCTATTATGGTGTGCCCCCCCAGTCGGAAAGTAGTTCCCGCGCCCTTGGAATACAGGCAGCATTAGCGTTTTAAAGAAGAAAAATAATAAGTGCTTTGATAAGCGACGTGCTGAAACGGATGCGATCGCTTTGACTCGGGCTGCCAGTGCAATGGTGGATGGTATTGACTCGTTTATTGATCGTTGACGCCTGTTACTTGATTAACACAGCACGGTTGTTTTTGCTGCAGGATAAACCAGCAGCTGAAGCTGGTTGTGGCGCTGAGCATCGTCATTGTGTTCTTCATCTTCACCACGATCCTGGTGCCCATCAACTCGGACAGCTGGCAGTACTCCTTCTTCGCGCTGACGATGGTCGTAGTCGTCACTCTCAACGGTGAGACCACGGGCATTCAACACCGCGGGTGATCTGCAAATTTGTTTTGCTGGGTTAGGCCTTTTCGGTCTGACTAGACCATTTCAGGGCCGGAAGACTTATAGGAATTGAGGGAAACATTGGTCTGGGCAGGAACCCTAGCGAGTCACTGGGACTGAGCCCGTCCCAAAAGGACAGGTCGACCATTCCCCCAAGCACTCACTGCACCCGGTTACGGGTGAACTCCCTTAGGAGCTGCGGTACGCTCCAGTGGGAACCACCCAAATGGGATAAATTCCAGCCCGGAACAGGGAAAAGAGGTGTGGAGGAGAAGAATTTGTCTGTCCTGAGGATAGAAAAGAGGGAACGGTCAATCTGCAAATGTCAGGTCTATCCACAGACGAATTTTGCATGCATCAACGGTCACGACAAATTAAAAGATGCCTAGCCCAAAGGAACAGAAAAAGTCGTACCTAACGAACTGACGGACAACGTCATTTACTTGCAATTAAATATAAATGAATGAAAATGCATTAAATACCCTGACTGTATCTATTTCTGACCGTGCCTCTGTGTTGCAGTCGGCGCCGCCGTGTTCCACGGGGCGGTCTGTTCGGCCTTTCGTTAACCCCCTGTAATGTTATGTGTTGCAGTGGGCGCCGCCGTGTTCCAGGGCGGTCTGTTCGGTCTGTCGGCCCAGTTCCCCTCCAAGTACCTGTCGGCTGTGCTCTCCGGCCAGGCGCTCGGAGCCGTGTTCGCCTGCCTCTGCAGGTGGGGTGCTACAGTGGCTTGACCCGCTTTTATTATGAAGCAGAGAAATGTCGATTGAGTCCAAAGTTTTCCGAAGAATGCTTACGACTATTTTTCTCATATTTGTGGCTCGCAAATGAGCTTACTGAAGGTTGGGTTGCCTTAGACGTCTCTCTCAAATGAACGTTGTAATATCATAAGGATTTTTAGCACTTCCCTGTTTCTGTCTATCAGACACAGAAATGTCGCGCTACCCACGCTGATTAATACTATTGGGGCATTCCACGTCAAATCAAACACCGAAATCCGTCATCCCCTTCGATTTTTCTGAAAATTTGTAGGCAGACTGGGCATGGTTCAAAACTGAGTTACGTGTAATATTTTCGAAATTTGATAACGTATCGCCGAGATATAGGTCATCAAATATAGCCAAAAATGCCACACATCATTTTTTTAAATGCTTATAACTCTGGTTCCTTTTCTGGTATCAAAATGATATTAACAGGGTCTTGTAGGCAATTGATAAGGCTTTGATTTTTAATTATAAAATGAAATTGAAGTGACCTTGAAATGCATTTGACCTTGAATTAAAACAGAAAAATTTAAATAGCAAAAAACACGCCACCTTCGATTTGAGTAATTTTTACATATTATGTCCGTCACAATGTTCCTAACCATCTGTGAAAAAATTGGAGTGGGCCATTCATAACTTTCGCGGCAAACGCCGTTTTCATGCATCAACATCACGCAACCGCGCGTGACCTTGAAAGACAGAGTCAAGACATGCTTGCTTGTGTACACTTTCTGAAATGAATGATCGCTGATTAGTGATATCCCAAACTCTGCGAGAATGGAAATGCATAGTCATCGTAGTCAAGCATTCACGTTCCATTGTAAAAGTGTCTCAGGCAAACGGTAGTTTGCGGTGAATTTTGAGCCGTGTGGAAATGCATCATGAAATAAATTCAACGAAAACATTATCACGCAACGATATCTTCACGTCTTTTGATCTTCACTATACGAAAGAACATACATTTTTGAGTATGTATGGGGAATTTCTAGTTAATCCGATAATAAATATGGCAGTTAGAGTCCTGCTAAGAGTAACATGTCGCCGGCTGAGGCGGGATCGGCCGACGCGGGAAACGCAGCAGTCACAATTTTGTGTTTACACGTTCATATTTCAATTGTTTACCAACCTATTTTCAGAATTCTTTCACCATAAGATTGCCTGTACATTTCTTAGTCTTCTCACAAAATTTGACGCGAATCGAACGTAATCAGCGGTAAGGAGCGCGATGTAAAGACGGAACCGTTCCGTTCCGTCCCGGCACAGTCTACAATTCAGGCGGCGCGTAGCGGTCGGCGCCGGCTGCCGAGTCGCCGCGTCGCCGCGGCGACAGGATGTTCACTTTACACCGCTATTACTAGAACAGTTGTGAACCGATTTTCTTATTGTTTGCACGATGAGATGTGCAATTCAATTCTGGACAGGTAGCCATAAGTAATTTCGCATCAATAACGGGTGTCAAGTCCAAAATGAGACAAAATTGAAGTCGCTCTATTTTCAATCTGCCTTTAGATATTCACTTGAAATTTTGACAGAGTGTCCATGCGTTAATTACACGTTCATGATGTTAAAATATTTTGGCTACGTATTGAGGTCAGTCGTCATGAGCCCTTTGAGCAGGCAAGCCGCAAGAGACATTGTCGCGAGAGTAATTGCTAAAAACCCGAACTTGACTAAGGCTCAGGTTTTCCGCCACGTTAAACCACTTGGTGTTCCACGATCGACTGTATATCGCGCCATCAATACATTCCTATACAAAGGACACGTAAGACGAGCTCAAAATGGCAGGCCTGCTCCCAAAATGTCAGCAAAGAGGCGCCAAGACCTTGTTCGCATGGTAAACGGCATAGTCGGCGTCTCACTTCGTCTCTTAGGCCTCCGCTTTAAAAAATAATGCATGAGAGTAAGACAAATTCTCAGAGAGGAAGAGGTAAGATATGGGATGCGCCAGAGAGCTCCTCAGGAGTCGGCTCAGCAAGAAAAATCTCAAAAACGGCTGCCTGCGACGCCTTAGCCGGGGAAAATTGAGTGCCACTCAAGAACAAGATGTTATCATGGACGATGAAAGATTATTCACTTATACTGGCTCAGAAATGTCATAAACCGTTGTTTTTACGCTGGGCCTGTCGAAGACACACCTCGAATGTGAAGTACCGTCCGATTGGGAAATTCCCAGGTAAGTTTCTTGAGACAATGCATATCACCCAAAGGAGAATCAAAACCAACAATTTACCCCAGTTCAACGAATGTGAACGCCCATGTCTACATCACAAAGTGCCTGAACAGCAAACTAAAATCGTTCATCGAGGCCAACAACCCAAGGGGTGAATATGTATTTTGGTCAGACTTTGCTTCAGCCCATTATGCACGTGCCACGTGCCAGTTTCTGGAGGAGGTTGGCATACCATATTTAAGCCGCGAGGAAAAAACCCCGAATGTCCCGCAACTGAGACCAATAGAGGACTTCTGCGGCATACTTATACAAGAAGTTTACCATGGTGGCTGGACAGCGTCATCCGATCAGCAGCTGCGTGCCAGAATCCTGAGCAGCATCAAGAAAATTGACACGGAGGTGCCGCGATCGATGATGAAGAAAGTGTGAGAGCGCGTGCATCTGGCAGACAGGCACGGACCCCTGGTGCAGATTCACTAGTACCAGTGTACTGGCGACAGATCGAAGTATATGTGGTGAAACTTTCGTTAAAATATCTTATGATACAAAGTGTCTACCTTAATTTTGCGTTTGTCTCATTTTGGACTTGACACCCGTTATTATGAGATACTGGCGAAAAACAGGAGGGGTGGGGCGAAATTCACTCTTCCCCCTCCACTGCGCGTGCTAACATACGTTTGCATATGTGCCATTTTCATAGGCGTAGGAACGTTTTCGAAAGTGGGGGGGCCAGGGTCCCAGAGGTCCAAAACCTAACCTACCCCCAAAATCCGATTTCTCCTCGGATTTCGGCCACTTTGTTTTCGCAAACATGCTCAGAGGTAAAAAAAAAAATCGAGACAAAAAAAGAAAAAAAATTGGTTGAAATTTCAGGGAGTCTCCCGTCCATAAGCTCAAACTGATGGACGCGTTCCCCTGACCTCCGCAGCCGTTGGCACCCTTGCAAATTCCAGAGGCATCCAGCAACTTTTTCATTACGAGCAAGCGTGAAACGTGCAAAGCGAGTCTTTTCAATATACCTATAAAAAGCAGCATGAACGGCCCAGCTAGGCTCAGCCAGGCCTATAACGTTTTTAAGAGGTTTTATATCAGCGACCACTGCAACTGGGCTGATTGACTATCACTTATCAGAGGCCGGTGTGGGATTTTTAGACGGTCTGGGCCTTCAGAGGCCAGTTTAACCCTCCACGGCCCGGTCCTATAGGTTTTCTACATACGCGCTGGCCGAAGGGGCGGGCCGGCGGGTACGACCCCCTCGCCGTTTCGCCCCAGGTGGAGCTAGCGCGTCGCGGTAAAACGAGCGTGTGCGCCGTTACGGGACGCAGAGATCGATACCCGATTTTATGGTCCTAGGTCAACCGGTGACCTCTGACACCGTTCCGTGCTTCTATCCTCAGGATACTGAAATCCTTCTCCTCCACACCGCAACCCCCTCCGGGCTGGACAGGCAACTTTATCTCATGCGGGCTGCTCCCTTGGAGCGGCACCGCTGCTCCCGAGGGAGCGCACCCCGTAGCCGGGTGCAGTGAGTGCCTTGGGGCTGGGTGGCCTGTCCTCTGGACGGGCTCAGCCCCGGCGACTCACTAGGGTGCCTGCCCAGACCAATGTCTCCCCCTATATCATATCATCCTTCCGGCTCTGAAATGGTCTCATTGGACCGAAAGGGCCTAACCCAACAAAACAAACAAAAACCGGTGAACTCTGAGGTCAGGTCAAGTGCCTCAAGGCACGGTTCCGTTTTTGGTGAATAACTTCGCAAAAAATGGCCGCAGAGCCGCGATTTTGCCAGCATCGTGTTCGCCTCTCTCAGGCGCGTCGAATGATATACTTTTTGTTTGGGTGAGGTAAACTCAGGGTGTTGACCTCGGGTCACGGTCAGGTCGGCGTCCCCAGGTCACGAAATTGGTCGAAGGAGGTCATGTCGCATATCATTCGATTCGGCAGGTCTTCTTGAGTCCATAGGTGGCTTTCCCGACTCGCTAGCTCAATTTGATCGGTACCTAGTTATTGACGAAAAACTAATAAGACCCTTATAACTTCATAAATGACGTCGCGCAAGGTCAACATTGCAAAAGTGACGCATCGAACCTTGCAAGGAGTGCATGAAATCACGATTCGGTGTGCTTGAGATAGTTGGAGATCGATCATTCCCGGCGCCAGAAAAAGTTTTCAGTTTATCCCCATTGACTTATACCTAATGGTGAGGTCACGAAAATGACCTGACCTCATATGAACTTTAGGAAAAATCCGAGATATACATTATACAAGTTGAAAGACTCCTATTGGATACTAGGTCCTCCAAGGTTCATTTCCCTGTGAAATCTCCTCTGGCAGTGAGGGCGTTGCGAAGTTGCGACATCTGAAGACCGTGCAGAGGTTCACTTATGACCACATGGGTCAGTGACCTGATCTGACCCGAAAATGCGGTTGGTGTCAAAAGATCCCGTTTGATTCAAAGGTCAGGTATGCCAAGCTTCAGCTCTCTATCGCCGGCGCGTTCGGAGCTATCGCGAAAAAAAAACTATGGAGGGGCGGCACCCCCCCCCCCCCGGCTGGCGAGGGTTAAGGCCCTCAGAGACCAGTACAGGGCCTGCAAAGGGCAGGATGAGACCTTAAGATGCCGACTTGGGCCATCAGAGGCTAATGTGGGTCCTTACAGGCCAGTATGGGCCCTCAGAGGTCAGTGTGGGACCCTAAAATGCCGGCATGGGCCGGTGTTGGACCCCAGAGGCCAGCAGAAGACCCTCAAAAACCAAGATGGGCCTCAGAGGCCAGCATCGGGTCTTCAGAATCCAGTGCAAGGCCCTCAGAGACTAATGCGTGTCCTTACAGGCCAGCATGGGCCCTTAGAGGTCAGTGTGGGGCCGTAACAGACCGGCATGGGAGGGACTTGGAACCTAGAGACCAGCGGAGGGCCCTCATAGGCCAAGGTGGGCCCTCAGAGGCCGATGCGGACCGTTGGAGACCGGCATCGGATCTCCGGAATCCAGTGCGGGGCCCTTAGAGGTCAATGTGGGACCCTAAAATACCGGCATGGGCCGGTGTTGGAACCCAGAGACCAGCAGAAGGCCCTCAAAAACCAAGATGGGCCTCAGAGGCCGGCATCAGGTCTTCAGAATCCCGTGCAAGGCCTCATAGGCTAATGTGGGTCCTTACAGGTCAGCATGGGCCCTTAGAGGTCAGTGTGGGGCCCTAAAAGACCGGCATGGGCCGGCGTTGGACCCCTCAGGCCAAGGTGGACCCTCAGAGGCCGATGCGGACCCTTAGAGGCCGGCATCGGGTCTTCAGAATTCAGTGCGGGGCCCTCAAAGGCACCTAAAGGCACCCCAGAGACAGAAATGAGGCCACCAGAGGCCGGTGTGAGGCCCTCAGACGCCGGCTGGGCCCTTGAGGCCGGTTTAGGGGCCCTCAAATGAGGTCAATGTGGGTTCTCAGCGGTCAATGTGGGCGCTTGACCGCCACTGAAGGGCCCTCCGAGATCAGTGTAGGACCCTCAAAGACTGGTTTGGGAGCTGTTAATAGCTAGCGTGGGATTCTTGAGTCTCGTGACAATCGAATAAGGGCCAGAGCCCCATACGCCCATGGGGGCCCATTGGTTGTTTGGGGGGGCCAAATGATATGATGGCCCCCTGATTAGCCTTTGGAGGGGGGAAGGGCATGGCCCTGATCCCCCTCTGCGACCGTCACTGCACTGAAAGTGGAAGGGGGAGGGGCAGAAACAGACATTGCTGGCCCCCAGCCTGTTTGAAACGAGGCTGAGGCACGGTCACCCTGGCCCCCAGCTAGTACGTCTTTGACGAACTATGCCGACCCCAAGCAGATAAGGTCAAGCGTTGGTCGTTTGTATACGCATTCTCCTGCACCGTGCTAGTATTGTCTTAGTATTGCCTATACCTTTTTAGTGCTCGCTGTCCCGCGCCTCGTATTCAACAAAATGCTGTCACCAGGACTCACAGTCTTGTCTCTGATATGGTTTCCTTCATTGAGTGAAGGAAATTGCGGTCAATAACGCTGTAGAAACAAAAAGGAATCCTCATTAAAGGGCAAGCTGAATAGTTGTCAAGTTACCGGGTGGTAGGTTAGGTACAGACAGACACTTAAGTCAGCAAAAAGTGGGGGGGGCAGTTAACATTGCTGGCCCCCCCACCTCCGAAAGTGGGGGGGCCATGGCCCCCCCGGCCCCCCCTGTTCCTACGCCTATGGCCATTTTCTTCAAAACTTATGAATGGCCCACTCTAATTTTTTCACAGGTTGTTAAGAATATGGTAGGCAATAAAATATATGAAAATGAGCCAAATCGAAGGTGGCGTGTTTTTTGCTATTTCAATTTTTGTGCTTAAGAACAGAGTTAAGCAAATTTCAAGGTCATATATTTAAGTCGATGCAATTCTAAACAAATGCTTAAGAAATTTCCTAAACAGTAAGGTTTATTTCATTCAAATCAAACAAGTACAACCAAAGTTATGGCCGTTCAAAAATATAAAGATGCAACATTTTGTAAAAATTTGATGCCCTATATTTAGAAGACCTGTGGTCAGAATGTGCAAAAAACATCAATGTAATGTCCGGGGCGACACAGGAACTCGCTCACAAATTTATAATGAAATCGCTGATGGTAAGGTGCAAAACAGCCGATTTTTGTTCGATTTGACGTGGAATGCCCCTATTTCCATCCGCCAGGATCGTGTCGATCGCGGTGGCTGGGGAGGACGCGGTAGCGGCGGCCGTCAACTCTGCACTGGTGTACTTTACTCTGGCCGATATTACCCTGCTTATCTCAATGGTGGCCTTCCTCTGGATGACCAAAACGGTAAGCGGTGCCGGTGACGTCACGGGAAGGTTGGAGGTCACAGCAGGCTACTTGGGAACCATCGGGAACGTAGGAGCTATGATTGCATATGTATACGAAGCTCGTCGAACTTTCGATGAACCTTTCGTCGACCAAGCGACGAAATGCGAACCATGTCAAGCGATTATCACCGATTATTGAGTTGTTTTTAAGGTTATTAGCATCATTTATTTTCTGAGCTTGCACATCCGAATAGCCTAACTCGTGTAGGAAGCAACCACTTGAGAACTTCATGCAACGGGGACGTTCTATTACTCTTCTGTCAAGCATGTCAGATACGCTGGATTGACGTTCTAGTTGCGGTCGCCGGAACACGGCGCTTCGATTGGCTCCAGTGCTCTCCAATTGTGGCGACTGAATAGGGCTCGCTGCCCCATCGGATCGGACTGCTGCCGGGTCGGAGCGGTGGGCACGGGTCACAGGCTTGATAAGACCGAGACGCAGGGAGCAGGGCGCAGTGGAGAGGGTGCTGCCCTGTCGCCTAAGGACAGGGGGTTCGTGGCTGACCTCACGGTGTCAGTCAACACGATTCATTCAGCGCATCACAAGTCTCATAAGCCGTAATGGAGCTGCAGCCAAACACGGCTAACTCTATTCTGAGCAGACAACAGAATGCAGCCCGCCTTCTGTGAACCCTCGTTGTTCCCATTAGCCCGGGAAAGTTCTGACGGATTACAAACTGAGTGCCTCCGGGTATTCAGGATACCATCAATGTTTAGATCACAATTTTCAGAAATTCAGTCACACACACACACACACATCATCATCACTCTAGTTGCAAATGTAGGAGAATTGCAACACACCTCAACACTGTCCCTCCGAGTTCAACGCAGTCATCTCAGACCGACGTAGCTGCCTTTCGCCTACCGTTTCCAAATGGAAAAAGCACCTTTCGTTTTTCGTTTACAACTGACATGCGTACCGTCTGGGTACGTGTATGCACCGTCTCTAACTGATTTGTGTACCGCCCGTACATTCACAGGCGTTCTACCAGTTCTACACGTCGTCGCACGGCACCAGCTCTGGCAAGGAGGGCGCCACCATCACCACAGCTCTGTCCGGCAAGAAGCCCTCCATCAACGTCTGGAAGGTGTTTCTGAAGGTGAGCGTCTGCTGCGCGTGACTGAGACGGCGTCAGGGGCCGAGCGCGGACGTAGGAGGTCCATATTGAGGTGCACATGCTGGGTTCATAGTGCAGATGTAGGTCAAAGAGCAGCTGTCGAGTTCGTGTGCACCGTATGACGCATTCATGCATTGGACTCATGCATTGTAGGAATGTTGATGTGCTAGAAAACCGAAGTATGAATATCCATTTTGCGATTACCACTTGAAAGCGCGCCAGATACTCATCGATGTACTGATACCATCTCTATGTATTTTCTACGCCAAGTGCGTACTTCAAATGTGTACCTTGCGAAGCACACATTATTAATGTTAGTTTATCCTGTAATGTTTTTCACGGTACCCCGGGCCCCCAAAATGTGACCTGTGCTCGCTCCTGCCGTGTCTCCAGATCAAGTGGTACGCCCTGTCCGTGTGTCTCGTGTTTGTGGTCACCCTGGCCATGTTCCCGGCCATCACTGCCAAGATTCGACCCATGTACACCGGAACAAAGGAGCACCCTTCCATCTGGGCACGTGAGTGACACCGCACCGCTATCCACCGAGAAGGAAACGCAGGATTAGCCCACCGGTCCTATAAAACTGGCACTCGGCGGTGGTTCGATGTTTGTGGGAAGCTGTATGCATGTGCTGCAGCCTGCAGCCAACAAAATGCCGTTTTCTCATGGAACGGGATTTAAGTTTAACGTAATAAACTACCTTCCTGTATAGCAGCGCGTAAAATCGGCTAAAAAAAAACAAGTATACATAAAATTATGTCGACTACAACTCGTGAATAACGATTTCTCGGAAGCTCAAATTTCAATACATACACAAGCTCCTACTGATCGCATGCTCTTCATTGTTTCAGGTGATTACTTTGTGCCAGTGTGCTGTTTCCTGCTATTCAATCTGACCGACTACCTGGGCAGAATCGCCGGCGGATACACAGTCTGGGTAAGTCTGGGAAAGCACCAAGGCGCCCTCAATCCCTCAATATGCCCCCTGACGTCCAGCGAGGCGACGGTGAATACACACCCTGATGGGCGGCGAATCCTTGATGTGCGATGTTTAATTGTTGTTTGTTTATCAGGGCTTGAAGGTGTGCTGACTGCGGTGGCCATTTGGTGTCCATGTGCGATGTTAAATCTAACCAGCATATCCAACTGCGTGGGATGGTTTAGTGATATAACCAATAGGTCAATCGAAGTCATGCTTGCGAACCACGCATACGCGACCCCTGTTACGCTCGTATCGTCAATGACCGTTCTGTCTCCGATCCGCAGCCGAAGAAGCACCACTGGTACTTTGTGCTACTGCTGGTGGCCCTGCGCGTGGTGTTCGTGCCACTCTTCATGTACTGCCACATCGACCACAAGAACCTGACGACCGTCTTTAATCACGACGCATACTACATCATCTTCATGACGTTTTTCGGCCTCAGTAACGGCTACCTGGCCACGCTCTGTATGATCTACGGACCTGGGTGAGTTTAAATGCCATATAGTCCCGTCCCTTCCCCTCTCGGTGGGTAGGTTGGTGGCCCAAAGACCCTCCGTCTTGGTCCCTTGCTGTGTGACACGGTACTTCCGCGTATATCCTTGGGTGACTCGGTATCACCGCCTCTTTCGACAGATATGTGACCCGGTCCTGACCCAGTCTCCCCCGGCCTCAGTCGGCAGGTGTGTGACCCCGTGCCTGACCCTCCTCCCTCCTCCTCGATGGGCAGGTAGTGACCCCGGGCCTGATCCTTTTCCCCCGTCCAGTTCGGCAGGTGTGTGACCTGTTCCCCCCACCTCAGCTGTTGTGTGCCCCCTGTCGTGACCCTATCCCCCGCCTCATTCGGCAGGCGTATGACCCCTGGCCTGACCCCTAGCACCGCCTCGTTCAGCAGGCGTCTGACCCCTGGCCTGACCCCTTTCCCCTTCTCGTCCGGCAGGTGTGTGACCCCTGTCCTGACTCTGTCCCCCCCCCCCCCTCGTCCGACAGGTGTGTGGAGCCGGAGGAGCAGAACACGGCCAGCTCCATGATGGCGGCCTTCCTCGGCGTCGGACTCTGCCTCGGCGCGCTCTTCAGCAACGTCACCATCAAGATCATCTGAGCGTGCGCACCACCCGCCGTCACACGTCACGTCACGTCACAAGCGGCTCGTGACGAACCCGGCGCACCTCGTGACGAGCTTGGCGCGGTGCTTCGGTTTGTCTCCGGGCCGGGCACACGCCAGTGATAGTCAATCAAACGTTTGGCGGAGAGCAGCGCGGTGCTGGCAAACGGACGTTAGTGTTGCCATCATGTGCTGCCGCCTAGCGGAAAAGAAACGATCGACAGGTTCGTTGCATGATCACCAGGTGGCAGAGTGGAAGGGACCATTTGAGACGGCGCGAGCTCTCCGCTGCGAGAAAATGAGAGTTACGTGTCGCCCTTAGTCAAAACGACTCGCCAAATTGAGTTACTTTATCGTGATATGTTGTCACTTCCACGGATCGGTTGCGATTCAGCGTCGCCGATGTTCCTCGTTTGCATCACCGCAGCTGTAATGTCGCCTCATATCGAACGTGTGAATTGTGATGCTTTCATCGGATGTCGCTCCGCTCCAACTGTTGCCTGTTGATGTTACACGTATCTGTTTTAGAGCGCTGTCAATAAAATCTGACCAGCGATAATCGTCAACGTTATTTATCAACATCATACAGTGAAGTCCACTTTGTTTTCTCATGATGTAAAAACCAGTCATTTCCTTCCGTGATATCCCACACAAACAACACCTGTTGTCTTATCACTGTCCTGTATTGCACCATCGCAAGGACTATCACATCCGACACGGGGATCGCCAAATAACCCAACCCTCCGCGGCTAACAGACGTCAGTCCGAGACCACACAACGGCAGCGGCGCCCGAACCGGTGGGCGTATTGGGAGTCTGTCACATCGGAGCACCAACAAAAAACAGCGCAAACTGGCCCAGGGGTAACGTTATCGAGCATTGCTCCGCCAGACATGTGGATAATGAGGTACGAACATTGAACAACCGAGCCCAAACATAGATCACGAGCTGCTGCGCGCATCTCTGGATACAGTTCACAGGACATCATAATGTCAACGATTCGTCGCTGTCAGGGCATCTCGAGTGCCGTGATGGGTTCTCGTTTTAAGAGCATTGTTTCACTTATCCCAGCAGGTACAAAAAACATAGTGTAGTCGCCACGACGCCGACGACACCAGGGCTGCAGCTCTCAGCGCGAATTATGCCACACAACGCAACGGTAACGTTCACAGGAAGCCATAACATCTACAGCTACACACACTTCTCCCCACAGCTCGCCCCCTCAGCTGCCCCGTAGTCGTCCCGTCGCGTCCTTTATCGCCGTCTGCAGCCGACCCTCGCCGCTCTGCTGCTGGGGTGTGGTCCCGGCCGGCACCGCTGGAGCCGGTGGGGGCACCGGCGGAGGGTTCAGCGCCACCAGTCGGCGCGTCAGCTCGCGGAGTCGCGTGTCCTGCTCCTCGGCCGTGAAGCGCAGGTCGTCCAGCGCCGTCTCGAGGGAGCGCAACCTGGCGTGCTGGGCGGCCTCGCGGGCCTCCTCTTTGGCTGCCGAGCGGTTGTATTCGTAGAGTAGCACGCCGGTAGCGATACCCAGAATGACACCTGTGAGAGAGCGCCGCGAGTCGCCGGTTAAGGAGCACCGCAGCTGCAGGCATGTGTGTGCATTTGGGCAGATTTAAGAGGTGGTGAACATTATGACAGCAAAAGGCTGTGTTTGGTAACTTCATGAAACTCATGCAATCATATTTTATCAAAGCAATACAATTAATAAAAGGGTGAAGAAGTAGACCATTCCGTATTATTTGAGAAGCTGAGTCAGCATTGATTAGTGGGAATGGATGAACAACAAAATTTCTTTTCAGGCTTACCTTCTCCAAGCATGTTGGCCCCAAGATCGATAGCCATTGCTTCATTCAGCTTTGGAATATCTCCGGACCTCCCCAAGTTCATGATCCACATCTTTGTTCGTACCTCACACCAATGATACACTGGGAACAACAGCAATAAGAACATTAAACAGTAAAATACTCATAATAAAAAAGTTTATAAGAACATAAAACACTCATCATAAAAATGCTTTAATTCAGGCTCTTGGGAGGATGTACAATTACACGTGCCTATGATAAATGATGTATAAAGCACTATTTTACACAAATTAATAGGCATTAAAAATTAGATCAGTGGATGAATACATTATATCTGCAATCTGTTGCAAGTTTCCAATGTCTATAAAAAGTGTTACAGCACATTATGTTCAACAATTTCTAGTTAGCACCAGGGATGAGGCCACAAGGGCTAATGATGTGATTTAGGTGATAAAAATGGCATGCCCGATAAACATGTTTTTGACTGGATGATGCATGATGTCACTGATAAGTGACTGGTAGGCATAAAATAGTACTTCATAGCCTGGATTTCCATAGCTGTAGACATCTTTTTGTCACTACTGAATTGCACTGATTTTCCATGAATACTCACATTGTGCAGGTGGCATGCACACGTAGGTGCGGAAAAAGTAGCTCCTTTTAGCCCGCTCTTTGATGACATTGGCCAGTGGCTTGCTGACCTGTTTGATTACCAGTGTGCCAAGCTTGGCCAGTGGAAAAGCAGCCACCATTTTGGCTGTCTCTGTCTGTGAAGAAATAAGGGACAATATAAGAAGTTTATCAAAAATGAATTAGGTGCCTATGACTCATGTCAATGCATGCAAATCAATCATGATGCAACATCATTGTTATTCAAGTGCAGAAACCATTCACTCACAAGGGCGGTGAATATTCCAAAATGAAACAACAAACAACATCGACATCCTTCTTCATCCACTTGCATTATTTGGGGCACCAAAAAGAAGACAAATAAATCCAGTAGTATTCTTTAGTCTAATCAGCAGTGAGTATTAGGGCTTTCCTGCTAGAGAGCAAATCGAAATGAGACATTCACGTATTTTTGGCTTACGGAGGCCAACGAACACCTTTTTTGAACAGAATAATTTTTTGTTCCATTAATGGCGCTGTTGTGACAAAATAGTGATTGCAAATTTTCCCCGTGCTTGACTGGTTGATATTCTTTCTGCAACTTAGGTGGTTTTAATTTTCTACAGCTGACACGCTTGGATATAATCTTCTGCAATTCGTGCACAAACTGAGGTAGGTTCTAATCTGCACATTCAATGCCGGATGTGTCCGATCAGCGAATTCGTAATCTAGCTTTTCTTTCCGAAATCAAAATGCGAATGCTTTTACGATAAATATTCAGATGCCATGATCGACAATAAGTTCTTGTAATATCACATAGGATGAGGATAGTGAATATATTGTTTTCACTTGGGAAAATAGTTGTTTGTATCATTGACCAATCGTTCATAGACAAGCCCTGGGGACTGACCGGTCGCAGTCGGTGGTGTCTGTAGTCCGGACGTTGACGGCTCGATAACAATAGGCGGCTGGCGGCTGGTGTTCCTTCTCGCCTAATAGATACCCTTTCGGTCGTTCCTCAGACCCAAGGCTGAATCTTCTGCCCAATACTTCAAATAAAAGCTAAACATGCCAATCAATGGTGGGAATCTGGGAAAATTTAGTTACTTTCCGGAGTACTTTCCAATTCCTGAATGAAATAAACTGGATTACACCATTGTCTGATTGATCAGATCTCGATTTTCTCTGACGGCTATCTGATCTGAGGACCTCGCTCACGCCCGCCGCACGGCCATAGCGACAAGATCACGCGACCCGATCCGAAGCGAACTGCAGCCTACTGACCACTCGAGCTCCGAATGCCTGACTCGAGAGGACAGGTGTCCCCCCGGGTCAATTGCACGTCTTTCGGCGCAGATACTGGGCTTGGGGCTCATGGCAAACATCGACAAAGTGTGACTACTGACTAAAATATAGTTATATTAAATGATAAAATAACTCGACGGTAGTCTGCAGACTTCAGATCTGCCGAGTGGCGGTGTATGCCATTGCCGTGAAACATATTCGGCCGCCCCGCGCAGACGACATACGAAGTCACGCTCGATGAAGACGTTATAGCGCTTAGTGAAGGGCCGGGGCAACATTAGATGCGGAAGACATTCGGGCATTTCTGCCCTAAAACATTTAGGTATTACAGGACCGGGAAAGTTGGTGTTATCAATTCTCTTGCGGTGATTGATCAGGAATATATTTTTACCGGGACTACTTTGTCGTTTCAGCCGCCGCCCTCGACTCTCTCCGGTCGGCCCGCCTGCCGTCGCCGACTATGACCGACTCGGGGGACCACTCGTCACACGGCGGCGGGGACTCGGACGTCGAGGCCGCATTCGTGCCCCCCGCCGACCGGGCTCCTCACCCGGCCGTCGGTGGCGACCCGTCGCCGCCGTCGGAGCCCGAGGACGCCGACTCTGACGGCCCGGAGCCGGCAAGTCGCCGATATGGGCTGGACGCGACCTTTTGTCGTCGGGCGCGCGTCCTGCTGGGTGTCATGTTCCCGTCGTGCGGCGCTTACACTGTGTTCCTGCTAATGGCGCTAATGGTGGCGTGCGGTGCCGAACAGTATGTCGTGTACTGGGTGGGCATTATACCCAGCCGGTACTACCAAGTGCTCGGTGACAAGGATTTGGACGCGTTCGGTGTTCTCACGTCCGAGTGTCTCGGCCTGGTTCTGGTCATCTCGTTCGTCAAGGGCACCCGCATCTTTCTGTCGACGGTGCTGTACGTCAACTGGCGGCAGCTGATCGATCGGGCGCTGCACCGTCGCTACTTCACCGGCATCAACTACTACCTTCTGAACGTGCTCGATCAGCGCATCGATAACCCGTGAGTGCTAGTTCTTAAGTACTGGGCTAGTGGGAATTTTAAGAATCAGAGTCGCCTCTTATTTTGTTTTTGTTTTGCATCTTGCACTTTCGTGTGCTCAAAGCTGAAATCTTTCGTATTTTGTCTATAATATGTTTGATAGGGATGCTTAACGATTTACTCAATCATTTAGGACTTAGCTATAGTCCGTTTTTCTTAAGTTTGCCCCTCACTGTAAACGTCTCTTTGAACACAGCACGAGAATTGCTCGCTGAATTACTGAGAAAACTGGTTAGCGCACATTGTATTGTAGATATGAATAATATTTTCAAAAATAAGTTTTGAACACCGACGATTTAACGTTATGTTAAGCGCCGTGCAATTTATTTATTAGTTCAGACATAATTCCTGAGAAGTCGTCTATCCCAGTGGGGCTGTAGGTATTGACAGATACGATTTACGAGTCTGTGAAATAGTAAATAAATTTGATGAAATTGATCGTCTGTGAAATCTGGTTAAATCAGTGTGCGCCAACCAGTTTTCTCAGTAATTCAGCTAGCAATTCTCGTGCTATGTTCAAAAAGACGTTTACAGTGAGGGGCAAACTTAAAAAAAACGAACTATAGCATACTCGTATACCGAACATAAGCTGACATTTCTATCTGTTATAGGCCAATGTTTGGAATGAATCCCGTGGAAATCATTTTTTTATTTTAGCAATGTAAATTGTTAGCTGTGCGTTTTGTTTCTGTTGCGATGTGTCGTCCCGCCGTTCATATTCCTCCTCCCGTAACCCTCCGTTGCCTTTTGCAGTGACCAGCGTATCACTCAAGATGTCGACAAGATGTGTAAAACTCTGAGCACCATGATCGCCCAGCTACTCGTAGCTCCATTCATCATTGGATACTACACCTACGCTGTATACTCCAAGTAAGTCGACTGCTACGAGAGAAGAATCGCTGTCTCTTTTTGTCCAGACCTGGAATTATTGTTTGCATGTTTCATCCAGCATTGCTGAAGTTGATTTCCTGGATGTTTACATTGGTAGTCTTCCATCGAAATTGTTCCGTAAACTTGTGTCATCTGGCTCGATATACCCGCTTCCGAATTCGTTGTTCTGTGGCAATCCTACGCCATCGTCCACAGCACGGGCTACATCGGCGTGCTGAGCATCTACGGCTTCTTCGTGGTGGCGACGGTGGTCAACAAGGTGATGATGACGCCGATCGTGACGTACGTGGTGCGTCAGGAGGAGAAGGAGGGAACCTTCAGGTTAGTCAGGGAAGGCGTGGGCTCCAGTCGTGCTCAGTGTGTGCGCTGCTTCGTTGCGCAGCGTTGCATTCTGGTATTCCGCTGCGGAATGTTGTCAGTTGTAGATCGGGTTAAAAAAAAAAACGATTAAGTCAACCCTTTATTTGAACATTTCGGTAGTGTAAGTCTTGTTCAAATAAGTTGTTTCATTTCATTTTTGTTTTATTTTGTTGGGTTAGGCCCTTACGTCCAATGGGACCATTTCAGAGCCGGGAGGATGATAGGATATAGGGGGAGACATTGGTTTGGGCAGGCACCCTAGTGAGTCACCGGGGCTGTGCCCGTCCAGAGGACAGGCCACCCAGCCCCAAAGTACTCACTGCACCCGGCTACGGGTGCAGTGACTACGGGTCCCGGCTACACTTTCATGCCTGAAGTAACGCATATCGTGTTTCATCGGGGTTGGAGGCTTGCGGTCCAGCATGGTTCAGACGCAACGCCCAGCCCTAGAGACATTTTTCGCCGAAGTAAAGATTAGAGCTTTGCGGCACAGCATGATACAGGCGCAACGCCTAGAGACATCTATCGGCGAAAGAGAGAAGCTTAGTGTCATGCGGCACAGCATGCAGCAGGCGCTGTGTCTCAGAGACATCTATCGGCGAAATAGAGAAGCTTAGTGTCATGCGGCACAGCATGCCGCAGGCGCTGTATCTCAGAGACATCTACCGGCGAAATGGAGAAGCTTAGTGTCATGCGGCACAGTATGCATCAGGCGCTCGATTACCGCGACATCTATTGTCACAGGGCTGGCGAGTGGCGATACACTTATGCCTGAAACAAGACTCTTTCCGCAGTCAGGAAATCGCATGCGAGAGCCTATTCAAATCCATGGGACTTGGAAGCACGCTCGCATCAATCGCACGCACCTCCCGGATGCGATTGATGCAGGAAGAATTATAATGTAGGTATTTGAATAGGCTCTCGCATGCGATTTCCTGAACGCGGAAAGAGTCTGTTTCAGCCTTTAGACCGGCTATACATCAACTGGATGCAAAACCCGAATGGATCGTCCCGATCGTCCCTTACCAGATTCCACCTCGTTTCCATCTCTTTCTCCGTTAGGTTCAAGCACATGCAGATCCGCGTGCACGCCGAGGCGCTAGGCTTCCACGGCTGCAGCGTGGTGGAGGAGCACCGCTGTAACCGCCGGCTCGGGGCGCTCGTCGCCACCCAGCTGGCACTCTTCAACCGGCGCTTCATGCTGACGCTGGTTGTTAATCTGTTCGACTACCTGGGCAGCATACTCAACTACCTGGTCATTGCCATCCCGATCTTCGCCGGGATGTATGACGACAAGACGCCGCAGCAGCTGAGCGCTATTATCAGTCAGGTATGCCTGTCCGAGGGTGGGATTGGGAACTCTGACTGTTGCTAGCTGGCTCATATTGGGTGTAGAGTGCAGATGTTGTCACATTTAGTCGTTTTTTTCTGTCGTAAAGCTGATATAAACTTTCGATGTGGGTATGCGATATTATCAATTGTGATTTCCTTCAGTAATAAAGACCATCGATCTCGGGCTCAAAGCTGAGCAACTGAATGAGGCGAGCTGAGTGAGCTGAGTGACTCAAACATTACTGAATTCAGCTCAAGAATGCTTCTCGTCATTAACTCGTCAACCTCAATCGCCAGTTTCCGTCTCTGACTGACTTCATTCCCCTCCCGTTCCAGAACTCGTTCGTCTGTATGTACCTCATCTACAACTTCACCCAGCTGGTGGACCTGTCCTCGAGCGCCACAGAGGTGGTGGGCGTCACACACCGTATCGGTCAGCTTATGGAGCGTCTGGACACTCTGCAGAGGAGGCGAGAGAGCCGCACTCCGTCCCCGGAGCCGGCCGGTGGGGACGGAAAGGCGCCGCCGCCGCCCGGAAAGGAAGGAGAGGGGGAGGGAGAGAAGGGAAGGGAAAAGGTGAAGGAGGAGGAAGTGATGAAAGGTGGTGATGAAAAGAAGGCGGAGGATGGGGACGAAAGGTGAGTGTCGTCGATTTTACATTAAAAACTTTCCAAATGAAATCGTTCCTGATGAATACGTAATGCACTTCGCTAGATGCGACTGCTTCGGATAAAATGTTATTTTCTGTATGACCCTTCTCAGCTGTCCTGTACGACTACGAGTATGATTTGATTGACGTCACTAACCGTTTCTACAATCACCGCGTCTGCTCTGGCCCTAACGGTAGCTCCCTTCCCTCTCTCTCCCTTACAGCGCTGACGCGGACCCGACCAGCGCGCGGTTCGACACTCCGTACCGTCTACACTCGGTGACAGTACGCGCGCCCGGCGGCCGCCAGCCATTGGTGGCCGACCTCAGCCTCACGGTCCGCCGCGGCCGCAGTCTGCTGGTGACCGGCAGCAGCAGCAGCGGCAAGACCAGCCTGCTGCGCGTGCTGCGCGGCCTCTGGCTGCCGGCGGCCGGCTCTGTGCGCCGCACCGTGCTGCCCGGACCGCGGCATGTGTTCTTCATGCCACAGAGACCGTTCTTCACTGACGGGTCGCTTCGGCAACAGGTTAGTAACGGGAATAGGGTGTAGGAAAGGGAGAGGCAGAGTGTTTGGACAGGCGCTGGGGGTCAGGTGTGTCACTCGATATCAGCGTGAACTGGGAGATGGAAGGTTTGGTACCTTGTGGCTAAATGAGGGGTCAAAATAATACATATTCGCCAGTTTAAATATCTGATAAAAGCAAACAAATGGAGAAATGCATCAAGAGAAACAATCTTGAAAATGAGCCTGTTTGGCATTTGAGTGCAGGTAAGCGAGCCGGTCGATTGCACCATGGCATGCCCTGTGCTGCCTGTATCCAGTACATCGAACCCTCTCGGTCATGATAGGTACCTTTGCTTCATGCCCTTATTTACTTGTCAGATTGTGTACCCGGAGCGTCTGAAGGAGGACGGCTTCTCGGCGGCCGAGACGGAGCAGATGCTGCACTACCTGCATCTGACGCAGCTCACCGGTCTGGCTGAGCGCTGCGGCGGCCTGGATGCCGACGTCGCCAGAAACTGGTCAGTGGCTGGAGCTTCTGCCGCTTCTGCACTCATCATTCGCTCACTCGCGACAGAAAAGGAAGGGATGCCTGGCCAATGTTGTTTTTCGCCTGCAAGAGTGCTTGGCTCTCGCCGTATAGCGACAGAAAATTATATGACAAATTTTAGGAAATGCTAGGGCGCCTTTTTAAAGCTTCTTGCGAAAGTAGTGTGAAGTTCGACTTGCTATCCATATGTGCCACCAAACGCTCGGGGGATCAAGAGCCGTCACCGATATTTAGAACGACCACCATCTCCTATCGTCTGGCTGACGGTGCCGTCCGTAACCCTTCAGGTACGACCTGCTATCGCCGGGCGAGATGCAAAGGCTCTGTTTCGTTCGTCTGTTCCACCACCGTCCCTCGTTTGTGTTCATGGACGAGGCCACGAGCGCCGTCAGTCCCGACATGGAAGAGATCCTCTACCAGGTAAGATTTTTTTTTCTGAAATTACGATATCAAGCTTTAACCATTCAGTGATAATGGAAAAGCTCCTGTGCCGATATCTGGACCAGGATTTTGACGTTCAAACTTGACATCTGACCTGCATATGAAGCTGCATTCTGAAGTTTTGTTTGCTTACCGATAAAACATTTTCGAATTTTAAAGTTAGCGCAATCAAAGCGTCAATCAACGGGTGCCTCATTGCGCCGTCTCAGCATGGCATGCATTGAGCGATAAGTTGCTGTATCTTCGCCCGTTTCACGAACTATCTGCCTAAAGACGTACTGCCCACTGCATGAGACGGCTGACGTCTGTGTGATATCCGCCAGGAGTGTCTGCGGCTACAAATGACCCTGTTCAGCGTGGGCCACCGTGAGAGTCTGACATCCTACCACGACTGGAAGCTGCACCTGCTCGGCGGTGGCCGGTGGTCGCTGGAGCCCATCGCGCCGCCCGCCTACCGTGCCGCGCAGGAGTAGCGGCAGAAGAGACCGCCCGCCTACCGCCCGCCTACCGTCCGCCTACCGTCCGCCTACCGTGCCGCGCAGGAGTAGCGAATGTAGGGACCAGTCGCCTATGGCCTGCCTACCGTCCGCCTACCATCTGCCTGCCGTGCCGCGCAGGAGTAGCGGCAGAGCGTACCGCCCGCCTAGCCTCCCCAATCAGGAGTAGCGGACGCTGACGGCATCGTTTTCCGCCCCCGGAAGGCAGCTGGGAGCCGTCTCATCCTGCTCACTCTCCGCAAAACAATGCGCTAACCATCACGTGAGAGGAATATGTTTTCCCGCCGATAGCGTGCCTTAGGATTTCTTAGTGAGTTTTAAAAGGATGTTTTATCGTTATATAGGCTGTGCTTAGCAGGGTAATGTATGAATGAAATGCGAGGAGTTGCACCTGCTAGTCTATGGCTAAATGCTATGTTGTGGATGTTTTAGTCAATTTTACAATGCAAGGTTTTGGAACCAACGAGATTTCCCTGCATTATAACTGCCATATTTGCTGCCGCATTTAAATCAAATTTTTATATTAGCATGACGTTTTATTTGTTAATCGTTATGTTGTTTTTATTTGGTAAAAGGGGAGTTAAAACTTTCCAGAGGAATGTGGGTGAATAATTATTGGTTATCTTTGATTTTTTATCATATGCTCGCACATGCGGTGGGAGCAGACTTTGTCGAGATATGGGAGCTAATTATACACTGAATGTTAATAATTCGGTACTTGCCTGTATCGCATACATACGATTTGTGTTCGTGTCGTTTGGTATATCGTTTCTTTTCTCAACATCAAGAAAAGAACGGAATGTTTTGCGTCGCTTCCTAGTCCATGGGGTGTGCGAATGTGTATGCCTCTTCAATTTTTATGTGATTTCGCTGCATTTTTTTGTGAATACTGTCAAGTAAGTCGTGAGTACATTGTACGTTCAATCATTAATAACGCCACGAGGGGAACACTTATATGTATAAATGTAAACGGGTCGGAACTTTTAGTATGTTCACATGTTTTCATGCCTTGATTTATTCCCACTGGGTTCGCTCATGCACCTGAAGTGGCTCAGATGTGATTCAGGGAACATATACAGCAAACAATAAATGACGTGCCAAAACTCAGGAAAAACAGCGATGGCGTGATAGAATAAGAAATGCATTAAAAAATGCACCGGCTTGTTCTGATTACGAATAGGCATTCGAGTGGAGTGAGGTGTAGCCTCAGGTTGTCGGTTCGAATGTGAGAACCGGGTGGGCCGCAGCCGTGTCGCCGAGAGTGTGGAACTCGTCCTTCGTCGTTTCGTTTTCCGTTCTCGCCTATCGGGAGTGAAGTGGCGAAGCAAGCGCGTATCTCACGTGCTCTGGTCGGGCGCAGCGGGTCAGGTGAGGACGTGGACCGGTGGGTCACTACGAGACGCCGGTGGCTTGACTGATAGCGGGTGCCGGATGGCTAAACAAGCTGCTGATGGTCGCGGCGGAGCATAGCTGACTGCCGGGTGGATGAATGGATGCGTATTGCGGTCTCACGGTGTACTGCGAAGCGGAAGCCGGAAAGTATGCTATCACGGTTATGAATTTCAATCTATCGTAGATGTAGAGGCAGGGTCAGTTATCACTGTCCCTCTTGTACCTTTTGTATTTGACCCCAAGTCCCAAAGCAAAATGAAGAAAAATAAATGGATCATGGTGAATCCAGATCGCCGATCGGACATGGATGTCAGTCACTGAATTCAACTCCCCGTTCAAATGATTATTGTAGGCTCAACACATTTAGGTAGAAGCCGTTGGGCTTTGAGCAGCCGTTTTGCTTTAGCTAGCACACGCGCGTAACAAATGACATGCAAAACCCCAGTGTTTTTCCCAATCTGACGCGCTTATGCAATGCTTATGTGGCAATGAAGGATTTCTCCTGTTTTCCCTTCATATGGTAGCGCTGAACTTACCTTGGATATGGTAGCACAGCTGCGAGCAAAACAAACATGACGTCACGCACAACGCAGATGTGAGGCCTTGGGGTCGCACGTCTTTGTCATTGTTGTTGTTGGGAAATGCTTTGAGAGGATTTGACTAGCGGACTATTTCTTTGCTGCACCATGGTTTGGCGTTTTCCATGGTCAGATAGCATCAAGAAGCGAGCATGTAGATATTTGCTGCAACGATATCTAGGTCAATTCCTAAAGGAGAAGCTCACTTTGGAACAGCTGAGCGTCGACATCTACGAGGGCACTGGAGAAATCAAGGACATTCTTCTGGATGTTGATGTAAGTAAAAAATGGAATATTTTGCTACTTTTTTATCCTCCCCTGGCAAAGGTCTGCACCTGCCATGCTTGAAAATTGGTGGAAGTAAAGCAACCCGAGCTGCGTGTCTTTGTCTGCGCGTCAAGTACTATTGCCTTTCTTCTGAATAATTTGTATGCTTGGCCTGATTTCAGAGCAGTTCCTGCCACTGGGCATCAGTGCTGTATTTGCTTAATGTCAGTTGGATCACAACAAATGGATTCTGAATTGGAATATTTGGGAACATTAGTTTTGTCCTCAATTAAAATGACTTATACTGCTTGCTTCTATTGCTGCCTGTACTTGAAATGAGTTTTGATATAATGTTATCATTTCAGGCAGGCTGAATCATATTTTAACTCTTTTCTTCTCTTACCTTCTTTGTGGCGCCCAAATTGGAGACAAATTGCAAAGGGCATTGCATGCTGGCTTTGTGTTGTCTTTGTGTTATGTTCAGGTGCCTTGCATTGTCCTACATCCTTTATGGAAGAGGCTCAGCTTTTTCAAAGTTGTAGCTGGAAGAGGACTCTTTAAGAACATTATGCTCTTGTAAATATATGCATATTTCCTTGCATATGCATATATTTAGTTTTGCAGTCTTGTAATATGTTATATATTGTATTCATCACACCTTATGCTTATACTTTCCACTTACTTTTTAATTCTTACTATAATGAAATTTGCCAGAATGTCTAAGTAGGTAGGTGGTAGCTGATCAGATAAGTGATGAATCACAGATGATGGAAGGTACTGGGATGTATGCCACAGGCCACCAGCAATGGGTTTGGACTTGACCTTTTTGCAAGGCAAGTGTCTTATCAGACATCTTTCTGAGGGTGAAAAGAGCTCATCTATTATTCAAGATATATAGAGTTCTCTGTTTTGGTGTAAGATGAGTACAACATGACTGGCTGCCCAATGCAGTAAAGCATTCCAAATTCCTGAGGTTTCAGTGCATTGTGCAAAAAGCCACCAGAGATTTTCATAAGGCATTAATAAAAGTGATCTTTCTCAGCTGATATCATCTAAGGTTTTGCATGCCAATTGTTTTACTTGCTATTGTGCACATTTCCTCTGTCCCTGTCTGAAATAAAAAAATTATGAATAGCAAGGGGAATTGGGCCTAGCTAGATGCTTATTTTTAAGCTGAAAAGCTACTGTGCCCAGTTTTGACCAACTGAAGTTGAAGCTAGACTAAGGATTGGTGCAGCGGTTTCAGGTTTGTCACATTTGTTAAATCCCCACAGGACCAATCGTTTTTATGAGGCTAAAACGCCACTAATTTAGCCAGAAACTCGTGAAAGAGGGCGAGCAAATTGCTTGGTACAAGATCCAGCAAATGGTATCTGGTTTTGAGACATCAGGTCAACTGGCGACCTCTGAGGTCAAGTAACAACTCAAAGGTCGGGATCCGATTTTTGGCATGTATAACGTCGACGAAAATGATCGAAAATGATCGCGTCTGCGAAGCGCCGGGGGCAGCGCGTCGGCTGTACGGCATCCCGCCCAGGGGGGGGGGGGCATATGGGATCCGTGTAGTGAATCCGGCCGCTCTCCACGGCCGGACCGCCACCTCGAGAAGGCGGATCCCTCCAGACGGCATGTCACCGCGGAGGCCGATCCACCAACGCGCCTTAGATCGACCACCGGCTGGCGTCAGCAGGGACGGTCGGCGCTGCTCGAGGCGGGCGCCGAGGGGTTGGAGGTGGAACCGCGTTAGCAGGTTCCTCTCCTCCCATGAACATTGAACAGCCCACCGCTCGATTGTCTTCAAGCTGGACGTCGGTCCCGGCGGCTGACGGGACGCCCCCAACGAGGTTCGACGAGAGACCGCACGGGAACCCCTGGCGACGCTCCCAGCCCAGGCCACCTGGATCTGGTAGGACGGCTCTGCAGACGCAGGGGTCAGGCGAGGAGGAGGCGGCGCCGTCATCTTCACCGCCTCGAGGGAGACCGTTGAGGTTGGGGTGGCAGCGGGAGAGCTGTGCTCCAACACCCGCGCAGAGCTCTTCGCCCTGCGGGCGGCGCTGGAGAGGGTCCGGGACGAGCCGTCTCTCACCCCGCTCGTTGCTTGCTCCGATTCGAGAGTCGCCCTGAGTCTACTCAACGCAGGAGCAGCCGCTCAGACCTCCACCCTCGGGGCGGAGATTTGGACGACTCTGATGGATATCGCCGAGCGCCGTGAGGTGACACTGCAGTGGTTTCCCGTCCACTGCGGGATCGAGGGTAATGGACGCGCGGACGAAGTGGCCAAACAAGCGGCTTTCTTGTTGACACGGGCAGTCCATCGGGCGGCCACTCGTCAGTTACGCGACAACTGACCCGAATCCTTCTTCAAGACCGTCTTGAGGAGTGCTCTGCCGCTCCCCATCCCCGGAGAGGACCGAGAGGCCGCCGTTTCGGTGCAGCAGATGAGGGTGGGCGGGCCACTGGGGCCGTTCGCTCCAGTATCTGCACTGGATCGGCCGTCTCCCCTCCGCGGCGTGCCTGCAGTGCCCTGACAAGCGATGCCCCACGGCGCTCTGCGCCGTGTGCCGGGAGGAAGCGGACGTGCCGGAGCACGCGCTGCTCCGCTGCCCGCCCTCGCTGGCGGCCGTCTGCGGCTAAAGAGCAGCACACATGTCGACCCGTCGCGGCTGCGGGACGCCGATCAGTGGCTGCCATGGACGTGGTGGCCGGCTACCATCGCCACAGGGAGCTGCTCGGCTGTGGTCCTCCGTAAGGAGGTCCCAGCAGGAGTAACAACAACAAGAACAACAACAAGGATGCCTGCAGTACGCAGAGCAGCGGTCTCAGTAATATCGCGTCTCTTCTGTCCAGAAGCGTCAGATGATATGCTTTTGTTTGGGACAGGCCATCTTGGGTATCGACTTAGGTCAGGTAGGTCAATGAGGGTAAGGCCAGGAAACCTGTCGAGTAAGGTCACGTTGCATATCTTTCGAATCAGCAGCTTGTTCTGGGGTTATTGGTGTCGTATTCGACCCGAATTCGCCAATTCCATCGGAAGTTATTTAAGAAGAATGTTTTGGTCTCAAATGACATCAGTGATGCCAGATGTAACGTCATTTAAGGCCGAAAATGCAATAAATCAATTCACTTGTTGCGACTGTTATGTTGCCGCCGTCTCACTCACAAGCATTTCTTCATCAGACGGACTGTATTGGATCACGGCCGGTCAGAGAGTGACCATCAGTCGGTCAGCGGCGGTTCGTCTCGACCGCGCAGCTCCCCGACCTTCGACCCCGCCCCCAGGCAGTCAGTCGGTCAGCTGCGCCGAGCGGCGGCCCGGGCGGTCACACGAGCGGTCACACGAGCGGTCACACGACCAGCACATGCAGCAAATAGACGGCGCTCACAGCAGCGACTATGGCCGTGTATAAAAGTGTGGGCTGTATTCAGACAAACATATGACCGGATTAACTAAAAGTTTCAACCGACTATTCAAAGAACTAAGTAAATGACCGCCATATCTTGTGATGATATACGCAATCAAAAACGACAACCGTCGCAGTCAAAACAGCACTGGGATGACCTTACCGATATCTATCCGGAAAAGTTCCAATTTGGGATCGACACCGGGTTGCAACGCGCTGCCAGCGTCCGCCGACCCTCCATCACTACTGTCCGATAAGCCGACCAGCGGTACAGCAGTACAGCAGCCGGGGTGCAAGAGTCGGCCACTAAGCCGCACTCTCCCGGTGCCTGAGCTGACGTGCCGTCACTCTACCCCGTGTGCAATAGGTCGGCCGCAGATTAAGGCCGTACCTTACGGGCTCGAGATCCGGACGCCAACCGACTGCTGACGGGCGGTCGCCACCGAGGGTCGGCTCCGCCCACTCGCCCGCAGGCGGCCGGTCACGTGTCCCGGTCAGCGGCCCACAACTCGCGCGCCCCGTAGCCGACCGGTTCGGCGGGGACTTACAATTCCGGCGGTCACAACTCCCAACATCACTTCGCAACCGACCGTAATGCATCGAGGTTAGGGTGAGGGTGAGGGGCCTTTATATGCTCTCCCATCTACCTCGAACATAATGTAGGGCCGTATCACCCCCGTTCATTTCCCTCTTCTCCCCTCTGCGGCAGGCGCTGAACGATGTGGGCGCTGCCAACAACCTGCCACTGGAGTTTGTGGACGGCTACATCCGCCAGGTGCGCGTCAGCATCCCCTGGTCGACGCTGCTGACGGCCAGCAGCTCTGTGGAGATCAGCGGCCTAATGCTCACCGTGCAGGCCAAACAGATGCTCGATGACGGTCAGTGGATAGAGGACGGAGAGGAGGGGTGATTGGAGGCTGTTGATTTTTATGTGGATACTACTTAATTGTATGATAGGCTGTTTGTCTTTCAAATTTCGTTTTCATTCTTATTGATTATGTTCGTTAAAGTCCCTTTCCAAGTGGGTGATTTGTCAACTCAACTATACTCTTATTGTAGTGATATATCAATCGACCAGTAAACCAACGTCTAGCCTGTTGTTGATGCCCGACTTCACCGCTTCTCTCCTCCGTCCTCTCGAGCAGCCGCCATGTTCGACTCCATGCTGGACAGCATGTCCACCAGCACCATGGACATGGCCAAGGAGTGTCTCAGCCAGGTGGACCCGCGCGGCGTCGACCCGGCGGCTGCGGCGGCATCGGAGACTCTGGACGGCATCGAGGCGCTGGCCACCGCCATCGACACCGGTACGGTGGCTGGTAGAGTTCGGGGTTCTGGTTGAAATGAATGTTAACGACATTAGCTTGTGTATGAGGCGAACTTGTATACAGCTGTTCGTCTGCTACAACGGGATGGTATATGTATTATGTGGTCAGCTTGGAGCGCGCAAGGCAGACTACGTTATTGACTAAATTATGTACTTGGTTCTTGATTGGATCGTGAGGGAGAAGTGCATCAGTCACCGCAAATGTCTAACGTGTTCACGATAACTTTGTTACGCACCGTATTTAAGGTCGAAGTGCTGCTGCATGTGGTATGAACACTAGTGATTTAGCATAAGTTACATAGCCGTTGTGCTCTATCCCCAGTGCTGCTGCGGATCAAGGTGCGGTTCGTGGACACGGTGGTGCGTGTGGAGCACGTGGGTCAGGGACGCGGCCGAGGCGTCGGAGTGGAGCTCAGGATCGCCTGGTGAGTGACGCTGACACACTGAGGAAAACTTCTGGCTGATTAATGATTATGCTGTTTCAATTTCACGATGTGAACTCGCCGCCTTTCCATCCACCGCTCAGTAACCCCACGCTCGCCCATACTATCCCCCAGCATGGACTACATGGACGAGGCCGGCCGCGATCTGTCCTCCGAGCCGTCCGCGGGCCCGCTGGCTCCGGCCGCCCTCTCCGTGAAGCGCCTCTCGCTGGACGGCGTCTCTCTGCACAGTGTCGAGTTCCCGGCCGACCGGCGAGCCCAGCCCGGCAGCATGGCCGCATCGTTCTCCGAACACGCGGTCAGTCCATGGCGGAGTGTGTAGGGCGTGTTTGGGAGAAGGGTGGGATGTTTGAGGCAGCTTTTAGTGGATAGTTGAGGCGTGGTCTGCCAGATGTCTTGTTCAGTGGACAACAGCGGTGTTTATGTGACGCTGAATCTTTTTTTGTGTATCGGTGTTTCTTAGCCAAATGACTCACTTTGTGCGCTGCTCAAAAGAGCGGTGTGACATTCGTGAGTTCTTGAATAAGAGCGTGCGTTTCCGGTTTCTACCGTTGTTGCTGCCGCGGCTCACTCGGTTCATTTTCCATGACATTTGACCTCAAACTGCTAGTCTGTGACCATAGAGTCTCTGCATAATGATTTGTGAGACCTCGTAAGTTGATGTTGCTTCATGACGCCTGGCCCGTGACTACCCGTTTTCTCGCTCAGGAGGATGAGGAGGAGGACGGCTCGTGCGGCCCTCCGCAGGATGGTGCCGATCCCATCCTCCTGGGTCAGTTCAACGGGCGCACCGAGCTCCGCTGTGAGGTCAAGGTCGCCGACGCCGCGCCAGGACCCAAGGTCAGTGAAGATAAATGGTGAATGGTGAATGCTTGGGTGGAAGAAATCTTGCATCAATTCCTCTGCTCATTGCCTTTTAATGCCTGTTTCAAATTCGTTTATCTTTTCCTTTTGGCAGATGTATTGATTAAATGAGAGACAAAAGAAAGACAAATGAAGAAATGCTCGCTAATAATCATGAAACGTACTTACTACTCGCAAAAAGGTGACCCATGACCTCTGACCCATACGAGCGAGTACGTCACCCTCACTGACCCGCTGCTCTCCGACCCCCAGCTGAGTCTTCAGGTGTCTACCGGCGCGTTCTGCGTGATGCTCGGCCCCCGGCAGCTGCACGATCTGATCGAACTCTTCAGCGGCATCGTCGACCCGCAGCAGGTCGAGAAAAGGTCAGCAGTTGGCACTGGCTTGTAATTTGGTCGGGTCGTCGGTGGGTCGTTTAGCTGCATGGTTTTATTGTCGTTTAGTTGAATGGCTGTATTTGCGTTAAAAATCAAAGTTTTCTTCCGTGATTTTTCATCTTTGCGATTTAAACCCTTTGCCTCTCTGTCCTAGCCCTGATCCATCTCCCGTCTCTCCGTCCCTCTATCTCTCCGTCTCTTTGTCCCTCTACCATTCCGCCCCTCCGTCTATCCCGTCTGTCTAACCTCCATCCTCCGTGGTTCTGTCGACAGCACACCTCGGCCGGCCGGCGGCGGACGGCAGGGCGAGAAGCCGATGACGCCCTCCGACTATCAGGTGATCGAGGACCAGCTGCTGCGAAAGAACCTGGCCGCCCGAGAGATGCTCACTACGCAGGCACTGCGCACTCAGGGATGGTCGTCGAGTCACCTCGGTGAGACGGCGGGATTTAGACGGTGGGAGAGGGCCGCGGTAGGGCAGCAGCAGTATGGGAAAGAATGGAATGGGGGAGCTGGAATTTATAGATTGTGAGAGGCAATCGGCGCGTCTGGAAAAAAACACTTACCACGTTCACCATTGGCATTCCTTTAGGCTGTATTGTGTATGCTATTGTGTGCACTGGTTCGTACCATGCAGCCCTCTCTGGCATTTGCCGTCGGAGCACGGGAAATCTCCTGTCTGCCCTTTCGGTCTGTGCGATGTATGTTTTTGTGTGTACCGATCCACACCACACCCCTCTATCCGTCCGTCTGTCTACAGAAGACGAGGACGAGGAGTTTCTGCCGTTCCTGCGGCCGGCCGAGCCGCCCCTCAGCGCCAGTATTACCTCCATGGCCACATCGGCCGACTTGGACACGTCTATGACGTCCTCGGCGACCGGCAGCCTGCACTCGGACGGAGCCTCCGTGGCGCAGAGGTGAGCACTGGGCAAAGGCCCTCCGTGAGGTGTAGGTGGGGACGGGACAATCCCTGGCAGTCTACACTCGGACGGCGCCTCCGTGGCGCAGAGGTAGGCAACGGGCTTAGGCGACGCGTGGCGGGGCCCCGGATGGTAGTTTCTGTAGGGAAAGTTGGGCCCCGGACGGACTTGCACCGGACCCAGGGTTGTTGGTAGTTGACAGCGACAGCGGGTTAAGAATTCTGAAGGAAATGAGGCTTTGAGATTGTCATTAGACCGACGAGTCGGAAGTCACTTGACCAATGTGAATAGAAGATGATATCAATTGTTTAGTTTGTTCTGTGTTTTTGACGCATTTTGAGATCGTGTTGTGGTGGTTTGCAGGTCGGAGCTTTCATACACCCGGTCACGGCCGAGGAGACGGCGCGACAGGGGAAAAGGTGAGGCGAGAGTGGCTCTGTCAGTCCGAACGCCTGCGGAACGGAACGGGCTGAACGGTATCAGAGGGGAATTAGGGGTCATCAGGTCAGCTGGTGCTCACATTTTGAGAGCAGGCTGCTTTGTTTTACGATTTTCGTTCGTTTGTCATTTTAATTGACTCCTTTTGATTGTTCTGCGCATATTTTGACTTTGAGGTGCGATTTTCATCTGTTCTTGTGTACCTCAGTTACACCCTGTCTTGTCATTTCTGTCCATCCCAGCCCAGGGCTTAGTTCTGACTAACTCTGCATTACCTTCCCCCCACTCTCTCCTGATCTGCCCTGACTCTCTCCTGACCAGACCTCTGCTGTCTCCAGACGACGAGCAGGGTGAGGACTCTATCCGGCTGCGTCTGCAGCTGGGAACTGTCTGCGCTCTGTTGCTACACGAGGACGTCCTGGTGACGGCACCGGACAGCCAGATGCTAACGTCAGCCAGTCTCAGACAGGTGAGTGCGAGGGAAGGCTCAGCGGACAATACCGGACAGCCAGATGCTAACGTCGGTTAGTCTCAGACAGGCTAGTCACGGGACGTTTGGTAGTAAGGTAAGGGGGCTGATAGGCGACATCGAACATGCGCGGCCAGGTAAGAAGGGTGAAACCGAGCGGGCGAACCGGAGTGTTTTGTGCGAAGGTTTGTGAGGGTTCAGGAATATGTGTCTTATGTGTCACGCTTCATTGCTGGCAAGTGTAACTAAGAAATTGTCAATCCCCATTGATCGTGTATATTAACGAGGCATCTTTCGCTATTTCTCGTATTTTACTTTAGACTGCTAGGTAACATCCCAAATTTACACACAAGCACGTCATGACGCGTCCGTCCGTCCTCAGATGCAGCGTCTTGTCGAATCGGGTCTGGCGCGTCTCTCGTCTGTATGTGTGGCCGGCGATGGCGCCAGGGGCACCCGGGCCGCCCTGCTCGAGGCCTGTCCCCACAGCCATCTCAGGTGGGTACTGGTAATGAGGATGACAGGAGTTTTGTTGGTAATAGTTGAATGATGAGGGTTGATGCTTGAAAGATATTTAATTATTTGTGTATGGATTTGTTGTTTTTCAATTAAATGCCTTTCATTCAAACTTTTTGAGCATGCTTGCAGGACTGCATTACACTGTGGTAACCTTTTTTAATTGACATAGCTTCGAGCGTCTGACAGATATCGTGTCTCCCTTGTCTCAGTCTGGTGGCCGCTCCTACGAAGTTAGAGTGCAGCGAGCGGCCATCAGGGGGCAGCAGGAGCGTGTTTTCGCTGACGCTAACGGCCGGCGTTGCCGAGCTTCTGGAGTGTCTGGTGGAGAGGCGCACTTCAGTCAGCGCTCCATCCGCGCTCTACACAGAGGTGAGTGAACCGGCCGCTTTAATCGTCCTTACCACTGAATTGGGGAACCTAGTCAAGATGAGGGACCCGGGCATGGTCGCTGCCTTTGGCACGGAAGTAGGGGCCCGATGCTCGTTCCTGCTGCATTTTCAAACAGATGAACTGGGACTCGACCGCTCTCGTCACGCTATATGCGGAGGTGATGGACCTGAATCTTTCTCACCGCCATTCACACTGTCGGACCCATCTTTTCTGACAGTGGACCCTGCGAAAAGCAACTGCCTTTGGTTCGCTCCCCTCACCCTAACCTCTCTTTTTTCCGTCTTGCTGTCCACCAGTTGCTGACGTTCGAGACCGGCGAGCCGCCGCCGGGCGGTCGGTCGGACGAGGTACTGTCCGAGGGTGCCCTGACTCTGACGGTGCGTCACAGTCAGCCGCTGGTGAACCGACACTCCGCCAGCTCAGCCGTCAATGTCAGGTGGGTGTCAGTCGTACCGTGGAATGGGCATGGCTCATAGAGAGAGCCACACAATCAGGGAAGCTGGGGTTTAAAAAGCTGGTGGGCTGAGACATAAGGGTCCTTTTTAGATTAAATGGACGCGATTTTTTTCAACTTAATTGGTGTACTCTGTAACAGTCAGATTTGATGTGGATGCATTCTGTCATTAGTTCTACATCTCTGGTCAACTCAGTGCTTCCTTGGCAGGTTTCTAAGTCGCCCCAGTCCGACCCATCCCGATCTGTACCCAGTGTGACCTCGATCTGACCCCGATCTGACCCCGATCTGACCTGTCCTCCGTCAGGCTGAAGCTGGCTCCGTGCCGGACGGAGGTGGATATCTCACTGACGGACCGACTGGCGACCCTGCTCAACCCCGCGCCCCGAGACCCCGCCCACCGCGTGACCACGCCCTCCAGTGTCGAGCACGCCGATGTGGTGAGTCCGAGACCCCGCCCACTGCGTCAATACGAGCTTTATTCATTACGCGTGCCGCTAGATGGCTTCTTTCTGACAAAAATGAATGAACCGAATATAAATTTTACTGTCTGAGTATGCGCAACAAATCTGATATAAACATGATTTGTATTGTAGAGATATAGCATTTACGACCTGCCGGATATTTCCCTGAGTAATCTTCATGTCTACCTGCTCATGGCAGCATCGCTAGTCCCCCACAATCTAACCACTCCCGCTCCCTCTCTCCGTCGCCTCTGTCAGACGAAGCAGCAGTGTTTTAACGCGGCGATGGACGACCGAGCGGGCGGCGGCGAGTCGCGGGTCGACGTGCACGTCTCGGCGCCGCTGGTGGACGTCCAGCTCAGGTGAGGCACGTCAGGGCGGTAAGACATGTGAAGAAGAACCGTATCCCATGGTCGCAGCAACGTTGGTCTCTAAACGTGTCTCTTCTTTGCGGTGCGATGTTAGTGATATGTATGAAATGTTGCCCAGGCTGTGGTTGTTCTGTGCTGTGCCCTAGTTTCTTCACCGTCTTGGTCTATATAATCTCCCACGAGGTTTTTTGGGCACACTACCAGCAGATGCTGCTGATCCCTCCCTTTCACATTCCACTCTCCTAAGGATCTGCCCGACCCGATCTGTCAACTGATCCACCCTCTCCCCCTGGCCTTTCAGGATCCCGATACCGGACCTGCGGCCTCTCAGCGACATGGACCGGCCGTCCTGGTGGCAGCGGCACGTGCGGCCCGACTCGTTCCACATCCGACTGCGCGACGCGTCAGTACGCTCCACGCTGCACTCTCGGGACGACAGCACGCGGCTGGAGCTGCAGGCGCGGCACGCCGCTGTCGGGTACCAGGAGACCGAGGCGGCAACGCCCGTCGTGTTCATCAATGTGAGTGGCACCCTGCTTTAACTTTCTATGGTCTGACTATTTTCTGATGTGATGTTATGGGCGCCGATGACCGCCGCAGTACGGACACCCTAAACCCCCGAATCATCATCAGGCAGCGCTGTGTAAAATATGGGCTTGGGAGGTAATGTGCAGTGCAAACCGACTAAGGCGTTATTATACATATAGGTCGTTCATAGACAATGATTTTCATGGTGTATTTTCACTTGTTGTCTCAGTAATTGGAGGACATGCTGAGTTAAAGCTAAAAATTTATGTTGCCTCGTTCAAGGCTCAAAGGTTTTTTTTTCAATGGGTTTATCCTAAAAGAGACACTTGCAGATGACTTGTCTCTGGCTCTCTGCCGCCTGCTGACGGTCCCCGTTGCGCTGCCCCGTCCAGGTATCGGCCTCCGGCGGCGACTCGCTGTCGGCCGGCGGCGCGGTGGGCCTGGACTGGCCGCGGGCGGTGCTCTCGCTATACCCGACCCGCTCCACGCCGCTGCTGGAGGCCGACCAGCCGGACGGCGGCTGCGACTCCTCGCCGGCCGCCGACTCATCCTCGTCATCACCGTTCGCCGGTCTGAGAGCAGCGGCGGCCGACCGCGAGCCGAGTCCGTTCGGCCGCCGCCGCGTGGTGTATGAGACCGACGCGCACTGGCGCGGCGAGCCGGACACCGCCTCAGGTGGGTAGAGGTAGACAGGGAGTCAACAGATGAGCAAATGAGGATAGTTCATCGGAAGAAAACTTGTGTGTCAACTAAAAGTTGACATCAAATAAAACCGTTGCATTTGAAATAAGTTTTTCGTTTAAGATGGTGTCTACCGCAGCCTTTGGCGCCGGTCTAGAGGATATATATGCTTCCGTGGAGCTGTACTGTTGTGTGCTTTTTGTTACCTCTCCCTCCCCCTCTCTCCTTCTGCAGAGGGTGAGGAGCTGGTGATCCCCGGCTCGCGGGAGGAGGTGGACGCCTTCGTCGAGGACACCGTCTCCAACTGCCAGACCCTGCTGGAGCTCAGTCTGCCTGTGATGGAGGCAATACTGCCCAATAAACGGTTCTATGAGCTCATCTACAACAGGTGTGCACTTACTTTGCGCTGAAGGATGTGGGGAGGACGTGATCCTGGCGTTCCCACTGACTTCTCACGTTGGGTGTGGGGCGAGAAGTCTGCCGCCGTGGTACCTAACTAACTTTGGAATATTGCAATGACAAGACGTTCTTAGCCATTTTGCAGAACCCACCTGTACGCATCATTGTTTCACAGAATCCTTGTCAGCCATTAGCCGGTCACTAATCGGCGTGACGAACCTCTCCTTTCCCTCCCCAGACTGGCCACAGATTTAGCTGTCTGGGAGCTTGCGGCACCCACCGTCTCCCCTCCGTCCTCCTGACGTACCCCTGACGTACCCCCACTGATTCCCCCAGGCTGGTGACGGACCCGGCGCTCTGGGAGCCGGCGGCACCCACCGTCTCTGACGCAACGGCCCCCGTCCTCTGTCCTCACTGACAACCCTGTCTGCTTCCCTCAGACTGGCGACGGACCTCAGGCGCTGTGGGAGCCGGCAGTGGTTACCGTACCCCTCCGTCCCTCTCTGACGTACCCCCTATCTGCCCTCACTCAGACTGGCGACGGACCTGGCGCTGTGGGAGCCGGCGGCGCCCACCGTCTCCAGCCCGGAGGCGGCGCACCGGCCGGCCGACCCGCTCATGCTGCTCACAGACGGATACCAGATGTGCAAATCGGCCACTAATTACGGTGAGGACTGGTCCATGCTTCAAAGTTCAACTTCACGGCCAACTGCTGTCGTGCAAAGGCAAATACGCATATCTAACATTTTTTCTGTCAGCACAAAGTTTTACACAGGAGCGAGTTTTGTGTTTTTCGGTCATTGTGGTCTTCCATTTGACCAGAAGCGCAGCAATGTATATATCATTCGAAACAGAATAACGCGCTCTACCTATGTACATACATGCGTATCATCGTCCAAAAGTAATAAATATTCATATAATTACATAAAGGTTTTTCTGCCATTGCAATATTTTCTTTGTTGGGGTGACCCACGCCAACAACAAACGCGTACCGTCAGGGGGGTGACACCTAATGGAACGCCATTGGTCACGGTTTTGCTTGCTGAAGAAGCTCCGATGACGTACTTGGCGGCGTCCGATGGCGGCCAATCAGAGCGCAGGAATTTGCTAACAAAAACCAGACTCTGCTGCTTGTGAACATTAAGCAAAGACAGTATTGGCGCCTTGGGCTCATTTATTTTCAGGTGACAAACAAGTCGTAACCGTCGTTACCATGGTTACCGTGGCCCTTGCTATGGCCACTCATATAGGGCTGACACAACCAGTTGATTTTAGAGGTTTATTTGTGAGTTGATATCATTTTAAGTGGTTACTTGGTTGTGAAGTGGTTGAACTTTGGACTAATTCATAAATAAAATCTACTAATATGTAAACAAAGAGGTTGCATTGCCCAATATCAATATCAACATTTTGAAGAATCTTGGCAATGCCCAATCACACTGTCGGACTCTGTTCTGGAAGCCGGAGGCATCGATGTGAAGGTGAGTAACCTCAATATTTAGTATGGGAAAGTTGTTTTTTTATGTCTTGGTAAATGTAAGCGTTTGCGGTGTTTTTTTTATTAATATAAATGCTGAGCGAGCAGTAGTATGGAATAGGTATATTATTTATGATACTTGTCAATTTGTAGTATTTAAAATGCTATTTTCAATTTATAGAAATTTTAGGACTTGAAATTAGAAATACAAATCATTTATGAGAATTATCAAAAACGTTACGGGATTTTCCTGGTCCTCGTATTTTCCCTTTGGAATTATAAACTTTTTGTATTTCTTTAGAATCATGTTTTGTGAATCGTAATTGGTTTGCATTCCATGGTGATTGTGTTTATTTTTCATTGCCATGCCATTGCTCTAGCTTGTCTACAATAGCTCAGTTAATTTTAAAAGAAACGGACATTGCAAACCATGGCAACATCATTTGACTTGCGCAGCTCGTTGCCAAGTTCCTATGCCCAATGGTATCGCTCAGTGTCAATTAGCTTAAATTTACTAACGCAGCTGGTGTTACTTTTCCAGCTCGACGAGCCCTTCGTGGCTGGACCGATCACAGATGAGCTGGCGGAACTGGAGGAGGATCTCCAGCGCGTGGCTAGTGCAGAGGTCCGCGGTGCCGCCCACTCAGAGTCCAGCAGCCTCGAAGCCGACATATCCTACCAGACGATGGCTTTCGCTGCGGGCTTCGTGGCTCAAAAATGCCGCCATTTGGACCGCAGACTCTGTGTTAGGATGGACGATGCATCTGCAGAGGCCCTATACTTCGTTCCACATCAAGCTCGTGGTCGGAGTGTCTTCGGCAGCTACTCCTAAGCTCAATAATTTGCGTATTTGAATGTTACTAGCTGTATGTACAGAAATCTGCTTTCAGATGCATCTGCTTATATTATTCTGCTTTCAGCGGGGCACTTCGGCCGAAGGCTTGACATGGAAAAGAGCAATAGCATCTGTCCCGGACCCAAGAGGATGGCTTCAAGTGGTGAGCCGGGGCCAGCTGTATGTGCCGTCCGTCTGGTGGATGTCCGTCGTGCAGAACTTTGAGATAAACTTCTCCCAGATCACGGTGTTCTCCGCTGACCGGGAGCCGGGAATCGTCTGGCGGAACCATGTTTGAATAAAGTCACAAGTGATAACTAACAGTCTTGTCCGATGTTAGCATTGTCCATCCGATAAGATGCTCGTTCTTTGTGCACGCGGTGAAGGTCCAGCCCCACTTCAGCGTGTGTGGCTGTTACAGCGGCTTAGGAGGGAGCACGGGAAAGCGAGTGTGTGCCGCCACAGCGGCGCTGTAGGAGGGAGTCTGGCGCTGCGCGCATCTGTCGACGAAGTGGCCACAGCCCAGTAAACATGACGACGTCGGCCCGACGTCGGGCCGAGGCTCGGCCCGACGTCGGCCCAACGTCGGTTCAACCTTGGCCCGACATCGGCTGGACGTCGGATATGCCCGCATGTTCCGACGTCCAGACGAAGTCCAGCCGACGTCGGGGCGAGATCGTTTGCCGAGGTTGACGAGATCGTTTGTCGTTGGACCGACGGGGCCGACGTCGGCATGTTTATTGGGACAACGCGCCAAAAATATCAACCGGCGGCGGGATTCGAGCCCCCCAGTCGCCGACGTCGGCATGTTTACTGGGACAACACGCCAAAAGCATCTGCCGGCGATGGGATTCGAACCCCCTGTCATTCGAACGCGGGGTAAGTGCGCTAATCACTACACCACGCATCCAGCTAACGAATGTGGTTTGTTTTGTTGGGTTATGCCCTTTCGGTCTGACAAGTCCATTTCAGAGCCGGAAGGATGATAGGATGGAGACATTGGTCTTCTTGGCGAGCACCCTGGGTCCAGTTCATATAGAGTCCCTGGTCCCATTGCTGTTACGTGGCACTTATTGGAAAGGGCGACCCCACAATGGATTCATATAGCCACTCTTACACACCTGCACCAACGTTTCCCAAAGTGTCCCTTTGATAAGTGGCACTTTGGCAAAGTGACACTTGCCGACTGGCCTTTCTATATGAACTGGGAACTGGGCCCCGGCCCTGGTGAGTTGCCGGGGCTGAGCCTGACCAAAGGATAGGCCGAGCAGCCCCAAAGCACTCACCGCACCTGGCTACGGGCGAGCTCGGCTTACGGGCAATCCCAAATGGGATAAAGTTTCCCGTCCAGTCCGGATCAGGGGGTTGCGGCGTGGAGGAAGATTTGAGTTTCCTGAGGATATTTTGGATACAGAAGCTCTTTATGAAACATTAAACATGTATTTTATATTATTTTAACGGTCAAAACAGCGGCCGATGTCGGTCCGACGTCGCCCCGACGTCGGCCCGACGTCGGCTGGACCTCAGCAATTGATCTCGGTCCGACGTCGGCCCGACGTCGGCTGGACCTCGGCTGGACGTCGGAACATGCGGGCATATCCGACATCCAGCCGACGTCGTGCCGAGGTTGGACCGACGTCGGGCCGACGTCGGCATGCCGATGCCGAGTTGCCGACGTCACCCCGACGTCGGGCCGACGTCGGCATGTTTACTGGGAGGTGACGACGACGATTGTTAATATATTTCTTTTAACATGGGAGTTTAAACTGAAATAGCAGTTTTACAGCTTGGATGCGTACATAGCCGACGAGCTCTTAATCTTCCATGTGCCGGCGCCTGTCGATGTTGACAGGAGTAGTCGATGTTGACAGCCCGACAGGATCGTATTTAGTATGTATATGCGTGAATAAGAGCCGTCGTGGCATATCAGAAGGTAAGGCTGCTTTCATATTACCTTGTGATGCATTTAAATGCATCTCATTTTAAGACAAACTTTACCATTACGAGGTTTGAAACAGTCGGTTTTAGTACGTCGCCGGACGGGGCCGCCGAGTGGCTCGCCGCCAGTGACGTCACCCGCCGGCCGGCGGAATTCAAGGTCAAACGCGTGTTGTCGAGCTACCTGTAGTTTCTATGGCCTTGCGCGTACCTTGGCGCGTACCCTATCTGGGCATTAATCCGCACAACGGTAGATATGCGTATTTGCCACTCGACACAAGGCGGTAGCACTATAGGCAAATGCGCGTATTGGGAGATATGCGCACGTGCCATTGGACACAGACGCCACCAGCTAGCTGGAAAAGAGACGTATAGTAAGATATGCATAATTGCCACAATCGTCCTATCCAACTAGACAACTAACATATTGGGTGATACGTTTGTTATTTCGTGCATACAAAGCTTACTCGTATGCCCGTAAATACATACATATGCACACGTAACTGACCACACGCTGTGATCAATTACGGGAGATGCAGATTCACATAGCTGCAAGACGTTTGTGCGGTGGTATTGGGTGGTATGCCTAATGTTGTGACGCTGTCGTGGATCCTCACCCAAGTGCCTGGTTCCGTAAAAAGGTTGCCGGCCTTGAAACCCTCGCACTTGTAGGGCGGGGGAGAGGTCGTATGGACCCCTTGGTTTTTCGAGAATTACTCACGCAAAAAGCGGCCGATCGCAAGAAAACTTTACTTGCCCTTGAGTTTAGAAATTTTACACCTACTCGGAAACAATTTGATGACCTTGACCCAAATGACCTTTGAGCTGTGACTTATTTCTCGAGACCGTGTTTGGCCGAAATCGCGATTCGGCGTATATCAACTCACATTGTCCGCGCGTTTCCAGTCTTAATGTAATTGTAAACGTTTGATTATGTGAAATGCTATCGGTTCCACACATTATGGTGGATGTCAACTGTCAAGGTCACGTAACGTCAGACCGTGGTCATTGACGTTTTATGACCTTGGCTCACTGTTTCGAGTTTCATTTGTTTCCAGGGTGGTTTTCGAGCTGAATTCGAATTGAGCATCCATTTGAACGTTTTAGAAGTAGTTTTGGACTATAAGTGTCTTCGTTACTTGTTACCACGACGCCGGTACTGGCTGACTCCTCGGAGAGCCGGCAGGACACCTTCTAATTGAGCTGACCAGACTGGACCCGACCTGGCCTGAATGCATGAGGACATCATCTGTGAATTAACCCACGAGCCGCTGGGGGGGGGCATAAAGTTGCCCCCCCTTTACGTTTTGTGGAATATCTCCGAAACCTGATGAGCTACGAACGTGAAACTTGGCATAGCTTCAAATGAATACCTAGGCAATGTTTGAAGAAAGTTTGGTGGTTGTAGCATCTACGATGACGTCACAGTGACGTCATAAAGTTTTGTCGTTTTCCGATATGGACCGTTTCTGATGACGCTGAGCATGAAACTCAACTGCAAATGAACTAGACAGCACCTGCTGTCATCCTAAAACGTCTAAGTACACTTCCATCTAGTTCCTAACCAATAATCGGCCCTTTATATTCGGTCCCATATACCTGATGTATCGTGAGGAAACTGAGAGTCGCGAATCTATAATTTGACTTATGACGTCACTGTGACGTCATTTCAAATGGGATCGACACGAAATTTGGACACAACCTCGGCTAGGTATTCAGAAAGATGTGTGCAAAGTTTCGCTTCTCTATCTCTTCGCGTTGCGACGATATCGCCGCGGAAGTAAAGGGGGGGCAACTATATGCCCCCCCCCCAGCGGCCGGCGGGTGGCGCGGAGGCCCAGCGGCCGCCGGGTTAACTGCTACGGAACTCGTGATAAGCACCCGAAGCACTACAGCTTTATTTTGTGAAGTTCTAGCAGTACCCAATTTTCCCGACTTTGGGGTCATTGACCTGACCTGAAAAGTCAACCAATGACCTTGACCTTGAAGTTTTGTGTGTTGCCCGCTTATTGTGTCAGAAGCCCTACACATCTAAGCAACGTTGGTGGGTGCATAGGCCATTGTCATTATCCTATAGGTGTTGACATTCAAACATTGCAATGGCATTATAGAGAACGTAGCATTAACTATGGATTATGAACTATATGAGTGTTCGGCGCTCCTTTGCAGTTCCACCAAGCTCGACAGAGTTTTTATGTGCGCGAAATGGCTATATTTTCTCCGCGACAAACACTAATTGGAGTGAAGTACAAAACAACACACCAGTAACAGAACACTGGTTGTCGAACACATCACACAATGCCACTGATGAGCATAATCCGTCTGCGGCCTACCACTGGGCACAGACGCTGCCCATCGCGACGGCGACGGATAGCAGCCGGCGGTGGCCGTCTGCCGGTGCAGTGCTACCCTGGTACGGCTGTGCACGTGCAGCGTCGTAAAGGTGGCAAGGAGCCGGGACAGAACGATTCCGACCGGCAGCGGCCTATAACGGCGACTCCGGGCCGCTACAGGCTAGCACACGTCACATACAAGGAGCTCGCGTCGACCTCAGGCGAGATCACCCGATTCTTCTTTGGCCTCTCGCTGGAGGTTTCTCCAGAAGACGCACTTGTGAGGAGCCATCAGGGGCATCATTGCTTCGCACAGCCGGTCAATCTTCGACTGGTTCACGCATCGAGGTACAGCCTTGAAGACCACCACTTTTGGGTCAAAAGAATCTCTGGCCATGTCATACACAGTCCATGACTCTTGGCAGAAGTCTGTTTTCGTCCAAAGGCTTCCCTGTCCCCGGCGAACCTGCACGGTTTTGAACTTTCGCGGGTAGGGGCGCTGGCCGGTGCTCTGGAGACTTCTCAGTTTGGCCTGACTGAAGGCATCTTCGGTTTCGATCAGCCCTTCGGGCCTTAGCGTGACAGTCTTAACGCCGGAGCAGCTCTCCACCAGGTCCACATAGTCTGAGAAGTCTTCCACTTTTTTAGCGGACTTCAGCCTCTTGGTGATGGTTTGGTGAATGGAGTCGGCGCTCATACTCGTGTGGCCGCGCGTCAGGTACTTGATAGTGATCGTCTCGGCGGCCAAGGTGTCGCAGTTCACTGCACTCAAGAGGAAGCCAAAAAATGTCCAGCACTTGTTCTGCGAGCTGCAGTTGTCTATGAACATCGTGATTTTTGTCAGATCCCTGTTGGAGACAAAAAAAAAGCCCAGTAAGCGGAGATGACGTCAGCCGCTTCTCGTCCTGCCACCCCTTCGTGCCACAGCACGGCCAGGGAGTGGTGATCTCTGTGCCTGCTTTTTTCCTTCGGTTGCAATGGGCTGAACGTTTCATTGAAGGCTACGACTCGGCGGGTAAAGAAGCAGGTCTTGTGCGGCAGCTGTGGAAGTTAGTTGCCTCGCATCATGTCGGCACTTGCGACCATTTCCCCATCGTCCCATGGCTGCTCTGCTTCACGTCGATATTCTTCTCTTGCTTTTTGAACCTCATCCATGTGCACCTTAGTCACACAGATTTCGCATGCGTCTTCGAGGCACTGCTCTGGTGTCTCGGCCTTGTGTGTCTCATGCATGTTTCGCACAAGATTGCTTTACTACTCGTTTCGCACTCCTCACCACCAAGTTTAGTGAACCCGATCTTAGGAGTATATAGGGCCTTGTCTTAGGCAAGATTCTTACAGATACAGATGTCTTCGATGTCTTAGGTAAAGGATCTTAGCTGGAGCCTGGATCTTAGGTGCGTAGGCCCAAGATACCTAGCGTAGGCCAAGGCGTAGGTAAACATCGAAAAAAGAATCACGTGTTTCACTACGACACCTCCGCTTAGGAGAAGCGGTCAAAAACGCATATCTGCAAAGCTCGTCGAATGAACATAATTGTGAATCGTTCCACCACGACAAAAACGCACATCCAGTTCCACGTTGCTCGTTCACCGTTTACCCACTACCAAGCCAAAAACGCGTATCTACACAGATATGCGTTTTTGTCTTGGAAAATGGAATGCAAAGACACCAGTATAGCGCCTTATGGGGCGACTAACGGAGCGAGCGAGAGGGTGGGCCTTGCACGTGCGAAATTGCGAGGGGGTACCTCCAACTGACTTGTGCACGGCACCCTACTAACCGGTCTCTAGCGATGTGCCGAATTTGAGCACAATCGGCCCAGCCGTTCTCGAGATCTGGAAGCGGCACCCTGCACGTGCGCACGTGCAAAATGGGTCCCAACTCCCAACTGACTTGTGCACGGCACCCTACTAACTGCTCCGTAACCGTGTACCAAATTTGAGCGCAATCGGTCCAGCCGTTCTCGAGATCTGGAATCGACCCCTGCACGTGCGCACGTGCAGCAGCACCCCAACCCTGGCACATGGATATGCATTGCCTAGTGGGTGCCTACCTACATGCCAACTTTCAGCGCAATCGGCCAAGTAGTTACCGAGATATTGCAACAATTACAAAAGTGACACCTCTTCGTTTTGCACGTGGCACGTGCATAAGGGGTCACCTACATGCATCGGGAATAGTCCAATACTTGGTAGAAGGAATGAAGCTACCCTACAAAAATTACCGCGTGTAAATCGGTCAAGTGGTTGCTGAGATATAAGCGTCGCAAAAGCGTGACCACGGCCGGCCGCTCATACTCAGAAATTTCCGTTAATCTAAGGAAAGACTACGCTCGCTTCGCTCGCTCCGTAATTATTGCACACGGAGACCAACAATACGCATATCTGCAACAGATATGCGTTTTTTGTTTTGTTTTGGAAGGATGATTATTTAATCCAGATGATTACCAGCAGGACCGGTCTTAGGAAATCTGATCACATCTCTCGAGCGCGAAATCAGTTGTGTTTTATGGTGCCGCGGCAAATGCATGATTTGTATACCTTGACTGCAGCTCACAAGATACTTGTCAGTGGAGAGCCGTCCGAACTGGCCTCACTCTTCCAGTGCTTTTCCGACGCGCGCAATTGTGACCGGCCAACTAGACAGGACGGGTGTCTTCGGCCGCCGGCTTTCCGAACCGTGACCGGACAGCGATCTTTTAGTTACCGAGCTGTGACGCTTCTCAACCGCCTACCAATCGAGACCCGAGCTCTGGGCCCGTCTGCTTTTAAGCGCGCTGCCAAGTCGCTGGTACTGCAGTAGCTTTTACGACCGTGTGTGCTGCATGAGCGGTGTGTGCGTGTATGTATGCTGTGTACATGTTGCGTGACATCCCTCCCACCTCATTGACACTTTGTTTTATCTATCTTACTTAAGGCACAGAATAGCCACAACCATGTGTGGAGTGTCTGTTGATGTAATACATACATACATACATACAGGAGCAGATATGTACAAGTTATGTGTTTTTGCCTCTGTGGATGCCTGCCTAATTGTGTTGTGTGTGCTTTTTCCAAACTTATATATGAAATATTTAGTTATTAAACTTAAATATTGATATGAACATGTGTAGCTCATCGAGAAGAATCGAATGGTATAAAAAATTGTCAAAATTGTTAGTTATGCGTTTTTGCCTTTGCACGGCAGGGAGTTGTGAAACATTCGAGCTTTGTTTGTTTGACTTGAACATTGTTGAACTTGTATGCATGCACAGGAACATGTAGACATGGGATGGGATTTCATGTCGTCCTCGCCCCCTCCCTCCATCCGGCTCTGGTTCTCTCGTTTGCCCTTTTCGGTTGGTGGATTCTGGCTCATCCATACTGTTAGGTAGGCCGCGAATCTGACCCTTTCCCTGTCTTCCTGCCCGCCTTACCGAACCTGACTCCCGTTTTCGGCTCACCCGACTGACTCCGTCCCCCGCTCGGCAGACTCCGACTCTGACGGTGACGCCGAGGCCAGTGTGTACGAGTCAGTGTATAGCCAGCGGCGGCGACAGCGGCGCCGGCAGAGACACCAGGATGAGGCTGTGCGCAGCCGACAGAGCCGGTTCTGTCTGCGGCTGCAGCTCGGACAGGGCATCGCGGCCCTTCAGACGCCCTGTCTGGTGAGCAGGGATGCAGAGCGGCAAGGGTGGATCAGTCGAATGTTTCAAGGGATGAGTAAACGGAGGAGATGTTTGCTTTTGTTACGCGTTGGCTATTTATTTCTGTATCTCCTTTATGAAGTTGTTTTGGAATTTACATGTGCACTTAGTGATTACGAGATAACTTATTTAACGCGAGGACTTCAATATCCACCGCCTCAGTGGGCATCTAGAAAGATGATCCAGTTGATTCAAGTCGCTACAACTACCGAGTAAGTGAAGCAGAGCTGGCCTGATGAGTGATGACTTGACCTGACCATACCTCTCCACAGACCGAGGACATCCCCGTGCCCGGTCACCACACAGTTGACCTTACCTGACCTGACCTGACCTCTCCCCAGACCGAGGAGGACACTCCGGTGCCCGGCCACCACGGCGAGGTTTAGCTGACCTGACCTGACCTGACCTCTCCCCAGACCGAGGAGGACACCCCCGTTCCCGGCCACCACGGCGAGGTGCAGCTGGCGGTCGACTCTGGTTCCCTGTTCGTGGCCTCTGGCTACGGCGGGCTGTACGGGCACGGCTTCATCTGCCTGTCGGCGCACCGGGCCAGCCTCTACCATAAAGGTGGGTGTTTAAATGCTCCGGAGCAACTTCTACCACAAGATCTGCTAATGGCAAACCTAAGGTGGATGGCATGTGTCTCAGACTTGGCCTTTCGAAAATGAGCTGACCGGATAACCCCTATCTCAGATGTCATCTCCGCCCTCTCCACTCCTGACCCGACCCGTTCACCCCAGGTCAGATGCCTACCCGCTCGTCACCGCTGCTGCCCAGTCTGGACGCCATACCGGCCTGTCTGGACCGACTGGTGTCCCCCTATGAGCGGGACCCGACCGGTGCCGGCGTCGGACAGCGCTCCACCGCGGATATGCTGTCCGTGACGGTGCAGTACCAGCTGGACGAGACCAATAACATAAAGGTGAGGAGCTGTGGATTGGACGAGCTGGGTAGAGGAGTAAGCATAGGTAGAGTTTTATGCCGAGCTAGGGGTGCCCGAACTCTCCCAATTCCACGCCAGCTTGGTTTTGGAGCCTCAACAAACGGCGGATGCTAGGACGGAGGCGGCGGATTTTTTTTTTGTGCCCGGGCACCCCCCCCCCCCCATCCCCCAGTCCGACACGAAGTTCCATCTATGGGAGTCAGGAAAAAATATGTGCGATATGCGCCGTGTTGTATTGCGCATAATAAGACAAACCTGAAAGGCTTTTTATCGAGGACCGGCTTTTGTATTTTGTAATTGTATTTAACTCTTATCGTGGACGCCGCTCTGTTTGATTCTCTTCTGATCGAGTTCTGTTCTGCTTAGTGTACGACGTTGATCACCCCGTCCCCCTTTTCACAGACGTTCACGGTGGCGGTGGGGCTGGACGGCTGCGCGCTCCGGCCGCGGATGCTGCCCTCGCGTCAGCTGTTTGTCGCCCAGCTGATGGACATGTTTGACGTGGTCGACTTCCCCGTGGCTGGGTACGAGATGCCTGGGACGGTCACCCAGCTGCACCTCAGAGTAGCCGACTCGGCGCTCGACTTCAGGTCAGTTAGACCGCCGATTCTGGTGGCTGATTATGAGCGATGGTACCTGGGTGACGAACATTGATAGTTTGCAATTGTTTGTCTGGCTGTGTTTCTGTAACATAAAATACTCGTGTTTCGTGTTTATGTAGCTGTATGAGATCACGTGTTACGTTGCAATTTGTATTTAAGAGCTCGTCCCAGACGTTTGATTCTAACGTATCTGTCTCCCTCCGATTCCGCAGACCGCTGAGCCTGCCGTACCAGTACCTGTTGTCGGTGGACAGTTTCACACTCTCCTCCCACCTGGCGGCTGCTACCGGCACCACCGTCCTGCGCTTCATCCTGGAGGACGCCGCGCTGCACGTGGCCGACCGCAGCGGCGGCGCGCTGGCCGACATCCTGGCCCAGTACGTCTGTGTCGTCGAGGCCGGTCTGCTCGAGCTCTCCGTCCGGAAGAGCGACGCGCCCGTCGGCGGTCAGCCACTGTTTGATTTTCGCTGCAGCAATAACTCGGTGCAGGTTCGCACGTGTGCGGACTCGCTGCGCGCTCTGGTTCAGTTGGTGACCTACCTGGCAGCTGGGGAGGGTGATCAGTCGGAGCCGGCGCCGCCGCCGCCCCCGCCGCCGCCAACGCCGCGCGTGCAGCCCCGCCAGGCGGCCGGAGAGGGGGCCGGTCTGGCGGACCTGATGGAGGACGCCATGCAGGAGGCCAGCCCGCCGAGACCCGGTTAGTAGGGGACGGAGGGGGCAGACGTGGGGTAATAGATTCAGCGTGTGGGCCGAACAGTTAGGGAGTAGGGGACGGGTATTGACACTATCTTTGTCGGCAGCTTCGGGGCTTAACGATTGTTGGTGTGATGATTGTTTTCAGGTTATTTTACAATGACAAAAGTAGCTTTGCACTTATGACAGCGAAGATGTTGCTATTCTGTTGCAGATTCAAGTATCCTAGTTGGAAAAGTGGGTCTGAGTGTTAACGGCCAACGCTCGCCTTTATCACATCGCGATTCGAGGCATAGGTGTTTTCAACCTAACCTTGGCTGTTTCTTTTTTCAGCGACGGCGCCGGCCAGTCAGGGCCCCGTGGAGGTTTTCTTCTTCCCTAACGAGCCCCACGTGTCTCCGGGCTCCCCGCCGCCGCCACCGCCCCAGCCGGCCACTGATGAGCCTCCGAGCACGGTAAGACGACCAACACTTTCCGTGTGGTGGTCACGCGAGGCGCGTGTCCGTGCGGGGCCACGTGTTATGTCGAAAAAATGCACCAGAAATACCGGCTGCTGTTTTTTTCATTTTAGTGTATAAAATTATAGGCCCTAGTGTCCGTATTTTCTGACTTGCCAATAAGTCGTCGGTTATTATCTGACCTCATATTAAGGTCTCTGCGTTGGCGATTACGATGTACTGCCACTAGTAATGGTTTTTTGTTCTACCATTTCCGTGCTATCGTCTCACGAACGTCTCTCCGGTCAGGTGATGGCGACGATGGCCGAGGCGCTGGCCGACATTGAGGACGAGTTCGATGACGTCGACGAGAGCTTCTGTCTGCTGGATGACGACCCCGGCTCAGGAATCAGGGTGAGTCAACCGGGAAGGGCGATCTCGGGCTATCACATTAAAATTGGGGATGGACGGATTTGAGGCGGCTCTTGAGCTTGACATATTATGTGGTGATTTTAATTGCAGTTACTTTTTAGTTCTCATAAACAAAATGAACGAATAGCATTTATGGAGACCGGGCTCCTCTAGAACTCTAGCATCTGCCTCATCAGCAACGGAGTTTGCGAGTCGAGTAATGAAAGGGCACAACATCCTAGTCGCGAATAGATGTGGATATGATAACAGGACGTATGTTTACGGTCAGCCAGCTGGCATATAGTAGTTGGTCTCATGTTGTCGACGCTGCTGACTCCACTATCCCTCCCCCTCCCTTCAGTCTCGCTCAGGGGAACCCCAAGTGCGTGTGCTCACCACCGAGCCGATCCGCATAGTGGACAACTTTCTGCCGACCCCGCTGAGTCGTGCGGACGTGCTCCGTGCCCCGGCGCACCTGGCCGCTCCCCTGCGCCGCTGCACCCTGCAGCAGATGTCGGTCAGCTGGAGTCTGTACGGCGGACACGACCTGGCCAGCACCACGGCCGCCAGACAGGCTAGGAAGGTACAGGACGCCTGATGAAAGGGAATGGTCTGTGGGGAATATTTGGCCAGAAATATCTGGGCGCAATATGAGTGACCTATGCAGTCATCACGCGCCCTAAAGCCCCAATAAACAGACAATGGCCAGACATGTCGCTATTGGAATATCTAATATTCCCGTCATTGATGTGACTTATCTTTAATATGCTCACATTACTGATGCTTTCCACTTAACTGATGGCCATCCTGTCATATCGTGCACCATAACACGATTCTTTGTGACGAATTTAATGAATCACGACAGCACCATTATTATCGTGCCTCCAGGTTCGGATCGAGTCGCCATCGGCCACCCCTCCGGGCAGTCCACGGGCCCGCATCGGTCAGCGCTCGGCCGGCTCGCCTATCGAGGTGGCCTTCAGCAAACACGGCGCGCAGCAGGTGCGAGATATGGGGCAGGCGGGTCAGACGGATGGTCAGATGGTTAGACAGGGTCAGACGGACGGTCAGATGGTCAGACGGGCGGTCAGGTGGTTGGACAGGGTCAGACTCAGACGGACAGTGAGATGGTTAGACAGGGTCAGATGGATGGTCAGATGGTTAGACAGGGCCAGACGGAAGGTCAGATGGTTGGACAAGGGCAGACGGACGGTCAGATAGATATGTGGCCTGTCTGTCATGCCGCCCATTTGGTGGTGGCTGGAATGGTCAAATTCAAAATTAGATCAATAAACCTGTTAAGCTGAGAGAATTAAAGATAAAGCTGGAAAATTGTCTCCTGCTGGCAAACGATGACGTTTGTGACTTTTCGTTTAACGTATCTGATTCATTGGATTATTTTCGGGTCTGTTTGCCTGCGACTGTCAACAAGGTTTCCGCTAGTGCTTGCCATGACGTGTTGGTGGCTAGTGTCTGCCTGTGTTCATCTTTCATGGTGTCGGGATAGGCCGTGTGACTATCGAGGGAATTCACTAACAGCATATAAGTGACCTTAGAGGCGTTGGTTAAGAACACGTAGAGTTAGGGTATGGTATTTTGTAATTCGTGTATCACTAAACACTCGAAGGATAATTGGAACCAGGCAAAATTACTAACTTCCTGAATGCATTGCGAAGTGATTTACCTTTCAAACTGGATTCATAATTATTAACAGTGGTTTGCCGGTTTCTGAATGCAAATGCTCGTAGAAGTGGTTACGCGTTACGCGCTGGGTGTTGGGTGTGTCTTACTGACAGAATGACAGCTGCGTCACTCTTATTAGTTGTATCTTACAACATACCTTTCTAGACACCTCTCGGTAGTGTGAGCTGTGGCTCCACCATCCCCACCCCGCAGGTTATGGGCCCCTCTCCGCCCCCTCCCTTTGGTAGCCAGCTGCGCATGCCCCCTGGGTGCGGTGCCGCTCCGGTCGCGGTGCGCTGTGACGGGGCTCCCTGTCGCCGTTTCAGTTGTTCCCCCGACAGGTGCGGTTCGGGACGCTGACACCGCCGGACGGAGCGCCGCCGCCCAGTCCGACGGTGGCGGCCCGACTGCGCGGAGGACCCGGCCGGCTGCCCCGCACCATGATGGAGCTGCGACTCAACAAGGTGGGACGGAGAATTGAGAGGGTAGAACTAGGAGAGGAGAGCGATTGAGTACTGACCGGGCCTCTTTGCGTGCGTGTAATTCAATAGCTCAGATTTGTCATCGATCCCTAGACTCCACTCCTCCCAAAGCTAAGTCCCTCGCTCTTCATATCTCTTCGTTTAACTGATCCTTCCCGTCCCCCTCAGGTGTCTAAACTAACTCGTCTCCCTATTCCTGTCAGGTGTCTTAACTGACGCCTCCTCGCTCCCTCTCAGGTGCGCTGTCAGGCCGAGGAGTACCCGGAGAACACAGAGGAGGCGCGCCGGTTTGTACTGGCCGTCCAGGACGTGGAGATGCTGGACAGGATCGCCACCTCGGACATCAACAAGTTCCTCTACCAGTACTCGTCAGAGAGCTGTCCCCGACAGGCGCACTCCAATATGGTGCGTGATGTTGGAGCCAGGACAGAGGCTTGGTGGGAAAATGTTATCGCACCAAACTGAAAACTCGAAATCTATTTGTAATGCGTGTGCAAAGTACAGTTGGCATTTTCCCAACGTCGCGTTTTGTATTAATGATACCAACATCTTGCAGGTTACTTTGAAACTCAAACTCAAACTGATATTAAAGGATCAATGCAGTTATGACGCCCCTAAAACCTAAACATCATTAAAGCGTCATCGCTTTACCCGTTCACCGCCTGCCTGTTTCACATCGCTTACTCTCCTTCTGTCTTCCTCAGATTCTTCTGAAGGCGCTGAGCCGCCGGCCGGACCCTGCCGTGGACACGGAGGAGTGTGACGTACGGCTCTCGCTCTGTCCGATCCGCCTCAACGTCGACCAGGACGCCCTGTTCTTCCTCCGGGACTTCTTCAAGGAGGTGGCAGGGGACGTGGCTGGTGAGTGCTCAGGGAGGGTAGGAGGGTTTGTGCGGGGAAGTGATGGGGTTGGGTGAACGGATGTTGATGAGATCTGTGTTTAGAGGGCGGACGTTCAGATGATTTGACCTTCCGTAAGCAAAGGGGCATCCGTGTGGATATAAACTAATGTGCTTAGTCGTAGGACTGATGTGTCTCTACATAAGAGTATTTTTAGCGACATTAGAATCTATTTTTACACCGGTTTCACCGTATGGCGTGTCCTACCGGATACTGCCAAGTGTAGTTAAATGTTATGTTTCGTGTGCTAGCTAGTTCATCTTTCATCATTATGCATAAATTATCCTAATCGTTTTCATCATTTTCTGCCCCCCCCCCTCCCCATTCGCCGACTCTGACCTCCCCCTTCCCCGCTCCGGCAGGCGGCTCCGGCTCCGGCGTTCCGGTGCCGGCCGGCTCGGACGCCCCTGTCCTATCCATCACCCAGCAGGACGCACCGTTTGACCTGGCCGACGATCGGGCCGACGCAGAGGGAGAAGACGATGACGACGATGAGGGAGAGGATGAGGACAGGCTGCCCCCGCAGGCCGCCCGCTCGGCGGCCGCCGACACGCAAAAAACGTTCTTCAGGTATGTGCCGAGAGGGCAGGGCTAGAGTGCGTTAGATGATCGGGCTTTTAATTAACCGGGAGCAATATCGTATAGTGAGGCGCTGTTGGCTGCTTATTGGCGGTAGTGCATTCAAAAGGCTTCTTTGTTTTTACCTACTTTTGGAGTGACTGATAAAGAATATGGCGTTTAATCAACAGTTCTTATCAGAAACCGTCAAAATGGAGTGCATCGTGTTCCACTACTTACACCAGCTGGCAGCCGGACAAGTTGCCGTCGTTGATCAATAGCGATTTATCATTAAACGACACCATCGTTTGAAGTGTTGACCCGCAGTGCCGTGCCGTGACCCTCTCCCCCGTCCTCTGCGGCAGAACGTTTACCTTCTCCCCGGAGGTACTGATCCGAATCGACTACCAAGGGAAGCGTGTGGATATTGGCCAGTTCGGACCGGTGATCGGACTCATCATCGGACTGGGCCAGCTCAGCTGCTCTGAGATTCGACTCAAACGCATCAGCCACAAGAGCGGGTACGTCGGCTGTTCTCTTTTATTAGCTTGCGCACGCTGGTTCGCACTCACACAGGTCTCATCAGCTGTAAAATGATCAGATTTTAAAATGATGGCTAAGAGACCATTGCTATTCAGTGATCAGTCTGTATGCGCTTCAATCGCGTACGCTTCAGTGTACTTTGTTAGTGCTTATGAGAGACCTTTACTGAAGGGAACCCTGCGCGGTAAGTCTCTGACCTCTCTCCGCGCCGCCCCGTCAGCCTGCTCGGCCTGGACCGTCTGGTGCAGCACGCGCTCAACGAGTGGCTGACGGACATCCGACGGAACCAGCTGCCCAGCGTGCTCGGCGGTATCGGACCCATGCACTCCTTCGTCCAGCTGTGTGAGTGGCGGGATGGTGTCGGGAAGGTTGGGGACTGGAGAGTCGGGGTAGGATGTGTTGAATAAGAGGGCGAATGATTTTCGTCGGGGTGGTCGGTTTATATGCAGTGTTAATTCGCCCTGGAGTTACTTGTAGGACGTGCTTGAAACGTGTAATGTGATTTTTTCTTTAGCGTTTCAGTATTTGTCGATTATGTTTTGGAATGCTTCAATGGTCGCTTATCTCGTCCCTCGTCTCTCCGCTAAGACTCGCATCTACTCCCGCCTGTCACGCCCGTCCCGCCAGCACCCACCTCCTTCCCTGACGTCCTCAGCCACTCACTATAAATGTCTGTTACTACTCCCTATGTTGACTCCCTTGGTCTGCCGCCGGCTGCAGTCCAGGGTATCCGCGACCTGGTGTGGATGCCCATTGAGCAGTACCAGAAGGACGGCAGGATCTACAAGGGCCTGCAGCGGGGCGCCAACAGCTTCACCACCTCCACCGCCATGGCCTTCCTCGAGCTCACCAACCGGCTCGTCGGATATGTTCAGGTGGGCGGGGTGTCCATAGAGATCTTATATACATAGAGATGACACGCCTATGTTAAAGCACTTGATTTCGTGGCGATTCAGTGGGTCTTTTTAAGCAAGGTTTTCTGGGGTGCCATGGCCCGTGACTTGCATTTTGTAAGGATTCGGTCAAGGAGATTGTGTTCACATCCGCTTATTTTTAAGTACAGCTTTTCTTTTTTGTCTAGCTGTGACGCTTTCGAGCGTTATTATTGAAATGAAATTAGGCATGTTTTAACCTTATGCTCGTATCAGGCACTACATGTATCATTTACCCTCGCCGGCCGACGGGGGGGGGGGGGGGTGCCGCCCCCCATAGGGTTTTTCACGATAGCTCCGAACACGCCGGCGATAGAGAGCTGAAACTTGGCATATCTACCTGACCTTTGATCCAAGCCGCATTTTGTGACACCAACCGCATTTTCAGGTCAGGTCAGGTCACTGACCTGTGACGTCATAAGTGAACCTCTGCACAGTCCTCAGATGTCGCAACTTCGCAACGCCGTCAGTGCCAGAGGAACTTTCACAGGGAGATGAAACTTACATACAGGATGTAGTATCCTCCAGAGGTCTCACAGCTTGTATATCTCGGATTTTCCCTAAAAATCACATGAGGTCAGGTCGGCCACGTGACCTCACCAATAATCACCATTAGGTATAACTCAATGGGGAAAAATGAAAACTGCTATGTTAGCGCCGAGAACTATCTCAAACTGTCTCCAGCACATGGAATCGTGATTTCTTGCACGCCTTGCAACGTCCGATTCTTCACTTTTGCATTGTTGACATTGCGTGACGTCATTTATGGTCACTTGGGTCATTAGAGTTTTTCATCAATAACTCCCCATCAAATTGAGTTAGCGAGTCGGGAAGGCCACAAAAAAAAAACTCAGGAAGACCTGCCGATTCGAGTAATATGTAACATGACCTCTTTCAATCATCTTCGTGATCTGGGGGCGCTGACCTGCCCTTGACCCGAGGTTAACACCTCAAGTTGACCTCACCCGAACAAAAAGTATACCATTCGACGCGCCTGAGCGAGGTGAACACGATGATGCCAAAATCGCGGCTCTCCGACCGTTTTTTGCGAAGTTATGAAAAACTGAACCCTTGCCCTTGGTCACTTGACCTGACCTCAGAGGGCACCGGTTGACCTGAGACCTTAAAATCGGGTTCGCTGCGTCTTGCAACGGCGCACGCGCTTGTTTTTTTTTCCGCGACGCTCTAGCTTCTAGTGGTGTCAATCGGAACTTGAATCTTCGGAATTCCGATTTTGTCCAATGTCCAATTCGGAATTCGGTTGGACAATGACAGCACACTTTGGACAACTTTGGACAATCGCTTGCTACACCTCAACATTCTTATAAAGTAATCGTGTTAAACATTGATTGGCTATTAGAAAGCTCAGCTTTCGATATGATTACCACTTTTGAGCTGGTAACGATACATTAAAAGCAAATTAATTAACGGTGTTGAATGTAAAGTATTGCGTAGATGTCGGACATCTTTGGACAAATGGCTGGCTTGGACATTTTTGGACGGACAGTCGACGTAAGTATTGGACATTGGACGGACATTGGACATATGTTTTCTGAAATTGACATCACTACTAGCTTCATCAGGGGCGAAATGGCGAGGGAAATCGTACCCCCCACCCCTCGGACGGCGCGTATGTAGAAAACCAATAGGTCCGGGGAGGGTTAATGTATCATTGAATGGGAACATGTAACATATGTATATTTGAGCTTGCACCGTGCTCAGAAAGGTTCAGAACAGCCGTTTTCACGACGGTTGACCGGAAGCGCCAAACTTGACCAAATCTCAAGAAACCTACCCTGAAAATTCCATGAACCTGACCCAAATGACCTTAGACCTGTGACCTTTTTGGGGGGACCATGTCGAGGGGCCATAAAACATGCATAGCACAACCCAAGTAAAGTTGGGTTCATGTGCTGACCCTTGGTGACCTGACCTGTGACCTGACATGGTATTATCAGTGACCCCTAATAGCAACATATATACATACCAGTAAAACGCCTTTTGGGCGTAGAACGAGCGAGCGAGATAGTGAGCCCTGCACGTGCGGAAGGGCGACAGGGTACTTCTAACGGGCTTGTGCAAAGCACCCTTCTAACCGGTCGCTAGCGGTGTACCAAATTTCAGCACAATCGGTTCAGCCGTTCTCGAGATCTGGAATCGACCCCTGCACGTGCGCACGTGCAGCAGCACCCCAACTGTGGCACATGGATATGCATTGCCTAGTGGTTGCCTACCTACATACCATGTTTCAGCGCAATCGGCCAAGTAGTTACCAAGATATTGCAACAATTACAAAACTGACACCTCTTCGTTTTGCACGTGCCACGTGCATAAGCGGTCACCCACATGCATCGAGAATAGTCCAATACTTGGTAGAAGGAATGAATACTTGGTAGAAGGAATGAAGCTACCGTACAAAAATTATTGCATGTAAATCGGTCAAGTGATTGCTGAGATATAAGCCTCGCAAAAGCGTAACCACGGCCGGCCGGCCGCTCATACTCAGAAATTTCCGTTAATCTACGAAAGACTACGCTCGCTTCGCTCGCTCCGTAATGATTTCTTCAGACTAACAATGCCTCAGCCATATTGGCACGCTACTGGCTGAAAATAAGTTGCTTAAAAAGACCCACTGAATCGCCACGATTTTAAGTGCATGTCATCTCTATGTATATAAGATCTCTATGGGGGTGTCTCGGATGGTTGATGAGGCGTCAAGGGCAGTCATGGGTGAGAAGCAAATGGATACAAATATTATGCAGTCATGATGATTGGTACATGTTACGATGATACAAGCTAAGTAGTGGTTAGTGGTGCTGCACCGCTTGGCGTGGCTTCCGAGCCCACAGTCATCCGTTTATTCAGTTAGACTTAATATCTTTGGAGAAAAAAAAAAGAATACATTCAATGTAAGTGGACTGGGGCGCTTCTCAATTTCCCTTTCCCTTCTCCTCTGTCCGCCTGCTGACCCGTTTCCCCTCTGTGTGTCCGCCGGCAGGGCGCCTCGGAGTTCACCTACGACATGCTGTCGCCGGGACCGTCGATGCGACAGAAGCGGCGCCAGAAGCGCAGCCGACGCCGCACCTCCAACCTGCCGCAGGACCTGCGGGAGGGCGTCACGAACGCTTACGAGCTCGTCAAGGAGGTGGGTTATGCGGGCCTGATGGCTGGAGGATGGCTGCGAGGTTCATAGGACGGTGTGAACTGTGGTGTTATCATGACAATGATAACCAAAGGCTGAAAGTTCGTGACAGAGAAGGGAGGAGAATTGAAATGTTTATCGGTTTGTCTTTATATACAAATGCTAGTTTTTTATGAGGCGCTTAGATCACAAACATTCATTTGGATTGGATGAAAATGTTCTGTGTTTGTGTGATCCACACTCCACAGGCATCGCATCCAATTAAATCGTCAATGGATTTCTTTTGCTCAGTTCAATAACGTTTGAACCGCTTAGTGCAATGAATCATATTCTGACATCCCGATGAGTAAATCGCCCATTCTGGCCTCTCACTCCCTCTATTGGGATTCCTAGTGACCCGTCCCGCGCCACCCACCCACAGGGTCTGGGCGAGACGGCGCAGACTCTGGCGCGCGTGGCCGCCGAGGAGCACGACCAGAAGGGCGTGTCGGGCGCCGTGGGCGGCGTGCTCCGACAGATACCCCCCACCATGGTCAAACCCATACTGCTGGCCTCGGAGGCCACCAGCAACGTGCTGGGAGGCATGCGCAACCAGCTGGCGCCCGACGCGCGCCGAGAGGCCATCGACAAGTGGAAGGCGACAGAGTGAACAGGGGGGATTACGGAGGGGAGGGGAGAGAGGGATGGGAGTTTGGGAGAGAGGGGACGGGAAGAGAGAGATGTGTTTCTACCATAGCCAGGAATTGTGATGATAATTATGTCTAGGAGGGGAGTGAAGTACCGGGTGATTGAGTGGAAGGCTGTCGACCCAGAGGCACATATTATGGGCGGAGGGGTTCAATGTGTAATAAAGGATTTTTAGAGCACTTGCTGGGGATGTTATGTCCAGCACTGAACAATTTTCATTATGAGAGTGGATGGTCCACACGGCGCCTATCAGGTTCATTTGTGGAGCTTTGTTGAACGGGTGACTGGGCATGATCGGGGGACCGGGCAGATTGGCGGCGGCGGGCGGACGGACACACCGGCCGCCCGCCGGCCCGCTTGTTACCGTGTCTTTCTTACGCCGCATTGTGTGCGTCTGTGGATGGTGTGATAGGTCTATTTTGTAGCGGCGGCGGCGGCGGCGGCGGCCGGCCGTCATTCCGGGCGGGCGCGGCGCCCGGCCGTATGCCTCCGTGACGCTGCCGGCCGGCGATCGGCGCTTCTCCGCCTGCCGGGCCGTGTCGGCAGCCGCCGGGCCGCGCCGCCCGCGCGCTTCAGTCGAGTCCCGAGCCGGTGCTGCCGCGGGCCGGACCACAGCCTGCCCCCGAGTACCCAGTGCTGAATGTTTCCATTGTGTGCCGCATAATGCAGTGTAGCTGGATATGCACAGACGCCAATATATTTGTATCGTTGCCGGCTTGGTGTTTGGCATGAGGCGAAAAATGGAGCTCATAAATGTCTCATAGCATATACCCATACCTACGTGATCCGCGGAGTATGGACAGCCGAGAGGCGGATTTTGAGGTTGATGCTTGGAGATACGTTGATGGTATGGGTAATGGGCCTCAAGCTGACTGTGGTGGGAGGAGAATGGGCACTATGCTGTGTTGCCCATGGCGCTGATCCTGGCTGTGTCCTCTTCCGGCTTACCATAAAGTGCGGACCAAGATTCCCAAAAAGTGCAGACTGCTCGAGAGGGCCCAAGTCAGGATGGAGACTTCAAATCTATGCAAAAAGTTTTCAGTATTCAGCCTACAGCTCTTTTTTCAGCTTTTATCGCCTGTTTGGTTCGAGGCCGGTCACTAAAAACTTCAACCGTAGTGAAAATCCTTCAGATGGTAGCAACCTCCAATTTGGTAGCAGTTCAAAAATCTGACGCGTCAGTGACAAATCCTGATTCGTCAGGTGCGGAATTCGAAAGTATTTTTTAGGAGTTTTTGCGATTTTAAAGAATAGGTAGGTGTCGATTCAGTGCCCTTATTGAGCATATTTAGCAAGTGGCTTCAGGTGCATCAAAATCAAATACCATTGAGGTGGTCTGAGCCTCAGCCAACTCATCACAGCTTGTCAAGGACAGGGGGCCCTGCGTATGATTCAGATTGCTAATTTAGTCGGTTTATTTATAAGAATCAAATGCAACAAAAAAATTATAGCTTGCTCCCAATTGGTATGAATAATTTTTTAGCGATTCCTGTTTTTGGAATGCAGCCAATTCAGCTCTACTGTGGATGGGTGCAAAATGACCTCGCAGTCGGTGCGCCCCTAACCCCCAACAAACAAACAAACAAACAGCTCTACTCCGGGGCTGGAAGCTGAAGCGTCAGGCAGCAGTTTATCGTATTAAATCAGTGCTCTCAGTGCAAATTTGAATGGAAGATGTAGTGACAAAAGATGAAGGAATTAGGAATTTCATTAAGTCTAATCCTATTTGGAGCTATTATGCCAAATCGTATAACATTGAAATTGAGACCAACCAGTTTTACCAACAGAAAAATTACTGGCTGTTAGTATTTTTATGGGTATTTTGTATTTGACCTGATACCTACTCTGCAGTCTGCAGCTTTTGATGTAATATTATTGCATGGCACCTGAGATTTGAGGATGCCTCTGTTTCAACATTTCTTTTGGGGGTTGTACTTCAACTTTCTGTGCAGACACTTGAGGGGTTTATGTAGACCTGCATTAGAATGCTGCTCTGTTATGACATCTTTTAGGATGTGTAATTAATGTCAGCTACAACAGCTTTACTTCTTTTTGTGTAAGCTTATTTATATTAGGCCTTTAGCTTTACTTACTGCCTTTAATGCCTCGTAGTGGCCATGCTATTTGTTTTCTGTTGCAGGGATATGAAGAAGAGTTCAACAATCAGAATGTCCATGTTTTGCCCAGATGATCCAACAACACCATTTGGAATGATGGACAGAAATGTCACCACCAGAAGGAGAGGTCCAAAGTCCAGCAAAAAGGGTGCAAGTGAGTGATCAAAGAATTCAATGGATTCAACATCAGTTTTGATGAAGGATGGTGTTGTTGTTCTGCTCAGTGTTAGGAGTGGCATTATCATATGTTATGTTTTTTCTTTGTTGAGAATGGATTACTTACATTACATTTATCTATTCTCCATTTATATTACCAGATATATTATAGAAGTTGCTGTATTTTTCGTCATAATTTGCATAATATATTAGATCATCTGTCTTGATCAAATCATCCGTGTCAAACTGAGTCATTTGTATGTGTTTTTAATGGGCTCATCATGTCTCTCCCCTCTCCCTGACCACGCAGTGACCCTCCACTCCCTGCTCTAGGCTCCAGTAAGCTGTCACTGCGCCGACCGGAGCCGGTAGCCGGCCCTCCCTCCGACCAGGAGAACGCGCCGCCGCTGACCCCGCGCCGCCAGGGCCGCCGCCTATTCTCCCAGCCGGAGATAGTCGAGATCGAGCCAGTGGCCGAGCTGCCGCCCCCGCCGCCGCCGCCGCCTGTGGGTCTGCCGAAGGCCCGGCCGCCACTTAGACCGACGGTTGTTCAGCAGAGTAACACACAGGAGTCGGGACTGATGGAAGGATGCCGCCGAAAGGAGAAGGTTTCCCAGACACAAGGATCGCCTGCGGAACCACGACTGTGTGAAGAAGCTAAGGAGAGTAGGCTGGAGGCAGACGCACTACTGCAGAAAATGACAGAGATGTCGCTGTCAGAGGCGCCCGCGCCCCGTGGTGCCTTGGATGGCGAGGAGCGGTCAACAGCAACTCCAGCAGATGAGGAAGCGGACACAGTCGAGGTGACTGACAGAATACCGGTGACGGCCGAGTCTCCGGATCGCCGGTGTACGGGGGCACCTCCACGGCGGTCGCCGTCGGGGTCCTGTACGGCACCGGGCCGACCAACAGACGTGCCCTCTCCCGCCAGAAGTGAGTCACGGAGCGCGGAGGACCCTGCGCCAGTGACCGCGGTACAATCAGAGCCACGCCAGCCGTCCTCAGACTCGTTCGTCTCCGCGGCGTCTTCTCCTGTGGTGGGTCGGCCGGCGGCGGCCCGCACTCCCGCTGCACGCGCCGCTCCTCCGGTCACAGCTGCCTCTCCTGTACCCGACTCCGTCAGACGCTCAGCTTCCGACTCTGACTCTGACTCCGGCTCCGAGCGCAGTCTGCCCTACTTCACCCCGCGGCGTCCGGCGCGGCGCCGAGCGCCCGCCGCCGTCCAGGAGAGCTCTAGTTCGTCGGACGAGGCCAGTGACGCCGGCGGCGGCAGGCAGGCGCCACTGCTGACTCGCGCCCTGCGCCGACTACCAGCCACCACGTCCACCCCTGCGCCGGGTGTGGCGGCTGGCTGGCGGCTGGACGCCACCGGTATGCCCTCACCGGTATTGGAGGCGGATCCGACGCCGTCGCCGCCTCTTGCGCGGCTGAATAAGATAGGGTCACCGCAGAAGGCTGAAGGGGCGCTGTCAGGTGGTGTGGCGTCTAAAGCCGGTGGAGAGAGACATGGAGCGAACACCGCCGTGGAACAGTCGGGAGCGGGCTCGTCTGTCATCATGGGGGAGTACCGGAGAGGGGCAGCTCCCGCCGCGCAGCGCACGCTCGCGGAGGAGACCTCTGAGGATTCCTCCCCGTCCGTGGAGTTAGTGACTGCGCCCGCTCGCCGGCAGAAGACAGCGCGACCGGTCGAATCGTCACCATCGCCGGTCAGGGAGCCGCCCCCGCCGGCGGTCAGGCAGCCTTCCCCTCCTCCGTCGCCGGCAGCCGTCCCGGCAGTGGCGGCCCGCGCTCCTCTGCGCGCCCCGGCGGCGGGAGGAGGGCGGCCGGCGGCGTCACCGGCGGCCCGCCCGCCGCGACTGCCGCCCGGAGTCTCGGCGGCCGTGGACGTGGCGCGCTGGCTGGAGGAGAGTCCGCTGCTGTCGGCCGTCTCGGAGGAGTCAGATGTGGTGGTGATCGACTCGGACCACGAGTGGGACGACTCGGACCTGCTCAGCGTGTCTGAGCGCGCTGCCGCCGCGCTGGTGGAGCCCGACTCGGGCCTCGAGCCGCCGCCGCCGCGGCCCAGGAGCGGCCGGGCGCGGCCAGAGAGGTCGCCACAGGCGCCCCCGCCGCGCAACACTCGGCGCCAGTCGTCCGGCTCGTCGGCGTCAGAGGACGAGCTCGAGAAATGTGAGAACGATTTACCATGCCTGGCTGCAGCTTAACTTACCTATGCTATTGGTCATTGATTCTTTCTCGAGAAAATGAATTGTGGCTTTGCTGAATTTGAAACCCATCATATTATTGGCTTATAACCCTCGCCCGCACATGCCATTTTCCCATCCTAGAACGCACATGGGGGGGGGGGGGGGGTTGCCACCCCCCCCCGCGCCATTTCGTTCCTGTTGGAGATAGAGCTTAGCAGTGAAGACCAAAAAGATTCTTTGGGAAGAGACGAATCCAATGATACCCAGTTTTACCTTCTCAGGTCAGTCATTGACCTTCCAGGTCAGGTCAAACTAAAAAATGTTGCTGTTTTGGGTCACCGTTGGATATCAAGTGCGCTGCTTATCAAATACCGATGACGATGCTGTTTTCTGGTGCCAAGCCAGCTAGAACCTCTTTGTGACACTATCCGACCAGAATTTTGCTGCTGAGGTCATTTCAGGTCAAGTTAGGTCAAGGTCAATTATATGTGTTTGTATGTCTGTGTGTGTCTGTGTGTATACTGATGTGTGCACCGATTGTTTTTGGGTCCATATCACATGAAATCATGATCTGAGAAGCTTTTACCAAAAATGCAGTCAAAAAATACTTCACAAAAAGTAAATTCAGCTTGCCTAAAACGCAATTATCTTAGATGACCTAGGTTGATCTTGACCCTGACCTTGACCCCTGTACATCGTCGAACAACATGTTCCATGATAGGTGGGAGGTAAGACTGGCAAAAAAGGCCGAAATCAGGGTGTCAAAAGCTCACAAGGCCCATGGCAAACGCAAGATGTTGAAAATTGGCCATTTGGGTCATGACATGACCTGAAAAACAAGGTCATATCTCCGAAACAAAAAATCACAGAAACTTGAAATTTTCAGTGGACATCAAGAAAGGATAGACGAGCAGCTATACGAAAAATCAGCCTTCTAGCTCTAAAAATGTTGAGTGCAGAGCAGAAAGACTGCCTGGGGGGGGTGGCAACCACCCCCCCCCCCCATGTGCGGGCGAGGGATAATAGGCTAACCAAATTTCACTGTCAAACGTGGGACAAAAACGCTTCCAATCAGCATGGAATTCTCCTTAATCGACGTTTTCATCATTAAGAGTTTGTATTTTATGTCTTATGTCATGTTTTACAATTGACTGGTTCTTGACTTCCTTTCACTCAACATTCGGCCAACGTTAACTGTGTGTGTGTTTGACCCGCGCTTCTCCACTGACCCCCAGTCAAACGCCAATTTGTGACCCCTCGAAAGGCGCGCGAGCCGTCGCCGTCCGACGGCGAGAACAACTTCATTGACGACGGCTCGATCAGCTCGGACGACAGCAGCTACCATCGCGCTGTGGCTACCGACTCGGCCGCCAGGCGAACGCCACGGTGAGAGGCGTGGGAAGAGGAAAAGAGGGTGGTGGGGAAATGTGTGATGTGAAAAAACAATTCATTTCATTTCAAATGTGTAAACAAAATGGTAGTAGTGAGTACATAAGGGAGACAAATGGGCGTGTTGAAAGAACAAAATGCATAAATCAAAGCGCCGCTGAATGGAAGAATGGAAGAGATAGATGAATGGAGGGGAGAGAGTCGGAAGAAAGAGAGAGAGGGGAGAGAGAGAGAGAGAGAGAGAGAGAGAGAGAGAGAGAGAGAGAGAGAGAGAGAGAGAGAGAGAGAGAGAGGACAGAAAGAGAAAGAGTGAGAGAGAAAAAGAGTGAAAGAGAAGAAAATAGAAATATAGGGGTGAGAGTGGAGTTGGACAGAGCTGGGGGGGGGGGGGAGGGGGGCAGACTCAATTGATTTGATACGTCGTTCCGATTATCCACTGTAACCGCCCGCCTGACTGTCGACCCGCTTCTGATGCCGTTCTCTGAGCGCGCCGCTAATGCTGCGTACACAGTCACCCGTCTGGACGGGTCGCGGGGCGTCTTTTTATCGGTCTGCTGTGTTTCGAAATGGGAGCATCGTTACACCGACTGGTCGCGTCTGCCGTTAGATATGCGTGGCATTGCGCTCGCATGAGCTTTGCAGTCTATGAACTATGTAGTCGAGATTAATTGTACCTACGCTGCGTAGCGTATGATGTGTTATCGAGCTTCAAAGGCTTTACGGAATTAGTTGTCAGGAGTTTTGTTGTATATGCTACGTTAGGTTTTAATTTTGTCGTTGGCGGTCGGTATTTGGCTCTATTGCATCGATAGCGTTGCAATACAAGAACATGTGAATGTTCTTGTGTAAATGTATAGACCACGTTCTCACTCCGTCGTCTAATAATCATTTCACACGTCCGTTGGGAATGCTGTTTGACCTAACCTGATCCGATGTGTCTCCGGCAGTGTGAATCCCCAGATTCGGGCCAGCGATGAGTCTCTGGAGGCTGCCGAGACGACTCCAGAGGAGCAGCCGTTCCTGCCTCCTCCACCGAGACAGGTGAGACATTGCTGTCGTTGGCAGGTGAGACATGGCTGTCACGAGGCGGGTTCGCGTAAGTGTGTAAATCATTTGTTTCAATGCGAGATTCTCAGGCATATTTTAGTCCAGGCTGGACTAGTCCGTGGTTGATTTGGGCAACATGCATCGGCGACCCACGCCGTCGCTTCATTCTGTCAAGCAAAATTACATGGACGTGCATGATTACTGGGTAGCATGCTCGGATAGCTGCACTTGCCTTAGCGTAATCTCACGGATTATTTTCAAGTGCAGCTGTCGCGACTGGCGCCCGGTTATCGTGTCTAGCTCCTGTTTGACTAAGCACTGGTAAACCTCCTGCAAACATGGTACCTGCTCGTGAACCCCCGGGAACACCGTTGATGCTACCACGGTCCTGCCGTGGACCAGGACCGCGGCCGGCACACTCCCGACAGGGGTGAACGATACTCCGCGGCTGACCACGTGGTCGTCCGTTCGTCGTTTTTTTCTAGGGATGTTAATAACAGAATATTTGGGAGCCTGTATCGAACCAACTATCCAACAAAATCGTCAAAGAATGCCCAAAACCAAAACCATCTTGGGATATGAAGAAAAATACTATGTTTTACCAAAGCAAGAGGGTTTTATACCTACATAGGTGACGCTATCTAAAGCCAAGAAAATATCAAAAACATTGGATGGAAAGTAGTAAGTACCAAATGCTAAACTCATATCGGCTCGGAATTATTTTACCAAAAAGTTTGAATCCGATTGACATATCCATTATCTAGTCCGGTCGTCCGGTGGGGGGGGGGGGGGGGCGGTATGCGGCGTCGAGCAGGTGCCGTCAGAGCGACGCCACGAACAGATAACGCGGCGGCGTGATGTCAATGTTTGGGCGTGTTTCGATAAGGCTCTGGTTAACGGTCGGTGGGCTGATGTGCAAGGAGGTTTGTGCTTTGGAGTGGCAGGCAGGTTTATTGGTTTGCTTCGTAAAACACGGCATTGTTACGGATACTGACACGAGAATGAGATCTTCAGCGTTATCAACGTCTTATAGATAAAGTAACAGATCAGATGTCTCTTTATGACGAGGGAATGCCCCCATGCACGTCGTTACTGTGAATCAAATAACAAAATAAGATTACGTCTTGGCAGGTGACTGCACCTTCCTTCCTCGAACCCAGTGCAATAATCGTTATGACACGGCCGTCATTCCCCCTTATGACGTTACCGTACCCCCTGTGACGTCATCTGGTGCGCAGTTAGCGGAGTGTGTCCGGGGTGAGCTGCCCGCCGGCGTCAGCTACCGTTTTGCTCATTATGATTGCCGGTGTGGGCCGGCCTTGTGGCGAAGTGCCATACGGCGTGGTGGCACGCGGCGCATGCCAGGGGAGCCTGCCGGCACTGGGGCACTGGATGGAATGGTGGCACAGAGCCGGGGCCGGGGCTGACCCCGATATGGGCAGGTGAGGGAGAGAGGGGGTGCTGGGGAGGAGGGAGGGCATCAGAGTACCGGAGAGGGGAGAGGGAGAAACAGGGGGAAATGAGAGCACCGGGATGAGAGTGCGGGTACCGGAGGCATCGGGAGGGAGCTGAATGTATCCGAGTGAGCAGATTTAATAGGACGCGAAGTGACTGTTGGGGATAAGTTCACCTTTCTGTCTCCCAATGCTAAAGCTTGTGACTCCTCTGACTCTCTCTCTCTCTCTCTCTCTCTCTCGCTCTCTCTCTCTCTCTCTCTCTCTCTCTCTCTCTCTCTCTCTCTCTCTCTCTCTCTCTCTCTCTCTCCGTCCCTCCCTCCCTCTCATTAACACCCATCACCCCGCGTTTCGGCTAGGTGCGTCGGCGTCCGGCGGGCGCAGCGCGTGCGACTCCCACCCCGCAGAAGGGCGGCACGCTCAGCTTCATGTCGTCGCTGGCTTCTCACCTAGTGGAAGGCGCCCGGCGACACCCAGAGGCGGCTGCGTTTGTCGGCAGGTTCAAGAGCCGGCGCCTGGAGCTGGCCAGGAGGCTGTTTGATATGGTGAACTCGGAGGTGTTTGACAGCAAGGTGAGGGCAGCGGAGGGGGGAGGGGGAGGGAGCCGCGGGGCGGAGTTAGAGAAGGAAGACAAGAGAGGGCGCCGCTAGATGGGGTGTGAAGGATAATAGGGGAATAGTGCGACGTCGTTGGGTGACAAAATCCTAGTCATTTCGAAACTATCTACCTCGTTAGGACCCGTTTTATCACTTTCCGTAACAGATTCATTCGACATCTGTTACGCGACAAATGTGACCAATTAAATCAGCTGACTCCCCAACTAATGCCCGCTTTAAGCGCCTAGTGCTGGTGTATTCGAGCTGAATATATGAAAATTAGCTACCTGCCGGATGACGTAAACATTCATTCGCATTCATATTAGCTGAAGTGATAGTTCGCTGTAGCTGTTGGGTTAGTGTACGGAATTAGCTATGGTTCTGTAGATTTGTTGTAACCACCGAGTGGAAGGGTCGCGGCTCGACGGTGGTTTACGGTGCAGTTATGGGTGGATATATGCAGTTAGCCGACAACATAGGCCTGAAGCACGGCTACCGTCACGTTTACACACTTACTAAAATAAGATGTAGGTACTACGATCACACCCGCCCCCGACCCCGCCCTGTAGCTGCCTCCCGACATGGAGATCAAGTTCAACAAGCGGATGCTGCGTACGGCCGGCTATTGCTACAGCCGACAGGCGGTGTCCGCGGGCCCGGACGTCGCCGCCGGCCGCTCAGCGCGCGTCGAACTCTCCGAGAAGGTGGTGGACAGTGCCGAGCGACTGAGGGACACGCTGGTGCACGAGCTGTGCCACGCGGCTGCCTGGATAGTGTCCGGCTACCGGGGCGGCCACGGACCCGTGTGGCGCGGCTGGGCGGCGCGCGTGCAGCGCCGCTTCCCAGAGCTGCCGCCAGTGACGCGCTGCCACAGCTACCAGATCCACTGCAAGTACACGTACCGCTGCACCGGCTGCGGGTACAGCTTCGGCAGACACTCCAAGTCGCTGGACGTGACGAGGAAGGTGTGCGGCCGCTGCCGGGGCGTGTTCGAGTGTGTCCTGACGGCGCGCCGGGGCGAGGAGGGCGGGGGAGGAGCCACCCCGGCCACACCGCGGGCCGCCGCGCCGTTCGCCCTGTTTGTGAAGGAGCACTACAGCGCTATGAAGCGCTCCGCCGGCACCGGCACCAAACATGCCGATGTGATGCGACTGCTCGGACAAAAGTTTGCGGAGACCAAAATCAGTCAGGCCAAAGAGAAGGCGACAGAATGCGAGGACTTTTAGCGGGTGGGCACGAATTCGTGGATTGATGTTGCAATTTGACTGACGCGATGAAAATGACTCGAGACGATCGGCCTACGAAACACGATTGGTCGTTTGCTCACGACCGACACGATCGCAGATACGATTTATATCACTCGCCGACTCGATCTATGTTTTGGATAGATCATGCTTTTGTGTTCTACTGGGACCGATTGTAATTCGATTCGATCATTTTTACCGACCCGACAGAACGACTGATTGTTTCATAGCACGTATCTTATTTTATAAATGAAAATTACCGTCGGTCATATATGTATTTGACTCTTCTTATAACTAGCAGTGTTTTGTAACGCAAGGGTAATATTTTAGTGATCGTCATGGTCATAGGTTTTTTTTTTTGTCACAGTGACGCATCACCCACCTTCACCGCTCTATTTCTTCCGTAGACTGTGCAGTGTGCATGTGTGCCTTTGTGTGCGCGCGATCATGTTTGAGTGTGCATTTGTGCTTGATACGGCCTTCACTGCCAAATGGGGTCCCGGGGTGTGTAAAAAGTGTGACCCTGTTGGCACTAGTAGGTGTTTCATACGTACCACAAGGCGCCCTATCAGCGGTGCAGTGTCGTTTAGAGCGACTTTACTGCGATCTCGAGAAGCCAGTGACTCGCATATCAAAGCTCGGCTGTTTTGACAAGGCCGCGCATTGCCGTGGCTTCAGCGAATCCGGGGAACCTGCCTGTGTGCAATGTTCGTATAAGTTTACGACATTGCCATCAAACGCTAGACAACGCGTATGATTGATACCTGTTTTATGAACGAAAGTGGAAACAAATTTATGGCAAGTAAATTAAATGAGACATCGAGTTTTATTTTTTGTGACATATCAACCACCGTCGACCGTTATCCCTACTCAATCTGTATTTAACTGCAGCGTTCTCCGTCCTCTTATTTATTGGAATACTATTGGAATATTAGGCTATGTTGCTGAAGGGTGCTTATGTCGAAATGCTTCATGGTGGCTCCTGTGCTGGGATATAAAGCTGCTGTTTTGTAAATACAACTTTCCTAGTGGATAAACGAAATGTTAGATCGAAATGAATTGTCAATCGGACACTTCTACGGGGTCACGTGTGTTGTTTTTTGCAATCCTAATCTATATTATGAATTTCATTACGAATTAGTGGGGACATTTCGGGACCGTGATGCCGGACGGGTCTCTTTCACCACTCGGATAACGTCCCGAAAATGCGATATTCCTGCTATCCGAATTGCAACTGCGGATGCTTTTGGCTTTGAGGCTGAGCTAATTCATGCTCTCTCGAGGCGTGTGGGGTTTTCTTTGTCACCTTAGTGAGGATGTCCAAATTGCGCGCGTTTGAGTAACCGAGTTCACCGGACCGGTTGGGTTCACCGGAATAACACACGGCTTTCCAGTCTTGTTTGACCAATGGCATGACTGGATCCGAAAACTGTTTGTCTCGTGACCAGCCAGTCATGTTACCAGACCTCTGACCTGTCCCTTGTTGACCTGTGCCGAGCTGACCCGATCAGGAGCGATCAGCTCCTCTCCAATGAGGTCCATCTTCACACTAGCACCGTGGCTATGGCGCCCGAGCGAGCTTGACGGACCTATTTGAATGGAATCACAGCGGCCTCGCTCGGCGATCGGGCCACTTTTTGTGCGTCAGATTGGCCCATCCGTGTTTCAAGTCATGCACTGCTGTGGTATGAAGACGAAGCTGCTCTGTGAAATATCTCAACGATGGTAGCGACTAGCGATCCTCACGGGGTATTTGATGTCGGGAATAGGATAACTGATGATTGTTTGATGTTTGTTAGCGAACTTCTGACTCCCTTTTGAGCGTTGTCACTACTCATTCATTGCTATAGATCTCAGGTCAGTCGGTGACCTATGAGGTCAAGTACAAAAGTTAAGGTTGGTGTCCGGTTTTTGGTGCCGCCTGCCGGGGAGGGATTTTAAGTCGAACCTTGGGGAAATGCTTGCAAACCATATAATCAGACGGCATTACGCCATTACCTTTAGGCGAAATTGCGGGACCGGTGTATTTCGTCGATACGGCTATACCTAGATATTATAGATACAGATGGGAATGGGATGTAACTTTATGCGAATGTGCTGGGGAAGCGGGGCATTGCTGAAGTAGCACACCTCTCCATGGTGCAAAGCATGACGTCGAGTCGTCGGGTGGGCCTCCCTTGGCTGATCTCCAGCGGTAAAATAATGAACTGGGCACCAATGAGCGATTGTAGTTCTTATGGAGGCTGCTCTACATGCCGAGGTCATTTGGCGTTCATAACAATAGGTTATGCAGTCATGCAAGTGGTTGCGCAATGCAGGGATTCCGCAGTGCCTTCACTGGAGTATTTCCCGGTTGGCGAAGGTCAGGTGTAGGCACATTTGCTTATTATGCATTGCTGACAAGGCGGTGACGTCGATATGTTCAGTGTTGACTACTGCCGGCTCTGTTGGCAGACGTCAGCGTTTCGAGAACGGCAAATAACTACATCACGTACAACTCGGCAGTCGGCTTCCTCTGCTGACTTCAGATACCAGTACCTAGCGATCATTTTTATACCGTTGCGTGAAAAATAGTACGGCGCACCGAACGTTGCTACCCGTTGAAGATACCGTCATATTACGAATAGAGCGTGTTTAGGGTTATATTATAACGGGCAATCAAAATTGGAAATATATGAAAACATTGGCGGATCCAGAAAGGTGGTCTTGGACGTTCCATGGGGGGGGGGCGTACCCCAAACATAGGCGTCACCAGAGATTTTCGGTTGGGGGGGGGGGGGCAAATCATTTTTTTGTGTTAAATCTTGCCTTTCCCCAGTCGATACTCACTCGTTTTACATATCATTCGACGCGCAATGGTGCGAGGAATCCGATGGTGACGAAGTTTTCCTTCTAGCTATGGCATGTTTTTTTTAACAGAAAAATTCGAAATTTTAAAATTTCTGGACAAAAACGACCGGTAGAATTACAGTGGCTGCGATAGCCGACGCACTGCAGAGGGCCCCTGTGCAGACTCTCGTCGCTCATGATCATTACCCAGAAAAAAAGGTGAAAAACGCTCCATTTAATCGGATCACCCTGCTAAAACCTCCATTCACGCATGCATGCAGAGGTTTTAGGTACGTGAAATGCATAGGGCTTATCCCAGCCGCCGATGGCAGCTAAGTTGGGCATTCGCCATTCGGCGGAGACTGAGAGTGAATATCGGAAGTGTGAATCGGTCCCCAAACAAGTTTCTCCAAATTCCAAAAACTCGTCGGATTTCGCTTTCTTACGCACTGCTGTGCAATTGAGAACAAACTTTTCCCAATAAAAGTTGCTAAGTTTTCGTTTAATTCTCGAAAAACCGCAAACTTTTTTCGATTTCGGGAGCTGCCTCATGTGTCCCTCCCCCTTGATCCGCCAGAAATCTGTTTTATAAGAACCCGCGATTTCTGTATGGTGATAGAACCATTACCGTAAAGTGGGGCTATTTGAGACAGTGGGGCTATTTGAGACAGTATTTAAAATCGCTATAAAATGAAGATCGTTAATTTTTGTTTGATATTTTTGCTCAGGGAGGCGTGGAATACATCGCCTGAGCAAAAATTAAGCATAATTTTCAAACGGTTTTTATTTTATAACAATGTTAAATACTGTCTCAAATAGCCCCACTGTGTCAAATAGCCCCACCTTACCATGGGCGGCGCCACCGGGGGGGACGGGGGGGACAGGTCCCCCGCTATCGAAAGTTAGGGGGGGTACAGTACCCCCTATCGGCGAGGCCCGTTCAATAGTTGATAATAATGCATTGTAGAGTTATCCGTCGCATTTAATGCATCGTTGGTTAATCAAGGCAGGTTCTGAATAAAGATTGCTGTTGTGATGTATCGCAGGGGGTCCTGGCCATCTGCAAAAGGTGTGGAGCTGTGATGCCTGTAGTTATAAGGTGATCGGCAGGGCCTCGGGGATCGTGCCCCCCCCCTTTTTGGGGCGCCAGGCAGGGTTATTACTTCCCCACCCCACTGCCAGACCCCATTGCCGACAAAACCAAGTTTACTGAAATTCCATAGATTTCCGCTACTATATGGATATTTTCCATTCCTAATTAGTTGAATTCAAGCATGGCAGTTCTACCACAGGAACCATTTGAAATCTATGCCATTTAACCCCAGCACTTGTGGGGAGAAGTGTTCGGATAGATCACAGGCAGGACCAAAAAAGCACGCAGTAGCCCAAGACCTTATAATTGGGTAGCATCGGCTCCCTCTCGTCAAGGGGTTCGATAGCACTCGTTTTTTTTCTGCAAAAATAAGTTCGGTCGGCGGCCGAACGGCTGGGGGTCTAATCGAGCCAACCCCCCCACTCCCCTTCTTACGTCAGCGGCTGTGAAAATCGGAATCCTACCCTGGGGCATTTCACCTGCAGAGGTCGCCGGACCCGAGACCCTTTCACTCATTTTTTTTCAACGATGCATGCGCTCGTTTTTCCCGCGAAGCTCTTGGTAAGTAAAATCCATCAGAAAGTGTGATCAAATAATGGCTGGTGACCTTCCATGACCTAGCATGACCTTTTCAGTGACCACCGATGACATGACCACTGAAGGCTAGCCATTAGCTGCACCCTGCCCGTTGCATATGGATCAGGTGGTGGTGGTGATGTCATGATTCTGAAATTATATTGCAGTTTTGGCGCACTTGTCAGAGCAGAAGACATTCCCACTTTTCCTCCATGACTATATGATGGTGAAGCCATGAAGCTGACCAGACGTAAGATTGAAAATTTGAAAGTACGAAACGTAAGAATGGTTGGCACTGCTACTCATCATACCTAAGTACCTAATTCGCAGCTTGTAGGAAACCAGCTTTGAGTTGGCAAGACTGCAAATTTTGATTTAGAGGCAAGGATGCTTGAAAAGGTGATCGATCTTAGGTGTCCTAGGATAAGTTTGGAAACGGGATGCACCATTCGATGTGTTTTGGGCTTTACCAAGTTTCGCGGCGTTACGTGCCTCGTTTTTTTTTGTTTGTTTTTTTTTTGCATACACGATCAGTATCCACTTTTGGGATTTTCGGTCAGGCAGGTCCCCGTCCCCCCCCTATCGAAAACCCGTGGCGCCGCCCCTGCACCTTACGGTATTTCTTTGTCTTCACTGTCTTCGAATCACGGTTGTGTTGCGGGAGCTGAACACACTCAGACTCGATGCTTTACTGTATTATCGGCAGAGGCCCAAACAAGAACCACAGAGCCAACCGCTCGTAACCACGGTCTCCCTGCCTCTCCCGGGCCGCCGACCGCCCAGCCAGCGCCAGCCCTCGACCCCGCCCGAGGGCCACGCGGCAGGGGCGGCGCCGGGCGCGGCCAGCCGGGGAGGCGCCACGGGCGGCGCCAGGCATGCCACAACGGGCGGTCACAGCCGCCCGTAACACCCCTCCCCCCTCACGGAAACAATCATACATTGAACAATGCGACACTTACGACACGCTATTTACATTACAACTATATACACAATCACAGCCTTCACCACCTCCACCACACTCATAGTCCCGCCTGGAACCTTTCAGGTGGTCGCGACACTCGGCCTGATCTGGTCACGTATGACATTGGCGGCAACATTCCCCTCTGAGCGACGCCCACATCACCAGATGGGCCAGCTCTCCCGAGTAAGTGCATTAGCGGCACCTCGAGCAGAACGCCATGCTCGTTACCACAGTCGCTCACGGGATCCACCCCCACGGCCTCACCACGTCCATTTGGACCACTCGGATCCTGAACTGGCCGCAAGTCGGTCCGACGAGGGATGAACTCCTTGAGGTCGTTGTGGTGCACGACGCGTGTCTTGCCGCGGACGTCCTGTATCCGGTAGGTAACTTCCTCCCCCGGTGTGCCTCTTCTCTCGACGATGGTCACCGGTCCTTTAAACGGCAGACCCAGCTTCGGTTTTCCTCCCACAGCGGCAGTGTGGTCTCGTACCCACACCTTCAAGCCCGTTGGGTACGCGGTAAAATTGAGTTTGCTGTCATGGCGAACCGCCATTCGAGCAGCTGATTGGGAGGAGGCTCTCCTCACCTGTGCGAAGACCCGCTTCATGTTCTTCAGCCGTTTGTTCAGGAAGGTTTCAGCTGGTATTGCGACTTCATCGGTTCCGTACATTACATCCAAAGGCAACCGAGGCTCAAAGCCATGGATCATGTAGAAAGGTGTGTGACCGGTGGTTTCGTGGAGGGAAGAATTGTAGGCCATGGCGTATGATCTGGTACTTTCGTCCCAGTCAAGGCCCTGGCTGTCGATGTATTTCGACACCATGTCTTTCAGGGTCCTCATGAAGCGCTCCACCATCCCGTCGCTCTCAGGATGATAAGGCGTTGTTCTAGTCTTGTGGATGCCGAGCCTCTGATACAGCTCACGCATCATCAGAGATTCGAATTGAGCGCCCTGATCTGTGTGAAGCCTCTCGGGAACACCAAGCTCCTGAACCCAGTGAAGGAGTGCCTCCATCACCGTTTCTGTCTTCTGATTCGGCATCGGGAAGATTCGTACGAACTTTGAGAAGTAATCCATGATCACGAGCACATATCGGTTGCCTCTTCTCGACACAGGCATCTCCGTGATGTCCATGGCTATTCTCTGGAAGGGTCGTGAGGTAACCTCGGTAACCATCGGTGCTCGTCTTTTGGGTGCCGGTCTGTACCGCCGCTGACACGGCGTGCACGAGGCACAGAAGCTCCGGATGTCCTCATTCATCCCCGGCCAGATTGGATTACCTCCATCTCCACAGCTCGCCACATTGCAATCGGCACAGTCTGCCCCGGGACACAAAACACACAGGGCGTCTTCACCGCCCCCAAACGCAAGGAACGTCCCGACATCAGAGCCCTTCAAGAGACGGACGCCCTCCGCTCCGACATTCGTCAACCGGATAGGTATGGTGCCATTGGAGGCGATCACCACCACAGCCCGTGGAATCAATAGATCCTCACGCTCCGCCGTGCGGCTTGGCTCCATCATCCCACTTACCGAGCCTGCTGACGTCACAAAAGGTCCCTGGCCATCAAGTCGCTGCACCACTGCTGCTACCGTTGTTACCGAACGACCTGGTAGTGTTACTGCATCGCCAAGAATGACTCTAGCCCGCGGGGGACGGATCTCAGGGTATGTTGGAAGTGGAATCGTCATCCCTTTCATACGGATCACCCCCTTCTCATCGTCAATGATAGTTCTGTTTTGGCAACAGAAGTCACGTCCAAGGATCACGTCATAGACCAGCCCCGACACCACAGCCAGTCGTGGACACACAATCGACTCCTCCTCCACCTGGATAGGGACATCACGGAGCACCTCAACGATGTTCAGGGGGCTACCACCAGCTCCCTTCGCGGACCGCGTCGGGGTGGTGGCCTGACAAGCCAGTTCCGTTTTCAACCGCTGCTGGAGCCCATCCCTGACCATGGAAAAGTCGGCACCCGAATCGACCAGCGCCCATACTTCGAGGCTGCCCAAGTGGACTCGAATGGCTGTTGCAGTTAATCGGGACTGGATACACGCAGCCGGCTCTTGTCCCACAGGGCCAGCTGCCCCTAGTTTTCCGCCGGCTTATCAGATGGAAGGGCTTCCCTCGACATCAGCCCCCGACGTCCACCCATTGCTGGAGGCCCCTGCTGCAGGCGAGAATGGCATGCCGCCATCCAGTGCCCAGCCTCGCCACAGAATAAACAAAACGGTTGGAGCGGGGTGGCAGCTTGTACAGCCGACTGACAGTTACTCCGAATGTGACCCTCCTGCCCGCACGAAAAACATTTCACCCTGGTGGCTCTCGGTCCAGTTCTCGGCTGACCACGGCGTACCACCGGGCAGTCACGCCGAAAATGGCCGGGGGCACCACACCCGTAACATTTGACAGCCTCAGGCAGGTGGTCCGTCTTGGCAACGGCGAACGCCTCCAACGAAGACCGCAGCTGGCCGATCTCCTGCTGCAGCTGAGCTATCCTTGCATCCTGCTGCGACCCACCTCCTACCTCTGCATGAACAGCTGACGCTACAGCACCCAGGGGAAGGGGCCCAGTACCTGTATGCGTCGATGGGTTAGCAGCGCGTACCGCCTGGACGACCTCCTGGCGTTTATGCAGCTCTCGGATCACCGCTACAGCCGCAGACAGTGACTCAGGATTACGGTGGCACAGTTTCGTCTGGAGCCACTCATCCCGAAGTCCACATATGAACCGACTTGTCAGGGTTTTCATCACGAACGCCCTCTCTGCATACGTTTCCTCAGGACCTTTTCCCTCCCCTGACGGACCGGTAGAATGAGGGAACGCAGCCCGCCCCAGTCTCTTAATACGGTCAGCGAAGCTCTCAGCTGATTCCCCCGGCGACTGGGAGGCGCGCCCCAGCTCGGCCTGCGCCTGTAAGGGCTCGATTAACCGACCAAACCGGACCCCAAGTCCTGACTTTATCTCAGAGTACGAACTGTCACCCTGATACAGCGAATGCGCATAATCGAGTGCGACGCCATCCAGCAGAGGCAACAGCCGCTTAACTCGCTCAACGTCTCCGAGTCCCACCGTTAACGACTCGAAACGAGATATCCACCGCTCCCAATCATCTGTCTCTATACCCGCAAAACGAGGGGTTCGCGATACCAAAATAGTGTCGTTGAAATCCATGGCCAGCGGAAACAATTCACCAAATTATTCAAAACTGCACCCAGGCGGACCGCCTTATTCCTAACGTTCCCCTCAGAACAGAAAATATCGGCGTTCTATTTTCGAGCAAACCGCCCGCTTTTTGTCGAGCACAGACTAGTTACGACAATCAATATTCATGAACTAAATTTCAATAAATATCATCAAATGAAATTAATGAACTCACCCTTTGTCGTCTTCTGCTGTCCTACCGACCGCGCCAAATGTTGCGGGAGCTGAACACACTCAGACTCGATGCTTTACTGTATTATCGGCAGAGGCCCAAACAAGAACCACAGAGCCAACCGCTCGTAACCACGGTCTCCCTGCCTCTCCCGGGCCGCCGACCGCCCAGCCAGCGCCAGCCCTCGACCCCGCCCGAGGGCCACGCGGCAGGGGCGGCGCCGGGCGCGGCCAGCCGGGGAGGCGCCACGGGCGGCGCCAGGCATGCCACAACGGGCGGTCACAGCCGCCCGTAACAGTTGCACCGAAGTAGCTCAAAGAGTTAGCAATTCGGTCCCGACAGGCCATGTCATCGAGGATAAGCTGGTATCAATATCGAGTATAGTTTCTAGCGCGCGCACAATCATCCGTCGTCGATCCGCCAATCGGTGTCAGGTTACGGTGTCGCCCCCCCCCCCCCTCTGCAGACCCGGGTGTCACCGGTCGGTGTCCTGTGTTCAGTTTCCTAAGTCGGGCCAAACTCTAAACGTTAACCCCTCATACAGCTCCCAGCTCGGGCCAGACGGGTTGTGGTGGAATGTTGCCGACTGACTGCGCGCAAACAAAGACGAACGTACCCGTCATCGCGCGGCTGTCTATCCCAACTCGTCAAATGGAGCTTATTTGCGTAGGGCGTGCACCTGCATTACGTATCGACTCTGACTGAGGCTGACTGATCAACGCACACTGGCTGAGCTGACACTTTCATAGACTACGTTTCATGACACAAGTTAAGCCAATTTTGCAAAATGGATATGCTCCATCATAGCATTTAGGCATCATTTAGTAATGTAAATATAGGACTAGGTGCCAGCTAAAACCACATATAGGGTTTAGCTGGCCTGCGTTCATTTTTTTGCATGAGGTGAAAATTATCCGAAAAAAAAAACGCATGTGAAATTTCGCTAAATCGATTTAGACGTGTCGTGGAAGCGTTTAGTGATAGGCAGCGCCTCGGCGCCTAACTACACCTTTTTGCACTCAAAATAGGCATCTTTTCATTCAATTTCGGCGAATTGCATTCAATTTTAGCGATCTCTCTATTCGAAGCAAATGAGAGATCGCTAAAATTGAATGCAATTCGCCGAAATTGAATGAAAAGATGCCTATTTTGAGTGCAAAAAGGTGTATTTAGCTCAGAGTCAGAACTGGTTTTTGCTCATGAAAGGTGAACGTTGGGGTCATGACATGGTCTCGGGAGTTTCCCAATGGCCGAAGATTCCCCCGACGGTTCAACCGTTTTATAGATAAAACCGGCTTGGCTGTTATTGAGTAATTTAATGTCCTGTCTGTCCGTAATCGGCATCGACCATCGCTTGATGATGGTGCCATTTTAGCGTGCGATCATATATTATACAATGTGATAAGACAGGAGACGAAATTTATGCTCTAAGCGTCGTATTCAGAGTGATGACGTCCTATTGAACCCTGAGAAAGCACTCTACAGTCAATGCATGATTGTGTAAAGGCTGCCAATTAGGGGCTACGGTAATATCGATGACTTTATATGAAATGTCCTTCTATCACGTACCTAATCAGTAACCTTGTATGAGTAATGAGCGACAAATAGATGCGGAAAGCCGAAAAAATACAATTAGCTGAGCGTAAGTGTCTGCTGCCAACTGCTCTTCACCTTGTCGTAGGGACGGGTAACGTTGCTGAGCCTGAGGATATATGCTGCACCGCACTACAACACACAGAGACTGGGTATGTTGTACACAGCTACCGCACTACGCGCTGTCAGGGACTGGGTATATATAATGTAACTTGTAAGGGCGCATACACACAAAACTGGGTATGGCGTACGGCAATGCACACAACAGCTGGGTATACTGTACCGCACTACACACAAACTGGTCTGGGTATGCTGTACCGCACTACACAACTGTATGCTGTGCCGTACTACATACAGTTACACAAAACTGGGTGTTATACGGTATCCACACAACAGCTGGGTATGTTGTTAAAAGTATAACGCACGTCACACGGAACTGGGTAGGTATGCTGTACCGCAACACACAGTAACTTGGTATGCTGCACCGCACTACTCGCGGGACTGGGTATATTGTATGTTTTACTGTGTTGCGGGATATAACACAGTAATCAGTAAATCACATCAGAATGGAATGGAAAATGCTCTACCGCAATGCACGCTTCCAAGGGCTGGGTATGTTCAGTGTTATGTGTGTGAATTGTGATAAACTGTAGGTAAGCACAGCACGGAGCGTTGAGACCACCCGTTACGTCGTCACTCACGTGAGTAAACCTGCCAATGTGGGTAACTTGCTGCCGAAGTTGTGCTATCGCGCTGGTGTGAACTATTACCTCTCCGTGCGGTTGTGGGCATACGAGTACGTAAACCTGTTCATAAAACCAACTTCATACAATGTCACATATGCTCCGTTTCATAACTGAGGTAACGACATTCGCTGAAATCGGAGCAGCACTTGGTTTGGTTGCTTGTTACTTCCCCTGGCTCTTATGTGCAATTACTTTATGACTGTGTAGTGTGAAATGCCCTAGGTGCCGTCTGTCGAGCCGCCTATCGATATGTGGGGCGTGGGCAATGGGAAACCAACCGGCACGGTATAGGTTTTAAGAAAATTAATGCAAAACATACCGCTGGTACACTGAAAGAAGGTACAGGAGCGTGGCGAGCGCGTCGCGTTATCAGGAGTCAGAGGCGGATCCAGCTCAGAGGTTTGGGGGGGGGCAAACCATAACAATTTATCGATTCTTTCCATGCATCGTCCATAGGCGTAATGTTAAAATTATGCCGTTTTGGGGGGGGGGGGGCAAATGCCCATTTTGCCACTGTCATTGCCACTGCCACTGTCTGGATCCGCCACTGTCAGGAGTCAGAATCGATGATTTATTGCCTACTGCATTTGAGTTTCCATCATTTGTCATTCGTTCGACAATACATATTGGTTGTTCATTGTTGAAGTTGATTTTTGACCAATTAAACTGACATAAGCCGACGACTAAAAATCATATCCAAGATTTATCAAGTTGATACCTGACTCTGTGCCTCGGGACATTTTCCTTGCCGCCTGTCCTCACTTCTTCTGTCCAACGTGACCCTCCAATCACCGTGGCTGACTTGAACTCCGACTGAGGGGCCACCGCTGCAGGTATACGGTGGAGAGCCAATGTCAGTGTCACACGCCAAATGACTGGAAGATGGCCAGAGTGATACGGCCCGCCCGCCTCCCCTTGACCAAGTCATCTGGTAAGTGTGTCAGCCGCATTGTATGGGCCAGCTCCTGTCTTATTCATGGCCCGTCATCATGACGGCTCCTTTCGCACTCAGTCTGGTAACGTGGCCAGCTGGCGTGAGGGAGCCAGTCGGGGTGCCTATAGGCGTTCACCGGTCCTATCCAGTCAGATGACTGGTCCCCTGCCGACTCTGTTCTCTGGCTGGGACCCCTAACACAGGCTCCCCTCGACTCTGACCTGATTGTCGGTGCTCCCTCCTCGCTCCGCAGTTCGTTATACGGTCCTGCCCCGGCGCGTCGCCACCTCGGCGTGTTGATGGGGGTGTCAGCTCACGGCAGGGAGGGCGGCCTTGAACCTCACACCACCCCTCTGCGGGCCACACAGGCCCTCAGAGCAGCTGCCTGACGGACTCGAGGTTCGGAGGCACCGGACGGGCGGGCGCGGCGCGGGCGGGCGGGTGCCGGGGGTGTGCCCCCGGGGCTGACCGGTCGGCGATGGGTGCCAACTGGGCCGCCGCTGTACCCGGCGCCGGCCTGTCGCCCGGTGGCCTGCCGTGTTGCGCAGAGTCCCGCGGTAATAAACAGAGGAATGCGGCGAGCGGGGAGCACGCCCGTGCCGGGCGGGGCTCGGGGCTCGGTAGGGTGACGCGCCACACGAGCTGGAGCTGCAACCTGACCGTGAGCAACGCTAATTAATCTGGGTCACCTCTGCGGGCGGGGCTGCAGCGGGCCGATGACAGCCGGGTGGGCTCTGGCCACGAACTTGAGACACGCTCTTCGTCACACAATTCTTCAGCTTCGTTATTTCTCAGCAATCTTTCGGTGATAGATATTCGTTGAACGGTTAGGACGGTGAAGTCTTCCCATCATCGAAATTGGTGCTAGCATGATTTAAACACCCGCCACAGTTCAGTAGGTACACATCCTATGCTCATTTACGACTTTTATGCTCACACATTTATTTTTTATCATCAGCACCTGTAAATGCATCACATTACTCGTCTACCATTTTCACAAGTCACACGGTCTTCGAGACAAAGCTATGGCATCTGAGCATTAACCATCATCCTCATATCGAACCGCCCCGCCCTTGTAATATCCCGCGGCTGGCCGTCGCCGGCACTGTTTCGGTCTCCCATGGCACGGGAAACCCAGCCGGTTGTGTCACCAGGCGAGCGGAACGCCGAGCGGGGCGGTGCCGACTGCCGGGGGACAGGGAGCAGTCCGGTGCTGTCGGTGGGTGGGCTGCGGTCATCGTCGGCCGTGCAGACTCGGGTAACGTAACTGTGGGGTAGCGTAACTGAGCGCCTGTCCGGCGTTCCCGTCTCTACCTTGAAACACCCACAAGCAGCATGGCTCATATGTGCAGGTGATTGAAGTGGGCTTATCAGGTCACAAAAAATTGTTTGCTGACGTTTTATAGTGATTCCGCAATGCGTTGGTCGTTGCACAATATTCCTTCACCTTGAGTCTTCAGATACTGGTCGAAATAGGATCATTGATACATAGGCGGCGGAACGGGGGGGGGGGGGAATCGGGGCACCGTGCCCCTCTCCTTAATTTTGCCATTTTAACATTAGCCCTATGGGCTTTGCATAGAAAGAATGGGACCAAAAGTCGGCACTCGGCAGTGCCCCCCTCCCCCCTTAACCCGGCACCGCCTGGGCTATTTCCGTACCCACGACAGCCTGGGGGGGGGTCGGATCCGACCCCCCCCCTGTTATCTCGAGAACCAATGGTCGTATCGAGCCCCGCGAGGCGGCGTTCGAAAGGTCTCTACGAGACCTTCCCAAAGCACTCTTAAGATTTTAAGATTGAGGTCAACTTTCGGGTCAAGGTCAGGTCAAAGGTCAAATTCAGGGGTTTTGCATGATTAGGCTTACGGACAGCGGAATCGATAGCTGCTGCTCGAAACTCACCAAAAATGACCTCAAAGGCCTAGTGAAGGTACCATGTGCGTATAGGGGTCATACTAAGTACGGGTCAAGGTCAGGTCAGGTCACGAAAGGTCACGGTTTTCAATTTCTGTTACATGGGCGTGCGACACATGTTTTATGGCTTATTTTTTCACGCCGAATCCGATGGTAATGGTTATATGTGACCCCAAGTCATTGTGCTGGTGATAAGTGTGCATTGAAAGCATAAAAAATCGTTTATAGGTAGGTACTATACGAGGGCTGAGAAAAAAGGTCAATTTTTCAACTTTTTATTTTTGACATAAAAATGCACTTTTCTAGACGAGCTTTGTCCCAGGAATCTAGTGGTGCCATTTGTTTTCACATGCGATGTTCAGAAGTGCCTCTAATTCACGAAAATGCTTATGACGTCACCATGCCCTATGCATGTTGGAGCTATTTTTTTTTACAATTTGGGGGTCAAAAATCAAGATAGAAAGTTGAAATTTGGGGCATCTAATGTTCTAATAGAGTTCTACAACATATATTCCGGTTTTTTGGAAATTCCCAAAATTTTGGATTTTATTAGCTGTTTTCCAAAAAATATAGTTTTTTGAATTTTTAGGGGTGAAAAACGCATTTTATGGAAAATCCGAGATAGCCATTTTAAAGAACTCGTTGAGCTGCGTCTTTTCATGTCCTTAATTTGCAATTTGCTTAAAACCCTGATTTTTGGCGATTTTTTAAACATTTACCACTTTTTGACTAAAAACGCCATGTAGTTACATCACTAAAATCGATATATCTCAAAATTTTTTGGAAATTTTTTCTTAAAAATTGCACAGGAGACGTCAAATTGATAGGGGAGAAGGTATGCCAAGTTTCAAGTAGATAGCGAAAGTGGTTCATGAGTTATTCAAGAAAAACGGAGGGGGGGGTCGGATCCGACCCCCCCCCAGGCGGTCGCGGGTTAATTGAAGGTGTTCCGCCGGTACTGACAAAAAACATTTGCTGACGTTTTATCGTGATTCCGCAATGCGTTGGCTTGGCCGTTGCACAACATTCCTTTACCTTGAGTCTTCAGATACTGCTCGAAATAAGATCATTGATTTGATAGCTCTTGAGTGCAGCGATTCGCAGTGGAGAGTGGGCTCACGTCACGCTGTGGACGATAGCCGGCTCAACAGATTATTGTACCGGCGCGGTGACGTGAGACTGCCCTCGCCCCTCTGGCCACCTGAAGTGCAGATACAGACAGAACCAGATAGTTACAGGCAGTCGCCTGACTCACCTGAAGTACGTATTGCCGTGCAAAACTGCACCGGGAAGCAAGGGCGGCCACTGGGAAGGGGAGGATTGGCAGTCGAGGTAGCATCCTAAACTCTCAGGAGTATGAAGCCCGTGTGGTACTGGTGACCCATAATGAGAGTTTGGAGTACGAAACCGGTCTGCTCTGGCCTCCGGGTCTGTGCTGATATTTTTACGTTTCAAGATAAATCCAAATTGCGCGGAGGCGTTTCCGAATGCGTTATGTGGATAGACAGACTGATGAGAAAAATGGCAAGAGGAAATGTAAATGCAGGCGATTTGGGCGAAATGTCGTGCAATTACAGTTGCATCACCTTTACAGCCTTTTACATTGACAGCGTTCAGGCATCATATCACTGTTTGTCGAATCCGAATGTCAATATAGGGCTTTGGTTGGGTCTGGGTCATTATGGACTGAGTGGGTCCGTCCGGGTGATCATTTGGCTCCAAGCATGAGGTAAAAACATCGGGGATGGCCGATGGGGCTTGGAGTGATCGGAAGACTCGTGTGGATCTACCTACACAATTTATGAGGAATGGTCGCATGGTCCGGTGTGAAGTCACTATGAACTGTGCAAAATAAACAATTTTAATGCAACGTTCATTGATGCATCGTATGAAAATAGCGCTTGGCAGATAAAATGAGCATAAAATTGACAGTGAAATTATAAATTACCGTCTGGAGAAACCACCTTCACGGTGGGCGCAATGACTGTCATTCTACATTCGCTTCAGCATGACTTGAGCGCATTTCACAAAGCGACTGACCAAGTTCACTAATGAATTTCGATCTACCCGAGATGTGGAGACCTTCCAGTCAGCGGGGGTCGTTATTCAGCGTCTGGCCGTGGCCTTGGGAGAGCTGCCGGGCTGGGCTATGGTTTACCCCAGCTGCTCTCGTGACTGGCCACCGGACAGAGACAAAGAGTGACCGTCACCGCGCGAATGGAGCTCAACGGCAGCTCTGACCGTGTCACTGGACACGGTCAGCAGTGTGTTGGGTGGCTTCACTATTCTGTACTTACGTGAAGCATGAAATGCCACCTCTTTTCACTGTTACCTACAGGGAACTGATGGCCGCGGTGATTCATGACACCTGAGAGGTCGAGAGGATAAAAAACGCGGAATGATGCATTTTTGCACCGTATACACTTCACGCATGACATCATAGACCAGTGACCTCACCTTCAAATGAGGTAATTGACAAACCGTTCGGCTTGAGCTCAGACAAAGTATGAGGATACATAATGTAATGAATAATTGCATATATGGTATGACAACGTATTACTTTCTCACACCCCGAGCAGTCGCAAAAAAATAGGCCGGCGCACATCTTACTCTCGACCTGAGAGGATTTATGTGCAGTGTGCACTGTGCACCCATTGCCCACGTTTTGTTTGCAAATTGTTTCCATACAAACAATGGTAATGTTTGTATTCGCATATTTAAACGCATCGCCTTTATAGGCTCATATCAGGGGTGTCGCTTAGTTTGATTTAGCAGCATCTAAAATTGATTTAATGGATGCATTCCGAATCTGTATGAGATGTTGCAGGTGTTTATTTCATATTTATATGTATTCACTGTATAGGTAATCACCTCAGCTCTAACGATACGTAAATCATGAATTTAGGTAGCATGATGCCTAATAAGATAAATATTTGTAACTCATGTCCCCATCGATGTTTCGGGGAAGTCCGTTCGCTTGTTATCGTCTCTGTTCACACAATTAGCAAGCAGGTGTCAGCCATTACAGTGCGGCGGGTACCCTAGGGTCAACCCATCCATGGCCCCTGCCATCACCGGGCAATCCACGCAGCCAGGCTGGGGATGTCCCTCGGGCCGGGTTTACGAGCGGTTTTCGACACGGCATCTCTGTTCGTTGGAGGGTGTTTGGGATTGCTCCAACCGGCCTTGGTGAAGGAGTCCACCTCCCCTGAGGGCGGTGATGGGACGATCGGTGGGACCGGCGCCGCTGACCCCTCGTGACTCTGAAATGTGTCTCTTCCGAGAAATCCAGGCGGCACACGTGACTCGGCCAGGTGTAATATCATGGTCGGAGACTGAAGTCTAATTGCGTGCCGCCTTCGCCACGGTCACTTCGCAATTTACATATTGAGACTGAGGGCCAGGAAAAGTTTTTTGCTACTCGTGCTGCAAAAAAAAGCTGATGACATTATCTGTCTGATTATGCCTTTGATGCCCCCTGACCTTTGTTACTGACGTCCGATGCTTATCATTTAGTCCCTGAATCATTCAGTGACCCGCAGGTCGGTGTGCTCGGGGCTCGGCGGCAGCGGCGCCGTGTCTGTTAATTCGTTCGGCAGATTATGAGATCAGCTCACCTTCACCGGTTCGTCGAGTTCAGCTGATGCATATTTATTCCGCCACATTTACCCTCTTCACGTCTATGCGTTCTGTTCTGCTCGCGCGACGAACCGACCCTGGTAGGTTGTTTGTTGCTGAGTTGTCCGATCGGCAGGATCGAGATTGGTGCTTCGAACGCCGAACGGTATATCACACAGTAATGTCTGTAGGTGATTCCTTAAGGGGACAAACATAGGGGAGAGTGGGGTAAGATGCCCAGGGTGGGAAAGACGCCCCACCCCCTCTAGCGGGGAAACAAAGAATCGAACCTGGAAATTAATGTTCTTAGCGTAAAGCGGAAGCCTGCCTTGCTAACTGCACAAAAATTTGCGAAGCTCAGTTGGGCAACGGCTGGCTGGTGATTGTATGTTTTTTATTTGCTGCTTTCAAAAAATATTTTGGTGTCAAAACATTGTAAATATCAAAGAAGGTGGATAATTTGTGCGTCCCTTGCTATAGGTAGTCGTGCTACATTAACCCTCGCCGGACCTATTGGTTTTCTACATACGCGCCGGCCGAGGGGGGGGGGGGGGGGTGCGGGTACGACCCCCCCTCGCCGTTTCGCCCCTGGTGGAGCTAGCGCGTCGCGGAAAAAACGAGCGTGTGCGCCGTTACGAGACGCAGAGATTGGTACCCGATTTTAAGGTCCTAGGTCAACCGGTGACCTCTGAGGTCAGGTCAAGTGCCCCAGGGTACGGTTCAGTTTTTGGTGAATAACTTCGCAAAAAACGGCCGCAGCGCCGCGATTTTGGCAGCATCGTGTTCGCCTCGCTCAGGCGCGTCGAATGATATACTTTTTGTCCGGGTCAGGTCAACTTGGGATGTTGACCTCAGGTCAAGGTCAGGTCAGCACCCCCAGGTCACGAAGTTGGTCGAAAGGGGTCATGTCGCATATCATTCGATTCGGCAAGGTCTTCCTGAGTCCATTGGTGGCTTTTCCGACTCGCTAGCTCAATTTGATCAAGAGTTATTGACGAAAAACTAATATGACCTTGATGACGTCATAAATGACGTCACGCAAGGTCAACATTGCAAAAGTGACGCATCTGACCTTGCAAGGAGTGCATCAAATCACGATTCTGTGTGCTTGAGATAGTTGGAGATCGTTCCCGGCGACAGAATAGCAGTTTTCATTTTTCCCCATTGACTTATAATGGTGAGGTCACGAAAATTACCTGACCTCATATGACCTTTAGGAAAAATCCGAGATATACAAGTTGTGAGACTCATAATGGATACTAGATCCTGCAAGTTTCATTTCCCTGTGACATCTCCTCTGGCAGTGAGGGCGTTGCGAAGTTGCGACATCTGAAGACCGTGCAGAGGTTCACTTATGACGTCATAGGTCAGTGACCTGACCTGACCCAAAAATACGGTTGGTGTCAAAAGATGCGGCTTGGATCAAAGGTCAGGTATGCCAAGTTTCAGCTCTCTATCGCCAGCATGTTCGGAGCTATCGCGAAAAAACCCTATGGGGGGGCGGCACCCGCCCCCCCCCCCCTCGGCCGGCGAGGGTTAACATGCATGTACTGTGTCCCAAACAGTTTGTTTCAGGGTGTAGTTTTATGGCTAACAAATTGTACTGATTTAATGTTACTTCGGTACCTTGGGGTGAGATGCCCCCTGTCCTGATGGGGAAAGACGCCCCCCCCCCCCTAAATCCGTAGGCTGTCCTTCAAGCAGCCCATCAAATCATTTATTACATACTTGTGATGAGAGACAAAAGCCGATCTGGGACTATTGAGAGTCCAGTACGGTCGGGTGCTCCCCATGCCGGTCTCTCGGCCCACACAGCGACTTTTTGGGCGGCATCTGACTCTGAGAGCCCTCACGACGGCCTCTGTGGGCCCCATTATTGGCTCCAGGGCCCCTCACGACATCCTTTGAGGGCTCCCACGTTGGCTCCACGGGCCGCGCTGGCATCTGAGGTCCCCACGATGGGCTCGAGGGCCCTTAAGAATCATGAAGACCTACAAAAGCCCCACAGTGGTCTCCGAACGCCACCACGGAGGCTTGTTTGGCCGCGCTGGACTATGATGGCCCTAACGATGACCTCTGAAGCCCCTTACGACTACTTTTGAGGGCCCTTACGATGACGTTTGGTGTCTACTGCAGGCTCGAAGGGACTACTGATTCGTTCAGGCGATGCACGTGCCCATTTATGTCACTTATAGTGCAGGGGGCATCTTCTCCAACCCCAGGGGGCGTCTTTCCCACCCTGTAGGGTAAGATGCTCCCTCTCACTTCTTCAGGAAAATGCTTAATAGCAAAAAAAAGCTATCATATTTCAGGCACGAAAGTGTGATATTTTTCGAGAAAAATGATGTCGGCTTCCGTTGAAACTCCAAGTTTTTGCTTTCCGGTTGTCATTTTCCAATAATATATGACATAGCAATTAGCAAAACCCTGGGCATCTTTCCCCACTCTCCCCTATCACACGGTGATCGCTACGGTATGCCTAACCCCGAATGACATTATACGATTCTAAGAAGAATGCTTGGTCTTTCATCGCTATAGAATCACTGGCGGTCGCAGCCGCTCGCAAAAGGGGGGGCCAAAGTCACACTCGCGGGACATAACATTAACATCAACATAACATCAGTCACCGGGGGGGGGGGGGGGTGATCGGCTAATTTTTTACGTCCACGAGGCGCCGCGCAGTTGGCATTACTTATGCTTCATCCACCTCATTCTTGCGTGAAATCTTTAAGCTCAATTTAAGGCAAAAGCACCAGTTCCATTTCCCGTCCCACGGTGTTTCCACCGGTCGGGCCACTGCACCATGGCGACGGATCGGTGTAGCATATACTGGAAGGTCGGGCACGCGGATTCATGACCTTACCACAATAAAACAATTCGGAAAAGTACGGATACCTCTTGCTTTGAACAAGCATGTGAAACCCAGAGATCATTTTCAGACTATGACATTTACCCATATAGTTCTTTGGCGGCGGGAGAGAATAGGTACACCGACCTCTGGAGACCCCCGGCCCCACAGCTTCTTGGTTTTCAAAATTGGCATCTGAGGGCCGCGCACGACTCGCGCGGGGCCTCGCAACGGCTCTATTGGGGCTCACTCAACCTGCCTTATAGTCCTACTGCTAAAAAGACTTGCCCTGAGCCCTAAGGACTTCATCAGTCTCTGCCAGCCCCAGGACCCACACCGGCTCATGGGGTCCCGACGTCGAAATATGAGGAAATCTGCGCGGGACCATCAGGACGTAAAGTAATCTCGATCAAGACCAACGTACGGCTGTGCAGGAGTCTGCGTGAGCCCTGTGATCTTCAGAAGCCCACCCATGTATGTTTTCACTTAGAGGCCAGTTTAGGGCCCTCAGAGACCAGTACAGGGCCTGCAAACTGCAAAGGCCAGTAGTTTGAGACCATCAGAGACCGAGTTGGGGTCTCGGAGGCTTATGTGGGTCCTACTCATTACAGGCCAACATGGGGCCCTCAGAGGTCAGCGTGGGGCCCTAAAAGACCGGAATGAGCCGTCGTTGGAACCTAGAGGCCAGCAGAGGGCCCTCAAAGGCCAAGATGAGCCCTCCTCAGAGGCCAATGCAGGCCCTTAGAGGCCAGCATCGGGTCTTCAGCAGCCAATGCGGGGCCCTCATTGGCACCTAAATGTTCGTCTTGGGACACCAGAGACAGCAATAAGGCCACTAGAGACCGGTGTGAGACCCTCAGACGCCGGTTGGGGCCCCTGAGGCCGGTAAAGGGTCCTCATAGGTCAGATGTGGGGCCTCAGAGGTCGATGTGGGCTCTTAGCGGTCAACGTGGGCGCTTGACCGCCACTGAAGTTCCCTCAGAGGTCAGTGTTGGACGCTCAAAGACCGGTGTGGGCGTGTTTTTTAGCCTCGTGACGATCGAATCAGGGCCAGGGTCCCATACACCTATGGGGGCCCATCGGTTGCTTGAGGGGGGGGGGGGGCAAATGATATGATGGCCCCCTTTATGTGCCTTGGGAGGGCATGGCCCTGATGCCCCTCGCGACCGCCACTGTGTACACATTACATACAGGCCTCTGAAATTACATACTAGCTAATGCAAACTCTACGCAGGCCCCGGAGATCCCACGCTAATCCTTAAGAAACCAAGCCGGCATACGGCGTCACCACCGGGCTTCTGAGGTGCACAGCACCGACCCAAGAGGTCTTACTTTAGTGTCTTAGAGCCACGCTCCTTTGGCAGGGCCCACCCGCCACTGCCGAAGAGGTCTCATGCCAGCCATTGCTGGGCCTACGAGAGCCTCAAGTAAACCCACGCTGATATTCCATGTAAGATGCGGCCATACTCGTGAACCGGTGCCAGCGACGCTGACCGCCAAATTGACAGAATACGAAACTGAGCCCACTCATGAGTGAAATTTACGTCCTTTGATGGCGCAACAAAGAAAATGAAACATACAAAAAGCTTTTCTAGGACTTTTGTTCGATCTGAAAGGTGGGGCCAAAAGATAGTATGGCCCCACCTTTCAGCACCAAAGGGGGGGGGGGGGCCATGGCCCCCGTGGCCCCCCCCCCCCCCCTGGGACCGCCAGTGTATAGAATTAAACACAATGTCTCTGGTAGCCGTCTTTTTTATTTCGTTCATAAATGACACCCTGTAGATACACGAACATTGGTGGGACCTGAGCTCTAACCTATAGCCGTCTCCCGACTGTGCCGGCCACCCTGTCGATATCATGTGTGGTCACACGGCTGATATTGCGCCGTTTGTCCACTCGGCGGACTAAAACAGCACATGCACCGGGCCCGAAAAGGATTACTCAAAAGAGTGGACACTGTCGAGTCAATAGATAGCGGACACTCTAACCATCCGTGGCTATGAAATGTATCGTCACATTGATTCAAACCATCTGATTTATTGAACTACGCCCACTTACTCAATCATTGTAAGGTTTAACGAATCACAAGTCGGCTGTCACAATTAACACGATCTTGCCTTCTTACATGGTGTGTTTAACGGCAGATTTGACGCGACTGACATCGTAATTCGTAAGCATGTTTGCCTTTGCAGTCCCAGCTACACTACTCACTCGATCGCCACGCGATTTTACACGTCCCCGTGGCTCGAGTTGAAACGATCAGACATCGAATGATCTGTCGGCTGCCGCGCCTAGCAAACTTCTTATTACCAGCCAATGCTAAGCTCTGACCTGTTAACCAATCGATCATCTTTTAAGAAGAGTATATGATGGTAGTGGTACTTCAATGTACAGTAAATATATGCACTTTATACGTGCGGATAAATGAGCTGATCTGTCCGAGGCTGATAGGTGTGGTCTGTCTGGAAGCTTCTCCGCTCTATCCGATAACTGATCTGATTTTTTAAAGGAGTTTTGTTATTTGATCTGTATGCTATTTTCCAATGCTCCTACGCGCTAGCAAAGACGGTGCGAGAGTGATTCGGGGCTATATTCTCACGAAAACAGCGTCTTTGGGTGAGGTGACAGCCCGATGAGGTATAACACGCGACAAGCGAATAACATGACATGGCGGCGGCGGGGAGGCGGACGGCAACGCGTGTGTCGCCAGACAAACCAGGCAGAAATGGGACACAACGTTATCGCGGGCGCGCGTCCCCTAGCCTAAGTCACGTGACCGCGACGGACGTCTTGGCTGCGCAGCGGCCGCGCGCTGGTTCATTGCCCCTAGAGGGCCAAACAGAGAAGTCATGTACCACAAAATTTTTCGCTCGTATACGATTGGAAAAAGCTCCTAGCTGCGCTAAACGCCGATTTTGACCTGTGCCGGAGGTGTTGTGATCTTCGCGACAGCTCATCTATTTTTTTTTTTTTCACGTGAAGTGTGCTAACCTGCAGAGGCTTAGCGGGGCGGATTATGTTGCTTAAGTGCCCAGCCATGAGATCATGCAGTGCAGAGGGCAGCAGTCGTCAATGGTGTGATGGTGCGGACTGCGAAGTGACGACCGCAGTGCCGCTGAAGGCTGAATAGTTGGACTTTGTCCGTGTTTGAGGTCTCGGGGCTCGTCAAAATCGGCCCTGAAGTGTGTGGCGTGGCCGTTCAGTGTTCAAGAGACTCCGCCCTCCACGGGGAGCAAAACTTTGATAAGATATATCGCCCGAGAGATGGCTACATGTGAGTGTAAGATTTAAGCTCCAGCATCTTTCAGTGGCTATCGGTTCGTGGCGATTCAGTTCAGCTAACTAGCATATTGAGGGGATGCAAGCGTGCTACTAACATATTGATGCATGCACGAAATGGAAACTCGGTGACTTGGCTACTGGGCGTGGGCAGCGGTCTATCGTACCTATATAAAAATTAGTTTTTATTGGATTATATTGGATTCTCACTTCTTAGGTAGATCGTTTACCGCTGGTTGGTATTGCTTTATTCCGAGTTCGATCAATGCCATTCAACAGTTATTGCGACAAGTCTTGCACTGATACATAGACCTCTGAATATATATACAGAGGTCTCAGAGGTCTATGACTGATAAATAGCAATCATAATCATTCGTTCACTCGAAACACGACACATTGCGACATTGCAAATGTAAATTCTTCAATACCGGTTACAGCTTCGAAAGGTTTTGTTCGATGTTCATACAATATTCATCCAAGCTGCTTCGAGAGCTACGGGCTGCTTCGAATTCGAGAGTGCTCGCTAATCTTGTGAAACGTCTCACAGGCTGGTATAAGGGCATCATATTTCCAGAAGAATCTGTGACTGTCTTGACAGACGTATTTCAGCAACCATTTAGGCGGCTAATGTTAGTGTCTATATTAGTCAGCATGGCGTGATTTAGAGCGCACTTGACGCCTCAATGCCAGAGGTATTGTGAATGCTGTCATCCCATTCCTGTGAAGCTGAGCATTAAGTCTGAGCGGGACCCCGATGAGCCTGTGCGTCCGGTTTTTGTCTACCATTGATGTAACGCATGGTCTCTAAGGGATCACTTTTTACCTGTCCACTTCACACACAAATTCGTATATGGGTCACGGTCCCTGCGACCGTTTGGCTCGGAAAACCCTCGGCCACTGACCATCCTCACTGCCCCCCCCCCCCCTCCCCTCGGCGGGCGGTGTTGTCGAGTCATCCCGCGCCGCTCTAGGGGGAGTCATTAGGGATCGCCTGGTGCCGCTGCCGCTCGACCTTTCACTGTGGGCGCCAGTGGAGGCCCGGCGGCCTTCGGTTGACCCCCGCGGGTCACCGAACGTCGACCGGCGAGGGTCGCTCCTATATAACGGAGCGCGGAGCCGACACAGGGCACACTGCACCGGCGGCAGCGCAGCAACCGACAACATGCTTCTCTTCAGGGTGAGAGAGTGACGAATACGGTCCCATCACAGCGAAACTGCACGGAGGGGGGCGAATGTAGTGATATATAATACCACAAAACGGCTCTGGTTTGATACGGGTGCGACTGTCCTTCTTGCAACTACTGACGAAATAATGAAGAAGTTATCGTTTATGTGTACTTATGTTTTGTCTTTTAGCTCATTTTAATATGAAAGTAGACGTTGTTTGTTATTTTCATCTTGGAAACAACTTTCAATTATGGTCGATATTTACCGTAAGCAGAATGTTCATTACGCTGGGTTCATACAGACATTCCAAAACGACCTCTGCACTCCTTCATGGAAGTTCACTGATCGATCCGTTATAATTCACACCGTGTCCTGTCCCACTGGTGGACTATGGACGGTGACCCCTCTGACGCTCACGGTATGTCCTGCAGACCTTGGCTTTGACCCTCCTGGTGGCGGCGTGCCGTAGTGACGGCCGCTACGGAGCGCCGCAGGGGCTCGGCGGTGAGGTGAGCGGCTTCGGCTTCAGTCACAGCAGCGGAGGCGGCGGCGGCGGATACAGCAGCGGAGGAAACGGAGGATACAGCAGCGGTGGAAGCCGAGGATACAGCGGTGGAAATGGCGGCGGATACGGTGGCGGCAGTGCCGGCGGGTACGGCGGCGGGGCCGTGACCAGGTACAGCCTGGGAGGCGGCGGCGGTATCGTCAGTGCCGGGTACGGCAGCGGCGGCGCGGGCGGCGCCGGGGCGGGCGGCTACGGCCCGGCGCGCGACTACAGCATCATCTATGCGCCGCTGCGGCGTCCGACGTACGTCAGCGGCAGCGCGCTGTTCCGCGGGCGCGGCTACAACGGGGGCACCATCTCCACCCGTACATTCTCCGCGCCGCGCATCGTCAAAGGCTCGTCCTCGGGCGGCGGCGGGTACGGCGGGGGACTGAGTGGCGGCTACAGTGCCCCGTCCAGCGGCTACGCCCCGTCCAGCGGCTACAGTGCCCCGTCCAGCGGCTACAGTGCCCCGTCTGGCGGCTACAGTGCCCCGTCCAGCGGCTATAGTGCCCCGTCCGGCGGCTACAGTGCTCCGTCTAGCGGTTACAGTGCCCCGTCTAGCGGTTACAGTGCCCCGTCCAGTGGATATAGTGCCCCGTCCAGTGGATACAGTGCCCCGTCCACGAGCTATTAACTTATTGATGCTTTGCTGCGGGTTTCTCTTCTGAGTTGATTTTCGTAGCAGTAACATATTCTACCGGCTACCGCAGTGAATCAGTAAGCCGAAATAACAATTGTTTTGCACGGGTTGAATGCGTACAATAGTACCTATTCTCTTGTTTTTACAACAATGGACATGTGACAGCTTCGTTTCCGGAGTTGTGAGGAAAAACATATTGCAACAAAAGCGGAGAATGAATATCTCAATGCTCATGCTGCTGTGAAAATGTACATAAACATGTGGGCACAATAAAGACTTAAAGAGGTATGAATCGCATCCAAACTTCGCGGATACCGGGAACTCCACCGAATACAATTGACATAAAAAGGTTTTTGACATCCTATATGCAATCCGAATGAATAAGTGGATGCCTGTGGGCCCTGGTGTCTCACTAAGTACTAAGCAGTAATTGTCGCGAATGACCCATCACTATTCACTAGCCTTTCGGCCCACGCCCGGTTCATCGGTAATAATTTCTGTGGAAAGTTTATTTATCGCGGGTAGGTATCACATACACGGTCCCTCCGGTTTAGCGTGTTTCTCGCGACCGCTTAGTTCCAGCTGCCTGAATAGTTATAGAAACGAGGATCAAACTAACACCTACAAACATAATCAAACGACACACACTGGATTAAACGACACCCAACTGTCTGTCCGATACCCCACTCACTGACCCGAATATACAGGGTGATCCAAAAAAATTGGAACCCCTAATTTAAAATATCTGTAAGTCAGAAAATTTTCACTTTATTGACAAACTGCAAACACCATTAGAAAGAGCGTTCAATTCTCTATAAAACCAAGTCGATTGAACTTAATTATTACTATAAATATTGCCCTAGACATATGCCTATAAAATTTGTGTCACGAAACTCAGTGAAACGTTTTTGAACATTATGCGCAAATCAGTGATTGACGCCTGACGGTTTGCTGTTCTGACCTGTCGTTTGTTGGAGGTCATGAATAAAAATAGCTCATTCACGTGCTATTGTAAGGAAAGGAAAGGCTGACGGCCTGCTGGGACCAGTTGTCCCAGAGACTGCTGGCCCGCGCAGTCGTAGCTGTCCCCAAGCAACTGCATGCCTGCGTGACGGCCAACGGAGCTCGCGTTGAACACATGCTGGGATGAACAGCGGAAGCTAGGACGCGTGTATCTGTTCTACTGTGTGCTTCTGTGTAACTTTTATGTAATAAAATTGAATTTGGATGTGGTGTTACTCGCAAAAAGACAGCAGATAGAGTGCTAACGGATTTCAGCGCATTGTTAACATTTGGCGATTTCGTTTCACTCAGTTTTCTCACGCTCATTCCAAAAGCTAAGTGTGGCAATGCTTTACATTATACATGCACCAATTTGACGTGATTTTATAGAGAATTTAATGTTTTTTTCTAATGGTGTTCGCAATTTGTCAATCAAGTGGACACTTTCGGACTTATAGACATTTTAAGTTAGGGGTTCCAATTTTTTTGGATCACCCTGTATACCTATGAGACAGGCGCCTGTTCCATTACCGAGAACTTATCTTCGAGCTTCTGCAAGCATGACGTAAAACAGTTCTTTCTTTGCCACTTCTCAATGCACAAAAAGACAGCAAACATATGGGTGTGCGCACCGATGCGTGTACCCCACCGTACACTGTACAGGTGCCTGTGTAATGAGTGGTACGCATACCTACATTATATTCAACACCAGCGCAACATGACATCCAATTTCGTGTTTCTTCACTTGTCAGACATCAACCTAAGCGTCGTTTTCAGCTCCGTTCTAAAAAAAAAACACTAGAGGAAATTAGCTAGTTGTTCAAGTCGTTGCCTCGCGCTATCGACTGAGTAAGACGGCCCTCGAAGTGGCGTGTTTCACCACGCGCCACTATCAGCCAAGTTCCGGGTGACCCGCCTCGGTCGTGACCTATGACGCGTCTCCCTCCTCGAGACCCACATGACGCACAACCTGACGTGTTCTCGAGCCCACGCTCCGCACACACAAAACCTCGGCCGGCGCGGCGGGCAAACAGGTGCGATAAGATAGCGCGCTTGTCGCCGTCGGTCCGCGTCGGCCCCGGTGGCGACTGCAGTCGCGCCCTCATGCTGCGCCGCACCGGACCACCCCACCCGCACCTCCAGCCGGCCGCACCATGAACTGCTGCGAAAGCATCATCAAGTACCTGTTCGGCCTGGTGACGCTGGCCATCTTCCTGGGCGGCTGCGGGCTGATCGGCGTCGGCGCCTACGCGCTGTCCAACGATGGCGCCACGCTGGGCTACCTCATCGACAGCGACCTGCTCTCTGGCACGGCCATCGTGATGATCGCCGCCGGCGGCCTCATCGTGGTCGTCAGCTTCTTTGGCTGCTGCGGCGCCTTCCAGGTAACCATGTGCTGGCCGGGTGCCCCTTCAGGGGAAAGTGCTATAGGGCTTTTGAATCCTCAATGTCAGCTTCGGGTAGGCCTATAGCGGCCCTCTCCTTACCTGTCTCAGTCACAGGAATGCAAGTCGCATATCTCAACATATATCGCAGTCTAATGGTCAAAATGATTCGAGCCACTGACATTGGCATTTTCGTGTTACATATCATTGAGCGTTTTGCCGAGACATTCGACGCCCAATCGCTATCGGAGAAACTGATTTCAATGCTGCACATGAAGGTAACACTAAGCCTGCATGGGTGGTCCGTTTAAAGGGACCCTCCCACCTTAACATTAGTTTTGAGTTGAGATAGCCAAGTTTGCGGCCAGGCTCAGAAACCACCATTTATCCTGGTCGCAACCCCCGCAGCTTTATGGTGTTCAAGAAATTTCTTCCCTTTACTTGCAGGGTGGGACCAGCGTGGTCCCTATCTCTTAACCATTACGGGAATCTGATGACGTCATCAGGCTCTCGAACGTCCGTTAAATGTTTGACTAAAACGTTTTGTAGCACGCGGTGGTATATGCTGCTTTGCGCGCAACAAATGCCGCACTTTCAAATAAAGTCGCTAGGAACAGCGGAGATCCCAAAAAGTAAACAAAAGTAAAAGTCTAATATCTTGAAAACCGGTGAATATTTTTCGGTGAAATTTGGTAGATATTCGTTTTCGCTCTTTCTGAACCGAGCGACATCACTTTCATGCCAATTCATTAACTTTTTTGAAGGTGGGAGGGTCCCTTTAAGTTTCAACCGAAGCGGTAGGACATTGCATACCCAGGGATGGTTCATAATTCATATGTAGCATTAAAACGGATCCTTTCCGTTGATCCGCAATTGTTATCGATATGTGAAATATTTTCATTTTTATTGGGTGATGATTTGAAGGAATTTTATGCATTGTATCGAGATCCGCGATCTTGAAATTGTCTATCAACTTCATTGCTTCACATTGCAACTTAAAAAAAAGATCCACGCATAGCTATAGAAAAAGATGCTAAATTAAACGACAATAAAGTAAGCCAAGTAAGCATAATGCAGCTGATAGTTTCTAACGGTGCATGCGACGCGAGCTTTACCCGCGGTAGAAGCTCTGTCAAGTGTGTGCCATGGTGCAGAGGCACACATAAGTAGCAGGACGGACAGAGGCCGTCCTGCTATCGATGTTTGAGCTATGGGCGCGTGGTAAGGCTCAGCCTGCCTACAAGTTAGGACGATAAGACGTGCCCACTATCAGGCACCGAAGATCAACAAAGCCGCGTTGCGTAGCGCAGCGTTTTGGGACGATATGTTTATGCTTATGGCCATTTTCGGAATTTACCTATCAAAGTGTAGTAAAAAAAAGAGCTTGATGCACATGTATGGATGAAACTATTTCATCGGAAGGCGTCAGATACTGCAAACATTATTCAAATTAACCGTAATTGTTGCGTAAGGGTACCAAAATGTTGAATCACAATGCCCGCTGGTGACGTCTAGGTACCAGGTGAGGACATGCATCGTCGGATCTGGGTTTGAGGTAGCTTACCTAGATTTCTGACTCCATCCTTGACTGTGGAGAGTGACCCCTCTGGCGAGTGTGTGTGATCTCTGACCTGTAACTCTGTCTGCAGGAGAGCCGGTGCATGCTGGGCACGTTCTTCGGCCTGGTGCTGGTGCTCTTTGTGCTGACCGCTGCCGGCGCCGTGGCCGGCTTCGTGCTCGGCGGCGATGCCATCACTGAAGGCCTCGAGGACATTCTCAACGATTCGCTGAACAACTACGGAATAAACACCGACACCAAGAACGCCTGGGATGATGTGCAGGAAGGCGTAAGTTAAAATGAAGAGTGCTGTCGTCGTATAGGTTTCACGAAAGGGCTAAAAGGTAACCATATGTAGGCACTAGGCAGTAACATATCTACCTTCTTTTAACATGTAGGTATGATGGCTGGTTTTTTAAAGCTGAATACTAACCTACCTATGAGTGATATATGCCGGTATACAAGAAAGTACGTAGATGTAAATACCGCCCGCTACCTACCTAGTATGCTTCATCTGTTTGTCTGTCTGTTTCTCCGTCCGTCCGTCCGTCTGTCTGTTTGTCCGTCGGGTCCACTCCTGTCCGCTCCATCCCCCTCCATCCCCTCCTCCGTCATACTATGCAGCCAGTCGATCTATCGGATCGGTCCTGTGGATGTGCCTCTCACTAACCTTCGTCGCCCTGTTTCAGTTCGAGTGTTGTGGAGTCAATGGACCGGCAGACTACAACGCTAGGGGCATCCACAAACCGGACTCATGCGGGGCCAACACTGACGGATGTTACCAGAAGATGGTCGACTTCATTGACGAGAACAGCAAACTTTTTGGCGCCGTTGCTATCGTGGTCGCACTTTTCCTGTTTCTGTCTATGATCTTTTCCTGCTCCATCCGAGGTTCAATCGCGTCTTAGTTGTGGAGTGTGCAGCTGCTTGGGCGACAGCATCTGTCAGTGCAGTGAGCTAAGATGTTCGAACGACGAACGTTCCAGATCCCTGTGATAGGGTAGTCCCTCAGTATACTGCGTGGCCTGTTGCCTACACTGTTTCTGTTCGTGCAGTACCTACTATATCATTGACTATGAAGAGAGCATCGGTGATTTTAGTGGTCTATTCAATTGACATCTAAGTCTGTACACACAGCATACGAGTATAGGTACGCTCATAGTGAACGGTCTCAGAATTAAGCATTAAAGTAGCTGAAAATCTGTCCCTCTTTCAGTGTAATTGTCAACTTCAGCACCAGTTTGTGATTCGTTTCACGAGAATCCACGCAAAGGCCGAAGGTGCAAGCTGGGATATACCATATTCGGTATTGCGCATGGTATACGAGCAGTCAAAACGTGTCCGGTAGCATTAGCAGCCTGGCATGGTGTTACGATATAATGATTGTTCCATTATTATGCGATGAACTGTCAGCCGTTCAACAATAAAGACCCAACTAGGTACCTTTACCTGTAACCGTATGCATTGTTTCTCTTATAAGTTGCTAAATGTTGCAAATACTTATAAAAGAGTGTTGTTCGTTCTTACTCTAAAGTTCATGGCATGTAAGTACCTACACGATCGTTACCTACCATGGTACTTATATGTATCTAACGAATAGTGTTTGTCTAATGAAGAAACAACCTGCGGTTAAATACCTTCCTTGAGTACCTACACTGAGAGTCATTTCGATCCCCCACCATTTCGCCATACCAAATTTGATATCGATACCTCCTTTCTGGCTAAGTTCTGGCGAAAAAAAAAAACGACTCATAATTGGTGACGTTAAGCTTTCAAACTCAACTTTTAGCCGATGATTATGAGCATATTTTTAATTGACCGAATCCTCAATGTAATCTGAATAAAATGACAAATAGCAAAAATTCGGATTTTCAAAAAAAAAATCAAAAACCGAATTTTTGCTATTTGTCATTTTATTCAGATTACATTGAGGATTCGGTCAATTAAAAATATGCTCATAATCATCAATATGATTTTCCTCACTACGCTAAACTCTCTTAAATCAACTTTTAGCCATTTAGATCACGTAGCGCAACACTAAGGCTACCTTTGGATTCCCCATGACTTAACTGCATCGAACCTGATGCTCTTTTTTGATACAAGAATATTAACCCGGGCCCTGATTGGAGGCATTTTGCCCCCCCCCCCCTGTGGTTTTTGTTGAATAGCGAAAAACGGCAGCGCTCAACGCCGCCAAAGTTTCAGTACCTTCCCGGGCATCAATTTGACACCTTCACAGAAAATTTCAAGTCACAGGTCACCTTAGGTTAGGTGATATTGATGGCAAACTCAGGTCATGTTCGAGCGAAAATGAGCAAAAAACATGACATCTTGTACCTAACGCTCACAAAATATACCTAGTTATCTAGCAATTTCGAAGTTCTTTATGTGGTCGTATAGAGAAAATGGCGCCACAAAACTGATACCTCGGATTTTACGAATTTAGGGACTTTGACCCCCAAAAATAAGAACAATCGATTAAAAAAAATTAACCCTTGCCGGACGTATTGGTTTTCTACATATGCGCCGGCCGAGGGGGGGGGGGGGTACGGCCCGTACGACCCTCCTCGCCGTTTCGGCTCTGGTGGAGCTAGCGCGTTGCGGAAAAAACGAGCGTGTGCGCCGTTACGAGACGCAGAGATTGGTACCCGATTTTAAGGTCCTAGGTCAACCGGTGACCTCTGAGGTCAGGTCAAGTGCCCCAAGATACGGTTCAGTTTTTGATGAATAACTTCGCAAAAAACGGCCGCAGAGCCGTGATTTTGGCAGCATCGTGTTCGTCTCGCTCAGGCGCGTCGAATGATATACTTTTTGTTTGGGTCAGGTCACCTTAGGGTGTTGACCTCAGGCAGGGGCGTCGCCGACGGGGGGGTCGGGGGGGTCGCGACCCCCCCACTCATCAGAACCGGGGGGGTCGACCCCCCACTTTTGGCGATGCTGAGTATGCTTTTTTAGCTATCATGTCAGGGAAGTTGGCGTCAGCAACATCAACAAATACAACGTCAGATTCAGAATCGCTTCAAGACTCCCTAGTCCCTATTGCTTATAGGTCAAAAAGCTGTAGGCTAGAACATCAGCATGACAGTATGATTCTAGTCCCCTTTCATCCCTCAAATGAGCGAGCGTGTCAAAACTGACTCAAGCGTTCGTCTGATTGTCAAAATAATGGTTGCAGTCGATTCGTCGGATGACGTATCAGTAACTACGAGGTACCTGGCTAGCCTCAGCCCTGCTACCCTCGGCCCTGCCTGCATAGGGGAAATGGGGTCAATGGTGGATCCCTCTGGGGCTTTCCTAATAAGACGCGCAAAAAGGAGTATATTGCAACGAAACTTCCAGTGACCTCGAGTTAATGAATGTTACACCTATCCTAAAAAAAAAATTGGCCCTGATTCGAATATGGATGACCTTGGTTAACTTTTTTTAGTTTTATTTGCTTCCACTTACAAGTGTGGTTTTTGGGGCCGATTTCGAGTTTAGCGCCCGTTTGAACCGTTTGAAGTAGTTTTGATAAATGATGGTTATGTAACATGTTACGAAGCTATCGTTGGTGGTTGTCAGTCACCCACTCTAGATGGCCGGCAGGAAGCCTTGCTGGTCGACCTGACCTGACCCAACCCGATCTACCCAAAATGCATGGAGTCATCATCTTTGTTCAAGACTAACATCGAACTCGTACTCGGGACCCCGATAACAGCTACGGCTCACTAAGTTCTAGCAGGCGGCCAGATTGTTTCCTACTTTTGGGCGCTGACCTAAGATGACCCGGCCAAGACCTTGAAATTGGGCATCATTGGCTTTCTCTAATCACGGGCAGCAATAGCATTCTCGCTCTTCCACGAAGCTCTACCTCGATCAGGGGCCGAAAGCATGCCTTAGCGTTACGTTGGTAAGCCTTTTACCTTAGCGACCCGTAAAATACGAATAAGAGCTAGCCTACAGCAACACAGAAAGCGTATTCGATAGCTTTTTTAAAGCTCTTTCGCCAACTTCGCCTCAGATATGACTTCGGGTCTATGGCTTGTGTACGGGGACCCGCAGTTGCTACTGTACACGAACCCCAAGTCTAACCGTCTGTCCTGTCCAGTAACAACCGATAACATTGACATCGACTGCTGGTCCCTGTACAAGAGCAGCTGAGGTTTCCTGTGAGTACCCTCTGACAGCTTATCGTTGTTCCCTGTGAGGGTGCTGGGACAATTTACTCAGGGTCGCTGTACAGTAGCAACTGCGGGTCCCTGTACCATAGAGTCCAAACAGCTAAACGGACGGATTTTGCCGAAACATTTGTTATGTAACAACCTATGATTCAGTGAATGTGCATGATATTCATGTTATCACCATCGTTTTTGTTTCGTCGAAACACGTCGCATGGCTTACAATTTGAACTTGAATAGAAAACTTGACATCAGGTAAAGGTCATGACCTGACTAGAAAAGAACTTGCAGCTGCATATGGATCGATCTGTGTTACTGAGCTGAACACACTCCAGGTGCTCCTCGATTCGGCAGGTCTTCCTGAGCCCATTGGTGGCTTTCCCAACTCGCTAGCTCAATTTGATCGGGAGTTATTGACAAAAAAACTAATCTGACCTTGATGGCTTCATAAATGACGTCATGCAAGGTCAACATTGCAAAAGTGACGCATCTAACTTTGCAATGAGTGCAACAAATCACGATTCTATGTGCTTGAGATAGTTGGAGATTATTCCCGGAGCCAGAACAGCAGTTTTCATTTCTCCCCATTGCAATGGGGCATTGACTTATTAATGGTGAGGTCACGAAAATGACCTGACCTCATATGACCTTTAGGAAAAATCCGAGATATACACGTTGTGAGACTTAATGGATACTAGATCCTGCAAGTTTCATTTCCCTGTGAAAGATCCTCTGGCAGTGAGGGCGTTGCGAAGTTGCGAGTTGCGACATAAGACCGTGCAGAGGTTCACTTATAACGTCAAAGATCAGTGACCAGGACCTGACCCGAAAATGCGGTTGGCGTCAAAAGATCAAGTAGTGTCGTAAGGCGTTCATAATCAGGGACGCGAGAACTAGTTTGAAGTTGTGGGGGCAAGGGTCATGGCTGTGGCGGAGACTGATTCCGGGGACAAAACCAAGGTACCCCAAATAAAATTTTCTCTTCGGATATAGGCTATTCATTTCGCGAAATGCCGAATAACGTAATCAAATAAATAAAACAAACGTTAAAAATATTAAAATTACTGCGGACTTCAACTCTGCGCCGTCGAAGGAGGCATTCAAATGCATTAGCCCTTTAACCCGCGAGTTGCTGGGGGGGGGCGTTAAACGCCCCCACTTTTTTCGCTGGGCCATAGCATAAAAACGGCGCGCCACAGGCGCGCCAAATTTTGGGTACCTGTAGGGAATTGATTGAAGTTTATTGTGACAAAGTTTCAAAAACAATCGGTCGGAAAATTTTTGAGATATCGAGGTTTTAGTGACGTCATGATTTCTGAGTTTTCGACCAAAAACGGCATATGTTCAAAAAATCATATAAAATCACAGAATAGACATACAGACATGCCGTAAACGCCATTAGACTGCCAATACCATGATCAATCAAATAGCTATCTTCAATTATTGATTATCGTTCCGCATTTTCCAAAACCTTGAACTGAATCTTGGCAATTTTTCGTGACTACTTCACGACCATGATACATGAATTTCTTAAATTGAACTTTTTGAGTCAAACACGTACACATATGATAAAATGAATGTCACCATCGTGTTCTACGCCCCAAATTACCTATGAAACATGTGTCACAGGCTGCGAATATCAGTTTTGATTTTCGGGCATATGTGCCTACCCGGTTGACCTGACCTTGACCCTGACCTATGCTTGACTGACCCCTATATGGAGCTGACACTCTTGTAGGCCTTATAAGATGGATTGTGCACCGTTTTGACAGAGTTTATGGCGAGAGGCGCCCATTGTGAAGTCCTGAAGTCCATGCTACTGAAAGCCCGATTTCAGGTGTTTGACCTGACCTTGACCCGACCTGTGACCTCAAAATTCAACTTTAAAGTACTCATCTGAAGCGTCTCGTCGCGCTCTTTCGTTTGCCGCCTCGTGTGTTTCGCTGCGCCTTTTGGTTCTCGAGTTATCGGCTGGGGGCGTTTAACGCCCCCCCCCAGCAAACGGTGGGTGGCGAAATACCCCAGCAACTGCCGGGTTAAAATTCGAAAACTGCAGACTTCGAAATTTAATATTTCCGAATTAAAACAGTTCTCGTTGTCAGTGCCCAAATCGGTAATTGCAGGCTAGGGACCCCAATTAAGCTATCTCAACTCAAAACTAACGTTAGGTGGGATGGTCACTTTTTAAGAAATGAGAGGAATGCCACCATATCAGACTTGCGCTAAGTAAATTTCCTCGGCCCACCCACAGTGGCTCACCTATTTTTGCCTTGATTCCATTTTATCCGACCGTGGAGGGGAGGGCAGCTTGGGTCCCCAAAATCAAACTACTCCATTTTTATTAGTTCGCATTTGGGCCACTTCATTTTGAAAATTACCAAAATTACATTTTAAAGCTTAAACAAAAACAAAATATTTAGCGAACATATTCAGTAAAGTTGTGCGGGCGGCGTCGCCCCCACGCCTTCAAGCTGTGGGGGCGTCACCCCCACAGCCTTGCCCACAGCCTTCAAGTTGTGGGGGCAGCTTGCCCCCATTGCCCCCATGGTTCCCGCGTCTATGTTCATAATTGTATTATTTCACATTTAGTAAATGCCTACATTTTCGGGTTAACACCGACCGTTGGGTAACACCGCCCGAGCTCAGCAAGCGACGAAATTTGGAGATTGCTGGACTTAAGTTGTTCTTATCGTAAATTTCGAGGCGCTTTAGTATATATAAAAAATACAATGGATTTTTTATTATATCCCTGGTACTATGTGGTATAAAGTCCCAGAATTTCGTTTTCTCGAAATTTTTCATTATCTTCTAAAAGTAAAACATAGCAACCGTAGCGTTGTCAGCGTGGCCACGGACCTTTTTGGTATGTTCTGGCGTTACCCTTTTTCCATTGAAAAAACGTACAAAATTGAAGTTTACTTGAACCCAAATAAAACTGGCGCAATGTGTACCGCCACCTTCAGCCTCAAAACGTTCCTTGTTTCAAGCTCTATCAATATCAGCCGGCTAATCGTGCATTTCTTAAAAACTGAGGTGGTACCTGGGGGGTAGAAGCACCCAAAGTCGGGTCTCTTTAACATTGGGTTGGTGGTGAAATTCTATGATTTGGGACTTTGCTGGCTTCCTCGTCTTATATTATATCAGTGGGTACGCCACCTTCAAGCTATACTGATAGAGCTATCAATTCTAAAACTACTGGTGCTTGTTTCGGCATCATTCGACAAATACCCAACTGGTACCTTGGGGGTAAAAAAACTTCCGACTGGAAAATATAGAGGAAGGTCATGGGTTCAAATCTCATCGCCGACAGAGTTTTTTGCGTGTTCAGGTATTAATATGACCGAACGCGTTTACCACCGATATCTTAAGAGCCAATGATCCCTACCAAGTCCCGCGAGGTGACATTCGATAGGACTCTCCAAGACCTTTCCAAGGCGTACTCAAGGTATATAAAAACACTAGGTAACACCGAAAAATTCCTTCAACATGAAGGCAACGGGTTCAGGTCTTGACAACTAGTGCTAGCATGATTTGCAAGATACTTGCTACGTAACTACTTTACAGTTTTCCTAATACTTTGCTATTACTTATGTTTCGCGATTTATAAAAAGACATATTTTTAGTTATCTCATTAAAATTCGTTCTTGCCAAGAAATTTGTAATTTCACGGTATGACATCATGCCTTCAGGAAGCCTCGGATATCTCAGTATCTAGGCAGTGAACCTACTTAATTCTGATGTTTTTAGAAATGAAATTGATTTTTGCATTCTCTTGATATGAACTTTTTGGAAAACAACAGAAAAACATTAAATTATCGCTTTTCAAAGTGCCATTTTGTGCTTGATAAGAAGTGATGGCCCTAGACAAAGCGTTCCTAAAAAATCTAGAGTGAGCTGGCCTCTATAAAATTAAAATTAGCACCAGTATTTAATTGTCTGTTAGATGTTAATTTTCATTAAGCTTAAGGTTCTACGGAAAAAGGCGAAATTCGCCCCTAAAGCTTCAATGTCTGAATGAAAAAAGGCACTATGGTTGTTCCGGAGGATCCCGGATAATACTTGGTGTTACTCTCGAAAGTAAAACAGCAGAAATGCATGTGCCTCCATTGCGCGAGGAACTAAAGAAATTTGTGCTTAAATAGAGTGTTTTGATGTCTGAAAAGGAGGTGGAAATACAAAAACCAGAGAGAATGTGAAAACAGTTTGTGAATATAAAGTTAAGTTTAATAAGCTATTAAGAAACAAGAACACAACGCGAGAACACTATCACAACATCTGGAGCCGTATTGACCCGGATTCGCCGGTGATTAAGATGTTGTATCGTGAGCCTGGCTACGCGTAGTTCAGTTAGCGACGCCAGGGTGGAAACCCGGTCGCCGGTTGTGCGGCAGTCGGCCGCCGGCCGCGCAGGGCGGGATGTGTTTTGCTTGGCTGTGCGCCAAGTGGGCGCGCAATCGCAGACGCGGAATAAAGAACTCACATTATATCAAATTGGCGACGAGGATCAGATCAAGGTGAAGCTTGGAGCTGTGTTGCGAGTGATGGTTGAAACGGACCGGTGATCAGTGCGCGGTGGTCAGCGAGGGCGGACAGGCCACGGACGGTGAGGGCGCAAGCGTTGCTTAGTACGAATGCTTAGTGCTTAGTATTGCTTAGTATTTTTATTTTCGCGCTGCTGATGGTAGTCTGTCTGTGCGCGCGCGGCCAGTGGTCGTGGCGGAGGATTTCCATGTGATCGCCATTTGTGGCGGCCATGATGCCTCGGCAGTGTGGTGTTGCGTGGCGCATGCGTCGGCGTGCTGCACGTGATTGGTCGGCCGGGGGTGGGACGCGCAGCTGTGGCAGCGGTCGTGATTGGCCGATTGGTGCGGCGGGGAGGGCCTCAATGCGGTTTGAGGTGCTGGTCCCAAGCGGATAATTTCGGCGGGAAGCTGGCGCGCGGCCGGGCGGTTCGGGACGAGTGCGCATGCGCGCGCGGTGACGTGCGTGTGACGTCACTACCACGTGACTCCCCGTCGAGTAAAGCGCGGGAAACCGCAGCCGGCAGCGCCAAGACGGGCGCAGGGCGGCGCGGAGCGGTGACGGTCGGCGTGAGCGGGCCGACCGGCGTGAGCGGTGGCCGACCGGCGTGTGCGGTGACCGGCCGGTGTGAGCGGTGATGCCCGGGGCGGGACGACCGGTTGGAGCGGCGGCGGGCCGACCGGTGAAGCGCGGCGGGCCGACGGTGGAGCGGCGGCGGGCCGACCGGGTGAAGCGGCGGCGGGCCGACCGGTGGAGCGGCGGCGGGCCGACCGGTGGACGGCGGCGGGCCGACCGGTGGAGCGGCGGCGGGCCGACCGGTGGAGCGGCGGCGGGCGACCGGGGAGCGGCGGCGGGGCGCCGACCGGTGGAGCGGCGGCGGGCCGACGGTGGAGCGGGGGCGGGCCGACCGGTGGAGCGGCGGCGGGCCGGCCGGAGGAACGACGCGCTGGTGAGAGCACGGCAGCGTGATGGATCCAACGGGAATGCAGCTGGTGTCTGCGGGGCCGTACCGGGCAGGCACGGACTTCGAGAAATGGCTGCGAGCGTTGGAGCGCTACATGGTCGCCATGGACATCCAAGGGCTACAGACGGTGCGCCGTGCTGCTACACCTGGTGGGGCCTGAATAGCCGATGTCAGCGACTCCCTGCCGGAAGAGGAGGCAGAAGGACCGAGGAAGACGAGTTCACCCGGCTAAAAAGGAAGTTGGTACGGTACCTGGTGCCAAGGAATAAGTCGTGGCTGAACGAGGGAAATTCCAAGGAATGACAATGGAGCCGGAGGAAAGCCTGGAGGAGTTCCTGGCCAGGCTACGGACCCAAATCCTGCGCTGCGGCTACGAGCCGGCGCAGGTGAACCGGGAGCTGCGAGACCGCTGCGTCCTGGGCAGCCGAGGCGAGCTGCAGCGGAAGCTGGTGAGGGAAGCGGCACTGAAGGGCGACGAACTCAAACTGGAGGATGTCCGGCGGACGGCACGCCCCACCGGGACGTCATGGACCTGACGACTCGGTTGTCAGGGGCGCCGGTACCGGCTGCGACGGACGGGGAGGCAGTCCAGGTGGTGAGGACGCCGCGGCGGGCGGAGGAGACGGCCAGGCGGCCGAGCGCCCGGGACCGGGCTCGTGCTTCGGCTGCGGAGGCCGGGGACACTGGCGGCGGGACTGTCCGACGGCCAGGGCGGACTCGGCGCCGGAGAGGGCGCGCCCTCGGTGGCAGGAGCGGTGCAGCAGCGCGGAGTGTCTCGCCCGCCCGGCCGGCAGACGGCGGTCGGCGAGACAGCAGACGCGGCGGACCGCTCGAGAAGAGGAGGTGCTTCAATGTGGCAGAATGGACACCTGACAGCGGGACTGTCCAGGAATCGGACAGGTGGCGTCCGTGGAGGAGGATGTCGTGAGGACGGTGGCGAGCGACGAGCCAGGACCGGCTGCCACTGGTAATCTGTCTGTCCAAAGGCCGGGAGACGAGATGCTGGTTGAACCGGGTCACCAGTGTCGATCGTGGCGGACGGCAGCATCCCGGGACTGAAGCTGAGGACCGTCCAAGATGCAGCTACGCTCGTCACGGGTCAGCCGGTGCCGGTCCGCGGCGAGGCGACGTGCAGGCGGAGTATGGCGGCCAGCGGAAGCGGCTGAACGTGGTTGTCAGCGGTCAGCTCCGACACCACCCGTGCTGGGGCGCGACTGGCTGCGTGAAATACGTCTGGACTGGCGGTCGCTGCTGCAGGTCAGCGAGGCCAGCAAAGTGAGCGGCGGGCGGACGCTGAGCTCAGTGACGGCGGCGCACGCAGCAGTGTTTGCAGGGGGCCTCGGCACGATGGAGCAGCGCGCGCACCTGACCCTAAAGCCGGACGCGGTGCCGCGGCGGCTACCACCGCGACCAGTACCGTACGCGCTGCTGCCGCAAGTGGAGGCCGAGCTGGACCGATGGGTCAGAGACGGGATAGCAAGAAAGGTCGACCCGTCCGAACCAGTACAGGCTGGGGCACGCCACTGGTTCCGGTGCCGAAGCCGGGAGGCGGGGTGAGGCTCTGTGCGAGCTACAACCTCACAGTGAACCCGCAGCTGATCGTCAAGCACCACCCGCTGCCGAAGCCGGAAGATGTGTTCGCAGGGTGAGTGGCAAGCTGTTCTGCAAGCTGGACCTAAAGCATGCGTACCAGCAGATGCCGCTCGATGAGGAGTCTCGAGCAATGACGACCGTCAGCACTCACAAGGGCGAATTCGTCATGAAGGACTGCCGTTCGGGGTCGCCAGTTCCGGTGCCCTCTTCCAGGAGGCCATGGACGGGTCCTGGAAGGACAGGAGGGATGCCGGTGTTACCTGGATGACCTATTGGTGTTCGGAGCGGACGAGCAACAGCTGCTGCAGCGGCTGGACGAGATCCTCGGAAGACTGGAGCGGCAGGGCCTGCGGCTGGCGGCGCAGAAATGCCAGCTGGCGGTGCCAGAAGTCGAGTTCCTGGGGTGGAAGGTGACGGCTGAGGGCATCGCACCGACTGACGGCGGTGTAGCAGCAGTGCTGCAGGCACCGGAGCCGACGGACGTCAGCCAACTGAGGTCGCTCCTGGGCTCCATCACTACTTCGGGCGTCTGCTGCCCGATCTGTCGACAGTGCTGGCGCCGCTCTATCAGCTGACCAAGAAGGGCGTGCCGTGGCATGGACAGAGCAGTGCGCCAAGGCGGTGGAGAAGGTGAAACGGATGCTGACTAGCCCGCCGGTGTTGATGCGGTATGACCCGGACCTGCCGCTGAGGTCGTGACAGATGCCAGCAGTGTGGGTGTCGGCGCGGCGCTGGTTCACGTGACACCGGACGGGGCGGAGAGGCCGGTGATGTATGCGTCACGGACGCTGACGCCCACAGAAAGGAAGTACCCACAAGTCGAGCGCGAGGCAGCGGCGGTGTCATTCGGGATAACCCGCTTCCATCGGTTCTGTACGGGCGGCCTTTCACGCTCGTGGTGGATAATAGGGCTCTATCCGGATCCTGAGCCCGGACAGAGACCTGCCGAGCCTGGCGGCTGCCCGCCTCCAGAGGTACGCGCTGCAGCTGGCGGCGTACAGCTACGCAGTGGAGCTGCGCCGGTCCGAGCACATGCACATGGCCGACAGTCTGTCGCGCCTGGCCATGCCGTGCTCGGGTGTCGAGCGAGAGAAGATCGACAGAGGAGGAGCCGACGTCAGCTTCCTGTGCTACATGGACGGCGCGGCGCCGGTGCTGACGGCAGAGGCGCTTGCGTCAGCAACGCGGCGCGATCCAGTGCTGGCCAGGGTGCTAACGTTCGTCCGGTGCGGTTGGCCGGCTGAGGTCGAGCCGGAGCTGGTGCCTTTCAAGCGGCGCCAGGACGAGCTGTCGACGGATGGCGAGTGTCGTGTGGGGCGGCCGTGCTGTCATCCCACAGCAGCTCCGGGCGCGGGTGCTGCGTGAGCTGCATGAGGGGCACCTTGGCAGCTCAAAAAATGAAAAATTGGCTCGGCGATATGTGTGGTGGCGGGGCTGGATGCAGAGCTCGAGGGCGCGGCACGCGATTGCGCAGAGTGCATGGACAAGCGAGGAGCGCCGCCCCACAGTGATCGGCACCCGTGGGAGCCGGCCGGAGGCCCGTGGGAGCGATCCACATAGACTATGCGGGCCCCTTCCAGGGCTTGAACTTTCTGGTGGTGTGCGACAGCTATACCAAGTGGCTGGAGGTGATCCCGATGCGAGAGACGGGCACAGAGAGCACTGTGAGAGAGCTGCGGGCGATGTTTGCGCGTTTCGGCATCCCCCGCCAACTCGTGTCGGATAATGGTGCTCAGTTCACCTCTGCTCCGTTCGCTGCATTCCTGAGCAACAATGGAGTGCGGCACGTCAGGGTGGCACCATATCACCCAAGCAGCAACGGAGCGGCGGAGCGGGCGGTGCAAACGGCCAAGAACGGACTGAAGGCGGCCCTGCGGGATGGTGGTTCTCTGTCACAGCGGCTGCAGAAGTTTCTGCTGGCCTACCGGGCGGCACCGCACTCGGGCACGGGACGATCGCCAGCCGAAATGATGTTCGGCCGGAACGTGCGGACGCGGCTGGATACGCTGCGGCCCGATCCGATGGACAGGTTTCGGGATCAGCAGCAACGGCAACGGGAGGCGGCAGGCGGCCGGCACAGGGAGCTGAACATCGGAGACACGGTGTGGGCTAGATGTTACAGCGGCCCGCAGAAGTGGAGACTGGGGACGGTGGCCGCACGGACGGACCGGTGTCGTATGAGATAGCTGTTGCCGATGCTCTCTGGTCGCGGCACGTCGATCAACTCATCAGCGCGGAGCCAGTGGGACCGGCCAGCGGGCGGCCGCCGCGGGACGGTCGTGCCAGCGGCGCTCGGCGAGCCCGGTGCTGGCGCCAGCGGCGGCGCGAGGACGGCCGTGCCGGCGCCGCCCGGCGCTGCCGGCAGGATCTCCAGTGAAGGCATCAGGTCGGCTGTACCGGGGGCGATCGGCGGGCCGGTGCCGGCGCCAGCGGAGGCGACGGTGGAGACAGCCGAGTGGTGACACCCCCAGCGAGCGGATTCACAGAGTGTAGCGGCGACGCAGCGGATCTGTATCGGGCTGGTCGCCCTCGGGCGAGCGCGGGGAGAGACGGTGAGCGAGGCCGAAGGAACAGGTTGCGCGCGCGGTGGCGCTACTGACGGACCGCCGGCAGCGGTGAGCGGTGCTGGGGGACCGGCGGCGCGCGCGGTAGCAAGCCTAACGCTTCGCCGGGAGTGGTGAGCGCGGCCCGGTGGGACAGGACATGGCGCGCGCGGCGGCGATTGTAAAGGACCGCCGGCAGAGGTGCGGCGGCGGTTATCCGTGCGTCACTCTCAGCCACCGAGGAGGTGGATAACTGAGATGTGATCGGGTGGGAAAATACGTGATTTTACGGAGATGTGATCGGGCGGAAGGATCGCGCGGAAGAATATGTGATTCCGTGTGTCAATAGGTGCCACCGATAAGGTGGATAACAGATGTGATTGGCCAGGGAAAGTGTGGGTCAATTTGTACCGCGAGAAGGGTGATGACTGATTAGTTATTATCGTTTGGAAGTACAGACTGATAAGCAGTGTAAGGGCAGACGTGCGCGACTCTAAAGTCAGTGAATTTGTAGTTATGTTCGTATCGCACGGATGTGAGCGATGTCAGTGATCGCACTAAAATAGGCGGCAGTGTTGACGCTGTAAGTGACCGGACTGGATTTGACTAGTTTGTGGTGGCTCGTAGGTTGAGTAAGTTATGTTTGATAGTTCGATGTTCGAACTCAAACCCAGGGGGGCAGGGGTTGTATCGTGAGCCTGGCTACGCGTAGTTCAGTTAGCGACCGCCAGGTGGAAACCGGTCGCCGGTTGTGCGGCAGTCGGCCGCCGGCCCGCGCAGGGCGCGGATGTGTTTTGCTTGGCTGTGCGCCAAGTGGGCGCGCAATCGCAGACGCGGAATAAAGAACTCACATTATATCATAAGAAATCTTTGAACGCCTTGTGCAAATTTAAAGAGTAAAGTAATGTGAAGTAACGTAGGTAACTGGTGTCTTGAATTGGCTTTGAGTAATTCAAGTATCTGTTAAGCATTAATTAAGTGTACTCTTTGACAAGATGGCAGGGAAGAAGAAAAGGAGAGCTGACAATACAGAAGCTGCCGATCAAGATAACTCGGAAAGTTCAGATAAATCAGATTCAACGATGCCTCTGAAAAGGGACATTAGCAAGACTATGCGTGAATTTCACCGAACACAAAGACGACTCACTTCACTTGTAGAGAGCGGTGAGATCACAACTGGAAACTCAACCGATGCCATCGAATCACTAGGACTTGATCGAGCATATGCATGGACTGACGGAATCACTTTGTGAAGAAGTAAGTGATCAAGGCGAAAAGGAAGAACTTTGGCAGGAACTGGAGCAGGTTGAGAAAGAATCGCGAGAAACCATTCGGTTGACCAATAAAGCCATTCGCGAGAAGATTAACCCGCAGCCTGCAAACGCACCAAGTTCAACTGATGCGAGCACGTCCGGAACCCAAGCAACAAAGGGTGAGAGAACGCAGATGGACTGGACCACCCATGGTCTAAGAAGTCCTCAACTGCCGGTGTTCTCTGGAGAGGACTATGAAAATTGGAAGATAACATTCGACGCATTTGTGGGAGACGAGGACATCCCGGAAAAATTCAAGATGATACAGCTCAAAGCCTGTCTCGGCGGTGACCCGCTGAAGCTCGTCAGCCGATACAATCCCACGGCAGCCGGGTATACAAGGCCAGAAGCGAGCTGGAGCGCAAATACGGCGGAACGGGAAGACGGATCAGACGTCAACTTGAAGAGATCCGAGCGATGAAGCCGGTACGAGCCGGAAACTGCAAAGACTTGGATGATCTTGCTGACTGCGTCCAACCTAGTGACCAATTTGGAAGACAGTGGATGTGTGGCGGATCTGACCGAAATGTCAGCATACTACATTTTGGTCAAGGAGAAGCTGCCGGCATCATATTTGAAAACCTACAAGCGGTGGCAACAGGATGGGAACAGGACGGACAGTTTGCTTCTGTTCGCTGACTGGCTGGCAGATGAAGCTGTATGTGAGCGGGAGGCGCAGGAGATAAGCTTGGCCGGTCAGCAGAGACCTGAAGGCAGAAGCAAGGCGGAGACCGTACCGAAGAAGCCGAGAAGAGTTTTCAGCACGGAAACCGTCGGACAGCCTGAACGAAGAGCAACGTGTCTGTACTGCAACGAGCCGCACAGTCTGGATAACTGCCCGCACTTCACCCGGTGGACTGTCAGCAGTCGCTACCACTACTGCAAAACTAACAGGATATGTTTCCGCTGCCTGTCTGGCCATCATCTGGGGCGTAACTGCCGGCAGTTCAATGGCTGCTCGGTGAATTCATGTGAAGGCACGCACCATACACTGCTGCACGCTACAGCCAAGCCCGCGACTACTGGCCGTGAGGGAGCCATGGGAGGCCGGTCGGTATCACGAAGCTGAAGTAGCTGGTGCAGAATACGTCCCATCCACCCAGACACAGAGAAGTTCCAAGCAGTCGTTTCGCACAAAGAAGTCATCTGGAGACGCTCAATCGAACCCCGATCGAGTGGCGTTTCAGACGGTGCCAGTGAAGCTCTCTGCGAATGGGAGATCAGTCATTGTGAGTGCACTTCTGGACCCGTGTTCTGATGCCAGCTACTTGACGGAGGCCGCTGCGAATGAGCTACAGCTGCAGGGAGAAGATGAAGATGTGGACCTGGAGACGGTGAACGGAAGCTCACAAGTGAGGATGAAGAAAACTCAGATTCAACTCAGCTCAGTGGATGAAGGCTACAAGGCCAAGCTCAGCGCATTTGTCATCAAAGATCTGTCCAGCGCATCAACAAAAATCGACTGGAACCTGATGAAAGATCGCTGGGATCATATGAAGAAGATCCCGTTCCCGACCGTATCCAGGAAAGGCGGCATTGATATGCTTATCGGCCTGACGGGCGACACCATGTCCCTGTTTCTACCTGAGGAAACCATCCAGGGGCCTCCCGGTGATCCAGTGGCGGTGAAAACCCCACTGGGCTGGACCGCCTTCGGGCCGGTCAGTGGAGCCGAAATGGAAAGCATCAAGACCCTGAGAACCCATATCCGAAGCAAGCTGAAAGTGGAAAATCAGGAAGAGATTAAGGCCATGCGAGAGATGACAGAGCTAGAAGTGATCGGTGTAAGGGAGCAGAAAGAAAAGATTCTGTCAGTTGAAGACAAAGAAGCGATGAAGAAAGTTGAGAAGATGAAGCACGAAGGAGGGCGATATGAAGTGAATGTCCCCTGGCGAAATGATGAGCCCAATCTGTCCGGAAATTTCGGATATGCGCTCAGCAGGCTGAGAAAAACGGAGGAAAATATGAAGAAACGTAAAGATGAAGCCATGGAGAAAAAGTACGGTGAGATCTTCGAAGATTACGTGAAGAAAGGCTACTTTCTGAAGATAGCCGCCGGTGATGAAAACTGGACAGCCGCCACCTGTGAAGGGTGGTTCTTGCCTCACTTTCCAGTGATAAGACAAGACAGGGCAACAACAAAGATCAGACTGGTGTTCGACGCTGCGGCAAAGTACCAGGGAAGGAGCTTGAACGACGAGCTGTACCCAGGTCCTTCAATCTGCAGCGATCTGACAGAGATTCTACTGGGATTCCGGCGTCATCCCATCGCTCGACGGGTGATGTCGAGGAGATGTTTCTCCAAGTGAAGCTGGCGACCGCAGACAAGAAGTATCACCGCGTCCTATGGCGCGACGGTGAAGCAGAGAGGGCGCCAGATATATACGAAGCCAGCGATGGATATTTGGAAACGCGGCTGCACCTTTCGCTGCTCAGTATGTCATGAAGGAAAATGCTCAGATACACGCTGCCGAGTTCCCTCTCGCCGCTCAAGCCGTGGAAAGATCATTCTACATGGATGATGCGCTCTGCTCCTTCAAAACTGAAGAGGAAGCCAAAGAAGCAAGAGAGCAGCTCACTGATGTGATGAAGCAGGCGGGCATGCACATACGGAAATGGCGAAGCAGCAGCTCGGATGTAACAGCAAGTATCCCGGAAAAGGAGCGCGCTAAGGAGCCGGAATTCAAGATCGAAGATGGCCCAAATCAGACAAGCAAGACGCTGGGTCTTCTGTGGAATGCTGATGAAGATACTCTTGGAATCTGCGCTACCACTTCCTCAGACGCCGCGCCTGAAAACCGGCCAACAAAAAGACTCTGTCTCAAGAAAATAGCTGCGGTTTTCGACCCGCTGTGTCTGATCTGCCCGCTCACCATCACCGCCAAGATCATCTTTCAAGAGACTTGGGCTCGCGGTCTGGATTGGGACGATCCACTGCCGCCCGACATGGAAGCTGAATGGCTGACCTGGCTTGAAGATATTCAGGAGGTGAGCTCATTGACTGTCCCAAGGTGCGTTCATTCATTTCCAGTGAAAACGCGCAACAACTGCATGTATTCTCAGACGCATCGGAGCAGGCGTACGCCGCTGTGATTTACGTCGTCACTGACTGTGAAGAAGGGATCGTGTCAAGAATAGCTCTGGCTCGAGCTAGGGTCACACCAAGGTCAAGAAAGGTCACCATACCTCGACTCGAGCTTATGGCTGCGCTACTTGGCCTGCGGCTCGTGAAGAAGGTCTGCGCTGCGTTTGAGATTCAGCTGACGGACGTGGTGTTCTGGTCGGACTCGCTCAACGTTATCTGCTGGATAAAAAATGACGTCAAGCGCTTCCAACCGTTTGTCGCCCACCGCGTCTCAGAGATCCGGGAGTTCACGAGTCCTGATCAGTGGAGACACATTCCTGGAACGGAAAATCCAGCAGATCTCCCCAGTAGAGGTGTCAAGCTGGAAGACCTGAAGCACATCAGCCTCTGGTGGGAAGGACCTCCATTCCTTCTGGAGTCACCTGAGAACTGGCCAAAACAGAGAGACATCTCTGAACAGGCATGCGACCCCAGTGAGTTCCGCAAAGAAAGAGTAACTACTCACTCAGCGCGGGCGAAGAAGATGGACACAGACTTCCGGCTACAGCCAGCTCGCTACTCGAAGTGGATGAAGCTCATCAGAGTGACAGCATGGGTGCTCCGCTTCGTGAAAAGGCTGAAACAAAGGAGAACCGAGGCTGAATCTGAGAACTCGGATAGCTCCTGTGGTTCTCTCTCGAGTGAAGAACTGACTCAAGCCGAGTATTTCTGGTTCCTGAGAGCTCAGGAGTGCTTCGAGGACGAGCGACGTCATCTGCAAGCACAAGAGGAAGACAATGACGTAGTGCACTCAAGGCACGTGTGCAAAGACAGCAAGATCCGTCGCTTGTGTCCAGTGCTGGATAGCAACGGATTAGTGAGAGTTGGCGGCCGTCTACAGCAGAGTGGACTTTCCTTCGACGCCAAACATCCGGTGCTGCTACCGAAGCATCATGACGTGACGAAGTTGTTCGTGCGATACGTTCATGAAGATGGTGATCACGAGCTGGGAATCGAACACACCGTCTCTGAGCTTCGTCAGAGGGTGTGGATAATCGGCGCCAGAGAGCAAGTGAAAAAATGCATTTGGTCATGCCCAGAATGTGTGAAGAGGCGCCGACTACCCAGAAGCCAGCTCATGGCTCCAAAATGCACCAGTGAAGCAAAGGGGCCCTATCGGGCTTTCTTGAGATGTGCAGTGGATTTTGCTGGGCCGTTTGAAACCAAGCAGGGCCGATGCAAGTCAAGAACCAAGCGCTACTTGTGCCTCTTTCTGTGTCAGCAGACCAGAGCGGTGCATCTCGAGGTCGCCTTTGGCCTTGACACAGACAGCTTTCTCAGAGCTTTCATGCGATTTGTAGCTCGCAGAGGTGTACCTGCTGAAATGACCTCAGACAATGGGAAGAACTTCATCGGAGCGAGCCGTGAACTACAGAAGCTGGCGAGCAGCCTGGACCAGGCTGCAACGAGGACCGCGCACTTGCGTGTCAAGTGGAACCTTACGCCTCCAGGCGCTCCTCACTTCAACGGAGGCTGTGAAGCAATGGTGAAGAGCGCAAAACGTGCGCTTCGGAAGACGCTGGAATCGGCTCATCTCAGCGATGAAGAGCTACAGACAGCGTTCTGCCGCGCTGAAGCTCTGCTTAACTCGAGACCTTTGACGAGTGTCTCATCTGATCCGAATGACCAGCCGCCCATCTCTCCGGCGTCGCTCATGTTGGGCCAAACCAGGCTCGACTTCATGCCTGATGATGATGGAGATGCAGAAACGACAAGAAGACGCTGGCGCCGCCTGCTGCAACTGAGCTCGGAGTTCTGGCGACGCTGGATTCGCGAGTACCTCCCAACTCTGCAAGGCAGGCAAAAATGGACTGAGCAATCTGAAAATCTGCGTGAAGGTGAACTGGTGCTGTTGGTGGATCCGAATGCACCCAGAGGACTGTGGCCGCTAGCCAGGGTCACGAAGACGTTCCCAGGACCAGATGGGCTTGTCCGTGTTGTAGAATTTAAGACGGCAAAAGGTGTATATAAGAGGCCAGTCACGAAGACTGTTCGACTGGAGCTGGATGTCTGAAGAGGATGACTGTAGACGCCATCGGTGGGTGACTGTCATGATCCAGGGATGCAGCTGATGTGGTCTGAAGTGATTCTGAATGACCGGAGGTTCATTCAGAGTGGGGGGTGATGTTCCGGAGGATCCCGGATAATACTCTGGTGTTACTCTCGAAAGTAAAACAGCAGAAATAGCATGTGCCTCCATGCGCGAGGAACTAAAGAAATTTGTGCTTAAATAGAGTGTTTTTGATGTCTGAAAAGGAGGTGAAATACAAAAACCAGAGAAATGTGAAAACAGTTTGTGAATATAAAGTTAAGTTTAATTAAGCTATTAAGAAACAAGAACACAACGCGAGAACACTATCACAACAATGGTAAAGAGGTAGTTGAAAAATGGGAGGGAGCTGGCCTCTACAAGTTGTTGATTGAGATAGATTAGCGTATTGACTTTCGATTGATATACCTCATTAAGCATATGGTTTTACGGAAAATGGCTAAATTTGTCGAAAACTATCTCGTTTTTGTTATAAACCGTATATTAGAAATGGCGACGTGCGCCACTTCCGTCGCCGACGCCATTTGGACGCCATGTTGCCCGAGATTTGAGCGCTTGTACGCCTTGGCTTCTAAATTTCAAGATGAATATTGACGGCAGAAGACGGCGTTGTGCATATGGGGGGCACGCACTGATTTCAAGTGAGTCGGAAGTGCCAAAATTGAACAAGATTGGTTCCAAGTACGTTTCGAAGTCCGTCATTCAGGCCCTGGGAATGGGTGACCCTGGCAAGCTTGCTGGACGATACCTGTGTCATAAGTGTATTTCCTATGGCAGGTCGCAGATGAAAATTGTTCAGGTGAGATTACTTGACTGACGAGATTACTCGGACGGCAAACTACACCGGTCGGCGTTTGGGCTGGCCCATACCATCGAGGACCAGTACTCCTGCCTCCTCAAGTTCACGAAGGTGATGCGAGACGCGCGCGTGGTCGGCAGCAACTCGATGCTGCCCTTTCAGAAGGGCTTCGTGATGTCCTCCACCGCTCTGCGCGGCCTGTACAGCGCTGTGCAGCGGCATCACGGGCTCAGCTACCTACTGACCTCCCGGCTCAATCAGGACTGCGTCGAAAACTTCTTCTCGCAGGTAAGCATTCTAACATCAGTCACACATTTTGATGCAACTCAAATAAAACACGGGCGATTCTTTTCTTTCTTTCTTTCTTTTTTTATGCAGGTAAACATTAAGAGCAATATGCACATAGACTATCACGCAAAGCCCTTTGTCCTGGTATTGTATCTAGCCTTGAAATTTATTTTAATTTGATTGTTTTAATACGTCTCGCCCGAATGTGTAGCTTACTACATATCTGGGTTGTGTATATAAGTACTTTGACGGCATTTTTTCTATCCTTAAACAATAAACATTCATGGTTTACTCGTAATGAAGACATTGGTCTTTTTTATATATATTAAGTGTTACCCACTCACACTCACCTCTTTTGTGTTATAATAGACTTTAATTACCTCACTCTGATAAACTATGTTTTGTTTCACTTCTTTGATTTCACTGGGTGACCCGGTAATGGTAAAAAACAATAAATATTAGACCTGTTGTCACAGTGGTTAAGTTATACCCCGCACCTTTAATGCCCACCTAATCGAGTCTTTTTTTAGGTATTTTACCAACCACTGTTTCTATTTCAGTTGAGAGGCATGGGTGCGGCGAACACCAACCCCACGGCAGTGGAGGCCAAGAACCGCCTCCGCCTGCTCCTCATAGGAGCTGCGCCGACAGTGGCCGCCGCAACCCACGATGACCCGCGCGAGTCCGGGGCCTCAGTACTGCTGGAGGAGAAGGAGCCGACTTACCTGAGCGCCACGACGCTGGACCTGGACCACGAGCCGCCAGTGGAGCCAGAGGTGCCGGACGCGGACGTCACCGCGGTGGAGAACCTGGTGACCGCCCGCCAGCCGTGTCCGGGACCCGCAGCCAGCGCCGGCGCCGCCCCGCCACCTGCAAGCCTTCCCTCTGGAGCAACCGGTGTCGCCAGTCTCTCCAGGCAGGCGCTGGCGTACGTCGCGGGGTACGTGGCCGCTAAGTGCGCCACAGTGGACAGCACGCTCGGCAAGATCACGTCCGATGCCAGCGAGGTACCCCGTGACGAGCGCTACGCCTGGATTGACACCCTCAGCCGCGGCGGCCTCACGGTGCCCAGCGCGCGGTGGCTCGATGAGGTTGAGCAGCTGGAGGTGCTGTTCACCACGATGCACGGAGGAGATGTCGACCGCGGCCCCGGCGTCGTTAGGCGACTTGCCGAGGCTGCTGCGCTGAAGTTCCCGCAGCTGCATCCATACGTACTGAGGAAGTACGCTATGACTAGGACGCAGCTGCGGGTACGTGAGATCCGGCGCCTCATCGGCGACAGAGAACGTCTCCGAAAGGAGCAGCCTACCTGCAGCCGGGAGGCCAAGCGTGCGCGCCTGTACGTGCATCCTGGTGATTAGACTTCAGCGTGGCCCTGCTTTGTGTGCCGCGCCGGCTGTGGCGGAAGCCGGCGGCGGCGTGCCACAAGACTTTAGCGTGGCCTCGCTTTGTGTGCTGCGCTGGCTGTGGCGGGAGCCGGCGACGGCGTGCCACAAGACTTTAGCGTGGCCTCGCTTTGTGTGCTGCGCCGCTGCGCTGGCTGTGGCGGGAGCCGGCGACGGCGTGCCACAAGACTTTAGCGTGGCCTCGCTTTGTGTGCTGCGCCGCTGTGCTGGCTGTGGCAGGAGCCGGCGGCGGCGTGCCGCAAGACTTTAGCGTGGCCTCGCTTTGTGTGCTGCGCCGCTGCGCTGACTGTGGCGGGAGCCGGCGGCGCCGTGCCGCAAGACTTAAGCGTGGCCTCGCTTTGTGTGCTGCGCCGCTGTGCTGGCTGTGGCGGGAGCCGGCGGCGGCGTGCCGCAAGACTTTAGCGTGGCCTCGCTTTGTGTGCTGCGCCGCTGCGCTGACTGTGGCGGGAGCCGGCGGCGGCGTGCCGCAAGACTTAAGCGTGGCCTCGCTTTGTGTGCTGCGCCGCTGTGCTGGCTGTGGCAGGAGCCGGCGGCGGCGTGCCGCAAGACTTTAGCGTGGCCTCGCTTTGTGTGCTGCGCCGCTGCGCTGACTGTGGCGGGAGCCGGCGGCGCCGTGCCGCAAGACTTTAGCGTGGCCTCGCTTTGTGTGCTGCGCCGCTGTGCTGGCTGTGGCGGGAGCCGGCGGTGGCGTGCCGCAAGACTTTAGCGTGGCCCTGCTTTGTGTGCTGCGCCGCTGTGCTGGCTGTGGTTGGAGCCGGCGGCGGCGTGCCGCAAGACTTTAGCGTGGCCTCGCTTTGTGTGCTGCGCCGCTGCGCTGGCTGTGGCGGGAGCCGGCGCACACTGGTCGGAAACGCCCTCACGAGAGGCCACGGGCGATTCCGGAGTTTCGGATTATTTTTTATATAGATCGATTTGAAATTGATCAAATTATTATACTTAGGCCAAAAAAACTAATCCGGGTGACCAAAAATAGCTGCAATCAGCCCCCGAAGATGGGGTATCCCAGAACTCGGGAAACTGACGCGGAGCAAGAGGTTTCTTGAGCCGGATATTCAGAGTCTTATTGCTGATAGACACCAAATTGAAATCCCACATATTATGCATCAAAATGTTCGTTATGAAGTTGCCGACTGGTCAGTGCAAAATTTTTGGCATACTTTTTCCCTAACTAAGATGTACTATAGCTTTTTTATGAAGGCTCTCCTACAGTGATTCTGGAATATAACTGCAAAGTTTAGGTAAGGAAACAACAGGTAGTCCCATCTAGTTCCACTCTGATTTTTTGTGAGATGAAGTAGGATTTAAATTTACACCAGGGCAACATAAAAGCTAATTGCGCATATTTGCGCAAAATTTGCAGGAGCCGCTCTTCCTACCCAACTACTGCCCGCCCCGCCCCAGTTTCGGCTCGGCCGCCGCGCCCGGCTTACGCTGACCTGTGTGGCCTGCACGCATCCATGCGTAGTTGACTGGTCATTAAAAACAGATGCGCTTGAGTTTATGAATTTTGTGAAAAGCGCGTTTTATGTATGCACTTATGTATGTATTGACGTCAAAAGCCTTCCACATATTGCGTGGCGATTACGGCTTGCATTTAGAGAGCCTTGCTATTGACAACCATCACTCGGCTGAAGAAAGTGGAAATTGAAACCTTCGTGAATACAAGACGCTGCAAATATAGGACACCTGTCACTGACGTCGGGTTACCTTGGGCCGTCTTTTTACATTAGATCACAATTCCGGTATTTAACCCTGGCCGGACCGATTGGTTTTCTACATTGACCGGGGAGGGTTGGTACAACTCCCTCGCCGTTTCGCCTCTAATTGAGCTAGAGCCTCGCGGAAAAAACAAGCTTGTGTGCCGTTATAAGACGCAAAAATTAGGTACTACCCGATTTTAAGGTCTTAGGTCAGCCAGTGACCTCTTAGGTCAGGTAAGTGCCACAAGGCACGGGCTCGGTTTTAGGTTAATTACTTTGCCAAAAATGGTCGCACTGCCGCGATTTTGGCATAATCGTGTTTGTCTAGCTCAGGCGCGTTGAATGCTATACTTGGTGTTCGGGTGAAGTCAACTTAACCCTCGTCGGCACAGGCCATTTTGCGTCCTTCGACGGCACAAGGGGGGGGGGGGGTTGGTACGACCCCCCCTCGCGTTTGGCCCCTGATCGAGCTAGAGCTTCGCGGAAAAAACGAGCGTGTTGCCCGTCACGAGACGAAGCCGATGATACCCAATTTTAAGGTCCTAGGCCATCGGTTGACCTTCCAGGTCAGGTCAATGACCCGAAAACCGGGAAAATCGGGACCTGTAAGAAAGTCGTAAAGTGTGGCTGCTATGTGGTTTTCCGGGGTGCTGATCACGAGTATCGTGTTAGTTTTGATCAGAGATGATGTTTTTAAGCATTTAGACCAGGTCGGGTCAGGTCAGGTCAGGTCAACCGGTAGGGGTTGTGACGGGTATTCGTAACACGTGTCAACCGCCTCTGACAGCTTCGTAACATGTTACGAAGGCACCAAAACTACTTCGTAAATGTTCAAATGGTTGCTAAATTCGAATTCCGCTCCAAAAACTAGCCTAGAAACATGTAAAACTCGAAAAAGTGAATCGAGGTCACCCGAGGTTACCAAAGGTCAATGACCTGACCTGACCTTCAGGTGACCTTGACACCCACCCTAATGTATGGGAGCAACATCAAATCACATGTTCGAACGTTTGAAACCACGAAAAGCTTGCAAACGCGCGGCTAATGCGAGCCGACATACGCCGAATCGCGAGTTCGGCCAAACATGGTCACGGAAAAGAGGTCACAGGTCAAAGGTCATTGGGGTCAGGGTCATGAAATTTTCAGGGAACGTGTAAAATTGATCAATGCGAGGGTACTGAAAGTTTCGTCGCGATCGGCCGCTTTTTACGCGAGTTATTCGCGAAAAACCTTGGGGGGGGGGTTGCATCACCCCCCCCCCCCTGTGCCGGCGAGGGTTAAGGTGTTAACCTCGGGTCAAGGTTAGGTCGGAGCTCCTCAGGTCACGAAAATGGTTGAAGGAGGTTATATCGCATATCATTCGATTCGGCAGGTCTTCCTGAGTCCAATGGTGGCTTTCCCGACTCTCTAGCTCCATCTGATCAGGAGTTATTGACGAAAAACTTACATGGCCTTAGTGACGTCATAAATGACGTCACGCAAAGTCAACAATGCCAAAGTCAAGCACTGGACCTTGCAAGGAGTGCATGAAACCATTCCCGGTGCCCGAATAGCAGCTCCCAATTTCCCTTGTTGACTTAAAGTGGTGCTAGATCCTGTATTATACTCAATTATGACGTCATAACTTAACAGATTCATGTCATATATTTAGTGCTTGACATCTAAATGATAGCTTACATATGACAGAGAAGGTATGCAAAGTTTTATGAAGTTTGCTTCACTAGTTGTGGAATAACAAGCAAAAAACTTTTGCGGAAAGGCCGCTGGCCTCTCGCTGGAGCGTTTCCGACCAGTGTGCGGCGGCGGCGTGCCGCAAGACTTTAGCGTGGCCTCGCTTTGTGTGCTGCGCCCCTGCGCTGGCTGTGGCGGGAGCCGGCGGCGGCGTGCCGCAAGACTTTTATGGTATTGGTGATCAATGATCATTCACATTCGTGATCGTGGTAACCTCGGTTATTTGCCGTTTGTGAGACTGTTTGGCGCGGTGAGAACTGATATTTGCAGAGCTGAGTTCGGACCGAGCATGTTGGTTCTGCGCTGTTGGTTACTACTCTGTGCTCGTGGCAAATTCACATTATCATTTATACAATTAATGACAGCTCAAGTTTCGCCTCAGTTTTGCGTGTGAGTGGTGAAGCTTGTTTCCGTTTTAAAGTCGTTAATGTGTGTTTTGTGCGCATATTTTTAACCCGGACTTCTTGAAGCATTGAGATGAATATACGAATCGCTGGGAGGGATGCAGATTTTTGGCTCCTCATCAAACTTCCGAATGGATGGTCGAGACAGATTTTTTTGGTGCATTCTCCATCAGTAGGTCAACAAGTCACGTCGATGTCAGGTTAAGTCTGAGACAAGTCACTGCATTGGGTTTAGAGACCAGCTAACGTCATTCAATATTGGAGCGTCCGAGTTCTTAAATGTATGTGGAAACCACTGAACTCTAATGGTGGAAACCGATTTCGCTGCGTGTGGCGGGAGGGTGCTAGCAGCGGCCGTGAAACGTCGCTCACGACGACGTACAGTACGCCGGGATGTCATATAATTAAAACTTTCAGAAAGCGCGTTCTCTCGGCCTTCATTTACACTGGAGATAATAGGTGGACAACCAGCACCATTTCAGAGTTATTTTATTTACAGAAGCGGTTTTGCATCAAAGTCCCTGCCGTAAGTGTTGTGTCTATGCCTGCCGCTGGATATTCGGCATCAGGGATATATAGTTGCGGATGTAAAATAAGGAGCGATGCCAAAATTAGATCAACCAGGAAAGCGACTCTGCCTAATTCAATTCTATCCATTTTCTCACAAATACGCCTATGCTTTACTACGCGGATAATATGCTATTTCTATTTACTGGTAAAGACTCAATTTATAATTTAAGCCTTTTGATAGCTACTTGATTATACATTGAATAACACATTATAATGATTATATTTTGACACAATGTAATAATATAAAGTGTCAATTTATAATAATAGAATTTGAAACATTGGTTAATTTTTAATGTGAACGATATGTACCGTACGCAACTGTTCAAAAGCAGCACACGCATCAATCAGCTGACGCCACATTCCCGGTGGCGCTGCTCACGGTGCACGCCTGGGCGTACTTAATTTAAAGATCAAGGTCAGACTTTATGTTAAGCATGCCGCTTCTGTATGGTGTAGGCCAAGGCCCTAAAACATAAGGTTGGACGAAGTTTTCTACCAAAAATGTACTAGAATAGCACACGAGTCAAAGCTATTTCCGTTGTTTCTTTACAAATATGTCGCAAACAAGCTTTTTCTGTAATAAATCATTATTTCGAAGTTAAGCAACCAGTTGCTATAAATTCGATAAACAAACACTTATTTTTTATATAAAAGCCTAGCTGATATAGTCCAACTCTAGTTGAATAACCAAGTAGCTACTAAGTTTTCCAGATGTGACACATATTGCGCACTTCAGACAAATGCGTTGCTAGGGCGTTGCACGGTATATAGAGTACTAGGTAAAACCGGTTCGAAATTACAACACTAAGGTATTTTGACCACTATTTTCAGCTGACCCTTTAAGTCTAAAAAAGAGAACTAAGCAACAAATTTCAATGAGTTTTATTATTTGTACATATATTTTTGATTTATGATCAGACACCACGCCATGTATGAATCTGTGAAGCATTAACGAAAATAAATTGTTGGCTATCTCCGCCATTTCAAAAATTATATATCTTAAGTTGCAAGGATTGTTCATAGACAAAATTAATTTTTCACAATCAAAATTAAAAATTGAAGGACAAAAAGTAATATCAAAGGCCAACTCCCTTTTGTTGAATTTCGAAATTACCATGGTTCTGAGCTGTTCAGCCTACCGGACCTGCCAATGCTCTACCATGAATTGTCGAGTAACTTCAGTGATGTGGGGCTTACAACATGGTCAAAAAATATCAAAATTGAATTATCTATCAGATTCTGTGCCTTTTGTTGCCTTTTAAAGGTTGGAAACTGTGTTCAGTTGATGTTCAATACATAACCACCATTGCTGTCCATGGTCACCCTGTTCCACTATATGTAATGATTCTCAAAAACTAGATCGATGTGGGGTCTAAATATTTCACTAAAATTAACAGAATCGCTTACATTATAACATATTAAAATGTCAAAACGTAAGAAACGCGGGAACTTTAAAAGATTTACGTCTAATTCTAAAACTTCGAATTTTGAATACAAAACAGTTCTGGACGAAAACATAGCTAGATGGCGAACTAGTCATTGTTGGGCTCACAAAGACCCTTTATTAAATTAAAAATTCAATTTTCTTCCAAAATATGTATGATTTATTGCAGTTTAAGAATTAAAAGATGCATTATTTTGGTCTGGTATGCGTTGGCTTCCTTGCCGCCTAAGGTCACACGGTGAGAGTTAATGGCATATTAATAGAAAACAAGACCGATGTGGGGTCTATTTAAAGCATGATAGTAAACAAAATTGAATTTTGTATCTATTGGTATAGGTTTTTAAACAACATAAACGCGGGAACTTTACGAAACGTGGTATTGAAAACTGCCGACCATAATTATCACCCGCAGTTGCGCGCAGTTTTCTGTACTGCTATCGCTAGCAAACGCCAGCTTTTGTATTTGATTGGTTTAACGGCGTTTCTTTTACTGATTGAGAACACTTTTAAGTTTCAAGCTATTCAGCATGGCTTTGGATTCAACTCAAGGCGCTCAAGGCTATAAACATTTCAGTAGGCGGAACTATGGTCAAGCGTACCCATTTTCGGGAACGCATTTTCGTTCCCATGTTTGGGAACGATAAACCCAAATATGGGAACGCCATGTAGGCATTATTTAAAACAAGAAAAAGAACTGTTAAATGACGTCCAAAAAATATAAAACGATCGTGAACCGCCTGATAGTTGTCTCAATATTGTTGGGAAAGAGTTTGATATTGTAAGGCCCATCGTAGTTTCAAATCGTTCCCCTATTTCTAAAGCAGTCCATCACCCGGGCCGCGAGCCCAAATTTGGGAACGCTGTCGTACACTGGCGCTGCAAGCGTTCCTTATTATGGGAACGGCGTACCCAAAATTGGGAACGATTTCACCGACGCCTTTCAGGGGCTCTTTTCATTAACAAGCATCACGTCCAACGCCGCAAATTATTGTTAACGCAACAATCATCAGATGACCTTTCCGGCAAGACCGTTGCATGTTTCGCCCGGTCTTCTGCGCTTTTATTCCCGTCGATCTCGCAGCGGGCACGCCCCCCTCTGCAGGATTACGTAATCCACAACGCTCAGCGATGTTCAACAAGGTCTTCCATACCTATATCCACCGTCCGCGCCGAGGGTGGAGACATGTCAAGCACCTGTCTGCTAATCACCGAGAGTTGACGAGCACAAGAAGTATCCAAAAATGGGAACGCTGAATATGTTACACCCTCAAAACACCTAGTCCCAATGAAAATCTAGTTTTTTCCTTTCTTAATGAGTGTAAGTGGCAAAAGGCCTGGTAGGATGGGCACGACGTATGATCGAAATCAGCATAAAAATTATAAATAAGCCACACAGAGCGACCTATATCAGAGAAATTCCCCCAACCGATCATGCTTAGAAACGCCGAAGACAAAAACCACGCTCATGACACTGCTTATAAAACAACGCTAAACAGCTAGCATCCAAATAAAATATGTCTTTCAGGGCTGATAAAATACAGCTGAATGATTTTAAACCACTGAAACTGAGTTTACAACAGTAGTTCGGTAAAATCACTGACGTTCCACGCGGTCGATCGCCCCGACACCAAATGTCAACAATATTACCTCGGGACTGTCCGCGTGTTCGCTTGCATATGTCATCATCTGGTGTCGCTAGAATGAAACTTCATAACCAGGCGAAAATTATTATACTTGACCTCAAAATGTAAAAAATGCTTCATTTTCCTTAAACTTGCATGTTAAATGTCGTATAACCCATATTTCCACCATTCTGTCATTTTTAAAAAATCATTAAAAATATCATTCCACGGTCAATTTCCTTGTTCCACGGTCAGATTAAAGATAACTTTATGGAGATTTAGTAGATACTTAAATCAGCGTGCACTTTTTTGAGACGTGATGCACTTTTGAGTTTTAGTGGGCGAACGGCCGAAAAATTGCCTTCCGTTCTCATAAATGGGAACGCCCGTTCCCATATTTGGGAACTCCGTTCCCAAAAATGGGAACGTTCCTATATTTGGGTACTCATGACCATAGTTCCGCCTACTGATTTTCAAATTTAATGAATTTTCTTGTTGGATTTGTTTTTGATAGGCCACGGAACAGGAAACGGATTTTGAAATGTATTTTTATTGTGAGTTTATCTGTGCCGGGTGGGGTGGATTTGTGTCAAGTTTCTTTTCTGTGGTTAGTTGAGATACAAATCAAAATAGTTTTTACTCAAGGCGCTCAAGGCTATAAACATTTTCAAATTTAATGAATTTTCTTGTTGGATTTGTTTTTGATAGGCCACGGAACAGGAAACGGATTTTGAAATGTATTTTTATTGTGAGTTTATCTGTGGCGGGTGGGGTGGATTTGTGTCAAGTTTCTTTTCTGTGGTTAGTTGAGATACAAATCAAAATAGTTTTTATATTGATTTGCCATCGGGATTATTAGGTAGGTACCTATCCTACGAAGTATGTAGTCTACCTGAAGTCAAGTCTATATAAACCCCTCACCCAGATTCGTTTTGGTCCTCTGCTCTCTTGTTTCCATGATCCTGATCCTCTCCTTCTCTTCTGCGTCTCAATCTCCTGCTTCAGGTTGAGACCCTGCTGTGGTTGGCCATTTCGAGTTGTGCTTTTGGAGCTTGCAGCAATGCGTGTTGCAAGTAACTCACCAGAAAAGATGATGCTCTGAGAATTAATAAACAAAAGCCCACAAAGTCCTGTAATTGACAAGTTACATGGATAAGTTTGAGTTATTATATCATTAAAAAAGTCTTGCAATGTGTGTAGCGATCATGAAATACATGCCCTCTGCGGGCTTTGTCCACCTCTCCCAAACATCCACCAGCTGCCAAGGGTTGGACAGACAACTATCCGATGGGGGAAGCCTGGAGGTTCCCCCAGGGTCCAATCTTATAAAATGTCTTACTATTCTATTCACGGCATTTGGTAACATTTATGGTGATGTCAGTGCTGTCAGTGCTGAGTCTGGGTGACTGAGTCTTGACAACTCACCTCAACCTGGGTGTCTGCCCAGACCAATGTTTCCTCATAATGTCTCCAGAGGGGTGTTCACGGGCACCGCACACTGCTGCGTGCGGTGTGCGGTGCGTCCAGCAGGCGTGGGGGTAGGGGATTGGTAGGCGGTTCTGACGTCACGGCTGCCTGCGGTGGACGGTCCGCTGTGGCCAGTCCCGACCGGCCACAGCGATCGCTGTGTGCGGTGACGGAAGGCTGACGTAGGGACAAAGTGGGCGGAGCTTCGAGGCTGTGTGCGGTCCGACCGCACACAGGGCCCGTGAACAGCCCTCAGGTTTTGCCAATGTTCTGAGTGTGCAGTTGCTACTTTTTGGTGCGCACACACCCCAGACTCTCCATCCAATTAACGCCTGAACAGTTGCTGAAAGTGCCTCCCACCAGACTTGCTGAATGGCTACTACTTGCATATGCTATCTGGACTGAAGCTTCCCCAACTAGCTGCCATGGCTCTTGGCAGCTGGGCTTAATAGGTCACAGGTCAAAGTTCATTTGGGTCAGGTTCATTAAATGTCAAGGACATGTGTAAAATTGATCAACTGGAGGGTACTGAAAGTTTCGTCGCAATCGGCGTCTTTTTATGCGAGTTATGAGTTATCCGCGAAAAACCGAGGAGGGGTCCGTTCGACCCCCCCCCGCCCCCCCCCCCCCATACGGGCGAGGGTTAGGCCACATTCGGAAAGTCAAGCTACATCTAGCTAGACACATCAGCCTATCACGGGCGTTTGACTAGTAAAATGTAGACATTTGCAGCCTTTTTTGACGTTGAATTTGCTGATTTAGTTATAGGTCGTCAATCGTCATTATGTGCCTGCCGCCGCTTTTGTCGTCTTCATTGTGTGCTTTGTGGTTTTTTAGTTTTGATCATATCATCCTCCATCAGGCTTGTTTCTGGCGGTGGTTCTGGAGACAGCGTGTCGATCCAGCTGTAGAACGTCATCCGGAGGTGGCAGAGTGTGATGGCCAGCCACGCGGCGCGCGTACCGACATTGACCAGAAACTATCACATCATCTCCAGGTCATTACCTAATTGTGTGAACCAACGCGTCCACAGGTCAGCTGTGTCCCTTTTCGTCACTAGATCAGCGACGTGATGGCAATTCTGTGACCCGTCACCGCGTCCTTAGGTGGGTGGCTCGGGATAACTTTTTGTGTTGCCGGGATGGGATGTCTGCTAATGCAGGTGCCGCTGCAACTTAGTGTCGTGACGTATGATGGGTCTCAGGTTCGGGTTTCGATTTCTCGAGTGAGAAATGTGTGTACAGGCTTATGTACTGTTATTATAGCTGAGTGTGCGTCAGGAAACGTTATGAGTTATGAGTCGTGGTCGCCGTGGCTTGTAGTGGTATTTGACGACCGTCGTGACCTGTGACGGTCACCGTGACTGCTATGTGATGGTCGCCGCGGCTGGCATATGACGGCCGCCGTGACTTCTATAACGGCCTTCGTGACTGAAACGTGACGGTCGTCTTGACATGCCGCGACTCGCTGCTTTACAGGTCACTGGTCGAGGGCGCTCGAGCTGACGGTGTCTTCCGACGGCTCCACGGTGACCAGCGCCGCCACCGCCGAGACCATCCGACTCCTGAAATGCTAACGGCCGTGCACGAACAAGAGGCTCTAAGCATCCAGGTGCAAGGCAAGCGCCATGCTCAGAGGTGTCATCCGAAGAAGGCCGCACAGTGCACTTTAGGGTGAGCTCGGGTGTAGTGCGCGCCGACGGATAGGATGGAATGACGGGCCGGCCATCAGATTTCAGTGCGGGAATCAAGATGGTCGGAGCCGATGTGGCTCGGTTGATGGTGTGGCAGGGTTGATTGAGAGTGAAAGCGAGACACCCGGATCTGTAAAGAATACGCCGATACGGGTCTCGAACGTCGTCTCGCAATTTGTGCTCTGTAATATGACGGCTATGCCGTGGTATCATTCACTCTCGGTGCGCTAATGAATAATAAATAGGACAGAGGCTGGAATTAAGATATTATATTTGGATGTAAGGGGCAGGTTTGGGCCAGCGCTATTTTAGAAATCGTGAGCGTGCTAGTTGCAATCAATCGTGCGCTTCTTGTTGAGCATCTGTGAGCGAGAAAATACTTTCTTTGGAACTTAGCAGTTCGTCGTGAAATATTTGTATCTTTGGAGTAAGTTGTCAGAACATGAATGCATTTTTGGTGTCCACTGCAGCTGCTGTTCTGGAACAGAAACATGCCGAGATCGGCTGTGTTTGTATGTTGTGGCAAAATCAAGCAGCCGTACCATGAATCAAAAGCGATATGTAAATTAAAGTGAATATATTTCACTATTTTTCAGTTTTATCATACAGATCACAGAAATGCGTCAAATACTGATCACACCCGGTTCCAAACAAAAACGCTTGCGATCACTGGAAAATAAATAAACAATAGATACCCATGTGGCTGCCTGGCGTGATCCGAGACTCTCTCTCTCTCTCTCTCTCTCTCTCTCTCTCTCTCTCTCTCTCTCTCTCTCTCTCTCTCTCTCTCTCTCTCTCTCTCTCTCTCTCTCTCTCTCTCCTCTCTCTCTCTCTCTCTCTCTCTCTCCCTCTCCCCCTCTCTCTCTCTCTCTCTCTCTCACTGTTGTTGCTGACGCACACGGCCGAATCGGCCAAGATGGAGAGCACGGAACGATGCTGGTGACTGGCGGACCAGCGAAAACAGGAAAGGAGATGAATAGCTCTAGCTCCCGTCTGCGCGCGGAAGGGCGCTGATTGGCGCGGCTCACAGACTCCATTGGCTCATTAGACTGTTGTTGGTTTTCTCCCTCCCCTCCCACAGGCCTAGCCAGGTAGCTTAGTTGTGCGCGGAAGCGAGCGGCCAGAGCGGGGCTAGGCGTCGCCCTCCCAGGTACCGGGCAGTGCAGCTGGACTTGCCGCGGATGGTCCCCCTCTGATCTCGGCACACTCGGCAGAGTGCGGCCGGACACGCCATGGAGTTGCATAGCGTGGATAGGCCGTATGGTGTCGCTGTCGTTATTATAAAAGCGTAAGTAGAAGGTTGAAGCAAGATAGAATGCCATCTTTTTTCGAGCTTTGTTACAAATTATTAGTATTGGCCGTTTCACTACATATAATATCGCAAAGCACAGCTTTATGCGCTGGCTACAATATATGCGCGTCGGTTGCGGCAGTAATCATCGAAGAAATATATGATTTATGAACGTTTCTTGGTCATAGAATGATAATACATTGCAATGATTACCTGTTGTAAAGAAAACTCCTATACTGCCGCTCTATCGTCCGGAATTATTCGTGTTTGATTACGGTGATTCCGCCACTCTATCAGCTGATTTTTGTTTCCGAGTCACGTGACCAACCGGTGTCTCCCTGGGGCGTTGCTAAGGACTCTTTCGCATATGTTTTGCTGCCTGGTTTTTGTCAGGGAGACACCGGTTGGTCACGTGACTCGGAAACAAAAATCAGCTGATAGAGTGGCGGAATCCCCGTCATCAGACACGAATAATTCCGGACGATAGAGCGGCAGTATAGGAGTCTTCTTCACAACAGGCAAACATTGCCACGTTTATCATTCAATGATCAAGAAACGTTCATAAATTATATATTTTTCGACGATTACCGCCGCAACCGACGCGCACATATCGTTACCAGCACATAAAGCTGTGCTTTGCGATATTATTTGTAAAGAAACGGCCAATACCTACTAAATTATGTGCAACAAAGCTCGAAAAAGATAGCATTCTATATTGCTTCAACCTTCTACTTACGCTTTTATAATTACGACAGCGACACCATACGGCCTATCAACGCTATGCAACTCCGTGGAGCGTCCAGCCGCACTCTGCAGAGTGTGCCGAGATCGGAGGCGGACCATCCGCGGCACGTCCACCTGCGCTGCCCGGCCGCTGGAAGGGCGACGCCGACGCGTAGCTCGTCTGGATACCATCCACTCAACGGTTACACAGATGCAAAAAGACCGCCCGCTGGCCGCCCGCTGCGCACACAACTAAGCTACTTGGCTACGCCCTCTCGGGGAGGGGAGGGAGGAGCAACAACCGTCAACAGTCTGAACTCTGATGAGCCAATGGAGTCTGTGAGCCGCGCCAATCAGCGCTGTTCCGCGAGTAGACGGGAGCTCTATTTTCGCTGGTCCGTCAGTCACCAGCATCGTTCCGTGCTCTCGATGGTAGCTATTCGGCCGTGTTTTCGTGTGTAGGTCAGCAAAAACAGTGAGAGAGATTCTCGGATCGCGCCAGTCGGTCGCAAGGGTATCTATTGTCTATGTACTTTCCAGTATCGCAAACGTTATTGTTAGGACCCGAGGGTAATCAGCAGTCGACGCATTTGTTGTAATAATAAAGTTGAAAATATAGCGAGGTATATTCACTTAAATTCACATACCACCTTTGATTTTTTGGCACGCGCGGACTACTTGCCCCCGCAGCTACAGCACACAGCCGATCTCCATGTTTCTGTTTCAGAGCTGCAGTGGACACGGCAAAAATACACTTATGTTCTGACAACTTAATCCAAAAGTACACAGATTTCACGACGAACTACCACATTCATATAATTTTCTTGCTCACAGGTGCTCAGCAATAAGCGCGCGACTGATTGCAGCTAGTGCACTCACGATTATTAATTCGCGCTCGCCAAACCTGCCATTAACATCCACCACCAATACCATCAACATCTGTCCAATTAAGTACCTATTACCATATCGAGCCAGAATGAGACCACGACATATTATCGTTCTATTACATAGCACAAATTCCGGGGTGGGTGGGGTGGGGGTGGGGGATCCTCCAATCACAACCAACATCGTTTTGGGACGGGGAGTCGAAGCCGGGGCTCGTATCGACGTATCCTTCACATATCTGGGCATCTCACTCCTTTCGACACTTAATCAACCCTGGCACACCATCCACCGAGCCAGGTCGGCTCCGACCATCTTGAGTTCCATACTGAAATCTGATAACTGACCGTCATTTGTTCCTATCAGTCAGCGGGCACTATGCCTTAGCACAGCAAGTGCACTGTGCAGCCTTCTTTGGACACCGCCTCGGAGCAGGGCGCTGGTCCTGGGTGCCCGGCGCCCTTTGTTCGTGTACGGCTAGCAGCATTTTCGGGGTCGGATGGTTTCCGCAGTGGCGGCGCTGGTCACCGTGGAGCCGTCGGACGACACCGTCAGATGGAGCGCCCGCAACTGGTGACCTGTGACACAGCGACACGTCAGGTCTCACGTCAGGTCTCACGACGACCGTCACGTTTCAGTCGCGACGGCCGTTATATTAACAATCACGGCGGCCGTCACATACCAGGCACAGTGACCGTTACACACGATCCAAGGCGACCGTCAATTAGCAGTCACGGCGACATCACAGGTTGCGACGGTCCTCAAATTTCCGCCACGGCGACGATAACTCATAGCTCATAGCGTTTCCTGTCGCACACTTAGCCATAGCCCATAATTGCAATACATTAGCCTGTTTATACGTTTCTCACTCAAAAGTCGAGGCCCGAGTCTGAGACCCATCATACGTCACGACCCCTGCAACGGCATCTGCATTAGCAGACATCCCGTCCCGGCAACACACAAAGTTCTCTCCACTCTCCAGCCACTCACCTAGGGACTGGGGGGCGAAGTAATCTTGGGGGTGACATAGCCAGGACGTGTCGAGCTACCGTCGGCGGGCGTGCCACGAATGGCCGGCGGACCTCCGTCGGCTGGCGGGCCACCATCAGCCGGAATGCCGTGGTCAGCCGACGGGCCGGCGTCGGTCGGCGAGCCACCATCAGCCGGCGGGCGGACCACTGTTGGCCACTGAGCCAGCGTCCGTCGCCGGGCCTCCGTCCGCTGGCGGACAGTCTGAATAACAAGAAATAGTTGAATTAGTTACTCTAGTGTTCACTGTTCAAGTTCATAAAGTACAAGTATCAGCACACCTAATTCTATTCATATACATCGTATATCTATTTCATTATACATTGCTTTACAACCGTTTTTAGAATAATATTAGTCTTAAACTGTTAGCAAGTGAAAATGCCCTTTGTGTTCAGTTAGGCCTGTTGAGACCATTGCAGAAATGCAGACCATTGTGGAGCTGGAAGGAAGATAGGGAATTAGCTGCTGTGCTCCAGTGGCAGTGCTTCTGGCTACAGGTCAAGACATCCACACTTACAGTAGGGCCTGAGTTGGATCTTGGACCCCTGTCAGTGTGGTCTCCCTCTTGATGTAATTGGCTGAGGAGAATCAAAGTGATGTTAGGAGTTAGGACTGCAACTTATCACAGTTATGAGCAGGGTTTGGGTTAGGTTAGGTTTGGTTAGGTTACAAATTAAAATTAACGGCACTAGTAGAGCAGATGTCAAATAAAGGCGCTTATGCTTACCAAGTAGATAAATAGGCAAAGAGAGCAGGATGCTCATAGGAAGGGTTTCCAACCAAGGAGAGGCACAGCTGTAGGTTTGTAGGTTGTAGGGTTTTAGTTTGTATGCTGACTTGTAGGTTAGATTATGTCAGGTAAGGTTTGGTTTGGTGTTAAAAAGAAGCATCTCTGGAAGCAAGAAGCATATGAGCACTTCTCCTCAGTTGTAAAACCTCTGTGTAACATCTGCTCTACTAATGCCCAAATATCTTGGTCACCAGTGACAAATTCCAATCTCAAATGAGCTGGCCAGTTCACAATTTGTTAAATCATGGTTTGCCTGTCAGTCAGCAAAACAAATATTGTGGTTATGAGCAGTTCTTCGATGGTTGTGGAGGGTTCAAATGTGGACATGTCGGGAATATAGTCTAAATATTGATCATCATTCCTTATATGGTCATCACTCAGCACATTTGGGTGACATCATATTCTTAAATTAGATAAATCTTATTTTAGATTACCTCCCTGCAGTTTGCCCGACTGATACCTATATTGATATGCTGACGGTGACCCCAGCTTTACCAATTACCGTTACCCAGATTTCCAGCTTGACAATGACTGGTACAGAATTGTCAAACTCAATGATGCATTTTGCTAGCCCTTTTGCCAAGAATTGTAGTATGTTTCATTGTCATACTCACGTCTCCCCATCAGCATGACATTGCTTGGCGTACTCCATACAGCCTCGGCAAATGAACCCTTTCAACTGCTTTGTTTTGCAAAAATGCCCAACACGTGCATCATCCATTTGGGCACAGACTTACTTCCTTAAATGGAAATCAAGGCTTCATACAAGCCAGGGGAGGCGAAGTTTGCCATCCTGTGTTGCCGATGATTCGGGCATGAGCACTGTCTTGTCTTGGTCTTCCTGGTGGCATTGTAGCCTCTGAAAATATCTTAAAAAAAAACACCAAGAAAACGTCAATCCAATACTCCACAAAAATCCCCGATGCTCCGCGCTCCACAAAATATATCCACAACTCCAAGACCCACCGAAGTGAGAGAAGCAAATTCAAATTTGAATTGAAATGTGCCTAATAAACAAATATACACAACACACAAAAGTCGAAAACCAGGGATGTTCTCTATCATCACATGGAACGCCGTGGCAGCCAATTGAATGCAAAAACGTGCGTCTGCTAGCGTCAGAACTATATTAGCAGCATTTGCAGTACACGAAACCGTGAGCAGCTGTGGGTGTATAATCGTGGTCAGCAGCTTTTAACATCGAATTTCGTAATGTTCCCCCATTAGTCATGTTTTGAAACTTATAACATCAGATAGAAAATTAAATTCTGTTTCATATAGTACCCTCAATAGATGCCGACTCGGTCTCATTTTTTAGTAATATGCCACTGACTGTTACAGTGTGACCTCAAACAGCAAGGAGGCTGATACATTATAGACCAAAAATATATAACTTATAGCACCGAAACTGCAATAAAACATGCATACTTGGGAAGAAAATAAAATTTTCATTTTGATTAAGAACTTTTGCGAACCCATCACCACCATGTTTACCGAGCATCAATGTTTTTTGTTCGGAGTTGATTGGTACCCAAAATGCCAACTTTCGGATTTGGAAGCAAAATTGACAATGTTCCCCCATTAGATGAGCTTTGATACTTTGACACCTTATAATGTCAGCATTTCTGCATATTTTGGTGAACGTTTCAGACGCCGACTCGGTCTTGTTTTTGAAAACCATTACATCTAGTGAAACAGTGTGACCAAGATCACCAAAGGTGGTTTTACATTCAACATCGATTTATTCTAGTTTTGAGCATGAACAAATGAAATAACACATAAAATCGGAAAGAATATTCAACTTTGATATTGTTCGATCATGATTTACAACCTATACAACTGATTTTATTCGAGAATTTGTGGTAAAACGTTGGCTGGTCAGGTGGGCCCGCCATTTGCTGAGCTTGGTGGTTTCGAAATTGAAAGAAACAGTATTGGCATTTGATAATACTTTTTTACTATTAATTTAAATTTTTAAGGATGAAAATTTGATTTAATCAATAACAAACTCCTACAACCAAAGATATATTATTTTCGAAATGGCGTGGTCGGTCAAAAAATTATCTTCGCAAATACTTTACAGAGTTACGCTAGTCTTGCCCTGTGCAATTTTATTGCCAATTTATATAAAAATAATAAAACACATAAAGATACGTGGCCTAGTTTCTTTTTTTGGACTGAGAAGGCCAGCTGAAAATAGTGGTTAAAATACCTTAGTGTTGTGGCGGCAAACCGGTTTTACCTAGTTCTCTATATACCGTGGTTTTTGTTATGAAGTGAGGGAAGTGAGATGGACAGGCTTTTTGATTTTTTTTCTGGTTTTCTAGGACCGTCTCAATTATTTAACTTGACATACTTTTCTTGCTTTTTTATCCGAGGCTTTTTCAATAATTGATAGATTCCAGCGTGGGAATAAAAGGGCGAGCAGGCCACAGGGGTAAAAGCAAGTCGACTGATAGTGAAATAAAAGGTAGAAGTGTCTGTTCCATTAGAAATTTAATGTGATGTGATGGAACATGGAGCAACAGGATCAGACGCAAGAACCACCAATTAAGCAGAACCAGCAAGCGCCATGCAATCAAAAAGCAGTCATGGTAACGTTTGATTACTGATTAGGTTTCAGAAAACTTGGAAGACGCCAGACGGTGAGCAATCAAGAGATCTTACAAGACCAGTAGTTACTTGAAAACGAGAGCCGCCAGGAAAATCAGTAGATTCTTCAATGGCAACACATCTCAACATCAATCTAGCAATTATTTGCACCAGCGAGCGCGCTATCATTGTGTTTTGTGTCTGTATCCCTAACTGCTCAAAAAATATTTGTCAATAAATATTATAAACAAACAAAATAATGCGTCTTTTCTACTGAAAGTAAGTCCTCCAAGTGGCAGGGGATGAATGATAGAAGGTACCTACCTAATCAATTGTCATCTATTCAATCAATTCATAGGCAATTCAGGGGCATCGAACGGCAGCGCCCTTACTGCATGGTACTGCGGATCGTCGATGGGTTTCTTGATGAATCCGACTCTGACTCAGACTTTCAAAAAATCAACTCTGACTTTGATTTCAAATGTCGGCTCTGACGCTCTGACTGACTCCGACTCCACAGCCCCAGCAGGTCTGCGGAGGCAATGGTTTTTTGGTGACTCCGACTCCGACTCTGGCTTTCAAAATCGACTCTGACACTGACTCTGGTCAGAACTGTCGACTCCGACCGACTACAACTCCGACTACGGAACCCTGAAAGATCTGCGGAGGGGATCGAATTTCGGTGACTGACTCAGACTCCAGGCTTTTGAAATCTACTCTGACTCCGACTCGACGACTCACGTCAGAACTGTCAACTCCGACCGACTTCATGACTCCGACTCCGGAGCCCTACTGGCAGCTATCACGCCAGGGAGCTGCAAATCGTATGTTCCGTGGCGGTTTATGGCATTAAAGTCGATAATGCGGCTGAATCGCACTATGAAACACCCTTATTGGCTGCAAGAACCACGAACGTTAGCGCATCACCACTGGAAAACGTGACAGGTTATCGATTAATTGGCCCTGGATTTGGATAAATAAGATGTTGATCATATTAGCACACATTTACATTACCATCTATCTCAAGGTTGCCCTTCAGGCGGCTCTAAACTATGGCAATTTCCCTATCTTCAACATGTAAATGCCCTCGGGCGTCCTCGTGGTGACGTAGGCATGGGAGTGCCAGGTTGGTAGGAACTAGACTTCGACGCCCCCTGGTGTAGGCTGTAGCCCACGGCCAGGCCAGCAATACCTATCGGCGGCCTCTGCTCGAAATTCAGCCGGAGAGAGCGTATTGAACTAGTGTACATAGATACTCGATCAGCAGAAGTGCGATAGTAAGTACGGGTCAAAGTTAGGGCCTGTTCCAGCGCCTCCAGTAGAAATTCTTGACTGGAGGCTCTACCAGAGGTTTCACTGGAGGCGCTGGAACGCAATCTGGAGATTTCTGGAGATTGGCGTCATAGATACCAAAAGAATGACGATTGTTCTCTCTTGAAACGCAAAATGTTTTCAATTTTAGTAAAAAAGATTAACAAAATTATAGCAATGTAATTTTCTTTACATTCAAGTTGTAAAATGATCAGTCAAAAGTTATTTGTTTACATTCGTGATTGTCATATGTGCGCCATAATTGTAGACCAGAGCCTCCAGAGAAATTTGGACCTCTCAACTCTCTGGAGGTTACTGGAGGTTTCTGGAGCTTTGGCGAGAGCTTTCTGGAGCTTTCTGGAGGCGCTGGAACGCTCTCTGGAGGACTCTAGAGCTTTCTGGAGGTTTCTGGAGGTTTCTGGAGGCGCTGGAACAGGCCCTTAGAGTCTTCAAAGAAGCTGAAAGAAGCAATGGCGTCTACAAAGAAGCAATGGCGCCCATAGTGCTGAAGGTGTCACACCATAGATATAAAAGACTTTATATCTATGTGTCACACTCACAACAGTGGAAGAAAATCCTCAGAAAATAAGACATTTGCGATGAATATTGGAAATATTGAAAGACAATATTGTAAAAATGTTTTTAGAACTCTGTTGATGGTATTTCAACTCGATTGGTACCACTTTATTCGCCATGGCGTCTTTTATTTTCATGGCCATCACTACATCCCCCAATTACGGAACGGCTGTGCGTGCGGCCCGGGTGTTCCGTTATTACGGAAGGCGCCCAGCCGGTGGCCGCGCTGACAACGCTACGCAACGTTCTTTCTTTATTTGAAATGCGCCACTCCTGGATTATAGGTGTCACAATGTGCACCAAGTTTCCCAAGTGGGCGGTGTTACCCAAGTGTCTGCATTCTTCTGAAAAAAATCCTTCAATATGGCAGCACGACAAAAATTTCGCTCGAGCAGGAGCACGTAATGCTTGGATGAGTCCTAATTATGGCAAAAAAATCAGGGCCTCCTCTAACCCGCGCCTTAGGGCCTTGCCCGCGCCCAGATGGGGTCTGCCGAGCAACGCGGTCTGATGGGGGGGGGGCATTTTGGCCCCCCTCCCTCAGATCTCGAGAACCACGCAACATAGCGACAAGCGGTAAACGGTGTTGGATAGCCCCAACGGGGAACTGCCTTGTGACCAAATTTCATTGACCTCGGTCAAACCGATGACGTCACAGGTCAGGTCAAAGGTCGAATTTTCACCGTTTACAGGCATTTCAAGAAATGCGTTGTAAAATCGTGTAAAATGCATTTCATTGAAAATCATCGATGGGGAAATGTTCTTCAAACACATATTTTGCTATTTGAGGTCACTGATACCAGGTCAGGTCACAGAGGTCAGGTCACTGGGGGGGGGGGGGGTGGGGTCACAATATGAAAGTGTCGTGTGATACATGTTTTATGGTTCATTTTACATGACAAATGCGATTATGTGGGTCAGACAGACTTTAGGGCCAGCTTAGGTCACGTTTTGGTCAAGGTCAGGTCAAGGTCAGGTCAAATTAGGCGAAATTTCAAAGTTGATATTTTTGCATAAAATGGGTATAGATTCGATGCAGCTCGTCACGGGGAGTTCAATGTTGGTCTCTGTTTTGCGCTACGAGGTCTAGAATTGCTAAAAATTGAGTTCGAAAATTTGACGTCATCAATTTATAACAGTTTTTCCGCTATAACTTGGCCAAAAAAAGAGGTATCGATCTAAAATTCGGTATGTATATGGAAGAGCGTAGGGACTATCACATATATTCCGTTTTTTTCGAAATTCGAATTTTTCTTTTTAGAATTTTTTTGAGTTTTTCTAAAAAAATCAATTTTTTGATTTTTGGGGGTCAAAATCCCAAAATTTCGAAAATCCGAGATAGCAGTGTTGTAGCGCCGTCTTTTCTCTACACAACCACATAAAGAACTTTAAAATTGCTTGTTAACTGTAGAATTGGTGAGCGTTTCAAGATGTCATGTTTTTTGCTCATTTTTACTCGAACATGACCTCAGTTTGACCTCAATAACTCCTGACCTGAGGTGACCTGTGACTTGAAATTTTGTGTGAAGGTGTCAAATTGATGCCCGGTAAGGTACCCAAAATTTGGCGGCGCTGCGCGCCGCTGTTTTCTCGCTATTTAAGAAAAACCACAGGGGGGGGCCAAAATGGCCCCCCATCAGGGCGCGGGCTTAGCCCGCGCCATACCAATCACGACAATTGCCCACCCAGTGGCGTCGATTTGCCCATTCAGAAGCAAAGCAAAAATAAAGGTCGACCGGACGTCCGGTACTACCTTTCCGGTTTCAACCCTCGCCCGCACAGGCCATTTTGAGTCCTTCGACGGCACAAGGGGGGGGGGGGGGCGGTAGTACGACCCCCCCTCGCGTTTGGCCCCTGATAGAGCTAGAGCTTCGCGAAAAAAAAAACGAGCGTGCTGCCCGTCACGAGAGAAAGCCAATGATACCCAATTTTAAGATCCTAGGTCATCGGTTGACCTTCCAGGTCAGGTCAATGACACAAAAATCGGGAATATCGGGACCTGTTAGAAAGTCGTAAAGCGTGGCTGCTAAGGGGTTTTCCGGGGTGCTGATCACGAATATCGTGTTAGTTTTGATCGCAGATGATGTCGTTAAGCGTTTAGACCAGGTCAGGTCAGGTCAGGTCAGGTCAGGTCAGGTCAGGTCAGGTCAACCGGTAGGGGTCGTGACGGGTATTCGTAGTACCTGTTATCCGCCTCTGACAGCTTCGTAACATGTTACGAAGGCACCAAAACTACTTCGTAAATGTTCAAATGGTTGCTAAATTCGAATTCAGCTCCAAAAACTAGCCTAGAAACATGCAAAACTCGAAAAAGTGAACCGAGGTCACCAAAGGTCAATGACCTGACCTGACCTTCCGGTGACCTTGACACCCACCCTAATGCATGGGAGCAACATCATATCCCATGTTTGAACGTTTGAAACCACGAAAAGACTGCAAACGCGCGGCTAATGCGAGGCGACATACGAGTACGCCGAATCGCGATCCCGGCCAAACATGGTGCGGCGGTGCCATGGTGCTAGGCCGCCGGTGCATCTGAAAGAACTGTGGTGCCCCTGACAAGCCTGAAGTTCCAACGACAGGCCCGTGGTGCCCCTGACAGGCCCATGATGCCCTTGCGAGGTCGGTGGTGTCCCTGCTGGGTCGGTGGTGCCTCTGCTAGGCCGCTAGTGCCCCTGACCCCTGACAGGACTGTGGTGCTCCTGACAAGTCTGGAGTGTCCCCGATAGGCACGTGGTGCCACTAACAGGCCCAAGGTGTCCCTGCGAGGCCGGTGGTGCCCCTGCCAGGCATGTGGTGTCCCTGCTATGCCTCTGGTGCCCCTGACAGGCCTGTAGTGCCCCTGAAAGGACTGTGGTGTCCCTTGGCCCTGACAAGCCTGAGGTGCCCCCGACAGGCCCGTAGTGTCGCTGACAGGTCCGTGGTGCCCTTGCTAGGCCTGTGGTGCCTCTGTAGGCCTGTTGTGCTCCTGGCGGGCCTGTGGTGGCACCCCTGACAGGCCCACGGTGGTGCCCCTGCGAGGCCGGTGGGGCCCCTGGCAGGTCTGTGGTGCCCCTGGCAGACCTATGGTGCTCTTGCTAGGCCGATGGTGCTCCTGACAGGCCTGTGGTGCCCCTGACAGTCCCAAGGTGCCCCTGCGAGGTCGGTGAGGTCGGTGAAGCCCCTGGAAGATCTGTGGTGCCCCTGGGCCCTGGCAGACCTATGGTGCTCTTGCTAGGTCGATGGTGCTCCCAACAGGCCTGTGGTGCCCCTGACAGGCCGGTGGTGCCCCCAGCCCCTGGCAGGCCTGTGGTGTCCCCGGGCCCCAATGGAGCGGGGGGAGGGTCATGACCCATATGACCCACCCTTGGATCCACCACTGGTCATTACTTGCAGGCTGACTTTGACATCCATTGCAAAACAAGTCGTTTTTTTTTTGTCACCCTGTTCCTTTATGCCCATTTTATAGTGGGCAAATCTCGACGACTGGGGAGGGGGGCAATTCTGTTGCGTGCGGGGCATTTGCCCCCACGATCCTGCCTGATTCGAATGGTGTTTAGTGCGTTCCGAATTCCGATCGGATCGGTGATTCCCGAGTTGTAGAATGACCTCAAGGGTGGCGGTTGAATAGTGCTGTCCGTTCTGTCCCATAAAAAATGCCTAAAAATAACTTCAATATGGAAGCATTTATTTGAAGACAAATACAGCGTAAGATTTTCATTTACGACGCAGTGCCTTCCGTTAGCGCCGGAGCTGTTTTGATTCGGGTGTCGTATTTCAATTTATACAAATACTGTGCCAACTGTGCATAGTCGGTGATTCTTTATGCGGGTGGTTGGACGCTTTAGCCTCGCGATTACGCGCCCTAACCCAACAACAACTTGACAACAACAACATTTATGCGGGTGGGAGCAGGTGGGAGTGTGCGATGTTTGAATTGGTAGACTGGTGTTGGATTAAAATACCATACATTTTAATTCAAATAAGATACCTATCAGTCACGGATACCTCAAGGGAACCTCAACATACCAATACACGGTGCAAAGAAGTGAGTTGATGACCACAGACCACAGAGCATGAGAGGCACTGAAAATCAAAATATTTGCAAAGGCTATATATTGGGGGGGGGGTGCTTCCAGATCTCGAGAACGGTTGGGGCGATTGTGCTCAAATTTGGTACTCGGCTGGGGACCGGTTAGTAGGGTGCCCTGCAAAAGTCAGGTTGGACCCCGTTTGCACGTGCGCACGTGCAGAATGCCGCTTCCAGATCTCAGGAACGGCTGGGCCGATTGCGCTCAAAATTGGCACACTGCTAGCGACTGGTTAGGAGGGTGTTTTGCACAAGCCTCCTTGGAAGTACTCTCTAGCCCTTTCGCACGTGCAGGGCTCACCATCTCGCTTGCTCGTTCTTCGCCCAAAAGGCGTTTTTTGGTGTTTATTTCCCTGAAATGTTGGAAATTTCCATTCCAACCCAACCTAACCAAGCTAACCTAACCTTATTGTCATGTATGTCTGTCAGTCTTTGTATCTGTTAGTGCATCTGTCTGTATGCCTGACTTTCTATACGTGTCTGTGTTTTCGTTTCATTTCGTTTCGTTTATTTAGGGCTTGTCCACAAGTGGCTATTACGGCCCAGTCAATACATGATACACACACCCAGACACACACACATACAATATACACGTCAATATAAAGCAACACCCGCAAAAGCATGCATAAAATATCTAAAATCAGTCATGTCACTTGTCAGTCACTATGTAAAGTGCTGCACCAGCTGTGTCTATATGACCGTGTCTCTGTCTGTGCCTGTATGTCTGAGTGTCTACTCTGTCTGTCTCTGTGCAGAAATGTGGCGAAAGGCTAGTGTTCTCGTGTCCAGCTGTTTGTATGTATATGTCTGACTGTGTGTACATCTGACTGTCTAGTCTGTCTGTCTCTGTGCAGAAATGTTGCGGAGGACCGCGCTCCTCGTGTCCAGCCGCGCCGCTGGCCAGATGGTGCGGCTGTCCACGTCGGCCGGCCGGCCGCGCCGTGCGCCACGACTCGTGAAGGTCACTAATCAGAAGCTGGAGCCGCAGTACCTGACGGTCAGTGTGTCGATTTTGGGCAAACGGCTGATGGTCAGTGTGGTGATGTCGGGGCGGGCGGCAGAGTTGGAGTAGTGTTTGAAATATGAAGGTGCATCTTCGATGTGGGAAATTGCATACACCCACACGAGTTATTTGATATTGGGTCTCTTAAAACCTGACAATAACTTATGGGTTAGGAAAAGTTCTTGGTTGTTGGTATTGAAGATTGAAAGAAAGGTCGGCTCGTGCGATGACCTTCATCCTCTGGTCGCAGCCCTCCGAGCCGATGGTGCCTGTGTACGACTTGCTGAACATCCGACTCCAGGCGTACGACTTTGCCGTGCTGGAACACTACGCCAAGTGGGTGCACCGCATGTTGCGGGCCGTTGACGTCGACGTCGAGGACTGGTGAGTTGATGACGGACAGAGGATGGAAACTGGACGGGTTTATCATTCGCCCTGAAAAGTGGGCGGGCGATGAAAGAGGGGATGGTGGATAGTGGATAATAAACGGTGGACGGGGATCGGATAGTGGATAATAGATGGTGGGCGATGGTCTGATAGTGGGTCGTGAACGGTGGTTTGCGGACGAGGCCTTATGCCTCAGTATTACTTTCCTTTACCGTCTTTCCTTCCCCTCGCAATGTTCCTGTGTTCTTCATCGTATGTTCGTGTTCTTCGTTGCGTTGTGTTTTTCACCGTTGTTCTCCTTTGTGTTATGTTTTTCGCCGTGTTCCCGTGCTCCCTGTGTGCTCTCATGTTTTCTCGTTACAATGCCTGTTTTCTAATATAATCCGGCGCCATATTCTCTGCAACGTTCGCCGTATTCAGCTGTGCTACCTATGTGTTTCCTCTACGTTTCAATGTTCTTATCTGTTACACCATGTTCCCTGTGATGTCCCTTGTTCCTGCCATTTCCCTGTGAGGCATCTCCGCCGTGTTTCGGTGATCCTTGCTGTGCTCCATCGTTTTTTTTTGTGCCCCACTGTTCTGCGCTCTGCCACTTGTTATCCGCATTTCGTTCGATTTTTCATATGTACCTATTTCTTTCCCCGTGACCCGTGTTCCCCGCTTTCCCCTTGTGCTATCGGTCACACCCAGCTCCAAACGTCCTCACAATTCGCCTCGTGACACCTCGCTAGGTGGCAGCACCGTAGAACCGTATAGATAGGATAGCGAATGTGGCGCACGAGTTACGAAAACCGGTAAACGTGTATTTCTGTATCAGCTTCAGTGGAAATTGGGGTTGGGGGAATCTGATTATTATCGATTTTGATCCCTTTTATGTAACGTTTTGGGTTTTTGACCTTTGGAGTAAATTACCCTGCTATCGCTAGTGAATATCATACAGCATTTGGCTGCAGAAATCGCTATGACCTTTGACTTTTAATCTCAGTCTGAAGCAGCTTACAAAGACGCATGGCAATTCGTTAAATGATCTTGTTTCCATTATTAGAATGGATATATTTCAGGCAATAAGGTGCATATGCAATCTTTCATGTTGTAGCAATAGCATGGTATGACAATGACATGACCACACAAGTACAAAAGACAGGACTCAGACTACAACCAGGTACTAGTGGCATTTGACCGAAATCGGAAGTCAGAAGTGATGGCTGCCAACCCGATTCCACTGCTAACAGCAGCTGTTCCACTATGCTAGGGTTTCTGAGGCAGCTTCCAGCAGCAGGCTGCAGCCCTGGAAGGAAGGAACTGAGGAGTCTTGCTGCCAACCCTCAAAACCCACTTGCTGCTGAGATGGCTGTTTGTTTCAAGGAGGTAGCTGAAGAGATTAGACCTACAATTAAGTCTGTTGCTGCCTGCTGGCATGTGTGGTGCAGCACAATATGCTACATGTGTTCTGCACATGTGTCCAGCAGAGCACAGAACATATTTAGCTCATTGCACCTCACCTCAGTCACCCCCTTACTCAGCATTGAATCGACAAATGGTCTGCTTTGTTAGTTACAACCTCTGCTCAGTGCTTTAGAAGTTGGTGCAGTATTGGTGGCATTAGAGGCATTGTAATCCGAATGATATACGTTCACAGCTGGCCTGAATTTGCACATATATCTCTTTTGTTTCCTGAACTATATCAACATCATATGATCAATGGTGTGAGAATACTACCTGGGAGAGGGAAGCAATCTGATGTCCTCGGGTGTTCATTCATACCTTCCCTTCAACAAGCCTGGGGTACCCTTAAAGTTATTTTCATTGCCAGGGCCATTTATCTTTCACATATGTAACTGATAACTGAATAGAAGAATGTAAAAGTCACAAATTTTTGGTGCCACTGGTCATAAGGCTCCACCCTCCGAAGCCTTATGAATCTGAAGTGATAACTCAGAACTGAGTTTGAATTACACAGATAACATATCCAACCCCCCCCCCCCTATCATTGGGAGCAGAATCAGCCCCTTCTGAACCGAATACATCCCTCATTCCCTGCTCAGTGCTCAGGCTAGTAGCTACTGCCTTTTGGCCCTGACATGCAGATATCATTAGCAAAAAGCAATGTGAAATGAACATGTCCCTTCGCCTTCCGGGGCGCCGTTCGAGCAGCTGGTGTTGTAAGTCTGTTCCATTCCATCCCACTGGTCAACAGGTCATTTGAAAGGTTGAGCGAACCCGCACTGAACTCACCGTTGGCCCTCACCAATCCCTGATCATTCTACATCGGCACCCGAGCGTCCACGCTGGTTTCTGAAGGCTGCAATCTACAGGTCTTTGAGGGCTCCACGGTGGCGTTTTGGGGCCCATCGCAGATTTAAGTTCCGACGGTAGTCAATGAGGACCTTATGCAGGTTTCCGAGAACTCCATGCCTATTTCTGAGGGCCCCACGTCGGCCTGTGACGGGCTATAAAAGGTGAATGTCTTATGCCGGCATATGAATGCTCTCAAGATCTCAGGGCGGTTCCAAAGCATCGGGCGGTACCTACCTACGTAGAAAACCGTTACGGCGAGGGTTCAGACAATGTGCCCGGAACCTTGCTCTTTCGGCGGATTGCAATATCCTTATCGGCCGCCCTTACCGCCCTAACATTGGTTGTAATCACCAATACTGCTTACGAAGTGCCACGGGACGCTTTGTTCAGGGCCCTTTTGACTGTGAAAGGATGTATGATGGGCTATGAGAATCATTATTCGTGATCTATGAGGAATTTGTCGTCGAATTATGTGCATTGCATTCCAATTTTGAAAGAAAAAGTATTCGAAATCCGAGGTCTCGTGAGATTAGACCGGCCGGTCTGCCTGCGGAGCGGCCGCCGGATCCTACCTATAGTAGTTCAGGAAACGGCCACCAGATGTCAGCCACTTCTGAGTCACGAGGCGAATATGCTCTGCTCCGTGACTTACTCTGCTTTTGGTGACAGCTGGGCGACTCCCCACACGAGTGCCCGCGTCACCCGGCTGAAACCAAACACGGCCATTGTGGAGACCTCCTACGATCTGAATCTCTACGAGAGGAACGTCCAGGTAAGTCGGCCGCCGAACCTAGTGTGACTGATGTATTTGTTGGCTGTCGTAGGAGTGTCATTAGAAGTGGCACAGAATCTTTCAAATGTGGGACGCCTCGGCACTAAATTTGAGGCAGGAAAAGAGAAATAGAGCAACAATAGGAATGAATAGGGTAACTTGTTGGAATTGCTGCGCTGGCTGTTGTGACTTGTAGTACGTAGATTATTATTTCCCATTGGGAGTTACGGTACCTACTGCGAGTACAGTGGCACTACGCAGACGCACGTCCTGCGCGTCTAGCGTATTGCACGCGGATGCTACCAGAAACATTCGAAAAATCTACACCAAGGCTGCTCACTGTGTGCTTCCGCGTCGAGTGCTCGTATTGAACAGTCATACACTGTCCTGGTGACTCGGCAGATCTCGATCCCGCCATCCGCGGCAACAGCTCACCCCTCCCCCTTCCCTCCTGTATCGGCAGTTGCGTGACCTGCCTACAACCATGGCGCCAGTGGTGATCGACCTGCTGCAGCACAGCACACCGCCGGGCGTCCAGGCGTGCCTGCAGCGCCACAAGAGCGAGTACGACGAGGTGCGCTATGTGCCCGACCTGCAGCTCAAGGAGCTGAAACAGCAGCTGGCAGAGGTCGGCATGGACCCCGACAAGCGGAAGAGGAGGGCGGCCCAGGAGGCGGCCGCAGCTGCCGCAGCGGCAGCAGCAGCGCCAGAGAAGAGCTAGTAGTGCGCGGGGAGAGGGGGGGGGGAGGTGGAGTGCGCGGCAGCGAGTGATGAGGTGTGTCGTTTTGTTGTGCTGATTTTGAAGGTGACTGAGGACCGTCTAAGGTGATAATTATGAAGAGTTCTGCAAGTGGGAGTGAAAAATCGTTGTGGTGCTGCCAGATGCTCGTAAATGTAGTTTTGAATATACGAATGCGTGGATTGAAAGGATTCCGTCGTATGCTATCTGCTAGCACTTGCTCGATGAAATTCACGAGACCGAAAGTTTTTCTCCACAGGCTTGCAAATTGCCAAGGCCCCAAATTGCGTCGATTGGTTTTTGTGAACTATCTGTTGGTCTGGGTGTTTGACATGTGGGTACAGAGGTAACGATTCACTTACGACTAAATTGTAATAGGTTCTAATATCTAACCGGTTTTATTGAGCAATGTTAACCAATTTTAGACATCGCAGTAGATGTATGGGTAACTGAGCATTGGTTGACCGGCAACCCCGCCTCTTAAAAAAGAGGAAGGTTTATTCATCCCAGTCTTGTCAGACCCGTGAACTGTGATAATTGCCAGTGGTCTTACGACTCGCTGGCTCTGAAACCTGACCCGAGCTTTGCCGGGAAATCCTGGATCCAGCGGCTCACCAAACCCGAGTGAGCCAATCAGCCTCCAGATCACCACAGCCTAAGCATGCCTCGTGGAACCCGACCTAAGAAACCCGGTCAGCCGGCGTCTGTGGACTCCCGGCCGCCGCCCATCGCCGAGTCTCACCCTGCACCAGAGGAGGGTAGCGGCGGCTCGCAATGGACGCGAGACGAACCGCAGCGCCGGGGCTCCCACTACTGGTCACAGGTGCCGGGCGACCCGCTGGACCTGTTGGCAGAACTGGAGCTGTACCCGGACGGCCGGCCTGACGAGGCCGCCGAGCCGGCCGCCGCGCCCTCGTGGACGCTGGCGGAGGCGCCGGTGCCTGCGACTCGTCGGCGCGCCATCACGCCGCTCGAGCTGTGGCCGCCGGCCGTGGACGAGGAGGCGGCCCGCCTGGCCGAGGCGGAGGCGGCCGCCGAGCAGTGGCGGCGCGCCCCGTCCGTGCTGGAGGCGGCGCCCGGCCACTGGCAGCTGGAGCCCTCCCCGGACGAGCCGCGCGGCGCCGTCCGGCCGCACCTTACCTCCGTCGGCGTCGGCCGAGTATCCACCCTGGACAGTCTGGTGGCCAGTCTTCAGCACCGCTACCGCGGCGTGCTGGAGACCCTGGAGCGGGACGCGCTGACCCGGCCGCCGCCGGAGGAGCTGCGGCTCACGCTGCCCGCGCTGACGGCCGTAGACCAGCCGCTGGAGACCCCCGGACGCGAGCACCTGCAGTTCGCCAGGACCTGCCTCGAACAACTGAGTGAGTGCGCGAACTGAGCGAGGGGTCCATCTGGTATTGGGTAGGGATTTTGCATGACGGAAAGGTTCAAGATTTAATTGTAGCATTCAGAAAAAGTTACACGCTTTTAAATTGCGTTGAGATGAAATAGACGTGTAGTTTTGATGGAAATGCTTTCCACGGATCGTAGTACAAAAATGTGTATTGTGTAGATGCTTATATCGTTGATGTATAGCGAAAGGTTGTCCTGCCGTCGATTGACCGGCACCCCTCCCTCACAGACGCCACGCTTCTGACGGGTCCGTTCAACCACTCTCCGGAGCTGGAGGAGCCGGCTGACCTGCTGCGCGCCGCGCTGCGCCAGCTGGTCAGCACGGCGGCTGCGCTGCACCACGAGCTGGAGCTGCGCAGCATGGCGCACAGCCGGCACCGGCTGCTGCTGCAGGCGCTGCACAGGCGGCTGCAGATCCAGTACCAGGGTGAGGGGCTGGCTAGAGATCGCTGGGGTCAGATGAAGGAAAACGGCGAGGGGTGTGCGGAGAGGAAACATGTAATGCCACCTGTCGTGTGAAAGGGAGGGGGTGGGGGGATGACTGATTGCTTAACTGGGCTTGGATATGATCTAGGTATGTCTAGCTAGGTTAGGTATGATCTCATGGTTAACTACATAAGCCGTGGAGTGTCTTGCATTTCTCGCTCGTGCGTGACTTTGCTGGAAGGTTATTATAGGCTAGTCTGCCCTATTTTTGATCGGGAAAGGCTGGAAAATCTTCAAATCAACTACTCGCGCAACACCAAAAGCGCATCATCGCGTGCAATATCGATAAGATGGGGCGGAACTTCTTAAAGCTTAGGGCGAAACTCACTGTCCCATAGATGCAGCTATGCATCTGAGCCCTTATCCGTCCTGAAGGTCAAAACATTCCGTATCGGACCCACCCCGGTACCTAGTTCGTGCGTCACACGATCTTCGTCTCTGCCAGTGTGCCGGACCCACCCCAGTGTCTCTTCCTAGTCGTGTCCTAGTCAGCGCCATGTGTTCAACCCACCCAGAGTTCCATTTCTGGTATCTTAGACCCCCTACTCGTTATACCTCTCCGTGCTCTCTAATAGCGGCGCCCGCCTCTGTTCGACAGCCAAAATGACTGAGGTGATAACGGAGGTGCGCGCCCAGCGGCAACTGGAAATGGAGCGCCTCTCGGGTCAGATCGAGGTCAACATGGCTCTCGTCCACAAGCTGACCCAATATGTGGCTCAGGCGGAGCGAGTCAGGTCAGCTGTGGGCAAGGGAGAATTAGAGCCGTGACGTTGTGTGCACGAGTCGCGTGAAGTGTGGATTCAGAGGAGGCCTGAGGGATTTCAGCTACCTGAGATGGTGCGAAGGTCATCTAACCGAAAAGTAAAAACTTATTACGAGCGAGCGAGCGCAGCGAGCGAAGTGAGTCTTTTCAATATAACGGAAAAATCTCAGTATGAGCGGCCCGGCCCGGCCCGGCCCGGCCTGTAACGCTTTTGAGAGGCTTATATCTCAGCAACCGCTGGACCGATTGGCCTGAGGTCTTTTTTGTTGGGTAGCCCCATCCCTTCTACCCCGTAATTGACTACTTTTGATACATCTCAGTGACCGTCGTGGCACGTGCCACGTGAAAAGTCAGGGGTGTTCAAGCTGTTTTGTAAAAGTAGTGATTTTGAGAGGCTCATATCTCAGCAGCCGCTTGGGCGATTGACTTGCGGTAATTTTTATAGGGTAGCAGCATCCCTTCTACCCAAAATAGGATACTCTCGATGTATGTGGGTCACCCCCAGTGCACGTGCAAAATACAACAATAAGAGGTGCCAAATTTGTTCCCATTTCAGTAACTCGGTAATTACTGGGGCGTTTTCGCTAAAACTTGGCATACAGGTAGGCACTCACCAGGCATTGCATTCCCACGTGTTGCGGTTAGGGTGCTACTGCACGTGCGCACGTGCAGGGGGCGTTTCCAGATCTCGAGAACGGCTGGGCCGATTGCGCTCAAATTTGGTACACGGTTTGGGACCAGTTAGTAGGGTGCCGTGCAAAAGTCATTTTGGACCCCGTTTGCACGTGCGCACGTGCAGAATGCCGCTTCCAGATCTCAGGAACGGCTGGGCCGATTGCGTTCAAATTTGGCACACCGCTAGCGACCGGTTAGAAGGGTGCTTTGCACAAGCCCGTTGGAAGCACCCTCTCGCCCTTCCGCACGTGCAAGGCTCACTATCTCGCTCGCTCGTTCTTCGCCCAAAAGGCGTTTTACTGGTATAATCATTTAGGCTCAAACATCCGCTCATTTCCGTCTCTGGCATTGAATTAGAGCATTGGTCTGATTTCCATGGATGACCGTTAGCGAGAGTGAAGTATGCAGTACCTACCACCAGGCACCAGTACCTATTTTTCCTATGCACGACGCTTTACAACCACCCCCGCTGACCATGTGTGCGTTCCGCCAGTGCGGGCCGCGGCCGCGTGCAGAACATCTACGTGCGTCTGATGGACCTTACCACGCTGAAGCGTCAGGAGGTGCTGATGTACCGCGCGCTGCTGCTGGACGCCTCTGAACACACGGAGCAGCTCCGGTCACAGGTCAGCAGCGGTGGGGAGGTGCTGGTTTTGGGGAGAGGGAGGTCATAGGAGCACTAAAAATTAGCGCGACAAAGGCACAACCCTTCTAAGGAAATGACAGTGAATGCTTCCCTCGTTTTAGTATCATGAGCGTCGATGACCTACGAATTCTAGGCGCCCAACTACCCAACTCATTGTCAACATTATCATTTTGTTATAACCTAGAATGGATTATAGGACAGCGCTCAAGCATGCATGTCTGCTGTAACGCGCTTCTCCGTTCTCAGATGAAGTTGATGCGTCGGAGCATGGCGGACCTGATCCGCAGCGACTCGCTGCACGAGCTGCTGTCGGAACAGTTTACTGACGAGGTGGAGGAGGAGCTCGTTCTCCTGCAGGACAGCGTCACGCAGACGCAGGCCGAGACGGAGAAAAAGAAACAGTGAGTCGGCGACAGCAGGGTGGTGTCGAGTGGAATAGTATCTAGCGCCATATACTAGGACGTTATTAGCGCCGTAACCGTATACTAGGACGTTTCACATCATCGGCCAAATCAAAGACAAGTTTCCCAACATGTGTTAAAACCATGTTTAGCATATTCTCATTCTGTGCCAATCGATTTTGTGTCTATTCCCGTACACAATGTGGCCTGCTCCTTCGCTTTATTCCTACGCCTTGTGTCTTTTTTTCGCTCCTCCAAGCCGACGCTCCACCGTGTCTCCCGCACAGACTAACCTCCTACATCCTTCTAATCCAGACAGCTGCGTCAGGTGGTTCTGCGTAAGAACAAGGCCGTGCAGCTGGAGCGGCGACTGCGGCAGCGCACCGACCCGCTGCGCCGGGAGCTGGGCCGACTGGGGACGCTCACTGCCGACGCACAGGAGTCTACCGAGGACCGATACAGGTGCGATCGTACCCTGCCGTTCCCTGGGGTGAGGGGTGGTGGGTGGCAGGATGCATGGGTCACTGTGGTGCCGGCATAGGCGGTGTCGATATCGATAGCTCTAGTTATGACGTGTGCAGTATTCAAAGCCAGCCCCTGATGAGTTGGCTTTGGAGCTGTTTCGGCCTGCATTGTTTGATGGGTGAACTTGTTGCTAAAGAATAAAGGATAAATGCTTTCCGTGCTCATGATGCAATGCGCTTGAGAGAAATGTCTAGCGATGATTTTTGTGTGTGTGTAATCATGCGCCGATAAACTCCGGATGCCGTTGAAGTCCGGGTGCCCCAAAATCACCTTTTTCCTGTAGTGTCAGCGTTCGAATAATCGTCAGCTTTTGCGCCTCGGATTTTATCTATGTGTGACCTGTGATCTCCCCGTTGACCTCAGGTCGCTCACCACCCTGACCTCCTGTTGACCCCAGGTCGTTCGCCACCCTGACCCAGCGCTGGTCGGAGGTCCATGAGAAGGTACAGACGGCGCGCATCTCGGTCAGGAACACGATGCATCTGCTGGATACCCACGTTCTGGAGCAGGTGAGAGACGGGTGCTGCTGGTCAGCAAGGGATACTCGTTCTGTGATCCGTCTATCCCTGGGTTGGTCAGAAGGATTGAGAGGGATCTCAGTCATGTCTCAAGGCGAGCTCACTCGCGATTAGTGTACATGTTACGTCATCGAATAGCTGCGTTAGACGCATGGTGTCGACTTGGACTTCCCCTTTCATCAACTTCCTTGGTGAATTAGTTTAAACAGTCCCCGTTGAAGGCCGCCTTTTTTGATGGGCTGTATTCTCCCGAAGCACGCTTCAACTTGTCGACTGAGTTCTCACGCTTTTTCTTATCCTCTCTTTCATTCTCAGCTGGAGATGGAGGGCGAGGCAGCAGAGATGGACATCAGTCCTCTAATTCAGGAGATCCAACTCCTCGAGGAAGGTTAGTATCCCACTAAGCTGGCTCCCAACTTATCGGTTTAACTGCCATGCAGGTTTTTGTCGACATTTTGTCAACATCTACGTTTCATCTTTAGAACGTACCCTGCCCCGGCCCCCTCCCCACCTAACCTCCCCCTCTGTTTCCCACGCTCCCCAGAGCTGAAGGTGGCCAAGAAGAGGGAGCACGAGGCGCGGGGCCGGCACGCCGACCTGCGCCGGCGCCGGCAGTCGCTCACCTCCGACCGGAACAAGATGCGCGTCACGGTGGCCGACACACTCGACTCCATCAGCGGCGCGCTCAAAGACATGGAGAACATGGAGGCCGACCATCTGTACGTGATGAGGGAGGAACTGGGGAGGGTGGAGACCCATGTGGTAGGGGTGACCGGGGAATGAAGGACATGGGGTTGGGTGGTTTCTGTTTGGGTATGCAGAGCGTAGCGTTCCACTTCCAAATGCAGTGGTTAATACCTAGTCATTTCAGCTGATGCCTGATTATATCATTCATGCTGAATTATGCTGATTACTTTCAAATTGAGCGCTTTCAGACCTTAGGAGCCGTCTGCGTGGATCTTTAATTCCTTTTATTACAATTTAGTGTATCTAGGCCACATATGCAATCGTCTCTTGTTACGGGGTGAAATATAGATATTTACCACATGCCGAGATATCCCTTTAACATTAGCACGTGCATTTGGGAAATGGCTTCGGCCCGCCTCGGCTAATGTTGAAGGTATTTGGGAAACGATTCGGCCCTAGGGCTTTTTGATTTTCCCAGACAAAGTTTTACTGAATATTCTGAGCGGAAGAACCAATTTCAAAGAAGATTTTTATGGATTGTGTGTTCACTAACAGCAACAGCAAAAGTAAGTGACTGCGTGTTTACATACTTTTGCTGTCAACGTAATTCAACTAAACAAGGTTATCGTTCCAATGCCAATGTATTTATTGCTGCAGAACATGGTCGGAATAATCATTATTTCTACATAATGCACGCAAAAAACGAACAATTTAAATGCGTGAAGCATCTTAACGTGCCACAATGAAACATTTGTTCCAGCTGGGATCCAAGACGCGTTTGATTCAGCGTTTCACCAAATTTTTAGTTTTCCTCACGGTTTCATCACTCCTGCTGGACTCCATATCTTTATTCTAACTTCTGGCGTTTCACCATCTTCATCCTCAGCTTTTTCAAACCCTAAATAAGGGGGAAGTAGGAATTTCATCTTTCATACTCAACGCAGCCTAATAATGAAAAACACAAACAAATAATCACGGTGACTATAAATATGAACATAGTATTAATATAATATTAACACAATATTAAGATTAAAGTGTAAAATGTCAAATGAATATGATATTAACTGTTGCGCCGGTACGGCATGTGGTAAATCTCTTCCCAACCTTGGGCTGTGAAAATGCAGTTTTATTCACCTCGGTTTTTGGCTACGGACCTCGTGCCTACCGGCACTCGGTCCTCCGCACAAAAACCTCGGTGAATAAAACGCATTTTCCCAGCCCCGGTCGGGAATATATATTCCGACAGTGCCGCTGAGTAGTTGCCCATCGTATGTACCGAAAACCAGTACCGTGCCGTCTAACCATACCGTCCGTCTGCCTTAGGACGGTGATGACTCTGCTGAAGGAGCAGATGGAACTGGCCAACGAGATGCTGGTCACGTCGCGCAGGAAGCTGGCCGAAATCAACAGACTGTGAGTGGCTGGGGGTCGGGTCTGTGGTCTGTGCGTGGCAGGGGCCTGGGAGCCAGGTCTGGGGTTTATAAGCGAGTGGGAGTCGGATCCAAGAGTCTCTAGTTGATTTGCTAACCAACGCACCGGCTAGAGGCTGTGACTTCTAACACTGAGGTGTAATGACGTTTACAGTACTGCCGTCATTGCAAGATGATGGACAGCCAAGAAAACAGTTGACGTCGGTTTTGTGATTGACTGATTTCACTTCGCCCCCGTTCCCAGTCAGGGTATCGTCGACCTGGACCTCGACACCCTGCGGGAGCGGGTCGGCGCCCTGTACAGCAGCCTGGTCAGCAGGCAGCAGGAGACGGACGCCATCCTCGCCGACGTGCACGCGCGGGTGAGCCGGGGACGGGCGGACCTGCACCCAAACCCCGGGCTCTGGTGACCGGCTGAGACAGTCTGGGAGTTGGCTCGCTCGGTCCTTGTCCGGGCTTAAGTGACTTTGTGGCTCTGTTTCCGTGCTGTCAAGATTCATCTAGCTAATTTAGGCACTTTTCTACCACAAATGATCATGTTAAACCGCATGCACTGATTTGTATACAATTTTGTATGTATATCATTACATCTTTACAGCCATCCAGCACGTCTTCACGTTCTATCGCGTACCCCCAGACGGAGGGCGCCCTGAAGGTCAGGGACACGCTGAAGGAAGTGACAGAGGAGGAGCTGGACATCCTACAGCACCTGCAGGTGGTGGTGGCCGAGCTCAAGGACGGCAAACAGCCCGCCATCCTGAAGGCGCAGGTAGGCGGGATGATCACGTGGCGGTAGACCAAGTAGGTATGGCTGATTAAATTTCTCATAGAAAATCCTCCGAGCTCATACACGCACATTTTAGTGTAACTAGTAGGTGATTTCAAATGTATGTGGGGTGGTGGCATCCTAACTCCGCAATTTCCATTTACATTTTCACGATATAATATCCACTGATAGTGCCCGCTTTTGCTACCAACACGCACCTGAACGTTTGCGTAACTGGACACACCGCTAACACCCCGACCCTGCTCCCCACCACGGCGACAGGCGCGTCTCGAGCACCTCTCCTCCCAGACGAAGAAGCTGGAGGAGCTGAAGGAGCGCCAGACGGAGCGGCTGGTGGAGCAGCGGGCCCGGACTGCCGAGCGGGCGCAGCAGGCGGCAGAGCTGCAGCAGCAGGTCGAGGGTGAGAGGGGAGATGAGGGAGGGGGATAGAAGAGGGAAGAAAGGGAAGGAGCTTCTGCCTCGCTCTCAAATCATCTATAGTAGCAAGCTGCCTTTGCGCGCCAAAACTAGCTATACCTGTTGCTGTATCTTTTGCTTGTTTTTCAGAAATGGAGCTGCGCAAAAGGGACCAGGAGCTGGAGAAAGCGGAGCTCATAGAAAAGCGGAGGCAGAAGACGAGCGAGATCGTAAGTATTCGCTTGGAAACCGAGGTCGTGTACTTTCAGTCAGCCTAAGTTTTCAGGCTTAGCTCAGTCAGCATGTCAGCTTCACACAGTGCCCATGCTTTCCGTATGCCCGCTTAAGCCTCGCCCCGTATCTATGTAAGCACCGCCCCGTATCCGTGTCAGCCCCTCGCCCCGTGCCCATAATTAAGCCTGGCTCCCTGGCTCCGTGCCCGCATAATCCTTGTTGTTCTTTCCCTCCAGCCGCAACCGCCAGGGCCGCCACCCGCCCCATTACCCGTGTCAGACTCGGCCCTCGCCTTGTGCCCGTGCCAGCCATGCCTCCTTGTCTGTGTCATCCGCGTACTTGCCACCCGGCATGCCTCGTGCCTGCGTCAGCCTCTCCCCGTGCCGTCGCCAGGCGGGCTACCGCAGCACGGTGGAGAAGACGCAGAGCTCGTACGCCGAGCTGAGCCAGCGTCAGTCGCTGGAGCAGCTCCAGCAGGAGGAGCTGATCGTGGTGCTGCGCAGCTGGTGCCGCCAGGTGGCGCTCTGTAACGGCGGATACCAGCTCGAGATATCGCGGTCAGTGGGGGAGGGGATGTCGGGGTCAGAAGGGAATGTGTCGTGTTCAGTGAAGGTGGTACCTCCGTGCATTGGTGGATAGTGCGATCATTTTTGAGATGTTGCTGTGTGCTGCCGTGGGATATCGCGGTTAGTTCGCGCAGTTATTTTTGCTAGTGCGATACGTAAAGCCAGTATGTGATAAACACCACGTCGAAATGTCAAATGTATTTACATGAGCTTAAATGTATTTACATGAGCTTCGTTCCATAAAACAGAAATGCTGGACCGAGGAAATCATATACATGGACTTCGTTCCATATAACACAGACATGCTTGACCAAGAAAAATCACTATCAGTAAAACATCGTTGTATAATTAATGCGCCCCGTTCTGTATTTAGGTCGGTTGAGGTTGGATTATAATTGAGGCAGTTTTTGTTTGACGGATGGACACATCAGGCGACTATGTGAGCTGACAGGCGTGCCCCCTCCCTCGGCAACCGTGCGACTCCCCAGTGTTGTCCTGCGACGTTCAGCCCTCTGAGGCTCAGTCCTCCTGAAGCCACTTTCCGATGAGCTCGCCGATCTGTGCGACTCCCCAGTGTTGGCCTGCGACGTTCAGCCCTCTGAGGCTCAGTCCTCCTGGAGCCACTTTCCGATGAGCTCGCCGATCTGCTGGCGCGCCGCCGTTAGCCCGGGCAGGTCCTCCTCCCGCGCCGGGTACATGTTGGCACAGTGAGCCGTGCCGTTGATGAAGATGGCCGGCCGGTCCGGGTCGGAGCTCTCGATGATGCCCATGGCGTGCCACGGGTCGATGCTGCCGTTGACGAGCACGACGCGCTTGGCGGGCAGCTGGCGAGCGCCATAGTCGGTGTTGGTGGCCGCCACGGCGGCGTCAATGAAGGTCTGCTCGAACTGGGCGCCGTACACGTCGACACACTGCTGAATGGAGAAGGGCAGCGGCAGGCGGCTCCCGAACGGCTGGTCGGCCGACTCGGTAGTCTGGTACCACCCGAACTCGGTGCACGTCTGGTAGATCCACTGGCGCATGCCTGTGTTGTTGGCGCTGCTGAAGTCGGTGTCGCGCATGGCGGCGATCATGCTGTCGTAGCTGAAGTCGAGGCACGTCTCCTCGTAGGCGTCCATCATGAGGTCGTTGATGGCGACAAGTCTGTCGAGCGGCGAGCCGGTGTCGGCGTCGTTCATAATGTCGCAGAGCGTGTTGATGGTGATGTTGGCCAGCTTGCTGCCGCCGCGGAAGCCGAAGTTGTCCTCGTTGTACTGGACCACGCCGCTCCAGAGGTCGGCCAGGTTCTGCATCAGGTTGGAGACGTCGTTCGAGTTGGTTCCGTCCAGACTGGAGCAGAGCTTGAACTTGTCGGTGAGCGTGGCCCAGCCGGCGGCATCCTGCAGGAGGTCCTCCACCGCCTGGAACGACAGCTCGACGTTGCCGTAGCACTCGTCGCCCGACTTGGCGTGGATGGCATAGTTGACCACCTCGAGATACTCGAAGAAGTTGGTCTTTGCGAGCAGCGGGGCGCTGGTGGAGACTGCCGCGTGCACCATGTGCGGGTATTTCAGTCGTGTTACGTTACTGTCTGTTAAACGATAACGATATTTGGTTCGTCCCCTGCAGCACGCACCGCACACCAACCGCACACGACCGCGTCTCCGTCTCGACTGTATTTGCCTCGTCAGCACACGGGGATTCCAACTGAAGGGAAACTTTCACGTTGAAGGGAAACCCTTACGACACACCTCCCCCAGTCCCCGTGTCATAAGTACACGTGCCCCACCGAACCCGCAGTCGGTTCGGCACACGGCGAGTTCGTTCACTACGGCGCGGTCCTGGTGCCGGTCCGGCGCAGCTAGAAGGCGGCGCCGGCTCGTCCGTCTGCTCGGCAGGTCGCTGGTCGGCTGAGCGGCAGGCGGCACGCGTCGGCGGCGACGGATCTCGGTCACCGGCAGACGGCGCGGCGACGATCAGCGGATGGTGGCGCCTCAGGTAGCGCCGGTTGCGCCACCAGATTCTCCCGCTCGGGACTTTGATGAGGTAGTCGCGGCGTTTTCCAATTCCCACGACGATGCCGGTCCGGTCCCACTGTCCGGTCTGCGGGTCCCGCACGTCCACGTGGTCGCCCATTGCGAGCGGCGCTAGTGGCCTGGCGGAGACGTCGTAGTCCCGCTTCGCTTTCTTTCGAAGGTCGGCTGCTCGGGCGTCGCACACGTCTGCAGCCTCTTGCCACTCCTTGGCAAACGTCCTGTGGTGGACGGGCAGAGCTGTGCGGATTGGATGCCCGAACAGAGTCTGCGCTGGTGAGCGGCCGTCAGCGCGGGGCGTGTTTCGCAGCTCCAGTAAGGCGCGTGCGAATTCATCCGAGTCCAGGTTTCCTTCGTCGGTCGCTTTCCGGACGAGATTCTTCAGCTTCTTTACTGCAGCTTCTGCGTGGCCATTGGCCTGGTGATGATGAGGTGATGATATACGGTGGTCCACCCCCCACCGCGTCAGGAACCGGCGGAGGATGCCTGAGGTGAACTGCGGGCCTCCGTCAGACCGGAGGAGCGCCGGCACGCCGGTGGCTGCGAACAGCGCCCGCAGTTCGGTCACGAGGTGAGCGGCGGAAGCCGTTCGGGGGCATGACGTCACGTATGGCCAGCCAGATAGACGGTCGACGTAGACGAGGAAAGTTCGTCCTCCGTAGTGAAAATAGTCGGCCGATACAGACTCGAACACCCGTGTGGGCGGCGAATCGTCCTGCCACAGGGGCTCCTTAGGCTGGGCAGACCGGTAGATGCTGCAGCGTGCGCATGACATCACGCACTGCTTGATATCGGAGTCGCATCTCGGCCAGTAGACCGTCTGGCGGGCTCTCCGGCAGGTGGCGTTGATGCCCTGATGTCCATCGTGAAGTCGTTGCAGTGTTTCTCTCCGGAGCTCTTGTGGGATCAGGAGCCGAGGTCCATATACGATGAGTCCGTCATCGATGGCCAGTTTGTCTCGAACGTTCCAGTACGGACGGACGGACGGGTCGAGACGGTGCTTCTCATCGGGGAACCCGTGAATGATGAGGTCTCGGAGCGCGGTGTACTCGGGATCTCGTGACGCTGCGGCTCGTACCATCTCCAGCGTCTTGTCTTGCAGGGGCGCAAGAAGTGTCCCTTCTGCATCGACGGCAGTAAGGGCCGTGACCACGGACAGATGCAGCGGGTCGGGTTCGGTGACTTCAGCAACCTCGTCCTCCATCGAGGGGTCGTCGACCGGTGCACGGGAGAGCGCATCAGGAATCTGATGGCATGATCCTTTCCGCCAGCTGGCGGTGAAGGTGTACGCCGTGAGTTTTTCTCTCATCCGCTGTAGGCGGCAGTTCTCAATTTCAGATAGCAGCTTGCTGTTGAGCACTGGAACGAGAGGGCGATGATCGACGATGACGTCAAAGTGAGGCATGCCGACCAGGTAGAGATGGCATTTCTTGATTGCCCACACGACACCGGCCATCTCCATCTCGATACAGGCGTACCGAGACTCTACATCGCTGAGGAATCTGGATCCGCACTGGATCAGTCTCCAGTCCTTGAGGCCGTGACACTGGAGGAGAGCGTAGCCCAGTCCTCCGGTCTTGGCTGCATCAGTGCATAGCACTGTGGGGAGGCTGGGGTCGAAGAAACCCAGAATCGGCGGAGAACTGAGCGCCGACTTGACCCTGTTGAAGGCGTTCTCGTGTACTGGGGTCCACAGCCACGTATTCCGAGGCTTCAGAAGATCTCGGAGGGGGGCCGCCTCCTGAGCCACCTCGGTAGAGAAGGAGCTGAGCTGGTTAGCGAGTCCAAGGAAGGATCTCAGGTCCGTTATGTTCTGTGGTCGCGGGAACTCCGAGATGGCGGACGTCTTCCTGCGATCCACTGTGTAGCCGTCCCGAGAGATCTGGTAGCCACAAAATTCGACACTTGTGCGGCCGAATCGGAACTTCTGGGCGTTGAGCGTGATGCCCTGTGCTTCACATTTCTGCAGAATGCGGACGACATGAGCGAGATGCTCCGAATACGTCTCGTCGTGAGCCAGGATGTCGTCAACAACTTTGACGGTGCGTGGCACGTCGCCCAGGGCCTGATCGCCTCGCCGGTTGTACTCATCTCCGGCCGAGACGAGTCCCATCACTGCACGGTTGAAGCGGTACCTGCCCCATGGAGTAATGAAGCAGGTCAAGTCCTTAGAGGAGTCATCCAGGCTGATTTGATAGTAGCCCATTGCTGCGTCCATGGTGGTCAACCACTGCGCGTCTGGCGTGATCGACGAGACCGCCTCATGCGGTGGACGTACAGGGTACGTGGGGCGTTTCACGTACTTGTTCAATCTTGTTAGATCGATGCAGATGCGCACTCCTCCCTGCTTTTTCGGCACACATACCAATGGATGGCACCAGTCGGTAGCGTGATCGACCTTGTCGATGATGCCCCTCGCGAGAAGGTCGTCCAGCTGTTGCTTCACGCCGTCGCGCCAGCAGAACGGAATACTCCTGGCGGCGGTGATGGCAAACGGTCGCGCGCCGTCAGCCAGGTCGATGTGCATCGGTCCGCCGGCCATCTCTCTCAGAGTGCTTTTGTTGTCGAAGACGCTCGCGAATGCACTGATCAGTTGCTCTTCGTGACGAGCTCGCTGTTGTGGTGTCGGCGGCTGGGCACTGGTCCAGGTCGGGATCGACCGGTTGTCGGCCGCGGACGAAACTGAGGTTCCCACTTTCTCCGCTAGAGGTGCTGGTGGACCCGTTGGATCCGGAGTATCCGGTATAGATGTCGCCAGCGAGCGATGATCGCGCTCATGGGAGCTAGCGGGCCGGGCAGGAGTTCCTGGTCGCTCCTGGACCGGTGGCATCTGACTGGCAGTGCAGGTCGATGGCGGCCGGACGGCCGTGCCCGACACTGCTGGTTGTGCCGGCCGGCGAGTAGTCGTCGGCCGATCACTGGATGGGCTGGGGGCGGTGGCGGCGTCACGTGCCTGAGCACGTGGTGGCTGGCCGCCGGCATCAGTGCGGCGCGTCGGTGTCGACCGCGCGGCCGCGGCGCGCCGCACGGGCGGAGCGGCCGCCGCACCTCGCGCTGGCCCACCGTCAGGTACGGCACTCCGCGCCGGCGGAGCGGCCGCGGCGCCCCGCGCCGTCTCGCCGGCGGGCGCGGCGTTCCGCGCTGTTGTTGTTCTGCTGCAGTCTGGAAGACTCATCTGGTGTAACTGCAGCGGGTAGTCGGCCGGGAAAATCCCGAGCTGCACGGAGTCCCACCAGGAGAGCAGTGCTCCTCGCAGCTCGCCGATGACTGCGATCTCCGTGGTTATGCGCCGGGAGCCGAGCTGGATGGTGGCCTGAAATGAGCCGACAGACGTCAGCGGATAGCCTCCTGCAGCTGAGAAGGTCTGGGGTGGCACACCGTTGTCATAGTCCGACACACCCAGAGCGGCGGCCTCCTTTGGGCCGACAACAGTGGCTTCGGCACCAGAGTCGGGGATGCAAAGCAGAGACCCACTGCCAGAGTCGTGTGTGACGAGCACTTTCACACGGGGAGCCGGATGGGTCACACGACTGGTAGTGTGCACATCAGCTATGAGGTGATGAACATGACGGTGTTGAACGTACTGCTCCTGAGACTGGATTTTACCCAAGCACATGTTTTCAAAGTGGTTCAGTTTGGCACATTTTGAGCATTTGTGTCCACGAGCAGGACAGTCCTGCAACCTGCCATGCCACTTGTTGCCACAGAATTTACACATGTTTGAAGCTGAGCGCGACTTGGACTGTGACCTTGCACGGCTTGTGGACTTGTCTCTCTGATATTGTGATTTTCGTCCCACTCTCTGAACAGCATGGTGAGCCAAGGTGGCACAGTTTTTGGACGCAACTTCATGGCTCCTGGCCATGTCAAGAGCCTCCTGTAGTTTGAGGTCCTTGACATTTAGCAGGCTGCGCAACAAACTTTCATCCCTGACACCCATGACAATCTGGTCACGCAGGCGCTCATCAGAACATTCTGGGCAGAAGTCACAAAATTTGCTGATTTCCTTGAGAGAGATCAGAAATTCGTCGAAAGACTCTCCGACAGCTTGGCGTCTGGAGAAAAACTCCCTTCTGTCCAGCAGGACTGATCTTTGGTCTCGAAGATACTTTTGCATTGCATCAAGTAGCGCTGGGAGCTCTGTGACTGTGTTGGCAGCACAAATGGAATGCTGGATTATCCTGCACCAGTCATCATCAACCAACCCCTCTAGCACCATTTGCTGTTGTCTGAATGGCAGAGTATCAATCCCGGTGAGTGAGCAATATCCTTCAAATTTACTCCTCCAGATGGCAAATTCTCTGAGGTTCGCTTGACCAGCTAGATGTGGAGCGGGTGTTGCACTTACTGGAAGTTTCGGAGGGCTTACGTTCATGTTGAGGGCGGAGGCGGCTGGCAAAGCCTGCGGCTGCGTCTGACCTTGACCCTGACCGCGCAGCAGATCCTCCATCATGGACACTAATCTCTGTTCGCGTTCTTGGGCGGCGGCGGCTTGCTCTCGTAGCATGGTGGTGAGGTCTTGCACTAGCTCAGCACCTGTCGGCTGCGCCATGTTACGTTACTGTCTGTTAAACGATAACGATATTTGGTTCGTCCCCTGCAGCACGCACCGCACACCAACCGCACACGACCGCGTCTCCGTCTCGACTGTATTTGCCTCGTCAGCACACGGGGATTCCAACTGAAGGGAAACTTTCACGTTGAAGGGAAACCCTTACGACACAAGTCGATACCAGGCGGACAGACTGCCCGGGTAGGAGCCTCCGAAAGACACCCACTTGGTGCCTTCGGGCAGCGCGTACTGCTCGGTCATGGCGGCTGTGAACGCGGCCAGATCGGCCAGCGCCTGCTCCGAGCTCAGGTAGCGCAAGTTTTCTACACTCATATCCTCCGTGGGCAGGCTATCGCCGTAGAAGCGATGTTCCAGCTGGAAACAGAGGGCGCCGTACTGCTGGGCGTAGTCGATCCAAGTTCCAGACACCAACCATACAGCGCTGGCCGGTCCCTCGCCGCCGATCATGAGAAACACTGGTCCGCCGGGATGGTAGAACGAGTCGTTAACCTGGTAGCGCTGCTGCCAGGTGCGCGTCTCGCTGGCGTCAAAGTGGTCCAGCTGCTGCGTGTACCACTGGTCGGGAGGCAGCGGGTCGTCGCCGACGTGCGGCGGTGCCATCAGCAGCGGCGGCGAGCGCCGGCCGGCGACACACGCCAGTAGGGAGAGGGAGACGACGCTGAACAGCGGCAGCATGGCGGCGGGAGCGGCAGCGTCCGCAGGGACGGCAGGGGAACGAGTGGCGGACGGCGCGGGCGGCAGACAACGTGGGCGAGGCAGCGACGGCCGCCACCTGCCGCCTCCCAGGCCGAAGGACGCCCCTCAGCCGGTGGCGTGGGACCCGCCCGGGTGTGGCCCCGTGGACGGGCGACCCCCGGCGCTGATACAGTGCTATCTGTCCCCGGCGCGGCCGCCCTGGTACATGACACTGGCCACATGTTGTGTAAGCCATGCCCGTCAGCTGACAGTTTCAGGATGAAGAATTTCCATCAGGATTGTACCGTCTCTTTGGACAGCGCTGTGGGTCCACCTTTCATTCCATTTCTCCCGTGTCATATACACGATTCCCGTGTCATTTGGTTGCTATTTACAGCCGCTTAGATTGATTAGTCGAGATTCGACTCACAGTTTTCCCATGTCTGCAATGTTCGATCCATTCGTCTAGCTATGCTGAAGTACGTGTATTAGCATGACAGCGATTTTATAACGGTCCGTCAGGATGGAGCGTGAACTGAAGGCGTTCTATGAACAGCTGGAGAGGAACGTGCAGCAGGAGATTGAGCTCAGTCGGGTCAAAATGCAGGAGGCCGAAACGGAGCTGCGACAGCTCACCAAACTCCACAACCAAAAGAACGCCGTGAGTTATATGCGGATTATCCGCAAATGATGAGTCTCGTGTCTGAATCTGCAGATATGATGGACGTGACGGAAACAAATTATTGCCTAGTTCATGCTTGCGCAACCCTGATCTGTGCTATTTTGTCAACAATAATCTCGGATGCATGAAACCGGTGTTCATTCTAACTTAGCAATAGATGTTCTCGCTTTTGCATTCACGTGCTCAACATTCTGCGATCCCAATGGCTTATCAAGCTACCGCATGCTATGTCTGATCCCCGTGCTTACACCTCCCCATTCATCATGTAACCCCGTATGACCTTGTGTGACCTTGTGTGATCCCATCTGTCATTTCAGGAATCTCTGGAGCGCGACTGGCAGCTGCGGGCCGCCCTATTAGCCACCTCTCAGGCCGCCGAACGGTCACTGAAGCCCGTCCAAAAGGCCATGGCGGGACTGGACGTGGAGCGACGCAAACTCGTCAAAATGGTTGGCATTGCTGTCGATATGCGACCATTCAGCAAAGTGGAGATCAAGATTGAGCAGCCAGTCTGTCCGCTGCCAAAGGATGATCTGTAGAGGAACTGAAGGGGACAAAGGAGGGCGTTAAGAGGATCGATGGGCGACGGAGGACCAACCAGAGTCATCAAGAGTTTGGCTCACTCGGAATGATATACGAGTGAGAACGGATCAGGGACGACGTGACTATCATTGGAAGTGTGAAATATGTAATGTGCTGTAGACTGTTGACTATGCGATGTGTTCATGCTTTTTGGTCACTGGGCAATGCATTTGATCAATGGCGTGTCTGTATGATCTCGTCACAGAAGCAATCTAGCTACCGAAACAAGCGCATCTAAGGTCAATGCATGTATTATTGATGGCAATATTTGTACTCTTTCTGAATTCGAAAAAAATGATGTAATGGACATAATCTACCACAAAACGGCATCACCGGCCGATATCACAGTATCGCCTACTCCCCTGAGGAGCACAGCGCAAACCGCTCCGTATCCTCATTCCACAACAGCGTCTCCTCTAGGAAGCATCACCGTACGACATCGGCGTACAAGCTGAAGGAACTTCACAGCACCAGGATTGTACTTCGCAAGCGTAGATCCGCGTCTGCGTCCACCTCCCATAAGTGCGACGTCAATTTATCGGACATCAGACGCCCTACGCCACGTCCGTTTCTCGTCTGTACTGACTTCTGCAGCGGAGTCTGTACTGACTCCGCTGCAGCCAGGCGGCCCAGTGGCGCCCTAGACCACGTCTGTCTCCCGTCTGTATTATAGCAGCCGCAGACGCCTCAGATCACGTCCGTCTCTCGCCTGTACTGGAGCAGCCGCTGCAGCCAGGCGGCCCAGTGGCGGCGACACTCGGCCGGGGAGAGCACGTGGACGGTGGCCGGTCGGCCCGACTCGTAGGCCACCACCACGGCTGCCCGGTCCACCTGACGGCAGGGCCGGAAAGGCGTCACGTCACGGAAGAGCGTCATGGGCTCAAGGCCGGGCAGGCATCACGTCACGGAGAGGCGTTACGCATGAGTGTTATGCAAAACTATCCGCTCTGGATGGTCGATTACGTTACCCAATACAAGGGTTGAGAGGATAAGCGAAAGTGGAGGCAACGGCACAGTCATGTAAGGTTGATGCGAGGCTCGTGTGCAGAGAGGTACGCCTCCAATTTCTGTGGGTGTAATCTTTACTCACCTGGGCGTCTCTGTGGGTGTAGTTATAGGCGCCCAGATAGGCAGCCGCCTGCACAGGGTTATCGTATAGTTCTCGGACGCTGTACTTGGGTCGCCGGGCAGTCTTCCATTCGATCACCATCGGGCAAGACCTGGAAGGAACGATCAACTCAGGTCACCCCTGAACACCACTCAACATGAATCTGAAGGCGATTGGTTACTGAGTTTACCATCAAATAGCTTGGGAGAAGTTGTGCGTCATTCAATCCTAATTATAATTGTTTTTACTAGGTCCATTAAACTAAGCGTACAAATACCAAGGGCGAATGGCACAACAAAAAGAAAAGTATGCACCAACGACAAGCACCAAGAGTGAATGAAACCAAGATTGGAGCGGCACGCCATACCGAGGTCACCTATTCCATTCCATGATCACTTTCCACTCCACTCCGATCTCAAAGCCGCCACGTGCTCACCACTCACCGGAAGGGTGCCACGCAGTCGACCACGCCCTGGTAGCCGAGCTGGGTGTGCCGTAGCGGCCGCTCGGCGGCCAGCAGACCGGCTCCGTCCACGTGCCGCAGGGCCGGCCGCACGCTGCGCCAGAACCCGTCAGCGGCCGGCGAGAGGGGCGCCTCGGGAGCGGAGCCCAGCAGGTGACGGTGGATGGCCGCGTGCAGCTCCCGGCCCACAGAGAACATGGCTGCCGGGGCGGGGGAGGTGGCGGTGAGACGGGCGAAGGGAAGAGGAAGCAAAACGGGAGGTGAAGGGGATGCGAGGCGAAAGAAGTCGGAGAGCGGAGCTGATGAAGAATCGTAGGATCGAAAGGATTTGACAGGTGAGGGCACAAATGGAGTTGGAGAGCCGGTTGCATACAGGAAGGTCAATGGTGGGTGGCAGTAGCTTTTACCACAGAAAACCGAAAATAAAACCGTTAAGATAGAAGCTAACGCTATTGCAGGATAGTTTTTAAGTTTGGCCACAAATAGTCACATCGATTACCACAGAAAGTAAATGCACAAAACAATGTTTTCCAGCATTGACAGAAGCTGGCTGGCCTGTGCGGCTCCCTACCTTCCTTGATCTGTGCGAATCCGTCCGGCCCGTGCCGGGCTATCATGGCCTCCTCCCAGCGGCGGAGCGCCGCGCGACTCTCCTCACTCATTGTAGCCTGCAGGACGCGGCTGACGCTGGGCAGCGGCGTCGCTGGCCTCTCCATGTGCGCGTCAGTCGGGGGCTCCTCGGTGGAGTACATATAGCTGACCGGGGGAACAGCGGCGCTCGAGGTGCCCAGGAGCGTACTGCGGGACCTGGGGGTGGCGCTGGAGGTGGCGGAGGGACCGGTAGTGGAGGAGGTGGCAGCTGGTTCAGGGACGGTGGCGGCGGAGGGTTTTGGGGAGGCGGTGCTGGTAGAAGAGGTGGCCGAAGCAGAGGTGCGTCGGGACCGGGGGCGGACCGACACGCCCACACTGCCCTCCGGAAACCCCCTCTCGGAGACAACGGTAACACCAGCGGGCGGGTCAGCCTCCCGCTCAGCGGGCGCGCCGCTTGGAGTCCGCACCACCCGTCCGAACAGCAGACGGTTCTCCAGCTCGTACCGGTAGCGGGGCAGGTTCCGGCGAGCGGCTGCCACATTGGCACCGAGGCAGAGCTGTTTGCAAAACAGGCTGGGCTTGTGCAAAAACGGACTGAGAAGCTGCAGGAGTTTCCTTTGTGCCTGACAGAGCTGCAGACTTTGCCCCATGGCCATTAGTGCTTACTGGGATTTTTGTTGGTACCTTCTGGAAAAGGAGACATGCATTATGAAAAGCACAGAACATATGTAAAGCACTGAAACATCTAGCACCATTATAGTAAGGTTTAAGTGGGCTCTTCATGTGTGTTAGATGCAATGCAATGTAAGATCCCCAACTGATTATTGCTGGTCACACATCTATGTCAAGAAGTGGTTCAGTTCCAAATTTTCTTGGGCTTTGGATGTGTGGAGAAAAAAAATGACATGACCTGACAAAAACTGTTTACTAAATGGATGATCAATGATGAGACACTTCGCTGGTAAAAATGTGAGCAACACTGTCTAGGAAAAATACAAAAATACTATAATACAGATTACAGAAAAATGTCACCCTGCGGAGTCACAAACTACGAAGCAGGGTACTACAACACTGTTAGCATCGCCTTGAAATTTTCAGGTCATATGTAAAAAGGTTGTCCCATAGGCTGTGCCAAATTTGGCGGCGCTGCGCGCCTCCGTTTTTACGCTATCTTCGAAAAACCTTAGGGGGGTTGCATCAACCCCCCTGCCAGGGCCAAGGCTGTATAAGAGGCCAGGGCGAGGGTTAAATGGCACAGTCAAACATTTTGTCAACCCTGGTAAGTTGAAACATGATTGAAACATGATGCCCCCAACTGGGCCCCAGAGCCACTGGCCTGAGGCCTCTAAGCTCTAACTTGAACTGAAGAAAATCCCGGACCTGCACTGGCCCTTGATATTTAGATGATTGTGAATATATTTAATTATGTTTTTGAAGAGATTTAGAGCTGATTATTAGGAGTGGGTACTTGAGATTCCATAGGCAATTTTAATAAATAATTGTAATAGCACTTTTAAAAGCAGCTCCACAAGATAATTCCAACAACACTCAGCCTTTTGCAATTATCTCATCATCATGATCTATTAATCTTATAGACAAGAAACTCAGCACATATGTACCCTCAAATATTATATTGACTCATGACTGATGAAAAATTCAATACAACACTCTAAAACAAACATTCAAAAGTTATAGGTATATCTAGCCCATTACGACCAATACCACCAATACACAAATACATCGATCACATCGATAGTTCACTTTCGTAACAACTGCGCTATCGTTGTCTTGTATCGTCACTTAAAACGATGCTAATCTCGGACTCGATGAACTATTTTGCAGCAATCACACATCCGGCGTATATTTGGTTGAATATGTATAGGGCGTTGAGTTATATAGCCTTGGACAAGTCCCAGATATTCTTGGTCAAGTCCGATGTGATTAAAATAGCATCCATTCGCCTTGGTCTTGGGTGTGCAATTGAACCATTCATCCAGAATATGGTGACCGTGCATGATCTCAGCGACCTCGGGAGGTGAAAAAGGCGAGTTTGCTATAGATAGCTTGAGCCTAAATCGATATACCTACTCTGACAGTATGCCCGGTCGAGGGAGAGAACAGGACCGCCTCTCCGTGGGACGTTCATCGCTCCGGGCCGGCCACTGGTCCTGCTCGGATCAATTCAGCATCTCCATCGTATTATATCAGCCGCCGATCGACGACTGAATGTGACCAGAGCAGCTCCGTGGAGTGGTGTCCGGTCGCATCTGCCGAATGTGCCGAGAGGAGGCGGACACTCGGCGGCATATGCGTCCTGCCTGGCTCTGGTGGGGCGGGGCGACGCTCAGCGCGCGTGAGCACCATCCACCCAACGGCGGCGACGCAAGACGACGGCGTGGTGGTGGCCTTTGCCGCCGGCTTCCGCGCCCAACTGAGCTGTCTGGCTACGCCCGCTTGGGGTGGCTAGAGGGAGCGGCGTCGACGACGACGAGATCACGTATGTATGATCACGACACCATTTATGTGTTTTAGTTTTAATTAATCCGCCGAGTAGACGCTCAGATACTAAGTAGGTAGGTAGGTAATAGGTATGACATTGGCCAATGTATGGACAATTCAGGTATGATCCATTTATCATAAGTCATACCAAACCATAACCAATGTGTAGGCGGAATAGTCTTGTTGACCTTTCAGGGCCACGGAAATGGGTATATAACAGGGGTGGGTACGGTATCACCTAAGGTCAACATCTTCAAAAAACGACCGATGCAGTCGCATACATTCCGGTAATTGATTGGTGTTGTGTTCGTCTTTTCGACCAGCCGTCATGGACATACAGTGACATCTCAAGGAAGATAACCCGTTACCCGAGTGACTTGCGATTCGGGTGTCCCTTCGTGTCCACAATTAAACAGTAAAGCTGTGACCTGTCCTGACCCAGTGTGACCTAAACCGAGTAAATATGGCATATGTGACCTGGTCTGGCCCCATGCGAGCCAAAGTAACATCTCTGTCAAAATTCCCGAGCCGTCTCCGCGAACCAAATGGCCCGATTTGGTTCTCCCACATGTCTTTGTTTTTAAACGTCCTATTGCCACGGGACCAACAGAAAGATGTTCCAACTTTTCTTTAGGTAGGTACTCAGCGTGCGCCGGAAAGAAAACATACCTTTTATAATGGTCGACTCTCATAAGTGTAGTGTAGGTATGTGTGCATGTGTGCATCGGGGAGAAAGGGGGGGGGGGGGCTGCTTGCCTTCAGTATAACGTCACGGTCTCGGGACGGCTGTGACGTCACGATATGGACAGTGGTCAGTGGTCAGCTGTCGCCGCGTCGGGCGGCGGAATTTCCAGGCGCGGCGCGGGGCCGGCCCGCCCGCTCGCGCAGGGCTCAGTCGCTGGACGCGGTGGCCGCTGGAGGCGGGTGGGCTGACGGTGACGACGCTCGGCACGATGGACCGCACACGGAGGATAGCCGCCCTGCTGCTGCTGGCGGCGGTGGGAGCGAGCGCCACCTTCGAGCTACCACAGTATGATCCAGGTGAGAGCGACAGTCGACACTTCTACCGTCGTCACTTCTCACCCCTGATCAGTCGCCAGTCGTCACCCAGTCACTGAAAAGCCACAAAGTCACCATGGTCTTCAAAGACTAAAAACGTTACCATTCCATAGCACTGGTAGCTGAGCTGATTCGAGGCACATTTAGGTATATATGGGTATAATATATTATCAACATGTTCAGGAAAGTCACGATAATACAGGTAAAGAACAGGACATGTTACACGGAAGGCTTCTACGGTTCAGCGGAAATATAAAAAAATACTCGGAGTCATTTTGCACTGACGCGTGTATGCCAAAGCAAATATTTAGCCTAGCACATTTTTAACAGCCGTCCATCCATTGAAAAGATATTCAGCAAACGGGAATTCCACGAGTCATAATACTAACACAATATTGGCAACCGGGATTTCCATCTTACAGGCCACGAAAGATACACATCAATCTTCTCAACACTTGCATTGACATGACCGTTTTAGTTCTTGTCGGAAGTGCTAAACCGACCAGACTTCAAGCGGGGGGGGGAGGGGACAACGGAGGAATCTGTCCTCCCAGCCAGGGTTCTCGGCCCGCCGTCCAACGACCCGAGTCGCTGCAATATTATAAATAAACACGACCGTTTCAATCCGCCCGACTGTGCACTGAGACTGCCCGGCAGTCCCGGTCACCCGCAGGGCACGAGGCAAAGGGACAAGGAGAGAAAGGCAAAACATCAGGCAGGCGCAGAGCAGGTCTCAGATGAACACAAAATATTTACTCTAAAAGGACCACACATGAAAAGGCACGGCCATGACTGCAAACTTCACCTAGCAAAGTCATGCCGCAATATTAGTCAATTCAGCTTGACCAATAGCAATGCAATGATCAGAAAACGCCTTTTGAGCAAAGAACGAATGCGCTCAAATCTCAATAGTCAATAGCGACACATGCACGGGCAAAGTGAAGCTCCAACCCAACTGATTTGCCTCGGGCCGCCCATCTTGCCGATCTCTTACAATTTACAAAGCACTAGCTTTGAGCGCTATCGCTTCAGTAGTCGTTCTCAATACTTAGAAGCGCAACTTGCAAAGTACCTATAGAATAAAAAAGGCTGACGGCTGACGGCTGTCGTTCGCCAAAGAACCGCACTTTAGTTCGATTATTCCGCGTAGTTACTTTGTAGGCTATCCGCAACACACTCGTGTCCGGCGGGACAGTCTAACCACTCAGTGAAACGCTATGCCATACGTTCCTCACCTCGGCTACGTTACGTCCCTCGCAACTCCAAAGCTCTGGGAGAGGTGTCGCCGCCAGAGCGATCGAAAAGTTAGCGGCGGTCCGACCTATGTCACAGCGCGTGTATACGACGGCTCCATAAATAAACAACAGAGTGTAACTGTGTCTGGGAGGAGCACGCCTGAATGGAGTCGGAAGGCCTTGACCGAGTAAAGTCCCGGCCCCGGGCTCGGAGTGGCGACACGCGACCGAAACGTCCGAAACTCCTTCGCTCCTGTCAACTCCTCTACTCCTGTACGTCCGGGGCTCCTGTAAATCCGGCCAGCAGTTAGCTCTTTCATCACTGATCAATACCTAATCATCTATCTCCTCATCAAATCATACTGATTACTGGATGCATGGACGATAACTGACCGTGTCTCCGTTCTCGAGCTGACTCCTCGTCGCATCTCTTTCCGCAGTGCTGGGAGATGTGTTTCCCGTGCTGGTGGAGGCCCGAAGCAGCAGTTTCCACCGGGATTGCCACCAGAAGGCCGAGTGCGTTCCCATCAGCAGCTGCCCCAAGCTCTATGAGCTGCTCAGCCTGCCCACCATTCAGAGTGTACGCAGACTGAAAGCCAGCACGTGCAGGTGAGTCGCGGCTGGGCGCGACGGAATGCCAATGGGCGCCGGGCACGAGGATGGGGCGACACACGCCATAGGTACAGTGCAACCGATGAGGTATTAATTCCCCCGAGAAAAGAATAATGTAAAACTGAACGCGAGTAAATGTTTCAAATCGGTTAAGATATTCCTTATGTTTATGTCGTCGGACAAAGGTCCATCTACAAATCGGGTGCACCACTGATACCCATTACCCATACCTGACAACACAGGCACTGAAGCAGGGACCAATGATTTGAGCACAAAGCCCCGTATACAGCCATGTTTCAGCTGTCACCCCGTCTGTCCGGCAGGATAGTGGACAGGAAACCATTCGTGTGCTGCTATAAAAACGATATACTTCCATCCCCCGAGCAGCCGCCCTCAACTGAAGACGAAACGGGGACTCCGAAAACCGACACAAGGCAAGAGCAGCCACCTGCTGAGCCCGAGCAGCCGGCTGTTGAACCCGAGCAGCCGCCGGCAGAACCACAGCAGCCGGCTGCTGAGCCCGAGCAGCCGCCTGCTGAGCCCGAGCAGCCGTCTGCTGAACCCGAGCAACCGGCTGCTGAGCCAGAGCAGCTGCCCGCTGAGCCAGCCTCGACACCATCAGAAGCCGTTGACACAGCTGTAGCACCAGCTGAAGCACCTGCCGACCCAGTACCGGAGCCAGCGGAGGCGCCCGCCAACGCGTCTTCAGCCGCCGAGGAGGGCGAACTAGTGGCGCGGTTCTTCTCGTCCAGTGATCCCAGCCAAGAGGTGCACGAGGAGCTGGACTACCTGGATGAGCACGAGGAATTCCACGAGTGCGGCTTCGGCAGGCTGGCCACGCGCATCTTCGGCGGTGTCGAAGCGCTTCCCCACAGCTGGCCGTGGATCGCCGTGCTCGGCTACGGCTTCGGTACGTAATAACACCCGACAGCGGGTTGTTGATCGCCGTGCTGGGCTATGGCTTCGGTACGTAATAACACCCGACAGCGGGTTGTTGATCGCCGTGCTGGGCTATGGCTTCGGTACGTAATAACACCCGACAGCGGGTTGTTGACCGCCGTACTCGGTTATAACTTCGATACATATAGAAACATTTGAAAACGGACCAAGTCCAAAGATCGCCATAAAACGGACCAAGTCCAAAGATCGCCATATTCGGCTATGTCTTCGGTATGTAGGGCAGCCAGGTTTCAACATTATCAGGGCACAATAATTACATATATGAAAATCAGCCAAGTCAGGGCATCAAATGAAGCCATAAATCAGTTGGCGAACGGGATGCGTGCAAATGGAATGTATGTCTTATGGGTTAGTTCACTCATCGAAATGCTATGATGAGACTCACTAATAGATGCCATGTGACCTCTCCATGACCCAGAGCGACTCAACCGTCCCCGCAACCCGTCTCTGACCGTCAGTGCCTGAGGACGTGTATTGGGCGTGCGGCGCCACGCTGGTCGGACCCCGGCACGTGGTTACGGCAGCCCACTGCGTCACGGAGGAGACCGCCGACGGCCTGCAGGTGGTCACGGACCTGTGAGTGGCGCCCTGGTGGGGTCCCGAGACTGAACAGCTGGTGGTAGACGCCAACGGGCCGCGTACCATGCCTTCAGGCAGGGCGACCGCTAGCATCGTAACGGACACTGACAGGATGCCTATATAAATATGAGACAACGAAGAAGAAATAAAGAGAAACAAAGATAAGACAATGAGTCGAGACAACATGATAGATGCCTTCACGATCTCTATTCAAAGCAGAATATGTTTACAATAAGAATATTTTAATCGTCTTACAGCCTGATTGATCTATAGTGAGCTTCCTCTCAACACATCAGTTTCTACTTAACCAGTAGCTTTGTTCTTTGCAATCACCCTGTGGGTCATAGAGGCGTTTGACATCCCACTACCGCGTCGCCAGCCAGCGGGTTCGTCTGGGCGAGCACGATCTGTTCAACGACAACGACGGGCCCGTGGTGGACGCCATCCCGGAGCGGATCATCGTGCACGATAACTACACCGGTCGGCCCGAGTATAGCAACGACATCGCCCTCATCCGACTGGACAGGAGGGTCAACTACACAGGTAACCGCCGCTGTAAGAACTCAGCAAGGTCAATGTTATGACTTAATAATCCATGTTTCTTTGTCGCATTTTATTCCCACTCTTTTCTCAGTTCCACACACTGATTTTCCTAAATTTTGAATGTAAAAGTAAAGCACGTGAGTACATGTATGTTGGCCTGATTAACGGAGGTCTGACATTATTGCGAATATGTAAATAATATGATACTTTGTAACACTCTCGCACCCTTAAAAAAATGAACTGCACTTCCTGCTCAGTAGTACTAAGACATAACAAAGTCCTTGAGCCACCATGGTTGACGACAGGTCCTCCCTGCCCTGGTCACCGCCTTTGGAGAAGCTTGGGTAGCAGGTGGCGGTTGTGGCGGTACACCTTCTGGCTGCTTCAGCTGTTTTGCGGATGGGTGAGGGCTGCTCTGGCCTCTAGTGTCTTGTGTTTCGGGGATTCCTGGAGGATCTGAGGATCCTTGTTGTTCCTCCAATGCAATTTCATCTGCTCTAGGATTAGGCAGACTTGAGGATGCTTGCGGAGGCGGTGGACATAAGTCAAGATGTTTGCTCATGCTCCGATGTTTTGACTTGTCACCGCAATCTTGCTCCTTCTTCGAGTCCTTGGAGGGCAGGAGTAGGAGCTGTCCCGCATGCCTTGACCAGACCAGCCCTTCCACTGTGACTTGGTAAGACACTGGACCGGTTCGGCCTATCACCTTTCCCTTTTTCCATTTTTGTCCTCCTGCGTAGTTCCTGACCAGAACTTCATCTCCAGCTTCATACTCGGGTAGTCTTTGGCTGTGACGTAGCATCTGGCTAGCTTGGGCATTCATGACCTTTTCTTCAGTGCGGGGCTTCAGCAAGTCCAGCCTCGTCCTCATCTTTCTTCCGGTCATGGCCTCTGCTGGTGCCACCCCTGTTGTGGTGTGAGGAGTATTGCGGTACTGCAGGAGAAAAGAGGCCAGCTGAAGGTCAAGTGGACGCTGGTCCCCTCCGCTCAGGTGAGCCTTCAGGCTGTTCTTTACCGTTTGCACCAGACGCTCAGCCAATCCATTGCTTTGCGGTCGGTATGGCGATACTCTGATGTGTTTGACTCCTTGTTTTGTCAGGAAATCTTCAAAGTCTTTTGAGGTTAGCTGGGTGCCATTATCTGTCACCAACTGAACTGGATTTCCCCATCTGGCGAATATCTTTGCCAGTTCGGTGATCGTACTCTGAGTTGTGATGTCCTTCATCATTATAACTTCTGGCCACTTGGAATGGCTGTCTACAACCACCAAGAAGTAACTTCCTCTGAATGGCCCTGCAAAATCCAGATGAACTCGATCCCAAGGTCTCGATGTGCGTTCCCATGGATGGAGAAACACTGCTGGGTGCTCGTTCTGTACGGACTGACATCCTGAACAGGACTTAACCATTTCTTCAATGTCACGGTCAATATTCGGCCACCAGACATAACTGCGAGCCAGCATTTTCATCTTTGTGGCCCCTGGGTGACTCTCATGCAGCTCAGCCAGCACTGCTTTTCGGAGGCGGCTTGGTATCACGGCTCGGCTGCCCCACAGGATACAGCCATTGTTGAGGGACAACTGCGCTCTTTTGTTTGCATAGGGCTGCGCTTCCCTGCTGTAGGACGACTCAGTGTTTGGCCATCCCCTGTGTAAATGCTCTGCAACTTCTGACAGGACTGGATCTCTGTTGGTTTCACGCTGCAGGTCTCTGGCGCTGAGTGGCGGCATGTTTTCTATCTGCTCGAGAAAACATACAGTGGCTTCATCTGGGCCGTTTCGGGTTCCGGTTGGCTTGTCGTAAGGAAGACGGGACAGAAAATCTGCCATGGGTATTTCCTCTGCCTTCCGGTGCTCAACTTCGTAGCTGTATGCCGCTAACAGCAGCGCCCATCGATGCATTCGCGCTGTGGCTAGGGCTGGTACCTCTGATTTGGGCCCGAATATCGAGCTTAGTGCCTTGTTGTCGGTGACTAAAGTAAATCTTCTGCCCCACAGGTACTGCTTGAAGCGGGTTACTCCAAAGATGACTGCTAGTCCTTCTCGATCGAACTGGGAGTAGGCTTTCTCGGCTTTGGTGAGGCTTCTGGAGGCGAAACGGACCGGTCGCTCCGTCCCGTCTGTTCCAACCTGCATCAACACGGCTCCTACGCCGTGCGGGCTAGCGTCCGTAATGAGCCTTACGGGCCGGCATCCGTCATAATGTGCCAGTACTGGTGCTGAAGCAAGTCTCTTCTTGAGCTCGCTAAATCCCTGCTCTTCTGTAGCTGTCCATCGCCACTTTTCTCTCTTCTGTAGAAGCTTGTATAGCGGCGCAGCCACTGACGACATGTCCGGTATAAATCTTGCATAGAATGTGACTGCTCCGAGAAAACTTCTCAATTCGCTTGTGTCTCGCGGTGGCGGTGCATGTAACACCGGGTCGATCTTTTCTTTCACCGTTTGGACTCCCGCAGCGCTGATCTCCACTCCTAAGTACTGGACCGACGACAGCAGGAACTTGCATTTGGCCTGCTTCAAGACCAGCTTCCAGCTTCTCAGTCTTTGCAGAGTCTGGTCCAGCCTCTTGAGTGCCTCTTCCTTCGTAGCTCCAGCCACCAGAACATCATCCAGGAAACACATTGTTCCTGGTGAGTTTTCCAAAATTTTCTCCATGGCCCTCTGAAATGTAGCAGGAGCCGAGGATATTCCATAGGGGAGCCGTTTCATTTTTAACAGTCCTCGCGGTGTGTTCAACACCGTAAACTTTTGGCTCTCTTCATCCATCTTCATTTGCAGATATGCGGTGCTGAGGTCGAGCTTGCTGAAATACTTCATTCCAGCCAGTTTTGGTAGCATATCTTCCAGGTTGGGCATCGGGTGCTGTGGTACGTCGAGCTGCTTATTGACAGTGTGTTTATAGTCTCCACACAGCCTCACTCCGCCGCCTGGTTTTGGAACAACGACTAGCGGCGTAGCCCAGTCGGAATATTCAATCCGCTCAGCAATGCCCATCTTCTCCCACTTTTTAAGCTCTTCATCGACGGCGTCTTGAAGGGCGTACGGAACCGGTCTTACTTTCCTAAAGACTGGCTCGGCGTCATCTTTGAGCTTCAGCTTCGCTGTCAGATCGGCCATCTGTCCAAGCTCGTCTTTGAACACTTCCTGGTTGTCTGCTAGCACTTTCTTGAGTGTCAGCCGGGAACCGCCGTCTGTTTCCAGTTGGTTCACCGTATCGGTGCGCATCACAAGTCCCAGGAGCTCCGCGGTGGTTCCGCTTAACAAGGACACATCACCGTGCGCCGCAATGATCCAGCAGCTGAGTGCTTCCTTTCCTCCGACTTGGCTTCGTGCCAGGAATTCTCCATCGAGCTTCAGTGCTTCTTTGGTGCCGTAGGGCAGAAGCCGTCTGCTTGTTTTTGTCGCCTTTACACCTTTCAGCTTCTTGAAATCTTTTCGGGTGATAATATCGACGGACGCGCCTGTGTCGACCAGAACTTGGATTTTGGTATTTTCGATCAATATTTCAGTCAGTCCCTGTTTCAGCTTTTCTTGGATGGGCTTCTTCGGTCTGGTGGAGAAAACCAGCTCATCTTCACCCTGTTCAGCGCTTTCTTCTTGTAGGTGGTTTACCCGTCTTCTAGGTTCCAGAGTTGTCTGTGGCTGCCGTGTCTGAGTAGACCAGCAAGCCCTGGCAAAATGATTTTTGCCGCCGCACTTGTGACAGGTCTGACCCTTCGTTGCGGTACAGGCGTTTGAATTATGCCCTCTTCGTCCGCACCGAGTGCAGGCAGGAATTCCGCTTCCGGCGGTAGTTCGCTGTCCCTGTCCGTTGAATGGCTTGGATGGAGCTCGATATTTCTGTCGAACTCTGTTGACGTTTTCGTTTTGTGGCTCAGACTGCTCAGTTTCTGGACTGGGGTCCTTCTCTTTGCCGTTCTTCTCTTGAAGTTTTTGGCATTGGGTCCGTACTTGGAGATAGGACTCCCATATTTTTACCGCGTCTTCTGTAGTCAGTTTATGGGCTTCGAGCAGACGAACTTGCAAAGTCTGATGGGGACATCTTGCTATGAGTATATCCCGGATCATTTCGTCTCTCTGTTCCCTCGAGAAATTGCATTTATCTGCTTGCTTTCTCAGACGCACAACAAAATCTCGGACGTTCTCGTCGTTATCAGTCATGTTCATGCTATGAAAGATATTTCTCTCGTAAATCGTTCGGACCTGTGGCTTTAACAGCGATCGCAGCTGCTGCTTGGTACGCTCGTACTCATCGGTTCCCTCTAAATTATTTTCGTAGACCGTGTCGATGTCTTTCAGCCGCTGCTGTATGTCGGTTCCAAGTAGATGTAGCATCAAAGCTCTTTTCCGTTTTGGTTCCTCGATCCCAAGCGCACATAAATAGATTTCAAAGGAATCTATCCACATGTCAAAGTCCTCTCCCTCCCTATATTTCTGAGGGGCATCTACACTTAATGCCATTTTAATTTCCGTTACGTTACCTACTTTTAGTAGCGTTAACGTTACGTTAATCGGCGCTCTAAGTTTACGTTACTTTATAACGTTAAATTCATCTCATCCTTGTCGCCATTATGTTATGACTTAATAATCCATGTTTCTTTGTCGCATTTTATTCCCACTCTTTTCTCAGTTCCACACACTGATTTTCCTAAATTTTGAATGTAAAAGTAAAGCACGTGAGTACATGTATGTTGGCCTGATTAACGGAGGTCTGACATTATTGCGAATATGTAAATAATATGATACTTTGTAACAGTCAACTACACAGATAACAGGAGGGTCAACTATACAGGTAACAGGAGGGTCAACTATACAGGTAACACACATCAGGAGGCTCAACTACACAAGTAACACACGACATCGGGAGGGTCAAGTGCACAGGTAACTAACAACTGCCCTCACCGGCTGGATAGGAGGGTCAACTACACAGGTAAACGCCGCCCGTAGGAAGGTCAGGTACACAGGCAACCGCCGCCCTCATCCGACTGGACAGGAGGGTCAATCAGACAGGTAATAAACAAACCACTTCCATGAAGATCAGCTGCATAACCTGTCAATTACAGTAACAGCTGACGAAACCCATCGATCTTTAAAAGGGAAAATGTTAATCGGACAAATGTAAGGAAAATGAGCTAAATATCGCTTCTTCCAGGAACACCGAACAGATTATCATGTAACCTAACCACAGCTACTGCATTGTTGTTATGAACTTTGCACAGGAACAGTGAACACTGAGAACACCCTATCGAAAAACGACAGTCTTTGGATGAAACGAACTTTCGCTTCCTCCTACCACAAAGTGAACTCCGCGATTCCTGACTTGCCTGTACGCCCATTGCAGAGAACATTTCGCCGGTGTGTCTGCCGGGAGTGCTGCGTCCACCGGTGGAGATACCGAGCGAAGACCAGCCCGCCGCCGCCGTCACACCGAATGCCGAGGAGAACGAGTTCATAGTGTCCGGATGGGGCAGCGACGGTAAGTTTGTCCGGTATGAACCGGACAATGCCGGTACTTCCACGGGTGAGATATTTATGGATGAAATGACATGGCTTATGGATGGAACAGTGATTGATGTTCCTCGCAACGTATGCATATGTATTATCATTGTATGTCATGGGTTGTGTTTTTGTCTCACACTGCCATTTCTTGATTGCCACCGGTCGTGGGAGGGTGGGGGCGCAGGGGGTGGGAGGGAGGAAGCGGTCACACATTGACATGACACATGTATCTATTGATGTGTTTGTGTCCCACTGTGACCTGCTAGTGATGTGCCTGTGTCCCATTGTGACCTGTGTACCGCCACTGGCAGGGGTGCGTCACGGCACCAACCGACTGAGGGAGTTAGCGGTCACAAATGTGTCTACTTATGTGTCTAGCTATGTGTTTGTGTCCCACTGTGACCTGTATCGTTACCGGCAGGGGTGCGTCACGGCACTGACCGGCTGAGGGAGGTGACCGTCACACAGGTGAACGGCACAGTCTGCAGACAACACTTCGGCAGGTAACCGACGACATTTCGATAGATACCGAGGGGCGCAATCTGATTTATTCAGTGTCCGGTATTCAGTTCTTCAAACGACAAATTATTCTAGAGCAGCAACCAACGATGACTGATCGTATTGTCGTTATGTGCTGCCCCTCAATGCTGGTGCCCGTTCTTATTTGCTATGGGAGTGTGTACTATGTCGGGAATAAAACACGCACGCTTAGTCAGTTGAGAGTTCTTATCTCAATCACTGGCTATGACAGTGGACAGTGAGATATCGTATCAGGTTATTTCCATCGCCCCTGACAGTCTGGCTACGTTCTTTCCAGGTTCGGTATCCCGGTGCGGGACACCATTCAGCTGTGTGCCGGAGGCCAGGGCGTCGACAGCTGCAGCGGAGACTCCGGAGGGCCACTCATACAGGTCAGTTACGTAGATCAGACTAGCTGACCAACGACCCCTAATACAGGCCTGTAGCGGCTCCGTCGGGCCCTTATACAATATACAGCTCAGTGGCGAGATAAAATATACACCGCATGCATGAGTTTACGCATATTAATTGTGTACGAATATCTACATGGTATTGATGCGTGAATGTATGTCAGCAAGCCCTCGATATGTAATGTGCCCACGTATGTATCATCCCTTCCCCCTGGTGTGACCCCCAGGACACGGGCATGCAGTACGAGCTGGTGGGCGTGGTCAGTCTGGGCGGGGTCATCTGTGGAGGTCAGATCCCCGGCCTGTACACGCGCGTGCAGGCCTACACCGAGTGGATGGCCGCCATCATGGCGGAGGTGTAGAAGACGGGGCGGAACGCTGCGACAACTCATCACAGAGGCGTGCGGGGAGCGTGTGGATATCGCATATTGCGGATTAAACAGGGGCTGACCCGCATTGTGTCAGTGAGGTGTCAGTGACGTTTTGGAAATATCAGTGAGTAATATTGAGAAACCAGTGCGGATATCGTAATGACCAAGATACTTATGTATCTAATGACCAAACATCGATAGCTATCGACGATATTCGTTATAATGCGTCAAGTATAGTCATTTTTGTACTGAAAAAGAAATCTTGATAAAATGGCTCTATCGTAAATAGTTAGACACAATTCGTGTCATAGGCATGTCGCCAAAAACTGTAAATGATGGCTGAAACGTATCTTGTGTGAGACTTCAATGGGGTTACATGAAATACAAAAGATGTACGAAGTGCTGGACTATACGGGACTGATGAGGAAACTATTGCCGCCTGTCACCATACATCTATTGTGAGTCACACGGAGGAAGTTTATGAACGACAGAGGTTGACGTGCAGTTGAGCAGCGAATAAAACAACTACTGGACGATACAGTACCACCATCAGCAAGTGCGTCCACTTCCGGCGAAAATACGATGCTTGCGAGGAAAATTCAAAATAATATCAGCTTTACTAGGTAGTGCGTAAAAAGTCATAATTAAAAGGAAAATGTATTCACGAATTTTAGGTAAGGGATGACTGTTTGAGTCTTAGAAAGTTGCTTCCTCAGTCTACCTCGAAGATGGGATCCTGGCAAGCTTTGTACATTACAGCAGATAAAAGGGTGACCCGCTCCTTGGCACAAACTACACAGTTGACAGTACACATACCTACGACATATCTGCATTGACATTGTACTGGGGAAGCCCAAGAGTTTCATCGGCCCTCTCATCATTCTGCCCCTTTCACGGCATGTTCACACTGTTACAGTGGTTTGTCTGTCCTCTAAATTCCGGTCTGTCTACTTCCAGTCTGTCCAGTGTCCACTGCCATAGTCTGTCCACTTCCAGTCTGTCCACTGCCAGTCTGTCCATTTCTAGTCTGTCCACTGCCATAGTCTGTCCAGTTCCAGTTTGTCCACCGCCATAGTCTGTCCACACTTGTGTCTCTGTCAACGTTTCGCAGTGCTCTGTTCATGTCAGTCCGTCCACGTCTCAGTTCATTCACGTCCATCCACTTTCCAATCTGCCCCAAACCACCGCGGAATCCTAACCCACTAGCCTAGAGCACTGTGACCGCTCCCGAGCGGCCGCGAACCGACCTTCCGTAGCGGAGGACGCGTCCCGACATGTAGACGCGCTACAGCGGCGCCGCCGGTTTTAGCCGACACTCGGTGAAGAACACATGCCGCTGTGCCGATCCGCCACCGAAGAACGAGGCTACGGAGGGGGTGTTTTGCACCGCCTCGTCCATCTCTTCATCAGACTCCTCCCTGAGCAGACAGGAGGTTGTGAAATTAGACACCGGCCTGACACACGCATGACGTGAAAAGTGATAGAAGTCAGCGTCAGCCTGATGAGCCTGACATACGATGAACTCTTTTAAAGAAAAAAGTAGAGAACTAGTTTTTATCGACACCTGCCTAATAACAAAGACTGCGTTTTGAAACTTACAAGTGTACCGGCTATATGAAGAGGGTAAAATTGTCACCGAACAATACAACAGGGAGTGTTTAATCAAGCTAGGAAATTGAACACCCACAAATTTACAGGTATAAACAATGGAAGACATGGACTGGTGAATGGGGAACGATTCACTAGTGCACGGGCTACTACGTTCAAAACAGCGCCGTACAAGATACATGTTCAAGAATAATACAACCCCGTTTCATTCTCAATCACAAAACAGTACAATAAGGCAGATTTGACCCCAGCTGACGCCCACTTACCATTGTACTCCGACGGCAGACTTGTCGAGCAGCGTCTGACAGGTGGACCAGCTGAATCGCACCAGACTGGGGAACCCGAACACGGGGTCCATGCCCTCCGCCAGGAAACGCTTCGTCTGAGGGTCTGGCGACAGAGAACTCCGTCAAGAAAACAAATGATATGAAGGACGAGACGTCACGGCGGCGAAAGAAAGAAAACCAAATATATGATTGGACGTATTCAAACGATAAGCCGCGCAGACCGTGGGGTGAGTAGGCTATGAGCACATGGTGACGAGGCAGAAAATTGCGTCAGATCATAACATTTCATTTTTCTTCTCATTATGAAAAGGTTGTAACCACTGTAACCAGTTCATACCAACTTTTTCACATAAGCTGTGACAAGACAGCTAAAAAGATACACTATTTATTTCGATTAAAGGGACTATCCCACCTTTAACATGGGGTTTGAGTTGAGATAGCCAAGTTTGCGGCGAGGTTCAGAAACCACTATCTATCTAGGTTGCAACCCCCGCGGCCTCTTGGTGTTGAAGAAATTCGTTCCCTTCATTTGAAAATGGGCCTTGTACAAGGCCCTATCTTCAACATGGAGCGACCGTTAGTGTGACGTCACCTCGTTTAGTCATTCTGATTTAAATGGGTTTGTTCGTTGAAAAATCGCTTAAAACTTGGTCTGAACTTTGTTGTGGTGCCTACAGAGTAAAAAGAATCAGCTTTATGACAGTAATGTGGCCTGGGGAAGGAGGTAATTTTGGGCTGTGACGTCACATATTTGAAAGTTTCTGTTTGGAATATGGGAAGCCTAAGATGTTTAATGAAAAATAAATGCCAGAACCGTGTTCCTGGTCATCCAATCTATAAAGTCGGGCACAATTTAACTGGTTTTAACAACATTTTAGAAGGTGGGATAGTCCCTTTAACTTCAAACACCCGCCAAAAACCATCTAAATGTGCGCTCCCCAACATCCACGCAAGCCGTCATGTCAGCGTACGGGCCGGCCCATCCCAAACGCCACACTGCCAGCGCCGCCAACTGACCTGCCGGGTAGCCGCTGCCCAGTTTGGTGACGTCCATCGGCACCGTCTCGGGGCATCGCCAGGTCTCCAGGGCACGGTCGCGCACCACCTTGGCGCAAATACTGGCCGCCGAGACGGTGGGGAAAAGGGCGTCGGCCTTCTTGCTGACTGTTATCTGCAGACCCGGAAAACGAGCCTCCAGCTTGGCCTGCCGGCAGAGCGGAGGTGCTGAAGAGGATAACAGTGTATGGGAAGCATGGTGCGATACATGAGTTTTTATTGCCCCGGAAATGATGACCTTTCCATGGTCACGTGACCCTATTTCACGGCATGCCGCTAGCGCTCACTGGGGCTATTGCGCTTTCGGTTTACACGGAAACATCTATATATGTACTTCATTGTGAGCGTCCAAGTTTCACAATGAAAATGGTTGTTTCGATGGAAACCGAAGGCGTAATAGCAGCGCGTGCCGTGAAACAGGGCCCAGGACGAGCCGCCCTGTATAGACTGCCTGGGAGCGCTCGTGCGCCGCCCGGGGTGGGGCGTGACCGGATCAAGTCGGTCGCCCAGCCCGCCTCAGTGACCTGATCCGCTGTGGGGGCAGGGCGGGGCTCGTCCAGAGTGAGCTGTTCGGAGCATTCGTAGATTCTAACAGTGGGTGAGAAGTTACGAAGCCATGACGGGCGAGCGGCGGATCTATCCTGTTACTCGCGTGGTCAGCCAGAGGCAACTACGCGTTTCTACGACAAACTTTTTTCAAGTGAATCACATCAACCGCAAATACACCATCTCTCCCGTTTATCCAACCGAGCACTTCCCCAGGCAATCAGACAGCATTATAGCGACACAGCCCCCACCAGCTCCCTTCTATCGCACCTGGTATTTCTCCGGCGGACCGACAGTGTCGACAAACACCTGGGTCACATTGACGCCGGCCTCCCGCGCTCGGCTGATGAGTGCGATCGCCGCGTCGTGCGACATCCAGTTCAGGTTGTACTTGGCTCTATGAGAAATGGAGATAAAGAACAGATGATTTGGAGTACCATTGGTGAGGATCCATTAGCACCACATCACTTTTTACACAATATCAACATCCCCAGAAAGGGAGGTTTGACCTTTCAACTACTGCTTAGACCATAACAAATAAAATAGGCAAACATTTTCAGGGATGAGGATGGCTGAAGGACACCAGCCAGTGTAACTTGTAAGAATATCGTACCATTACCTTCTAAACATATTTTGAGATATGAAGCTAGGAGACAGGATTTCTACCTCCCAGCCAATGAAATCAGCATTTTCATTGATCAGAGTGAGCAGTTTCTCCCTCTGGTCAAGGCTCAACGTCTTGGAGTCTGCACACTTCAGCGATTTCAGATCTTCCAGCTTGCTGATGGGACAGTAGGCACAGCCATAGACCATGGGCCCTGTAAAACAAATTAAAACTGTAGCAAAATGACACTTGAATAATTACAAATATAGGCAATCAAATGCAGACCAAAAAGGACTCAACACAAAAATACAGACTTTGCATCATTATTACTTTGCAGTATACCTAATAAGTACATCATTTGATAAGAAGGTAGGGATTAAATTACAATTTCACTTGCTATTCTCCAATCTATGCAAGCTCGACATTACCTTTTTCATTGAAAATGAATAACTGAATATTATAAAAGTGTATGCATAGATCTGATAAAAATATAAAGCTGAGAACCTGTCAAAAATATGAAAAAAACACAGAAAGCAGCAAGGAATTAACCCACATTTTGCCTAAAATAATGCCCATTTTTCATAATGATTCAAAGGATTCAAACTTACCCAAAACAGGACCTCTCCCTGCTTCATCTATTCCAATCATGCATGGTTCAGATTTGCAGATAGCCGGAATATCTGATGTGATCAAATATTTACCAGTGCTGCCACCCTTCGCAAACTCTGCTATCTTTTCCCCGATGTTCATTGTATTTAGGTTCACTGAGGCCCACCGCTCAAGCAGCAAAGGTACCTATATGGATCAATAATGGGATTATGGTATACAATTTATGAGTTCTAAAACAAAAAGGGCAGAAGTATCAACATAAATGATTAGAGATTTTAGAAACTCGTTGAGTACAGGTTGAATCCAAAAATGGAAAAGTTATCGATATAAACCCGACACAGACAACAGCGCACCGACGATACGTTTTAGGGCCCAAGGTATACCAATATAAAAACACTTCAGGGCATTGATAACGAGCGGGCGATCGAGCTTGACGACGGAAGACCCGCGCATTTTGCGCGACTCCTGTTCGAAAACATTTCACAAGCGAGTGCTAGCGGTATCAGTAAGAGGACGTCAGAGATTCAGACAAAAATAAAGGTAGATTTCAAACACTTCGACACATTTTATGACCAAAAAAATGTTTAAGTATCTCTTTTGAAAATGCGATACAATGGTTTTAGCAAAAACATTGCCCACAGAAAGTAAGCTAAAAGAAAAAGATAAAGATAGTGAACAGGCACCAGCGCAATTACTGGAACAAAAGCGCAGTTTATGAAATTCTAAGAAAGGGACAGTGTATCGAAATAAATATAATGTACCCTATGTGATCTTCTCTGCGAGATTTAGCGGCACCTACAGAGAAATATAATGTAAATAAGATACTTTCTTACCCCTTGCTTAGCAGGTAAAGCGACAAAGACACTCAGTCTCCAAAAAAGGCGTGCCTCATCCCGACCGTCATTTTTTTAAAGTGGTCTCACGCCGAACATCTGCAGTCCACACCAAGATTACGATCTACACTAGTGATGTCAATTACGGAAAATCGTGATACCGATACCAAACCAAATACCAACAATATCAATTGAAAAATACCGAAACCAAACCGACTTGGGAATATGAGGAAAATACCAACTTTTTACCAAATTCTCAGCCTCTTGTACATTAGTGAGGATTCATAATACCAACAAAATACCAAATGCACTCGCCTTGAAATACCAAATACCAAGTTGGTATCGGTTTGGTATCGGTATACCAAAAAGTTGGTATCCGACTGACATCTCTAATCTACACGGCCTTTCTCAAACTACTCATTGGTCAAAGGATTACTGGAAGCTTATCGGATCATCTTTAAGGGTAGCACGCTCTAACATTCAAAAAATTGCGACTTCAAAATGAAACAGTAACTATAGCATACGTAGTTGAACTCAGTCCGTGACTAGTAAAAAAATATCCGATCCGATATATCGCCTTTATTCGAGTCTCCATAAACGCGTTACGATCCAGTTCCAACGGCAACGTCAGCATATTGGTGACACAGTTCTTTCCGACCGGAAACGAAATCAGAAGTTCCGCTCCGTCTTCAGCTTGTTGGGCTCGCGATCCGAGGCCGTGATCCGGTCGAAGCGCTTCCTCTTGAACTTCTTCTTTTGCCTGGGGAAGCCAGAAGGTAGTTCGTCAGAGATCACACTGGCGGAGAGCATTCGATGGGGAATACTTGTCCGTCCTAAAAAATACCAGCTACCAATTCAAAACGAAAACTTATGTCTAGAAATCCTGAGAAAAGTTTTCTAGCAGCACAAGCGCTAGTTCCGCAATTAGCAACAACCGTTACCGGTTAATAACTTAGCTCCCGCCCCGAGAAATCATCTGAGCCCTGCCCCACCTCCCAGCATCGCATATAATCATCCCACTGAAAATAACCAAGTAATTCAGGGCTATCGCTAATCCCAGAAAAAAATCCATTACGTCCCTCGCCATCAAAAGTCAGAGGTAAAATGATCACCAAATTATGCCCCCCATTTTTCTAAACATCGTCCCAGCTATTGGCTTCACCCGGGGAGCCCAGTCCCGCCACCGCCTCCCCGGCTCTCCCAGCACTCCGCAGCACTCACGTGGTGCGCACGCGCGGCTCGATGATGTTCCTCTTCTGCAGCGACTTGAAGCGCTCCTGGAGCGGGTCGCCCTCCACGCGGATGTTGCGCAGAGAGCCCGGCAGCTCCTCGGTCAGGTTCAGCTCCAGCGACGTCGGCTCGAACCGCTCGCGGCCCAGCGTCAGCGGCTGGCTGGCGCGCGCGCACTGGCGCTCCAGCCGGCGCGCCTGGCGCTCGACGGTCCGCGCCTCGCGCGCGCGCAGCTCCTTGGCGATGGTGCGCACCCTGCGGGAGACGTGAAGGGAGAGGGGAGAGATGAGAACGCAGCACCGACAGTCTGGATAGGGACGATCGGGAAGGGAGTTCCGGCATCCAACGATACTGAAATACAAACGGTAAAAAAATATTCCGATAAAGACATCTACAATAGATTAAAAAATGTCTGAACCGATTGACACAGTTGACAGAAAAAATATGGTCTTCGAAATTTACGAACTCGAACTGTTATCAATACAATTTAAAATTTCAGTCGAGGGAAAGCTGAAAACATCTCGGAAGCTTGTGCAAGTCCCACTCAGCACCTCATGCCTCCCAGTCAGCCGGACGTCGGTACCCCGCCTCCCCTACCACCAGCCAGCAGCCTCATCGTACCTGAAGACCTTTCCACAGCCAGGTGTCGTACCCTCCCCTCCCCAGTCGGCCGGGCGTCCTCCCCCCTCCCCCCACATTCCTCAGCCAGCCGGGTGTCGAACCCTCCCTCCCCCCAGCCAGCCTGGTGTCGTACCCTCCCCTCCCCCAGCCAGCCTGGTGTCGTACCTTGCCCCTCCCCAGCCAGCTAGTAGTCGTACCCTCTCCTCCCCCAGCCAGCCGGGCGTCGTACCTGAACACCTCGTTCTCCGAGCGCCGGGTGGTGACGGCCGCCAGCCTCTGACGCTCGGCCACCTCCCGCTCGCGCATCTTGCGCCGCTGCTGCCGCGTCTTCGGCTTGGGTACCTTCTTTACGAGCGTCACGGATTTCTCCTCATCGCCCTTTTCCTCCTCGTCTTCTCCGAGGCCTCCCGACATCTCCTTAATCCAGTCGGCCTGAGCACACACGAGTCACGACATGAGTGAGATTCCCATCCCATTACGCAGAGGCACACCATAAACTATACGTAAAGGCACACCATATACAGGGTGGAAAGTAATTACGCGAACATACTTTTTCGTCTTATAGCAATGGAAAAAGCGGCGGTGACATGAAAATTTCATCTTTTCATATACCGTAAACCGGGGTGAGTTGATATGGGGTGGTGAGTTGATATAAATTGCTCGAAAAATGTTAAAATGTGTGCTGCTCATCCATTTGTAAACCAATTTTTAGTTTTATTTTTCTGTGAAGTGAAGCAACCAATAAGTGATGCATATAGCTGAGAAAGGCATGCATGTGGTGCAGTGCCTTCTTAACACATTACTTTTTTCAAAGTCCTTTTTTTCTTCTGATTTTGAAACTAAGGAAAAGTCCCCACCCTACAGCAAAGACGGTGGATATTCATGGAACAACATGCACTGGGAAAGAAACTACCATCAATTTACTGTTGATCCCAGGTAGTTTTGGGTTTCACTTATAACAACGCTTTTTTATAATTTTAAGAAAAGTGACAGGTGGTGAGTTGATATGCCATCAAGTGGTGAGTTGATATGCATGATAAAAGCTGATACCAGGCTGGTATGCATGCAAATTAGCATGAAATATGGGTCTGCAAGTAAGACAAAGTCAATTAGACCAACTCTTCTCCTTTTCTCTCCCGACATCATTCCATCAACCCCCAAAAGCTTTAGTTTTTTCTGAATGCTTGAGACGAGGCCTGCTAGTATTACTGATGTTAGTTGTCGGACTTCCGTCCCCGTCTTGAGTTGAGATGTTAGTTTCACAATGTTTCAGCAAGTAACTTCTCCGGCCATAGTCAAATCTGCCTCGATAGTGGAGTGGTTAGAACCGTGGACCATCACCGGGGAAACCGTAGTTCGATTCCCGCTGACTACAGGAGCTTACGAACGGTTGGACGCGTACGGCGCAACGCCACTAACATCCAGGTCCTTCTGAGGGTCAAAGAACACCTGACGAGTGACGACGGACGGAGAGTAACTGGCCGAAACGTTTGAAACTAACATCTCAATTCTCAACTCAAGACGGGGACGAAGGTCCGACAACTAACATCAGTGACCCCAAAGTTTTTTTTTCTGTGGACATACCTAACATGCAAAAGGCACAGCACAACTCCCTGTCAAGTCTCAAGATGGCTCCCTACAAGCTACAAAGGAACACTATAGAACACCTATATACATACAGATTAAAAAAAAAATATTATAATTATTCGTGGTTTCGAAAATGACAGAACTGTCGTTTCTGTATGGCTAGCAGCGCGGGAATTCTGATCTCGTGAAACTGATTAGTTTTCCTGCTTGGCAGTTGCCAACCGAGAATGAGTGACAAAATGAAATGGAACAAACGATATAAAGAAATTGACTGGTGTTTTAGCCCTCGCCCGTATTCGTGTTTTGCCAGCGTTTGACGTATAGGGGGGGGGGGGGGGGGGGGGGGTCCGTTGGAATCCCATCGCCGTTTGGCCCCTGGTGGAGCTAGAGCTTCGAGGAAAAAACGAGCGTGTTGCCCGAGACGCGAGGAAGCCGATGATAACCAACTTTAAGGTCCTAGGTCATTGGTAAACCTTCCAGGCCAGGTCAATTACCCAGAAGTGGGGAAAATAAGGGGTTATTTGAAGTTCGTAAAGCGAGGTTATTATTTTTTGGCTGTTGCTGATCACGAATTTCATGTTTGTTTTGATCACATGTGTATTCGTACATTTAGGCCAGGCCAGGTCAGGTCAGGTCAACCAGTGGGTGCCCTGCCGGCTATCCATAGGGAGTGTCAAGTGTCAACTACCACTGACGGTGTCGTAACATGTTACGAATTCACTAAAACTACTTCGTAAATGATCAAATGCATGTTAAATTCGACATCGGCCCGAAAAAAACTACCCTAGAAACATGTACAACTCCAAAAGTGAGCCGAGGTCACCAAAGGTCAATGACCTGACCTGACCTTCAGGTGACCTTGACAGTTGACACCCACAATACTGCATGGGACCAACATCATTTACATGTTTGGACGTTACAATCACAAAAAGACTGGAAATGCGCGGATAATGTGAGCCGACTACGCCAAATCGCGATTCCGGCCAAGCATGGTGTCGAGAATCAGGTCACAAGTCAAAAACCATTTGAGTCAGGGTCATGAAATCTTTGGAACATGTGTAAAATTGATAAACTCGAGAGGCACTGAAAGTTTCGTCGCGATCGGCCGCTTTTTGCGCGAGTTATGTGCGAAAAGCCGAGGTGGTCCGTTCGCCCACCTATAAGTGCGAGGGTTAATTTTGGCTTTTGATGCCGAATTCTGTTTTATGTCGCTCATTTCACCTGATAGAATACAGTCCGAATTAGATTCGCTTCACTTCACTTCATAAATATTTTGTTGACTACCAGTCCACAAAAGCTCAGAAGTATATGTATTCTTTCATTTCAATCCATTATTTCTGTCAGAGGCATATCAACCTTGACCCGCAACTGACGATGTGTTTTAATTACAAGAAAATACACTTGTAATTCAAAAATATATTGCCAGTTTTGATACCGTTGGCTTGAGGACACGTGACTAGCCAAGTTCAGAATGTTTTAAGTAAAACTAAGTATCATAAAGCGAAAAAATGATGCTGCTAAAATCAAGCAATTTGGATAGCGCTGTGTTGGACATGATTGCGTTTTCATGAATGTGAGGTCTGCTGCCAAACTACTATCATTTTTCTAATGGTTTCTTTCAGGATGTGTTCTCTCATCTTTTTTTTTTAAACACTGGCATTTTATCAACTCACCTCTGAGCTTCTTTAGCCGAGAAATTTGAAAAATCCAAAATCATATCAACTCACCCCCTGGGGGGTGGTGAGTTGATATGAACTTTGGCGTTTTAAAAAAGGGGCTTAATATATACATTTTTCATTCATTTTTGCTGATTGCCTCCCCAAGGCATGTGCCATGAAACTGGCACAAAAAGAATTCCGTAAATGAATGTGGCTTTTAAAGAAATCTAGAATAACCTCAAAATCCATATCAACTCACCCCGGTTTACGGTATTCCTATTTATGTGCGATACACTGACAAAGGCGTTCAGGCATAATTGACATGAGGGGCGTTCCACGACAAATCGACAAATAAAAAATTAAATTTGCACCCTCATATTTTATTTTTCGTTGAAAACTGGTGTAAGGGGTTGTGATGGGCGGGGAAGCCAGCTGTGGCAAGGATTTTTTTCTTCGAACAACGGTTTCCGAGATATAGCCTCGGGCAATTCCAGCAGGTCGCGCTGCAGCCCTATGATTGGCGGCCTATAACTCAGAAACTATTGGTTTTCTACGATAAAAACTTTATATGGTTCAACTTACAATCAACCAACAAACATTTTGGCCATCTCGGATTTTCAATTTTTGAAAATTTTGATCACGTGACCTTTTGACCTATTTTTCGAAGAGTGACCTTGATATTTTCCCCACTGAAAGTTGCAATTTTGTCTGATGACGATTAAAGCCTTATCAATTGTCATTCATATGCGAAAATAAAAAAAGTGGATATCGCCCTGCGTTGACCTCAGGTCAGGTCATTTTTATGACCTGTCCATTATTACGAGCGGGAGCGACAGCGAGATCTCGAGAATAAAGCAAGATAGCGACAAGCGGTAAACGGTGCAGGGTACAAATGGATAAGGTCTATAATTTTTACTGAGGTCATTTTCAGGTCAGGTCAAAGATGACGTCACAGGAGCAAAAAGGAAGTCAAAATTGCGGCACTACATATATATGAAGTTTTTCTCGAATAACTTTCAAGGTATCCCAGCTAGGAACAAACTAATAGCACCATCGTGATCCTCTCGTCGATCCGCATCGAAATATATGTATGACAGTATGTTGACCTCGAAAGATCGAAAGGTCAAAAGTTGACCTTAGGTCACGTGACGAGCGGGAGCGACAGCGAGATCCCGAGAATAAAGCAAGATAGCGACAAGCGGTAAACGGTGCAGGGTACACACGGATAAGGTCTATAATTTTTATTGAGATCATTTTCAGGTCAGGTCAAAGATGACGTCACAGGAGCAAAAAGGAAGTCAAAATTGCGGCACTACATATATGAAGTTTTTCTCGAATAACTTTCAAGGTATCCCAGCTAGGAACAAACTAATAGCACCATCGTGATCCTCTCGTCGATCCGCATCGAAACATATGTATGTTGACCTCGAAAGGTCGAAAGGTCAAAAGTTGACCTTAGGTCACGTGACTTAAGGTCAACTTTTGACCTTTCGACCTTTCGAGGTCAACATACATATGTTTCGATGCGGATCGACGAGAGGATCACGATGGTGATATTAGTTTGTTCCTAGCTGGGATACCTTGAAAGTTATTCGAGAAAAACTTCATATATATGTAGTGCCGCAATTTTGACTTCCTTTTTGCTCCTGTGACGTCATCTTTGACCTGACCTGAAAATGACCTCAGTAAAAATTATAGACCTTATCCATTTGTACCCTGCACCGTTTACCGCTTGTCGCTATCTTGCTTTATTCTCGAGATCTCGCTGTCGCTCCCGCTCGTAATAATGGACAGGTCATAAAAATGACCTGACCTGAGGTCAACGCAGGGCGATATCCACTTTTTTATTTTCGCATATGAATGACAATTGATAAGGCTTTAATCGTCATCAGACAAAATTGCAACTTTCAGTGGGGAAAATATCAAGGTCACTCTTCGAAAAATAGGTCAAAAGGTCACGTGATCAAAATTTTCAAAAATTGAAAATCCGAGATAGCCAAAATGTTTGTTGGTTGATTGTGAGTTGAACCATATAAAGTTTTTATCGTAGAAAACCAATAGTTTCTGAGTTATAGGCCGCCAAACATAGGGCTGCAGCGCGACATCCAGGAATTGCCCGAGGCTATATCTCGGAAACCGTTGTTCGAAGAAAAAAATCCTTGCCACAGCTGGCTTCCCCGCCCATCACAACCCATTAGACCAATTTTAAGCAAAAAACAAAATATGAGGGTGCAGGGCACTTGTCGATTTGTCGTGGAACGCCCCATGAGCAATAATACAATGATCAATGTCATTCATGCTCTTATATTTGTTCGGGGTGAAGGTGTATGCCTGGTATTGTGTTTATGATGGTAAGGATGCGCCATATACATACGATATTGCAAGAAAATTCTGCTTTGTAGACAGGTTACAATAAAAACTGCTCAATCCCGGGATCCCGGGATATCCCGGGATTGCATTTCTAAAATCCCGGGATCCCGGGATTGCCAAAAAGTCCCGGGATTATCAGCCCTAATGAGCATGTCAAGCACTGTTGGCCAAAGCTTAGTAAACGCCTCCTGGAGCTGTCTGGTGAGGCAATCAATGTTGGTGGCTACTAGCAGCTCTTAGACGCTCTCCTGAAGAGTCGCCTGGATATTTTTGATCAAATTGAGGTCTGGGCTATTCCCAGATTGACCATTATATGCCCAGAAGAAGAACGGGTTCTCAAAGCACCAGTCTTGCGTCTTTTTGGCCGTGAGAGGAAGGACTTTATCAATCATGAAGAAGAGTTTCTTTGCGTCGGGCACAAAAGTGCGCTCAATCATTTTGCCCCTTTTGGTGCATTGATGGATTAGATAAAGAGACTCGTCTGGAAGGATGTTCCACTAGTTGTATACTTTATTTTTGGTGGCCTTGTTGGTCACTACATGCAATTCTGACACCATCCGGGCGCTCATAACACCCTGATGTGTGTTCCTTTGCCGGATGTTTGAAGGTTGGGACGGGCGGGACGTCGGACGCATCAGCAGCCCCCAACGCGTTGTTCTGCAGGTTTGACGGATGAAATAGCCTCGAAGATGTCTCACCCAACCACAAAGCCAGCTGCCTGTCCTCCTCTGTTCAGGTTTGGCGGTCTTAAGAAAACCTAAATTGACAATCCTGCTGTTAATTCATGAATTTCGGCAATCTCGATTGTTTGTACGGCTTGATTTTCGAATTTTCACAGATTTATGTATGAATCGTGATATCTTAGATCGGGTACCCGGCCAAAGTAAACCATTTCGCCTGTTTTCGGGTCGACTGTTGTCGTTTGGTCGCGGAAATGGTGACCACCCATTCGGCGCCTGAATTCGCCGAGGTTTTACTGCCGCCAACGGCTTTGCTTTTTAAGTCCTCTTAAGTTTTATTATGCTTCAACCAAACGTGTAATTGAGTAATGCTGGTGCCGAGACCGTTCCGAGTCCCTTCCGCACCAATCCAGCCAAAATAATCACAAACGCTTTCCCTGGCAGCTTCAAATTGAGATCTTTACCCATTTTGGTCTTGAGCAGCGTATGGCGTCAGCACCACTCGAAGCCGAGAGGTGTTGTAGACCTTCCAAGTCATTTTTCAAAGTAAGGTCACTTTTGTTAGATGAGGCGACAACAAACACGACCAGTCATGTTCCATAACAGCCCGCGCTCATACAAAATCTCCACTGACGGGCGAAATTGTAAGAAAATACATGTTCGCGTAATTACTTTCCACCCTGTATGTACTTATCCTCACAAGCAAGCGAAATGTTTCATTGTGGCGCTTATGCTCTTAAATATATCGCCAGACTAGGCACACTCATCTATTCAGCCTGTTACAAGCGGCATACCGCATCGAGACCATCCAGTCCCCGATAACTACTTTTTATGGGTCGACCATTACAATGTGGGTCTCGCATGATAATGGGTGATTACGACAGCCGGCAAAAAGACAATTTAGATATTTGTTGCGGATATATGCAAGGAAAAGGTGTACTGAATGACGATTTACAAGTTAATCGCAGGTATGGATCCATGACAAGAACGGGATAATAATCCTGATATTTATCAATTTAGCACCAATGGTCGACCTGGCAAAAGGGGCGCAGCTAGAGATTGCAATCCCGGAACGTTTTGCCAATCCCGGGATCCCGAAAGTTTTTTTTTCGGGATCCCGGGATCCCGGGATCCCGGTCTTGTCACTAAAGGTCGTAAGAATAATTTCCTACAGACATATTTTGCGTCTTTTAGCTTACCATAAACAAAGAGGTAACCAAAAGCCATCCTTACACCATGTCATTTGCAATAAACACGATTGAATTTGCGAAAGAAACGTTTCGATTTGATTAGCATAAGGCCAATTGGCCTGAATAAAACTGTGCGCCGACCTGTGCGTTTACTATCTCGTCATTAAGACGGATTCCAGCACATCCACGCCTCACTCACTCTTCGTCTACGCTACTCGTATTTAGCGCGACAGTTTTAAGCCATTGCTGGTAGGTCTGTCTATTTTAAAACTCGCGACCAGCGTACGCCAAATTTTGCAGCTCCCCATTGCACAATGTTTTCAAGACGTCGCTTGGTCACTTCACCTCCTTCCGGTTCCGCTTTCATCACTAATGTCTCTCAGACTTTGCTCCAAAGTCGCTTTGAGGGCAGAGTCACTGACTGGGAGAGCTCCACTCTACCGTCTTCCACGTTTGAATCAGTGAGCTCTGCCGTCACTTGCGTGACATCTGTGACATCTTTCTGCGACACGAGCTCAAACACTGTCTTGATGACCTCTTTTGTCCCGGCCACGGACGGACAAGTCAGAATCGCTGAACGATCCGTGGTCCTGATTGAGATGTTGCTGCACTGATGCTGCAATTTTTTGGCGTTGGGGACCGTTTGTCGTACACATTTAAGCGACTTCTCCGCTGTGGGTGATACCCGGGAGCTACCAACACGGTCAATTGTGGACGGCCGATACGGGGTGCCACCTAAATAGTTTCTCTGCTTTATGTCACTCAGCACCATGAACACTAACAGTGTAAACAAGACTCGTGCAGCGGCTGCATTTTTTATGGTGAAAAACTGATATTTTCGAGATCCCGGGATTGGCGGAATTTCGGGATCGGGATCGGGATTAAAATCCCGCCGGGATCCCGGGATCCCGATCCCGGGATTGCAATCTCTAGGCACAGCTGACGGCGTGTGATACTGTTGCGTAGAAAGCCATCACGTACCTCTGTGGGCCGCCGCGAGGGGAACTTGGCGGTAGTCTGGCGCTCCCAGCGCTGGAAGTCGGCCTCCTTCTTGTGTTCGACCAGGACCGCCTCCTCGAGAAGCGCCGAGTGATCGGCTGCCTCCGGGTGGTACGACTGACCTGGGGATAGATACCGGCGAGTCGGGTCAGCGTATGTCTGAACTGGGAGAGGAAAAGGGGCCTGGCACAGTACGACTGGCCTGAGGAGTCGGTTCGGGTCAATGTACGACTGGCCTTGGGGTCGATAAAGAGGCCACGTAAAGGAGCAACTAGCGCCCTGGGCTCAGTGCAGGAAGTCGGGTCAAGGTGTGACTGATGTGAGGGAAGGTACAGGGCCTGGTCGAGGTGCGACTGACCAAGGTACGGCTCTCGCGAGATTAAGCGGTAGGCTTTGCACATTCACATTTCCGGTTACATCTCAGAAACTAATCGATCTACGATGAAGCCATTTTACACGATCATGGCCGGCTTGTTACCCAACAAGTCGGTCGCATCTTCAACACTCAAACGCTAAGACGACGAAGGCTTAGCCTGAAGTACACTAAATTTTCTAGATGCAAAACCTACCGCTAAAACCCGCGAGACCTGTACAGGGTTCGGATCATTGTATACCATTATTTTGAACACTTACCATAGCTAGCCTGAAGTTTGAGGGAGGTGAGTATAATCTTGAACAGGAAATTGTTACTAACTCAACAACAAATCAAAGAGCTGATGACTTCGCTAGCGATCTATTGATCGCTGATGCGAGCTGACGACTTCGCCTGAAATCTTCGACTGACCTGGGAGAGCAGTCAAAAACTGATCTGGGATGTCAGAGACTACCTCCATTACAACTGACCTGCGTGCGGCGGCTCGACGGCCGGCAGCAGGGACCTCTTCACGCGCATGTAGAGCGGCCGGCGCACGGTGCCCTCGGTGCGGCAGCGGCGCATCTTTCGGAGTGCCGGCTCGAGCCAGTCGCCCGCCGGGTCGGCTGTGAGATACGACAGACGGTGGGAGGGGAGGGTCAGACACCGACACTAAGAAGCCTGGGGGTGGGGGGACGGGCGGCAAAACACAATATTAAGCATGAACTAGCTAACGCGAGTCGTGAAAGACACTCACAGAATCGACGGTGCCCTTCATAATTGAGCTAGGTAAGCATAGTCACTTATCAGTCATTATCTCATTTTTCATTCAAAATAGTTATCAGGTCCTGTCTGGAAAACGAAAATTTTGCTGGCCAAGATAATTGACATTCGTCTTTCAATGCACGATAGGCTATCTACGATGCATTTAGAGAGGATCGTTTTAAATTTCGAGAAGATCGTCTTACCAGTTTCGTCGTCTGCCCATGGGTCCTTCGGAAGCTGTTTCTTCTTTTCCTCTCCTTTCTTCAAAGCAATGTCATTGGACACAGCAGCCAGCAATTCGCTCGCAGCCTTCTTCCTGTTTGTCTTTGCTTTGATATAATCTGGTCGTTTGTCCTTGATGTAGTTGCTAAAAGAGAAAGCAAGGAATTATAACTAAAAGCAAATACCAATAGCATAGCACTGCGAAACATGAGATAATACAAAAATTAAAAAGTGAGGACTGAGGGCACTAGTGACTTGTAAGAAACTGACTCCTTTCACTGGCAGCATGTGAGTTTGAGGCCTCTCTTTATAGTGGATTTATAATTTCAAACACTGATGAGCATGCAATGAATCAACAGGTTTTCTGACTTACTGTTTCACTGGTACTTTGGCACCAGGGAGGCCCTTCAGGTTCTGAAAGCATCTCAGGTTGTCCTGGTCGACCTTGGGCCGTTTCGGTCGCTTCTGACGCAGCAGAACATCAGGATCGGCCTCATCCGGGCTCTTGTCGATGGTGAAAATTTCATCACTCTCCTTCTCCGATACAAGACCACTGAAAAAGCATTGATAAGTCATGAACTTCTATTACTTGCATTCACATAGATGTGTGCCTTCATTCAACAACAACATGGTATTATCCTTACCCTTCCTTACTAATGACAGAAAATTTGAAGGCCGGCAAATCATCCTAAGTTAATTGGGACACTGACACTTCTGATGGCAACTGGCAACAAAGAAGTACCTAATGGCTCAAGGTCAGCAAGATGATTCACTCACACAAAGGCATCCCACTCTAAAATATGGACTTAAGTGTGGCACACCTACCCAAAGCGCTCCTGTAGTCGAACATCATCTAGGTACTCGTCTACTTCTGAGATGTCTACTTGCTTCTTCCATGACTTCTTCTTGTTCCGAGGAATGCGGCCTTTACTCTTTGCCCCCATGTTAGCGGTTCCTGTAATGTCGGCAGAATTGGCAAAATTGACACTTCTGGGCTATTTTAAAATTTATAACAATTCGTTGGGCAAATATTCATATTGAGAATATTTGTCCAGATTCCAAACATAAAACAGTGATCTTCTGATCGATGACGTGGGTACAGGTACGCTTTTTTATTTTATGTGAAACTGCGCCGCAAGCCGTGAGTTCCGGCTAGATGCTAGAAACAAGCCTAACTTCCTAACAACATAAAAGATCTTATTATATAATATATTGTGAAAAATCGCAATAAAACAACAAAACAATGTGAATAAACAGTCATACTTCCACACCAACCTGCAAAAGGACCTTATCATAATATTAGCTTCGCAGCAAAACACACGCACGGGGTAAATGTAGCAAGAGCGTCAAAATCACGAACGATAAGCCTCAGGAAGCCGCTACTAAATAGATTCGAGGTGATTGCCAGCCCTCGTTTCATTCAGTGTCCATGGGTTCATGAAATCTGCACGACTGTTGGAAACATCTCAATGCGGATTGCGGGTGCAAAGACAATTGCTCTTTAAAAATTATATAGTTTGAATCATCAAAGACTGGAGTACTCTGCATTCTATTGTGATCTCCGGAGTCTGTCTGCTCACATTCGCAATGCGAACTGCATTGCGAGTGCGACGGCTATGCTAAAGCTCAGGCAAAAAGTAGCTACACTGTGAAAAATGTTAACTAATTTCTAAGCTATTTGGCGACTTTTTACTAACAGAATGCGAGCAGTGTGGTTCACCTACACCACCATTTGTTACACCACAAAGCTACCCTGTCCTGAAGAGGGCGAGGCGAGGATGATGCATGTGCATTGTATTTGTGACGTTACGTGAGCCTAATGTCAATCAGCAATAAATCGCCAGACTATCAAAAGATAACAGCACCGTGCAACTGATGCATTGTTCTGGACAAACCTCCAGAGAATAAACAGGTTAGGTCCAATTTGTTCATCACGCCCCCTTTGATCACTCCACCACTTATAATCAATACCTGAAGTGTTCAAAATAAAAAATATTCTATTTCACATTCAAACACAGCATCACCGTATCACAATGTCTTGAGGAACTCATTATAGGAGGCGACCGGCACCTGGGCCACGTCGCGGCAGAACTCCTCGTCGGTGGTGCCCACCAGTCGGTCCAGGCTGACGTAGCCGGGCCGGCTGCGGTCGTACTGGTCGCGCCGCAGCATGTTCAGCATCAGGTGCCGCTGCCGCACGCGCCACGAGCGGTACGTCAGCACGTTGGGCGACTCGGCGATCAGCTCGTGTGTCAGGCCCATCTCGTTGTGAAGGTACTGAAGTCGGTCCTGCAGCGCCCAGCGCGACAGCATAAACACCTTCGGCTTCCCCAGAAGGATCTGCTTCAGCTCTGCACGCTCAAACCCGAACTCTTCTTTGATTGCGAATAGCGAGTCCTGCAAACATGGTTCACTAAGCTGCAGACGTGCATACTGGAACTTTTTAGTGAGCATTCAGCGAAAAAGGAAAGTTTATGCTCTGAAGAAAACATGCAAGCTCCAGCAGCTTAGAAGGGGAATATTCAAATGCTGAGCCAGCCGGTGAATGAGAACTCGTTTTTTTTTTTAAATCTGTAGGTATTTATTGGCGACTATTTGCTCCTGTGAATGCGATGGGACTATATGCGATGGTTGCCAAACCTTTCACAGCGGTGTCCAGAAACTAATATGGATAGGAGCAGATCGAGAAAAATTCCCTTAGACAAGCTTTGATTAAAAAACTCCCATACCGAACGTGATCAGTGAACACACTAGCCAACTGTGTCACAAACGTGCTCCTAAGCACCCACCTTGACGTGTTGCACGTTGCTGGTGATGAGGTCCGGGCACTTGGCCGCTAACTGTCGCAGCTCGGTCGCTCGGAGCCCGAACAGACCAGCGAACAGACCCAGGCGACGGTCGATGCGCGCCGTGCTGAACATGAGCCAGAAGGGGTCGCGGGAGAGCACGGATGAGATCTGCTCCCGGGTGAACCGCTTTGCCTCCAGATAGTTGACCCGCACCTGGGCCGGGACAGGGAGAGGGCAAAGCGATAGCATCGGTGGTCAACGGTTATTGCATCAGGAAGTGCTGTTTGGTATTAGCTACTAAAAAATGATATCGCTGAAAGTTCGAAAGCAAAACGGAACAAAATAAAATGTTGGATAACCCCTAATTGTGTAACCACAAAACAATTGTGAAATCAATTTTCTTCGGAGAGTTTTCTATGACATACACTCAAAGACCACAAGCGAACTCAGACGGCTCAGACGGCAATAATTGTTCAAGGTAGGTACGTTTTTCGGCTACTAGTCGTTTATTGTTTTCGTTTCGTACCTACCTTGAATTAAGATGTCTAGTCGTAAAAGCTTGAAATCATATATGGCAATAATTTTGTACCTGGAGATCGTCGAGTCGCTCCTTGAAGATGAGCGGGTTGCGCGTGATGAAGGCGGCCAGCCGGTCACTCGGCACGCCGGCGTCGTGCAGGAAGCGGATGCGCGGCGCCATGTCACGCTCCCACTGGAGGCGCAGCACCAGCTGCGGGATGCCGGGCCGCCGATCCCAGCCGGACACGTCCACGCCGAGCGCCAGCAGCCGGCGCAGGTCGGCCGAGGCGGCCACGAACGGCGCCAGGCCGCGGGTCCGCACCGGCGCGCCGCCCGCCCGCCCGCGCTCCACGGGGAGACGGTCATCGCTCGGCGCTGGTGGGTCTGACTGCGGCGGGGCGCTGGACAGACGTGCTGAAAGTGACTTATCATGACTGGGATCCGTTTGAGACTCACAGGCCAGATGAACAAGCTCAGAGTCACACTTGCCAGCATCATTGCTGATTTCATGGGAAAAAGCTATGGCAGGTGCTGTTTTTGTTTTGGACAGGAGTTTACTGTCATCCAATGGATGTTCTGAATGAATGCATCTGGTGGAAACCATGTTGGCACATGCAAGATGTAGAGGTACATAGTTGGCTTGTTTCTTTGACCTTAAAGCAGACAACACACTATAACTTCTCTGATGATTGGCTTCTTTCAATAATGGGTGTATTGAGGAGCTGAGAAGAAATCTGGGCTTCACTTTTGCTACAGCTGATGTCCACATTGTATTTCTGAAAGCAAGAAATAATTTTATTAACATGATACATGGTATCAGATACCATGGAAGAAGAGGAATTTATGCATAACACCAACAGGCAACACATTCCAAATGTTAATGACGTTTACTCAAATTTTTTGGACATTGGATTATTTGGAGGATTATGGATCAATGGATTCAACCTGAACCATTGTTTGGGTTGATCTGATCATCCATGGTCCATTACTAAAGCACCAGCTATGCAACTTGCAAGCTAATGAAGTAAGTATTTATCATCAATTATCTGCATGGCATACTGGTTTTGTTATACAACATTAATTAGATCAGCTAACATCTTAACAAAAATATGTGATCACCACTAGAAACAAATATACCTAAATAAATATTCATGAACCAGAACTAAGAACAGCTGACAGGGCATTTAAACCCTCATAAACTATGCATTAGGTATAATACTATCCTTGATTTTGGCACTACATGCCTACTACCTACCTACCTACATAGGTCTCTATAAAATGTGGCATTAGTAGACCAGACATCACACAAAGGTTTCAGTTTTCCAACTGAGGAGAGGCCCTGGAGGTTTGTAGGTTGTAGGGAAGGTTTGTATGTTTTTAGGTTGAAGGTTGTAGGTTGTAGGTTATGTTAGGTTAGGTCAGGTAAGGTTAGGTTTGTTCAGGTTTTGTTAGAAAAAAGCACCTCCAGGTATATCACCTCTCTTCAGTTAATAAACCTAGTGAAATCTGCTCTACTAACGTCTAGAACGTAACACAGACACACTGCAAGAATTTAATTCTTGAAACAATTTTTGGTATTCGTATATATTAGGTCCGAGTGGACAATTGTGACGCTGTTGATACAAATATGTAACAGCAAAAAATTTAGGTTTCAGGTTAGGTTAGGTTGTAGGTTTGTAGGTTTTAGGTTTAGGTTTTTTGGTAGATTTGTAGGTTTTAGGTTGTTAGGTTGTAGGTTGGTAGGTTGTAGGTAAATAGGTAAGGTTAGGTCAGGTTTGATTATGTTTTTTCTTTTATTTCCAAGACATATAAGTATCATTTTTGGATTCAGGATGTCAAATAATGTAGGAATATGAAAACTTTATCTTTTAACAGTCACTCGGACTCAATGTAAACTTTTACCCAATTTTTCAATACTCATCCGCTCTGGGTTTAAAAAACGAGGGGGAAATTTGCAAAGCAAAAAAGTCTTAGAAGTTAGAACCAGCCAAAATAAAAGGCCTTCCCTCTTGAACTAGCTACACTGACATATCAAGATCGACATCTTGTTGAGAATGTGTAGTAGCACCTTTAGTGCCCTTTAGTGCTTTATCATTATTGACTCTTTTAGTGCGCTGGTTTGGCCATGGTAGCACCTATGGATAAGATTGTTCTCCAGAATTAATTATATCCTGGTTCTCCAGTGCAGTTGGGGAAACTACGAGGAGCCAAACAAAAATTGGATTAGCCAATCAATGGCTGGAGTGGGCGGGGCGATGACCATATATGGTGATAAAATCAGACAACTTCATCTTTTCAATGCATCCTAGCATTCAAATGAAAAAATAAGGCATAAGAATGTTTTTTTAACCACACAAGGCCCACACTCACTCGGTGCACAATTAACTGGCGGCTCCAAATCGCAGAGTTACAACACAAGGTCAATTAGTGATGGGCAAATATGACGGATTGAAACAGACGCGCCAAAAAATGTAAGCAGTACCGTGGTTTAAAAATGTCATTGTTTTTATTATTTTGTTTATGGTTTTTCTAGTTGTGGTTAAGTTATTATTTTACAATTAAATATCTTTGTTTATTGTAATTAAATTAAATCTATTAACAATTTTCTTTGAAAAAACCAATCCATTTATTGAATGGCCAGCTGATTGTGACGCCCAGAACCTGCAGAAAAGCCGTTTTCCTATCGCCATTTTCGAGTCAATTCGCCGGATTTAATCAAATCACGCTAATTCCTAGTGGAGAATGGAAGCCTTTTCTCTTCGATAAGTGGACGCAATACCGCAAGTACCGGCTTGTTATACCGTTTTTCACCCTTGGTAGCGGGGGCTGTATTTATGCCCATATATGGTCATCAAAAGTCCATTTATTGACCAATCAATTTTTTGACTTACGCCTCGTAGTTTCCCCAACTGAGTGCAATGCAACGTGAATGTGACTGTGAGGCGATGCATTATTTATCGCTTCCGGATCATGAAGCTAACTTGCAGCAAAACATAAGGTTGACATTTTGACTGTTGACCAATCATGGTCCGCCAGGCAAAGTCACCTGTGACGTATCATCTTTTAGATTCATTTGAATTGCGCGAAATTTTCTATTTCACGTAAAAATTTGTCTCTTTTCAATTGATTGAAGAAGAAAGCTCAATCAAAACCATAAATAAGTATTAGCTGAAACTCGAGTGGTGTCAGCAATATTGTATCGACTGGATCAGTGGCACATTGCAATAATAACAGCTAAATAGCATTTTCAATCTCAGCAGCCTTAGCGGCACATCGATGGCGCACCAGTTACAAAACAAATGCAAAGTGGCTGCTTGTAGTGGTCGGTGGGCGAAGGTGTCATAATTTTTTAGATTAATTTGTCCACTTAAGTTCAATATAGGGTTAAAAGATTTTAAAAAGCACGATATTTTTGTCAATTATTGTCTTCATCATCGTTTGCACCGGGCGCGTCTGTGCAGATTTATTGCCGTGCTATCAACATTGATTATTGAATACTTACAAATAGGTTTACAAGACTAGTCGTCAAGACTGTCATATTTAATCCCAGGCAATACCGTAATAGGTATATTAATGATTATAAAAAATCGTTTAGTGGACTGGGGTCAGTCTGCTAAATAATTAATTTTCATAGGTTTACAAGCTTTGCATTTTGCTGATCATGCATGCATGATTGTGATTCAATCACTGCTTGATGGGCACACCACCAGTGGCGCAGCCAGAACTCTGGCGACGGGGGTGAGAGACGTTCGCGATGGGCCCCCCAGCAAAGTGGGCCCCCCTCAATCAAATGGGGCCCCTTACCAACAACGAAAGGTCAGATCATTGTCATCCTTACCAGCCAAATCGGGGAAAAGGACAAATAAATATCTCTTGATCTGAAGAGGCACGTAAAAAACAACAGCATATTTACACAAACACGATCATTCTGTCCATATTTGATAGACAGCGTGCAATTGATGGCCAGCGGCCACTCAAAGGGTCGGGCTAGGTCAAAAGGCTTTTAAAAGAGCTCAACATCAGTTTTTCGACTATTACTTTTGATATAGGAGACGAGGTAGAGTTATGACATTGTCTTGAAGGTGTTAATCATCCATAAGGATCGGTTGATGACCATCATGAACTTCTCAAGTAAGGGCATGACCTTGATCTGCGGTCACATTTTGAAGTTGAACTTTTTATGTGAAATTATAGGTAGCTCATTCGATGCGTGTTAACAAGAGAATGATGACAAAGTAAATGTCTCATAGTTTTTCTCACCAAAGTCCTTGCAAAAATTCTTAGCAAAACTGTTTTGGTAAAATGTGACTATTTAGATGGTTTTGCCGGTTTTACCCTCTACTCTGTTGCCAAACCATTGACATGAGGCATTGAGGTTAAATCTTAAAAGCGAAGGCGTTTTGAAAGGCCTATCGAATGAGTTGTTCCGCAAGGCTCTAGCTCTTTGGTGCACGAGTTTTACGGTTATTTGTGAAAAATATAAAAACAAGAATTTTTTCGTCGTAATCTTGTCTTTATGTTTATCATAATTTTATCATAATTTCATCTTCAATGACATCAGCGATGACCTAATCGAAAAATGACCTCTACGATTCTGAAGCATCCTACGTATAGCTATCCGTTGCTTTTCTCGTCTTTCTAGCCGTCTTAAATTATGATCGGGTTTGGCCGATACTCCCCCCCCCCCATGGCGGATTGCACGAGTTAGAGAGCTATCGAACCCACTTTCAGCGCGCTATAGCTTTTTATGTCCTTGAGTGTCGAAATAGGCGAAACTTTTCCTTCCATGAACATGATGACGTGTGCTTTGGTCTGAACTGCAATATGACTGAATTAATTTTTCCATGATTTTCGACGCTCTTTAGAAAGCCGCCTACCGCCGCACTTGTCGCTACGTGACCCTGGAGTCAGGTTAGAAGGGAATACTCAAACACCCCTCAGGGGCGTAAAACTGGAAAGCCTGGGGCCCTGCTCTGCGGGGCGCGGTCAAGCTAGGCTAGAGCCAGTTTGGGATATTTACAAGCCCACGTAAAGCCCTCAAGAATCTGCATAGAGCACAGGCCTTCCAAGACTTCGGGGTTTAGATATCGACAATCGACATGGTCTTTTGAGGCCTGCGTGGTGGCTATCAGAGGTCGGTGGGCCCCTCAAAAGCCGGTGCAGGAGCCTCAGGTGTCAGTTTGGAGCCATCATGGACCGGTGTGGGGTCCTGATAAATACCTAGGCGTCAAACCCCAAGACGTCGGGGTGGGGCCGGGCGGTGAGGCAGGCACAGGTCTGAGGAGAAGATTTTCAGATGTCGGCTTGGCAGGGCCCTGCATGGCTTTCTCAGAGGCTGACATAATGTATTGCGGGACCTCCATCATAGGCAGCGGAACGGGGAGGGCACCGGGGCACCGTGCCCTTCTTTGATTTTGGCATTTTAACATAAGCGCTATGGGCGTTGCATGGAAAGAATGGGACCAAAAGTCGGCAGTCGGCAGTGCAAAAGTCCCCCCTTAATCGAAGGTGTTCCGCCGCTTCTGACCTCCATGAGCCTCAAAAACCTGTATGGGCCCCCTCAAGCTTGGGGTAGGCTTCCTGAAGCATAAAATCTCTGAGTCTTGAGATGGGCCCATTAGACATGAACTTGGCCATCAATATACATGTGGTAAGTTGACCTATATCAAACATGATATCGGCTCAATCAGGATTGGGGTAGGCCCTCTCAGACCCAGACCAGGCACGGAGTACGGACCCTCCCACACATAGGATGATCCTTTCATTCCTGGGATGTCTTCTCATGCCTGAACTGGGCCCTCTCAGACCTGAAATGGGCCCTTCTCAGGCCAGCAGTAGACCCTTTCAGGCCTCAAATAGGTCCTCTAGGGCTTGAAATGTGCCCTCAAGGGCCTGAAATGGGCCCTCTAGGGCCTGAAATAGGCCCTCTCAGACCTGACATTAGCCCTCTCAGACCTGAAATGGGGCCCTCTCAGGCCTCAAATAGGTCCTCTAGGCCTGTTTTAGCCCTCTCAGACCTAAAAAATGGACCCTCTCAGGCCTGAAATGGGCCCCCTCAGCCCGGAAATGTCGAAAAAGGGCCCGCTCATACCGTAACTGGGCACTCTCAGGTCTGAAATGGTGCCTGAAATGGGCCCCTCTCAGCCCTCAAACGGGCCCTCTCTGGCCTCAAACAAAAACTGGCCTGGCCCTCTCTAGCCCCAAACGGGCCCTCTAGGGCATGAAATGGGCCCCCTCAGGCCTGAAATGGGCCCCTCTCAGGCCTGAAATGGGCCCTATCAGGCCTCAAACATGCCCTCAAGGGCCTGAAATGGACCCCTTCAGGCCTGAAATGGGCCCTCACAGGCATCAAATGGGCCCTCTCAGGACTAAAATGGGCCCCTCTCAGGCCTCAAACAGGCCCTCTAGGGCCTGAAATGGGCCCTCACAGACCTGAAATGGGCCCTCTCAGGCCTGAAATGGCCCTCTCATGCCACAGAACGGGACATTCTAGGCCTAGGATTAGTTCAATCGGGTCTTGGATGTACCCTCTTAAATCATAAAATAGGACTATGAATCCTAAAGGGGGGGCTATCAGGCCTGAAAACTGTTTTTCAGTCGTATGACGGACCTTGACATTATGGTAAAAAATTGTCAGGCTGCATAACGTTACAGTTCGAATCGACGGTGGGCCCCTAGGATAAGACGTGGGTGAGATCTCACCCCTTTCACCCCCCCTGGCTGCGCCACTGCACACCACTAATCACTATTTGTTCTGGTTTCAGTTTGTCAAATTTACCATGTCAAGCAAGAGCTCTGGTGATTTTCCAAAAGACCTAGCAGTCAAGCTAGGTGAAATGGACAAAGCCCTCAAGAATTTGGAAAAATCACTTGATCCCTTCCTTTCTACTCCTCTAGAAGAATCATATCAGTCAGTACGTGTCCAAACAGTTCAAGATTCTTCTACCTGTGTTGTGGTTGCCTTATATTGGTATAGCTCATGCCAATTTCTACTGTAGCTTGGTATCAGTCTGCACTGTAACCAAACCAAAAGTTTCTAACCTTTTTAGAGCTTTTGTTTGTAAATTTTGCCATTGTATCAGTTAAAGCTATCGTTGTGAGTTTTATTTTATTTTTTGCTTGAACAATATTTTATATCCAGCATTCAGCAAAATGTGTTATATGTCCATCAGGTGCATAATATGCATTTGCTTTGATGTCAGTTATTTTTGTGTGAAATACTTTCTCCATGCTTTGCAGATGACACCACTTCAGCGTGCCAAGTATGATCTGGTGTCAGCTTATGCCATGAACTCATTGTTTTGGAGTGAGTACCCACTGCAAAAAAAAACATCACCACTAGTAACTGTTTACTGAGGGCAATTTCTATCATATCTTTATAGCTGGTGATTACCAATCAGGATACCTATGCTTTAATAATTATTATGTTTTGGTAGAGGAAGGTAGTGGCTACTTAATGTATTCATCTTTTTATATTACAATTCACCGTATTCTATAGTATGTCCACTGAGAAAGTTGGCAAGGACTGAATGCATGTCAGAAAGCAATGTGAATGTTACCTCTCAGTCTCTGCCTACCTTTCCATCATCAGCAAACATTTCAACAGTGTCAGTGCAGTGCTTTGGTCACTTACTGTTTATGTATCCATTCTTTTAAAAGGTTTCAGGTTTGCCTATTTTTGTCAAAAGTGAAAGTTTCTGCTATTTCACTTGGAATCTTTAATGTAGAATATTCAACAGGCATTTACTTCATACCAACTGATATTTACTTCTACTTCAGTCAACAACAGAAATTAGCCAAGCTGATTTCCACCTTGCTCTTCAGGTCTGTGCGCTTGTCCACATCGGGTGCTGAATTCATGTCGACGCCGCTAGTTCCATTTATTTGTCAAACAGTCTCATCATTTGGTATCCACGCTGCGCTGTGGCGGTGTCCCCGCGTCCCCTGCGGACCGTTCGCCGCGCGCTGACCGTGCAGTGTCCCAAAATTTGTCAATTTGGGTGGGAACTGACATCCAAATGAAAATCATTTTTCACTCTCACCTTCTTCTTTTTAGATCGATTTTCCACTCCTAATTGTAATGAAAAAAGCATTCGAGCGGATGTTCATTGTATAACATACGTTACCTAATACCTATATTACACATGCATACAAATGTAGGATATTGACCTTTTTCACTCTTTTTGGGATGCAGCTGGCCGGCAATTTTCCACTATCATCTCCTTATTTGGTGAGGAATTTCCCCCTCTGACACCCAAGCCCAAATGCAATTTTGGGACACTGTGACCGTGTCAGTGTGTTTGGTTCCAGTTTATCTGCGCACCCGCGGCGAGGACACCCAGGAGCACGGCATAAAGACGGAGCTGGAGCGTCTCAAGACCACCATGCTGCGCGTCAAGGAAATAGAGGACAAGGCCAAGGCGATGCGCGTGGACCGGCCCGCCGCCCACCGCATGGTCTCCAAGAGCCTGTGGCAGGCCAAGGAGAGGGCGCCCAAGGGCACGCCGGGTGAGTACCGAGCGGTGCGAGGCAGTTGATCTTTTCCACCAGTGCTGAGTGCGGGGGTGGGCGACGGCCGACGAGAGTGCGATAATGAAAGACCGAACAAGTCAGCTCAATGAGTTCGTTTTACACGTTTGTACTACATAAATTGCACAATTTCCTTAAAGTTGTGTGCACTGCACGACCTGTATTTTTCTCGATGTGTTCTTGATTTTTTGCATATTCCCTCTACCCACGCCCCGACCGAAAGCACTAATTAGAGATATAAAAAACACACATTGACGTGTTGTCTTTAGCTAATCAGAGGACCTGTTTTTAATTTACAGACGAAGGCAAGCGTTCAGCTGACGCATCAGCGGATCACGCCGTGAAGCGGAAAAAGAAGACGTGAGTTAAAACCTAACGTGCTTTAACTGCCATGTGGATTCATCGTATTACCGTATTACGTGCGTCGTCATCATCCATTGTCGTATGCAATAAACCTTACAAACCACACGAGTATCATTTTATACAAACAAAACGATAATTCATCACAAGCATTCTGCACTACATGGAACCTCGGTATGTATGTAGTTGTACAAGAAAGAGGCAACGCACACACCAAACTCGTACATGAACACCGTGTCAAAGAAAACATGGCCATTAATGTCCGGGAGGTCTGTTGCGTCACTTCCCTGCCTTCATGGCGGCCATCGCGCTTTCGTTAGCGATCATCTGGTGTTCCTGGAAACGCTGTGATATCCGGTTGCTGGCCTTGAGGAATTTCTCCAGACAGGAGATGGCACACTTTTCCTGTGAAAAGATAGTGGAAGGACCGAACGGGTCAATACTCGATGGCAATGTCATCAGTTCAGTGTAGAAAATGCTGCACATTTATCACAGTGGAGCCATGATGTACCTACAGCGCGTTTGCTTCTCCAACTACCACTGCTGATAGGTAATCGTTTCATTCATCCAACTTATCAAATATGAATGCTATATTCCAGGCCGTTTGGCGCCAGGGTCGTTCATAAATTCGGCTGAATTATTTCCAGTAATTCAATCGCCCTAAATATAATGATGGCGTACAAGGTAACGTTTAATCGATTCGAAGTCGTAAACTAAAAGGGATTGGGCGGAGCGAGAAGACGACCGTAGGCACGAAAAGACGACCATGGTCCTCTTCAACTCATAGGTGGTATAGCGTGTCATGGCTGACCGCAGCCCGGATGTATGGACTGCTAATGGGCTCACAAAATATCACAAATTTGGTAAATATGACTCGCTGCTAATGAACCATACAAATTAGTCAGTCGGAGGTCGTCACAAAATTATTTCATTACCTCTTTGCCACGGACGTCCCTAGAAGTGAAGTCCCAGATACAGTCTGTAAAACACATCTCAGAGATCTTGTTGAAATGCATGAAGAAATCTCTGATCTGAAAACAACAAACCTTGGTCAGGTGCCATAAATTGCCCACCATACCTACCATAATCTAGCAAGGTTTTATAATGGAAGGAAAGGCAATCAACAAATAAATATGGTAGTGCAATATTTATTTCCTGTTGATTCCATTTAGTGAAGCCACTACTGACCTTGGTAAGCTGCTCAGCCTCTTCCTGTGGACTGGCTGCAGCACCAGCAGATGGGGCTCCTCCAAGCAGTCCTGCCATTCTTATTTGGAACAGCAGTCGATTGCCTGGAATATAAACACATATATTTGAGTTCAAGAAAATAAATACAGTGTTACTCCACATTAATTAGTGAGCAAGTCCTGAAACTGCTGGCTCCTTAGTTCTATGTGCCACTGCTGCTGGGGGGATGGGGAACCTAAGAAATGTGGCAGCACTTCTCACCAAGGCCAGCAGAGGTGTAGGCTGTAGGAATGCTTTGAGAAATAAGGTGGGCATTTTGCCCTGTAATCTGTATTACCCTTCTCTGGTAACCTTCCCTTAGAACTCTTAGAGGAGCCAACAAGGATCCTTTTCCAAGTATTATAGCGGGGGTTAAGCAGGGTAATTCCTTATTCCGGCTGCGCAAAGGCACTACGGGGGAATACCCTATTGCATCATTAAAAACCAGCTTGCCACCTCAGCCCTGCCAGATGGGTGCGCGGCATAGTGGTTGGGGTACCTGCTTCGTGATATAAAGGTCTCAGGTTGGCAACCAGCTGGCTCATGGCTGCTGAAATTTTTGGCCAATTGTAGGTTTCTAGGCTGTAGGTTATAGATTGTAGGATGTAGGTTGTGGTTTAGGTTGGGTCAAGTTTGGTTTGGTCAGAAAGAAGCATCTCCGCGTATGGCGCCTGCCGCCTCTCCTTGATTGCGGGAGCAAAACACGTGATTGAGCAGCATGTGGAAAATACAATACTCACCTATACCAAATCTACACACTATACACTTTCAATACCAAGCTATGACAATTTGCGGCCGACTAGTAGTGCTTTCAGAACCTTACGAACGCGTTGGCCACGGTGTGGAGGTTCCACCCTGTTCTAAAATCATGTTAGCTAGAGTAATTCTGTATGAGCAGCGATAAACTGTTAGTGCATTGGTTGTCACAAGGTTGTCAGCAGAAGTGCTTTCGCTTGTGTCGGTAATAGAACAAAATAAAATTGTCGCGTACTCGTCAGAAATGTTTTATATAGGGCTACCAAATTTAAATATGGTTTCATTTTTTTTTGTAATGTTTTTCAAGTTCACGAACCGCGCGCAGAGAGGGAGTCAAGCGAGTGAAGCGTCTTGAGCCAAGAGTCAAGGGTGAAGGGCGGGAGGCTGTTTTCGATATAAGACTTGATAGTTTGTTTTTGGGGTTTACTAGTGCTGGGGTAACAATTATTCAACTTAACATAGTTGCGCTTGCGGGACAGCAGCAGGATGTTTCAGTTGGGAAACATGGCTTCAGCTTCAGCTTCTTGTAAATCAGCGAATGATAAGAAACTGTAGCCTAATAATGGTAATAGGGTTGAATATATTGCCAAATGTAATTATAAAAGAATGAGGCAAGAGTTTTGGGCATAGCCCATTATCCAGTCTGACATCTTGCAGTTCTGAAATTGTTATGGGGCCTTTGACAGGGCCCACAATTTTGAGAAATGATTGTGTGCTTTTACAATAAACTATAAACTTAATTACCTTTATTATAACAAGTTTGTTTTAAACTGCACAATAGTGCATTAGGAATGAAAATCCAACAATTTTGGAATTGAGTTTTTTGTGGCATGCTCGGTGCTCCCCTGCAGCGCCCAAGGCTGCCTTTCTGAATCTGTAACTGATATATGATGCTAAGGAAAAGAAAGAATTGTGGGTATTAGTAGAGCAGACGTCTTACGAAGGTTTTCCAACCAAGGAGAGGCGCTATGCCTGGAGGTACTTCTTTCTAACAAAACCTAAACAAACCTAACCTAACCTGACCTATAACCTAACCTACAACCTACAAACCTACAACCTAAAAACCTACAACCTACAACCTACAACCTACAAACCTACAGCGCCTCTCCTTGGTTGGAAAACCTTTGTGTGACGTCTGCTCTACCAATTCCGAATAGTGGGCATTTGGCCATAGGGACTGATGATGGTATATGTGAAGATGAAGTCCAAGTGGTAGGTTGTAGGTTGGTAGGTTGTTTAGTAGGTTAGTAGGTAGGTAAGGTTAGGTGAAGTAAGATTATGTTTTTTATATACTTGGACTTCATCTTCACATTCCCTGAATACTGTTGGGACTCATGTCATGAGCTGAAACAGCCCTGATGCTAGTTTTATCAACAGAACAATTGTGAGCTACCATTGTACTTTGCCTTAAGTCAACCTGAATTTTGGCAGACATTTGAAGAATGACTGCTCATATGAAAAATTATGTAAGCTCTATACTATCCTGAAATGATTTACCTAGCTATGCATACCTAATTCTGATATGCTGTGGCAGCTGTAATTCCTCAGCATGGCTAGCTAAAATTTTGAGACTCCAAGAATTAAATACCCTCTGGCTGTGAATATACTAAATTACTGGCAATTTTAGTGCCCAGCACTTGTGCTGTTCATTGTTCAATTACCCTTTTTCACTGAGTTCTTTCTAAGTAACTAGAGCTTGATTCTGGTGGGTCAGGCTCAAGACCTCCCTATCTAGTTTAAGCCAGATAGTCCTAATAGTCTGAGCTAAGGTATGCTGTTTACTGTTGTGTTCATTTTTGTTTTTACATTTATGTTCCTTTTCAGACTAGTGACTACAAGTATGCTTGCTAAAAAGTAATCATGAAGAAGTTCAAGTTCAAGCCTGTGAAACTGAAACCAGACAGCCATTCTAATGCCTCTGGGCAAAAGACACTGTCATTCAACAGGTATGCCTGAAACTTTCCTGACCTTATAAGTTCTTCCATGATGTCAAAATATCCAAATCAGCCAGCCCCATGGGAGCTAAAGCTGTCAACAGTTGGTTTGATTGTAATCATGGGAGAGAACACATTTACTAGAGCCTACAATTTCAGAATATTTTTAATGAACCTTGACCCCATCATCAAATGCTATTACCACCAAGCAATCCTTTCTCTCAGCTGCTCATTGGGAAGTAGATTATGATGACCACAATATAGCTGTGATAGACCCTCCCACTCTATGTAAATGGCATCATTATTTTTAGCACCTACCTTAAGTTAATCCATGAATGTAATTGATTAATGAAGGCTGTTCTGGAGTCTGAACTGAGAGTCTGATATAGGATTTAAGTCGTAATACCTGAGTAACTAAAGCCTAAGCTCTCAAAACTTGGGAGTTTGACTAACTGGCAATTTGGTGTTGTTGTGTCCTCTGCAATTAGCTCTGCTCAGCATGGTTTCTGCTCTGGAAAGCCTCCCGTCCTAGCAGATATAGAACTCGTTGATAAAACAGTGTTTTTTTTGTGAACCCTGATTACACTGTGCTATACTTTCAGTGGAAATGCTCCAGCTTTGCTGACAACCGACGCCAGGCGCTCATTGCCAGCAGCGTCCTCAGCTCTGGCCAATGGCGCGGCCAAACGGACATCACTGCCATTCACCGCTCCCGCTCAGCCCTCTGGCGCGATCAGACAGCCCGCACCCCCACCGGCACCTCCTGCCGCGTCCGGCGGCCCGGCCAAGAAGTCCTCTGCTGCTGCCAGGCCAGCGGCCTCCCCGCCCAGGCGGCCCTCCCTGCCTCAGACCGTGGCGGCGCCTGTCCCCGCTCCACCGCGACCTCCGGCGGGTGGAGCGGATGATGATGAAGACTTGGATGATTTTGACCTCAACAGCAGCTTTGGTGAGTGATCTTACGAGGCAAGCCACATGTTTTCCACACAGATTTCTCGATTTTTGATGTTTCATAGCGTATGAAAATGGCTACTAAGAAATGTAGACACTGGTGTTTACTTTAATCCCAATGATTTCTTTCAGCTATGTTTGTGATAACTTATAAACATCGCAATCCCCGAGCATTGATCCCGTTCCTTGCCTTTGCCAGTCTCGGCCGAGCCGACTCGCAGTGTTGGCCGGCGTCGTCGGCGTCGAACGGGAGTGCTGCCCAGCGACGGTGAGGACAGCGGAGACGACTGTATGCTGATCGGCAGCCAGGAGTTCACGGCAGCCGTCATGGCCGACAAACAGCCCGTGCAGCCGCCGGCGAAGGTAGGGGAGCTCCAGGATTCGAGCTCTGGTCCGAGAGGCGAGAGGGTCAGGGTAGTGACTAGTGAGTATTTGCCTTTTTGCCATAGCTGAGTCCGTGGGAATTATTTTGACTTTTAGGACCTTGTTTTAGGCCCTCATGATCAGCTTAATTTCGAATCAAATGCTGTCATTCCCCTTTCCGTCTCAGTGATTTTTTAATGTTTAGACACTTATGCGGGAAAATTGTGTAGGTATCCTGTCATATTTCGTTTTGTTTATGGGAAAGTAGACTGAAACGCCGTGACAGTGATCCCTCTCAATATTGGTCTCTTTCACGACAGCCACAAACATCGCCCGAGACCGGGCCCGGGCCGCAGACCGAGACCGTGGCGCAGCCACCCGAAGACATCATTGTGCCGTCACTGACGCCGCCGCCAGTGGGGCTGCTGTCGGGCCTGGCCGTCGGGGACCCGCCGCCGCCGCCCCCGCCCCCGCCCGCGCCCGCCGAGGAGCCGCTGCCGCCCCCGCCACCTGACATGGACGTCGACGAAGCATTAGAGTGGATGTCTTCGCCTGAGCCGGCTAGGGACACAGGTGGGCGTGTGGACGCGGGCGAGGGTCGTTGGCTGTGATGTTATGCAGTATATTCTTTTGAAATTTGAGCTGCTCAGAACAGCCTCTCACGTAAACGTCGTATGTCTCAATTATGATTTGCTTATCCGCCTTATGGTCATCAGCGGAGCAGCCTGCCCTTATTTGCCTTTTGTAGCCTGGCTTTCGCCACTACCACATCCCTGACAGCCGTGCCCCCCGCCCCGTTCGTTTCCCAAACAGCCGGCTGGCAGCACGTCCCCAGTCCTCCTACACCACAGCTGGAACCAGAAGACGATGACGTGATCGGCTCCTCGCAGCCCGCCGCCGAGCCACTGAACACCCCTGGCCCTGGCGGTAGTGGTGTCCGCACTACGCCGGCCGCCACCCGCCCGCCGGTCCGCGATTCGCCGGTGAGAGGAAGGGAGAGGCTTTCGCTCTGTACTCTGTCTGTTTTTAAGTCTTGTGGCTCACGTTTGTGTGTGTGTGTGTGTGTTTTTTTAGCTGAGTTTTCGTTTTCGGGGCTTTTGGGTCTTATGCTGGCACATTCCTGGTTGATGTGATTGGGTCAGGGGTTCTGTGAAAATCTTTGCACCAATGTCTTGCTGTTACATGTTCCGCTCTCTTTATTGACGCCTGTGCGCCAATTGTCAGCTGCTACACCTCCCGATCCTTCCCTGCAGGCCGCGGAGCCGTCGTCGACCGGAGTCAGTCCGCCGGCCCCGGAGACGCCGTCATCAGTCAGTCCGCAGGCCATGAAGCTGGCGGTCCGGCTGGCCGACATGCTGGAGGCGCTGCCGGCCGTCTCGTTGGACGGTGTGCCGGGACTGGACAGCGCCAAATGCCGGCGGCTGCTGGTGGCGTACCGGCGACTGACGGGTCGACCCGCCGCACCTGCCGCCGATCCTTCACCGGCCACATCCAGTCCCGGTCAGCTCCCAGCGGCCAAGGCGACATTCAGCACCGGCGTGTCAGCGACCAAGGGGATATTCAACTCCGTGCCTTCGCATGGCAGCACGACGTTTAGCCCCGCATACTCGGCTCCTAGTGCCACATTTAGTCCCGCTTTCTCGGCTCCGAACGGAATCTCTAGTCCTGCCTACTCGACATCGAGCGGAGTCGCTAGTCCTGCCTACTCAGCGCCTAACGGGATCGCTAGTCCTGCCTACTCGGCCTCCAGCTCGACCTTCTGTCCCGTCGCCCCAGCTCCGAGCACAATTTTCAGCCCTGCCGCAACATCAGCTCCCTCTACGTCATATACTCCCGCCTCCACATATTCCAACGGAACATTCAGTCCGGCTGCCTCTCGTCCCCTGGGGGTCCTGTCCCCGCTGGTGGGGGGCTCCCCCAGCGCGGCAGCGGCTGCCTTCGCCACGCCCCAGCCGGTGGGGGGAGCCGCGGAGCCTGCCAGCTATGGCACCGCCAAGAAGGACGACAGCGGCTCTGCCGAGTTCAAGAAGACCTACCCCTTCAGTGAGCAGATGACCAAGGTTCGTACTTACTGTCAATATTCTCACTTCTCACATTTCATGGCAACCAAATATCGTATTGGCAACCGCTAAAAACCCTCTGCTACAAGCTCAATGAGAGTGTCCGACCCTTGAGTCGACAAAAGGTGATAGCATACCTACTGATTGGAGCCACTTTGGTGACCAACAAACTATGATTAGCGTGGCTTCTGGCCTAAGAAATTAACTGCGTGCTCCCTATCTCTGTCGTGACCGTACAGCCAACCCGTCCGTGTTGGCAGGTGTTCCGTGAGATGTTTGGCCTGCGCAGTTTCCGCGTCAACCAGCGGGAGGTGATCACGGCGGCTATGCTCAAATACGACACCTTCGTGCTGATGCCCACTGGTGAGCGAGCTACCGCAAGGTTGGATCGAGGGATGCTGGAAGGAGGAGGGGGCAGTGACGATAGTTGGCGGAAGGTGGACGGTGTAGGAAGAGCAGGCATCGGTAAAATCCTTTATGAAAGGATTGCATTCCCAATCCACATTCCTAGTGCCGAAGTGGATTGCATTCCTACCCGCAATCCCCTTTTTTCACTTGGATTGTGATCAAATCCGCAATCCTTTTTTGCAATCCTGTTGTATTATTATGTGCACTAGTGGATCTGGGGGAGGGAGGGGGGCATAGGGCCGTGCCTCCATCCCCAAATCACACATTTCTAGTACCTAGTCTTGCGAGTAATTCCTATCTAAAGCACAGGTATTTTATGGGAAATATTTTTTGCCTCAAACACCCCCACATTTAAACCTCTACCAACCAGTGTTTTATATTTTTAAAACTCGCCCTCAAATACGTAATTTTGCCCTTCCTATGTAGTTCATCAGCGTACCTATATTATTTTGAGCGTTTAAATTAAAAGCGTTTAAATTATTTCAAGTTTCGATGTAAAGCCCTTGATAGCAAAGTACATTAAGCCGATGAAGCCGATCTCATAATTTTCAATCGCAACAAACCATTTCAAAGCACTAATCAAACACAATCCGGATTGGATTGCAAAAATTGGAAGTATGATGCAATCCAATCCGCAATCAAATCCTGTTTTTTGGAATGGATTTCAAATCCAGGTGCAATCCACCAAAAAGGAATGCAATCAGGATTTTGCAATCCTGCAATCACAATCCTTCCGATGCCTGAGGAAGAGAGAGTTGAGGAAAGAAAGGAGGGGGGATGAACGATAGTGAGTAGTTATAGACGATGGTCGGTAGACGATTAACGTGGATGGTAGATGATTAGTCGATGGTCGGTGGACGATAGACGGCGGATGGTGGACAATGTATGGTGACTGACCATGTCACCATCGAGTGGTGACTGACCATGTCACCATCGAGCTATTAGGATAGCCATGCGGCTCGATCGACAGAAACTAGTTTGATACCCCGGCGCCTTATTGTAAATTGCCTAACGCTTTTCTATATTTATTCATATGTTGCCTGTTGCCAGCAAACCAGTCCCTTGGCTTCCGCGGTCAGCCCACCCGCTACATATCATCTCTTTCGCTCAACCAGTACCGCTCCCCCCCCCCCCCCGCTATCCAGTGTGCATGTCTCCGCTCACCATCGGCCATCCCTCGACAGGTGGCGGTAAGAGCCTGTGCTACCAGCTACCTGCTCTGCTGGACCGGGGTGTCACCGTGGTCATATCACCGCTCAAATCGCTCATCCGAGACCAGATCAGCAAACTCAACTCTCTGGATGTGAGTGCGGCTCAGAAACGTTGTGTGCGGCTCAGAAACGCTGAGTGCGGCTCAGAGACGTTGTGTGTGGCTCAGAAACGCTGAGTGTGACGCATGTGTGGCTGCGATACTGTATGGACTAGATGGCTGGATTTAAAGGCTAGGAGTTTCCCAACGATGCAGTCAGGATTTCCTCTCGATCTATTGGTGACTCATACAATCGCATTAAATGGGCTTGGTTCTACGCAGTACGCACCAGATAGACTCTGCTGATACGCGTCTTGAATGGAACAGTGCCAAATCAATGAATCTACAGTTCATGGTGTATTCACTGGTTTGTTCTGCGCTCTTATAACTGATAAATTTCCGGAGGTATTTGTACCTCGTTTGTCCACGCCCGGCCACGTCACCCATCCCTAGTTTGACCCTCAGCCGTCTGACTCACCCCTCCCCCCTGGGTCAGATCCCCGCCACGCACCTCTCCGGTCTCAGTTCGTCCGGCTCCACGGGACACAGCGTGTACATGGAGCTGAGTCAGGCGCGGCCGGGCGTCAAACTGCTCTACACCACGCCCGAGATGGTGACGGCCAGCGGCCGGCTGCGGGACGCGCTCAGCTCGCTGTACAAGCGCGGACTGCTCAGCAGACTGGTGGTGGACGAAGCACACTGTGTGTCACAGTGGGGACACGACTTCAGGTGGGTGACAGCCGACAGGTTAGGGGTGTCTAACCAGCGTGTCTCCAGTGGGGACACGACTTCAGGTGCGTGGAAGCGGAGGGAGGGAGGGAGTGAGAGTGTCTAGCGGGGATGTGTGAATGTCACAGTGGGGACACGACTTCAGGCACGTGAAGGCGGAGGGAGGGGTGTCTAACCAGGGCCCAATCTTACCAATGCCGTTAATAGGATTTGGCAGCACTGGCCGGAGTTTACGGCACTGATATGAAAGATATCCTTTTTATTTACATCCAGCTAATCTTGCCGAATGATTTTGATAGCGTGAATGATTATGAATGTTGCCTGAACGAATGAATAAGTGAATGTGGAATAGTTTTGAATGCTACCAAATGCCGTGAATCCGTGTTCACGGCATTTGGTAAGATTGGGCCCAGGGCTGTGTCTCCAGTGAAGCACGACTATGAGTTAAGGTGGGTGAAAGGACCAGGGGAGGGGAGGGGGTGTCTCGGGTTGTCTTACAGGACTGTGTCTCAGGTATGTTTCAGGTGAATGGAAGGGAGGGGTGTCTCATAGGACTCACATGCCACATGCTTTTGTGGCGTCAAATGAAATACCTGACACCTCTAACTTTTGCAGCACCGTTCCGACTCCCCTGTGCGCCAACTGACGCCGTCCGTCTGTTGTGCCCCGCAGGCCGGACTACAAGCGTCTGAGTGAGCTGCGCCGTCTGTTTCCCGACACACCTGTGATGGCCCTGACGGCCACGGCCACACCGCGTGTCCGCAGTGATATTCTTCACCAGCTGGGACTCCGGCTGACCGGCGTCAAATGGTGAGAAAACGGGGTGCTAACTGGTGAGAAAACTAGGTGTCGAGTGGTGAGAAATGAGGGAGCATCGAATAAACATCTGAATGCGTATTCACTATTCATCGGTCCTGCTGGTCTTGATTCCATTCTGGTAACTTTTAATTAGCTTCAAAAATATAGCATTGTTAATGATAAGTTTTCTGTGTCCTCTCTAGATTCCTCCTCTATGTAAGCTAGGCGCCAACTAATACGAAGATTGCTTCCGTGGCTGGCAGGTTCGTATCCAGCTTCAACCGCTCCAACTTGAGATACGAAGTGCTGGAAAAGAAGGGCGCCAAAGTGACCACCCAGGTGGCCGAATTTATCCGGGAGCGCCACCCGGGACAGACGGGTATCGTGTACTGTCTGTCGAAGAAGGACTGTGATCGGCTGGCTGCCTCGCTGCGACAGGAGCGGATAAAGGCGGCGGCCTACCACGCCGACCTCACCGACCCGCAGCGCGGCGAGGTGAGAGGGATGGGTGACGGGGAGAGGGGGGGGGGTAGAGCAGGGGGCTGGTCGAGGAGTGAGAGACCTTCATTAGATTGGAGAACGGAATGAATCTCAGTGAGGATCTGATTTGAGCCTCGTTGGGTTTGATAATCTCTCATTGGAGACAGGGCAGGGAGCCGTGGTCTAACTGCAGCTGGTTAATTCCAAGTGGGAACTAGATATATCTGTAATGAAATAGCAATAGGTCAGTCTGAAATAATGCTTTGAGCTGCAGGATACTGTGGGGAATGTGGATAATATCGGGAAGTGTTTCCCGGCTCCCACTGACTGTTCGGTCACCGGTGAGCTCCATGCTCTGTTCCCAACGAAAATCGGTGACCTTGCCCTCCCCGTGTGACCGTGTGTGATCTGTGCTTCCCCTGTGTCCAGGTGCAGGACCAGTGGCTGGCCGGCAAGGTGAAGGTCATCTGTGCCACCATCGCCTTCGGCATGGGCGTCGACAAGCCGGACGTCAGGTGGGTGAGACATGCCATGTTTACTCTGGCTCAATTCAACGTGTTCTTAATGCCAAGATAAAACTTCTCACTGGGGCGGTGTCTGTCGTACACGGTAACCTGAACCGGCGTCGCCATCACTGTCCACGCTCATACGATACTCGACACTGCTTCTCACTGTCAACCGCTCGGCATTTTTAGTTTACCACTCAGTACTCACCAACAGCGTTACTGCGGCTCTCACCGTCCACTTATCACCGTCAAGTGTCAACTGCTCACCTCAGTCCATTGCTCACCATCATTGCCACTGCTTCTCACCATTCACTGTCTTACTGCTCACTGCTGACCCTTGAGTGCTCACAATCACCCTGGCCTCTGTCAGGTTCGTTCTGCACCACGCACTGCCCAAGAGTCTGGAGGGCTTTTACCAGGAGTCTGGCCGCGCCGGCCGGGACGGCCTCAAGGCCGACTGCGTGCTCTATTACAACTACAGCGACGTCATCCGCATCCGGCGGCTGCTGGCCAGTGAGTGCGGGGACGGCCGGGTGTGCCGCGGGGGGGGGGGGGGAGGTAGTGGCTGTGGGTTTGCCTTTTCTCCGATGGGGTGTTGTTTAGTCAGAGAAGTTCCTTCGTGGATTTTTTTTTAGTGTAGCGAATGTACGGCTTGGATCCCGCCTACTCAGTCAAAGAACCTTGCACGTCCATTGTATCTTCAAGAATACGAACCGCTCAAAGTCTTTGGAACGTATCCTGCTCGCTTCTGATGCTACGTATATTGATTTGATTCCGTAGTGCTGTTTCAGCGTTCACCATAATGATCAGTGATAATTTTGAAAATAACTACAACCTTCAACTTGTCGACGCGCTCTTCTAAAGCTCAATACACATGACCATACAACTTCGCCGGCAGAGAGTCGGGAGAACGCCGAGGCGCACAAGACCCACGAGAAGAACCTGTGGGACATGGTGCGGTACGCCGAGAACCTCACCGACTGCCGGCGCGCCTTAGTGCTGCACTACTTCGGCGAGCGGTTCGACCGCGCTGCGTGCCGCGCCTCTCCGGCCACCGCCTGCGACAACTGCCGGCGACAGGGCGGCGCCGGGCAGCGCCAGGACGTGACGTCACTGGCCCGGGACGTGGTGGGCGCGCTGAGCGAGATCCGCGCGCGCACCTACGGCGGCAACTTCACGCAGCAGCAGCTGGTCGACCTGCTGAAGGGCAGCAGAAACAAGAAAATGCTGGACAACGGTGAGTCGGTCGGTGGTCGGGTCGGAGCCGACTCGTGGCGTGATTAGTCTGTGCACTGTTACTTGTCGCTGGAATTTTTAGAGGATTAAAACTTAAAAGCAAATTTTTCCAATTCCCTTGCCGTTTGAAGAGTGTCCAATGGTGCGTTATTGCTCTTTAGCCCCGCATTTTACGCGTTTTGACCTTTGCAGATGTACGTTTATTCAACACATCAGTTTTCGCAAGCACCATGGAAATTTTTCATACACCGTACTCTTCACAGGTCGATTTCTCGACATGGGCTGCAGCCTTTGACAGGCAGCTGTGGTGACTGAGAAATATGTAAATGTGTGGTACGAAATTCATTAGTTTTGTACATCGGCTTTAGATGCATTTTTTGTGTCTTCCTTCGCTAAACCGTAGCTGTTTCATTTGCATGGCTCCAATGAGCTCCATATCGACATTGTCCAGGAACTTTATTTGCTGACCCGTGAATATTTTAGAGTTGATCGTGTTCAATTTCGTGCTTCGCCTATATATTCAGTTTGATATTTCCCTGCGGCCTCTTTTTACGCTGCACTGTGTTCTAAAGCTTGACTCACCAGTACCAAGCTGCTTTGGAGTTCCTTACCCTAACACCATCTCACCATCAGCATGCATCTGGTGTGACGCCATAAAGCCACGTCCCTCACTGCGTTTGAGTCGTACCATGGACATTTCAGAGTTTCCAACTAGTTAAAATAGACAAAAAAAGAGGAAAAATGGTGTAAAATATAAAAATGCCAAGTGAGACATCCCGAATGAAGCATCCCAAGTCCCAAGTCAAAAAGATAAAAATCATATCTTACGTGAAATTTACAAACTTCTTGTTAAAAAGAAAAATCATATCTTACGTGAAATTTACAAACTTCTTAATTCACAAGTTGCATTTGATGTTACACATGTAGACCTAAAAAAAACTATCACCGTCGTGCCGCGAAGTGCTCCAGCCATACCGGCAGTCACTAGTCCTCGTAACCAGTCCCCCGTAAACGTAACCAGTCGGCAGTCATCAGTACTCTCCGCTGACCCACCTCCCCCTGCTCCAGGCCTGGACCGTATCCCGCTGCACGGCGCGCTGAAGGACTGGGAGCGGGGCGACTGTGAGCGGCTGATGCGCCACCTCCTGCTGGAGCGTTACCTCGAGGAGGAAATGGTGGCCGGCAGGGAGGATATCGTGAACGCCTACCTGCGCCTGGGGCCGCGGGCCGCCGAGCTGACCGGGCCGGCGGCCGGAGCGGACAGAACGGTGAGGTGGAGGGAAGCTGGGGGAGGGGAGGAGGGTACGTATATCGGCGGGTACGTGATGAAGGAGCACTTTGCTCCCCGAGGCCTCGGGGAGACGCTGTCCCCACGTGAAGGGGGCTCCGTCCGCCGCCGGACCCCCCGAGCGAGGACACGGCGCTCTCACGGGAACCAGACCGGCTTCCGCGAGGAGCGGACCCACGGCGGCGGCCGTGGTGACCCACCGAAGCAACGGCCCCACGGCGGCTCCGCACCACCACCGGCTGGCGCGACACGGGAGCGCGCGCCCTGGTGAGCGCGGGCGTGCGAGATGTACCTGTGGAGGAGCGCCTGCACGTCACCATCCCGCCGTGGATCGATGACACCAGGGTCCAGTTCAGACTTGACATCGGCAACCACATCAGCCGCACAGCACCACCCGACGTCCGGCGGGAGAGAGCGGAGGAGCATCTGGCCACCCTCCCAGACGACGCCGTATGGGTGTGGAGCGACGGCTCGGCGGAGGGAGGTGTCTCAGCCGGAGGGAGTGGAGCGCTGATAATCCTCCCCTCAGGCGAGGAACACGAGCTCCGAGCCCCTGCGGGCAGGATATGCAGCAGCACCCGCGCCGAATTGGTGGCGATCCGCGGGGCACTGGAGATGCTGCTGCGGCTGGAGGGCGGCCTGGCGGAGAGCCCGGTCATCGTCTGCGCCGACTCGCAGGCGGCGCTCGCCACACTGGCGAGTGGGGCTGGGAGCCAGGCGACAGCACTCGGCGCCGCCGTATGGCGACTGCTCCTGGCGCTCACGGACGGAGGACGCCGAGTCTTCATGCAGTGGATCCCAGCGCACTGCGGAATACCCGGCAACGAGAGAGCGGACGTGCTGGCTAAAGAGGCATCCAGCCTGTCGCAAGACGCCGTCCCAACGGACGTCCGCTCGATGGTGAAGGCAGTCGGCCGCTCCGCCACCAAGGCATGGCGTCGCAGCTGGCCAGACAGCTTCTTCAAAACCATCATGGGAGACCGGATGCCGATGCCGGTGCTCCTGGAGTCTCGCGACGAGGCGGTCAACGTCCACCAGCTGCGGGCGGGACACTGGAGCCGCTCGCAGAGCTACCTTCACAGAATCGGACGCCGCCCCGAGCGCGACTGCCCACAGTGCAGTGATCTGGCCTGCCCGGCGGCGCGCTGCCTGGTGTGTCGCGAGGGCCCAGACACGCCGGAGCACGTGCTGCTGAGGTGCCCGTGCTTGGCTGGCGCGAGGCTCCGCCTACTCGGCAATATCAGACCGGACCCTACGCAGCTTCGGGACGGCGGGGCCGTGGCGGCCTTGAGCCGCGGCTACCTCAGTCACCAAGAGCCGTTGGGCTACGGTCGGCCGTGAGCCGACCCGGGGAGACCAACAACAACAACAGGACACGGTGCTGCCCTTCAAACCGTGCTTACGGCGGGTCAGTCAGTGGATGGCCAAGGAGGCGGGTCTAGCGGACCTCCCACGGGAACCGCTGGCCCTGGTCCCGGAACAGCCGCCGTGGACCAACCCAGCAGACGCGGTCACCTTCCGCCTCTCCCTCCCGCGCGTCACCAGAAGAGACGACCCACCCGCCGTGAGGAAAGCTGCCGCCCTCGAGGCCATAGCCATGGTCAACCCGGACTGCACCATCTGGTCCGACGGCTCCGCCAAGTCCGGCACCAGGGACGGAGGCGGCGGTGCGCTGATCCAGCTGCACCGGGAGAACCGCGAAGTGGAGACATTGGTACCGGCGGGCTCGGTCTGCAGCAGCATGCGGGCCGAACTCGCAGCGATGTTGGCGGCGTTCACCTGCCTGCTGGCACAACCGGGAGAGACCAGGAGCCGCATCAAGACATGCCTGCTGTGCACCGACTCCCTCTCCGGCCTTCAGTTACTCCAGCGCGGACCGGAGGCCCAGAAGCTGGTCCTCGCCGAGCGCGTCTGGGCCGCGATGGGCTCACTGGGGGAACAGAACACGGCCATCATCCTCCAGTGGGTCCCAGGCCATGCCGACATCGCCGGCAACGAGGCGGCAGACAGGCTGGCTAACCGTGCGGCGGCCGAGTGTGCCCAATCGGAGACGCCCATCGATCTGGCCAGCGCCCGAACCGCCATACGGCAGCGCGCCAGGGAAATGCAGGCCACGCGTGCACACCGGCACCCGCACCCCCAGCCCACGCCTGGACTCCAAGACCTCCCGCGCTGGGGGCAAGTGACCGTGTCGCAGCTGCGGACCGGCTACTGCCCCCTGGCACGAGCGACGCTCCACCGTCTGGAGCTCACCCCGGACCCTCTCTGCCGGGAGTGCGGTGCCGAGGACACCGTTCGCCACCTCCTCACCGAGTGCCCAGCATTCGCCACCACGAGACGCCGGCTCTGGGGGGGACCCCTGCCATCCCTCGACGAGGTCCTCTCCGGGCCGGCCGGCAAGATAGTTGAATACATTCGGCGGGTGGGGCGGTCCGAGCCGCCGCTCGACCAGCCCCCGTCCGACGCGCCTGCGGGCGCGTCCACGTGACGTGCGACGAAGAAGAAGAAGGGGAGGAGGGAGAGGGTGAGGTGGTCATTTGTGGGCGTGCCCTCTGAGTTGTTCTTGAATTTGGCAGGTGCCAGACAACCTACCGCCTGTTACTGCCGGGCTGCGATGAACAGGCTGTACCGTTCAGTGTTCAGTCCTCATAAACCGCACACTCGTTCACTTCAGCCCATATTCTACGTAGTATGTAGCCTGCTTCGCATGCTCCCCCACGGTCTGACAACCCTCTGCTGTATGTCCCCTTCTCCCAGGTGTGGTTCTCGCGGTCTCGGAAGCAGACCGCGTCCACCGGCGGCGGTCGGTCTGACTCGGAGGGCGGTGCCGGCTCCGGCGACCCGGAGCGGCGCGCCGCCGTGCGGGAGCTGTGTCTGCAGCAGCTGACGGAGGTGTGCCAGCAGCTGGCGCGTGCCGCCGCCGTGCCACCGTCCACCATCATCAACGTACAGGCACTACACGAGATGGCCGACCGGCTGCCCACCTCGCGCCAGGAGATGCTGCAGATCACACACGTCACAGAGGCCAACTTCGCCAAACACGGCGCTCGTCTTCTGGAAGCCATCCGGCCATACGCAGAGGAAGTGGCTGCTATGGACCGGGAGGAGGCGGCGGCGGCCACGGCAAAGGCCAGCACCAGAGCGGCGCCGGCGGCGGCCGGAACAGCCGGGAAGAAGGCGCCGACGGCAGGTAAAGCAGCGCCCCGCCGACGGCGTCGTGGGGCGGTCGGTGGCGGCGGCACCCCGCCCGCGAAGAAAGCCAAGACGGGCCAGTCGTGGGCGGCGGCGGCGGCGCGGAATAAAGCGGTGGCTGTGAGCCGGGGACGGGGACGGGGCGCGCCGGCGGGCCGACCGGCGACCTCCACTCTGGGACTGATGGCGCCCCCACAGCCCAGGTCGTTCCTCGGCGCGCCGCGGATGTCACTGCTCTGAGCTTCGGCTGTCATAGTGTCAATGTGTCGGAGTGATTCGGTGCCCAGGGTGACTCCGACACGCTGATCGTTGTTGGAAGGTTGTGAACTATTTTATATACCGCATGTGTTATGACGTACGCTGACTCGCCTGTTGTTGAGATGACAATTATGTGATTGTGATATTTGCATTGGTTTTTCACTGCCAGTGACAGTCTTAGGCCAGTGAGGAGAAATAAATATTTCGCTTTTACCTTACACCACTCAATGTTGAATGTTGATGCATGCATTTCTGGTCGAACCTCAAAGAGTACGGACATTCACACAGACATTGACAATGTGGTCTTCCCGTGCTGCACAAGACAGGATGCTGATTTGTATGGACTATTGTCTATTGACCTTTCACTGGAGCTGATACCTACTGCCATGATTCAGAGTGCTACCTTCTGTCATGGCACTTTTGGACCACAAACCAGTTATCAAAACTGATATAGCAGGCCAGAGACACGAGAGAAATCGTTAGTTTTACGCAGTTTACGCTCCCTGCTTAGCAAGACAAAGACCAGGCAGACCAAGACTTGCAAAAGGCAGAAGGCAACGTGCAAAAAGCGAACATAGATAAAGAGATAGATATACATGGCAGGGCTTAGGACGGGCGGACGTAGAGGAAACATTGGTACTAAGACGTCATACTAAATACTTGTGATGTCATTCAGCTCGCTGTAGATCCGTGACAACTGTAAAATATGCGTAACCTTGATTCTCTATTCTTTCACACGCCCCCCCGCTCTCGTAACCGGACAAATCTTCGTATGGCAATTCTTCGTCGCGCAATTCCTCGTCCGCATTTCTTCGTCCGCAAATCTTCGTCGGCGCATTTATTCGTGTCGCATAACTTCGTCTCGCATTTCTTCGTAAGCGCAAATATTCGTAGCGCATTTTTTCGTATCCGCATTTCTTCGTACGCGCATTTCTTCGTCAAGCATTTTTTCGTCCACGCATTTCTTCTTCTACGCAAATCTTCGTCCGCATTTCTTCGTCCACGCAAATCTTCGTCTGCGCATATCTTCGTCCGCAAATCTTCGTCCCCGCAAATCTTCGTCCGCAAATCTTCGTCCGCATTTTTTCGTCCACGCATTTCTTCGTCTACGCAAATCTTCGTCCGCATTTCTTCGTCCACGCAAATCTTCGTCCCCGCAAATCTTTGTCCGCAAATCTTCGTCCGCAAATCTTCGTCCGCAAATCTTCGTCCGCAAATCTTCGTCCGCAAATCTTCGTCCGCATTTTTCGTCAACGCATTTCTTCGTCCACGCAAATCTTCGTCCGCAAATCTTCGTCCGCAAATCTGTCTGGACTGTGCCATCTTCGTCTCCGCAAACATTCGTCCACAAATGTGGTTGAATAAAACCATGAAGAAATATCAGACCATCAAGTGAATGACGAACCCAGCTAACAATTTGCCGTTGACTTACATCGTGTTCCGGCCCGCCCCAGTAATGAGTAAACATGCCGACGTCGGCCCAACGTCGGTTCAACCTCGGCCCGACATCGGCTGGACGTCGGATATGCCCGCATGTTCCGACGTCCAGCCGAAGTCCAGCCGACGTCGAGCCGACGTCGGGCCGAGGTCGTTTGCCGAGGTTGACGAGATCGTTTGTCGTTGGACCAACGGGGCCGACGTCGGCATGTTTATTGGGACAACGCGCCAAAAATATCAACCGGCGGCGGGATTCGAGCCCCCCAGTCGCCGACATCGGCATGTTTACTGGGACAACACGCCAAAAGCATCAGCCGGCGATGGGATTCGAACCCCGTGTCATTTGAACGCGAGGTTAAAGCGCTAACCACTACACCACGCAGCCAGACAGCGAATTTAGTTTGTTTTGTTGGGTTATGCCCTTTCGGTCTGACAAGACCATTTCAGAGCCGGAAGGATGATAGGATGGAGACATTGGTCTTCTTGGCGAGCACCCCGGGTCCAGTTCATGTTGAGTCCCTGGTCCCATTGCTGTTACGTGACACTTACTGGAAAGGGCGACCCCACAATGGATTCATATAGCCACTCTTACACACCTGCACCAAATGGTGTTTATAAACTCATGAAGTGTGCGAAGGAAGAACTATTGTGCCAAAGCACATTTAAGTCACTTTTATATCGGAGTCGATTTCTGAAGGAACCGCGGGCCGGAACACGATGTAAGTCGCTGATACCAGCCGCGGGCCGGACGTCAGATGGTCGCGGGCCGGATCCAGCCGTCACCCACCTGGCCGGATCCGGCCCGCGGGCCGAAAGCCGACCCCTGACCTAGAAGGCCTTAAAATCGGGTAGTATCGGGTAATCTGCGTCTCGTAACGGCGCACACGCTCGTTTATTCCGCGACGCGCTAGCTCCACCAGTGGCAAAGCGGCGATGGGGGGGGGGGTCGTACCCGCCCCCCTCGGCCGGCGTGTATGTAGAAAACAAATAGGTCCGGCGAGCAGTAGCGGCGGAACACCTTCAATTAGGGGGGGGGGGGCACGGCACTGCCGACTTTTAGTCTCATTCTTTCCATGCAACGCCCATAGGGCTACTGTTAAAAGGCCAAAATTAAAGAGAGGAACGGTGCCCCGGTGCCCTCCCCGTTCCGCCGCCTATGCCGGCGAGGGTACAAGATTATATTGTCATTTATCGACCGCGAAAAAAAGAATGTCCGGGAGAATGATATGGAATGTTACAATTGTCGGCTCCCAAATACAATAGCTTCACCTGACTGACCTCATCTACCTGACTTCAAAAGTTTCGATCATCCATTCCCATGCATTAAATTCGTCATTCACTTGATGGTCTGATATTTCTTCATAGTTTTATTGAACCACATTTGTAGACGAATGTTTGCGGAGACGAAGATAGCGCAGACAAAGGTTTGCGGACGAAAATATGCGCGGACAAAGATTTGCGGACGAAGATTTGCGTGGACGAAGAAATGCGTGGACGAAAAATGCGGACGAAGATTTGCGGACGAAGATTTGCGGACGAAGATTTGCGGACGAAGATTTGCGGACGAAGATTTGCGGACGAAGATTTGCGGACGAAGATTTGCCGGGACGAAGATTTGCGTGGACGAAGAAATGCGGACGAAGATTTGCGTAGACGAAGAAATGCGTGGACGAAAAAATGCAGACGAAGATTTGCGGACGAGGATTTGCGGGGACGAAGATTTGCGGACGAAGATATGCGCAGACGAAGATTTGCGTGGACGAAGAAATGCGGACGAAGATTTGCGTAGACGAAGAAATGCGTGGACGAAAAAATGCTTGACGAAGAAATGCGCGTACGAAGAAATGCGGATACGAAGAAATGCGCTACGAATATTTGCGCTTACGAAGAAATGCGAGACGAATTAATGCGACACGAATAAATGCGCCGACGAAGATTTGCGGACGAAGAAATGCGGACGAAGAATTGCGCGACGAAGAAATGCCATACGAAGATTTGTCCTGGGCCCTGTTCGCTCGCTGTTTTTATATCAGCGTGCTGTCGGTTTTCCCCATATAAGGAAGTTATTGCTGGCGCGGCTTGGCCTCTCATTGGTCTAGCGAATAGACCACTTGAATTCGACCAATGAGGAGCCAAGAAGTAGCAGCATGGTCGCAGCCTGCTGATAAATAAACGGGGTGCGAACAGAGCTCTGGAATCCCCCGCTCTGCGTCGTGTTGTCTCTGTTGTCGTCTCCTCATATTTTGATTTTTAACTGTGGCGTTTACAGGTGATTCAAGATAGCTGAGAAACTGTTAAAGGGATAACGAGCTGCACATTTCAGCAGCTTGACAAGCCATTCACTCCACTAAAGTAAGTCAAATTGTTTCGATGCCGTTCATGTAAAGTTCAAGTTTCGGTCCAGTCCAGGTCAAGGTCTGATGGTTTGTGTTTGGAGAAATTAATTCGATTATTATGATAAATATTTGTTCATGTGGCTGGTTGCAGTTGCACTGAGCACCACTGACCACACTTTTACTGGAAGCAGTGTTGGCTGGAAATCTGATCATTCCGAATCCGAATCAAAATGCCGGAAAGTGAGATGGTGAGAGCTTCACAATGATAAATATTGGTGTCAGATTGTAGTGTCTGCCTCACTGATAGTATGAGGTGTTGTAAGGTCACTGAGATAGTTGATGCAGGAAATGAAGAGGACATGAATTTTTTGAGTTTTTGGGCTACTGCGGAGTGCGGATTGGCAGAGATGGACATTGCCTTGCCAGGTGTATATCATAAAAGTATGCCACAAAATCCACACTTCACGATCATCACAGTCATCTTTATACAGTAAAATATAAAACAAAACATGATCTAACCTTGACCTCACCCTCTCTACAACCTACAACCTACTAACCTGCCACCTACAACCTTCAGAATCTGCTGTGGCATATGTGTGGCAAATATGAACTGTGGAACATATGAATGCCCCCCCCCCTCCCACCTTGCCTCTTTGTGGCCACACAGTGCTGGTGTGCTGTTGTAATGATTGCACTGTGTACCCATTCGCTCCATTATTCTATGTAACCTGGGTTGTTTTGTGGTTGCTTGATTGTCTTTGGTGGTGGCAAGATTGTTCAGTGTGACTGGTCATCACTAAGTTTATAACTGTGTGTCCAGACTACCTTAATGACATTCGCTAATGCATGACATCTGACAACAGTAGGTACATAAGCTAGTTACTGTTATAAATCTTGGGGTTTTCATAATTGGGGTAGGTACTTCAATGAACATTTTATGAGTTATATAGTTTTTATCTGGAAAAGTGCTAAAATGGGCTAAGGATTTGATTTTGTTTATTTGTTCACCTGCCATTTCTTTGTTTATAGGTCCTATTCCATAATAATTCAGAAATGGAAACCTATGTTTTCAATGAACATGTGAAGTGTTTCACTGTTAACACCTGAACAAAAACTGGTAATGGCTGTAAATGGAACATGATCAGGAATGCTTCTGTTTAGTGGTGTTTGTACTGGATTGGTTTTGTAATAGCATGCTATTAGTGCCATTTGAGACCAGCCTGCACCAACATGACACCTCAGTGTCTTGAGGCTGGTAAGTTATATACATGTCATGCTGTCCGCATTCCAAACATCACCATTTTTGGTGTTCTCCAATACAGGCATGATACACCAACATTAAATGATATAGGCATCTGACATGAGATGCATATTTGTACTTATATCAACATTTCTGACTTAGGGTCTCGACCTCCATCCATAGCTCCAATCAGGCCTGTTCCTGGTCAAATGAGCCTGACCCTCGTGAGACCGGATATCGGGGTTGCGGAACAAGATACCGCTGCCTCTCTCAGTATCTCGATAACGGTCTCTATCTGGGATCGGGCGTCGGCCTTCACTATCAAGGTCGGTGGCGTACACTAGGCTTTGCCGTTATCTATCAGAGGTTTTGACACGGCTTCAACTTCTCTGTGGCACCTGGGAGTTATTTGTCGCTCGCACCGATGTTGTACAGGGTCTTTCATAATGAATGTTATTTTTAAAACGCGAAGTTGAACGTGTTCGTAAATAATAAAAGCATAAATTTTATATTTACTTTATTGCAAATTTTTTGGAATTTCTGTTGATGTAATTAAAACTGTCACATTTCACGAAACTTCCCTTTTGTGTGGACATGAAATGCCTCCCCCTACAACACGGGTCAGCTGTTTTTTCACGTAAGCGTTTTGTTCACGTAAACGGCTCACTGAAGCGCACGGCTGTCCACCGTAAGATTCGGGGACACTTTTAAAAGAAGCACAATGTCCGCTCTAAAATGATCACAGGCTTGTGAACAGATTCCAGAGTGTCACGGTTGACTGCAATGAACAAAACGCACGAAAGGTCATGTTTTGGGCTGCCGTGGTCGACGGGCGTGTTTTCGTCTGCTGGTTCGCTTCCGGCTTATCAGTGACCGGGCCAGCTTATCTGAGGCTGCTCAGTGCCCAAGGAAGAATTCTGGCCTCATGTGCCTGGCGGGCTTCAAAGACAAGGCCGCTGGTTTCAGTAGGACGGCGCTGAAGTGACATAACGGCGGCTGGGCGCCAGTGGTTGGATGGCAACTTTGACAGACGAGTGATCAGCCGTCTCACGGCCGTGGCCAGCTCGGAGCCGATCTCTCGCCGATGGACTTCTGATTTTGGGCAGTTGTCTTGGAGGCCCCAAGCAGAGAGACCCTTCCAGTGACCTTCATAGAGCTGCAGGTCACAGTGGAGAGGTTTGTTGCAATGCTGTGCGCGGAGGATGTGAAGCGCGTGGTGCACCATTTGCGTCAGCGGGCCGAAATCTGTGTCCGAAAGCGAGGCGACACAGTTCAAAATCGATGAAGGGTACCTAAATGCGAGTCATGTGTACAGAATTTCCCATGATTTGTTATTTCATTCGGGTATTGACAATAACTTTGTGATGTATATCACATGAACTATGGCTATTTTAAAAATAGCATTCATTATGAAAGACCCTGTAGCAGTTCATAAGTGCAAGGGCACTGCGGCCATTGCTGACTCGTTCGATCCCGAGGGGTTGTCGGCTGATAGGTACTACTGTGTGTCGCTAAGTCATGTGACACGTCATACCCGACTGGAAAAAATGCCTCCACTACGCTGAAGTTCTCGGCGGAGGTGATGCGCCGAAATTTCGGCGCAAGGGCTTATGCGCCGAAATTATTTTACCAAGCCATGCTTCATGCGCCGAAAATTTTCAAGGCTTACTGATGGCTGCAGGCTGTAGCCACGCACTTTTCGTCGAGGGGGGAGCTGGCGTGTGTGTGTGACTGTCTTCCAGTGACTACTGACGGTTGTTGGCACGGTCGACGGGATCGGACAGACAATAGACATCAGCAGGCCATGCGGGACCGAGCACCAGCGTTCGCTATCACAAAATCTCCTGACTCACAAACTCACTGGCATGTTCCATAACGTAACCTTTATTTTGTTGCCCGGCTCTGATCAGCAGTATGTGCCCAGCCGGTGACTGACGCCTGACGGGGCCTTCAACAGGCGTGGTGCAAGCACGGCCGATGGGATCGGGCAGATACCAGGCCACGCGGGACCAATTACCAGCGTCCGCTCGCAAACCACACGCCGGAAATACAGGAATCACAACGGTCAATACGCAAACGATAGCATACGTTATCTGAACTAGGGGATCCGACAAACCATAACCTCACTCTCGATCGGTGAACTGTTCCCGCCGTGGGAGAGTCACAATCAGGTTCACTGAACATGACTTAAATACCCTGAGACGAACACGAGACAAGATAAGTGATATTTAAGATGTTTAACTTCCGAAGACATTTAACCCTCGCCGGCCGAGGGGGGTTGGTGCCACCCCCTGACGGGTTTTTCGCGACTGCTCCGGAGCCGTTTGCGATAGAGAGATAGAGAAAACCGTCGATTTACGCCGAAGTACGCCGAAAATTTCGGCGCAAGCCGTCGATTTACGCCGAAGTACGCCGAAAAATTTCGGCGCAAACGCCCAACTACGCTCGAGTTCTCGACGAAAGCGTGCATTTTTTCCAGTCGGGACGTCATATACCCGTCGTAATTACGGCCGTAAAGAGTCTCGGATGACTGTGACCGATTGCAGTGTCACGTGATAGCAGCAAGAGCTACGTCGTTATCGCGCTCTGTTCTCACGCAGAAGAACACTGAGACAGCTCGCCTGTGTCTTAGACCATCTATAGACCTGTGCCTGTCGCCACTAGGTAATATCTGTCGGACGTCACTGAACAATTTGTTGATGTCACCTGGTAACTTTCTGTCGACTCGAGTAGCGGTAATAGGGATCCTCCACTCGACTGCCGTCAGGCAGTGCAGTGTGATACCGGTTGGCTGCAGTTTGGGCTGTTTTTCCTACATTGCCAAGTAACTACCTACCACTTTCATCACGCACTTTCTTTTTTTTTACCATGCAGTCACAAGCCACGCTGCCACATGATGGGTCCGCAGATGTAGATACAATACAGCCCCTGCATGTGCAATATTCTATGAGCGAGCGGGCGTGGCTGTGATGGCGCGCGGGCGGTGCCATTTGCCGTGGCCGCGGGCGCCGCCCCACAGCTGGCACCCCTGCACGTGTCGCTGCCCGCCGAATGCCGATCCTCTGAAGGGTCTGGGCCGCCGATGAATTGGTGAATGGGCGCCGAACAGGTGTCGGTCGACTGCTCCCGAAGTGGGCAGCGGTAAGACCGGACCTCTCCTAACGCCACGTTGGCTCAGCCTGGGCAACCGTGCTGGAAGCATCACTGGGAGGTCGCGAAAGTTATATTTGCATTGCTCAGAATGCTCAGTCAAATGCACTCTTGTTCCGGTGGGCGTAGTTAATACATGCTACAAAAGACTATTGATACGAAACCGAAACTGACTTGGGTAATTGCCCATCACACGACAGGATACTGAGGAAAAACTCCGAATTTATTCACAAGAAAATTGGTCGATTCGTATCTGTACATAAATCGGAAGTTTTTGCATTCTTCTGTATCTCCCAGAGGTCATTTGGAAGGGTCTGGCATACGCTTTTATGGTAGGCATTTTCACATAGTGCCATCTAAAGACGTTTATATGGAAATTCTTGTCATCTGTGGGTCTCAATGGTAGCTACGGGAATTGCCAAGCCTGCTTGAATTGCAAACCAAATGCTCGCTCCCCTTGGATGACTTGCTCAGTTAAGCATGTCTTTCTTTCGTTTGGGATGTTAGTGGTACCTAAGTAGCTATCCGATCGCAGCTTGTGTGATTTGATTCTTTTCAATAGCGTATCTGTTTTGCCTTGGAAACGGATAAAACTTTATTACGGCTTGCCAAATGGCTCGTACCACTGTGCGTTTTTTCCTAGGTCATCCCGATATGACCTCTGACCTCGCTCGTGGCTGACCTGACCCGACCTCTGAGTGCCGACTGATGCACGTGCCGTTGCGGACGCCGGCGTTCTGTTCCGCTGCCGGTTCGTCGGCTCTTTGTTCTCGGGGTGGGCGGCGGCGGCGGCGGCGGCGGGTGCCGTATTGATTGGGCGGCGGCGGCAGCGACGGTGGCGGTGGCGGCGGCAGTCGGAGCGCAGAGCGGTACCTGGCTGCCGCCGCCGCCGCCGCCGCTGCCGCTGGTGAACGCGCGCGACACGGGCGCTCAGTGTCGCCGCACTGCGCTGCCGTCGGCCCCGGGTCAGGTCAGTGCACAGGGCACATTTCGGCATACCCACCGGTCGCAGGGTAGGTCACAGCCTAGAGCATCCTTCGGCCACAGTTCGAGTGAGGTCGAATCAGTACACAATATTCTAGACTACAACGATCGACCATAGGTCAGGTCAGCGCACAGTCGAGAACACCTACCGTCAACAGGTCAAGTCAGGTCAGGTCAGCGCTCATTCTAGCCCAACCATCGGCCAAATGTCAATCTATATGCGATACACAGTCTAGTACACCCACCAGCCACAGTTCAGACCAGTACATTGGTCTGGGTGAGTACCCTGGTGAGTCGCCGGTGCTGAACCCGTCCAGAGGACAGGCCGACCAGCCCTCCCCCCTCCCAATCAGTTACCGCACCCGGCTACGGGGTTGCTCTTACGGGCAATCCCGTATGGGGTAAAGTTGCCTGTCCAGCCCGGAACAGGGGACTGAGACGTGGAGGAAAAGGATGTGCAGCACTGAGGATAGAACAGAGGGAACGGAGGGTACGAGCAATCTTTTTTGGTGCGTCACTACTACTAGCTACAATTTTAAATGTGTTTTGGTAAGAGTAGCCGTGCCAAACCATTTGGCTTATGAGCTATATTATCGAACCCTGCCTTTATTAGATCATTAGTAGATCACACGCCGCTCCAGTAATTTTATCCATCGTTGAGAACCCTCGGTTTCTTCAAGCGGTCTGATTTCCAGCTCGGTTGGCGTTGGAGGGTTATTCTGGCTCTGACTGCGTCACGGGTCTGGTTTAAGACCATCGCCGCCAGCCGCAGAGGCGGATAGCGTTCTCAGCCGGCTGCAAGTTCGTCAAGTTGTGTGCCCAACGCCCCGGACCTCTCCAAGGAGCTGCCTGAAACGGGAAGGTCAGAACGGTGACCTTTGGTGGGTTCTGGAGGGCGCTCGGCGTCTGAGATCTTAAAGACGGCGTCCATTAGGTTCGCTGCGTTGGTTTAGCTTTCTTGTTCTTTTTATTTTGGATATCGGTACTTACATATTCTTCTTGGTCAGAAACGATGAATGAAGTGAGAATGATTGATGACTCGTAGTGTGAAACCATTGGAGCGCAAAGCCGCAGACCTCGGATTGCGGAAGCATTAGATGTAACTATACTGTCAGTCTGTTGGTGCCCTAATGCATTTATTATTCAGTGCATTGTCCATGCCTTCGCTTTATTTCGCTCCACTAATTGTGGGGAGCTTGACAGCTGGTGAATCCCAACTTCTTTCTCAGCCCTTCTTGCGTTGCCCCAAGCAGGTCTGACATAGTGATGGCTACTGGCCAGGGCTGGGGTCGGTGTACGCCGTTTTTGCAGGGTGCCGTGGGCCGCCAACTCGGGTCGAGCAAAATCACCGCCTAGCTCTGCAGCTCTGTGGGGAAATCAGAGTCGACTGTGGCTTGTTTTATTCAATTCTCCGACTGTGTTGGCTGTCCGGAGAATTCCTTTCGACAGCTAGCTCGCTTCTAGCGGGCTTCGTTTCCAGCCACCTTCAAGCACCATCTTTTTCAGAGTCTGGATTGCGCTTTAATTTTTTGTTCCTCCGTCGCCTGTTGTTGCCGATTCACCAATCTTGACTTTTGTTCGCTGTTGCACCAGCGTAGACTAAACTCGACCCATCTTCCAATTGTTCATGGTTTGGGCTGCAGGGATTGTCTCCAGCTAACTCTAGCGGTCCCTCTCCTCACCGTCCCTGACCCAATGTTACCGCACCCTGCACGCTGGGAGAGCCGGCTCAGCTGGCCACTGCCCCGGACGGGCTCTCAGGCGCGCTCATGCGTCCACCGAAGCCCGGTCGGTGCCAGTTCGTTGACTCTCAATCGCAGCGGACCTCAGTTCGTTCCGCGAATACCGACTTATCAAAAGGCTGGAGCGGTGCTCATTCAGAGCTGAAAGCTTTAGAAGAGTTCACCCCGAAAACGTAAACTTGCGGCCAAACTTGGAACGGTTTCGTTTTAGAATTTTAATCTCGCGTGAGCTTTGAGTTGCTGTACCCATTGAAATTGGTGCTTGTGTAACTGCGTAACAGCGCTAGAATATGATCCATGCAACAATTGCCCATGACCAGTTTACTCACTCTGCCGGCTGCCCAGCTGCATCTCTCTCTCTCTCTCTCTCTCTCTCTCTCTCTCTCTCTCTCTCTCTCTCTCTCTCTCTCTCTCTCTCTCTCTCTCTCTCGCTCTCTCTCGCTCTCTCGCTCTCTCGCTCTCTCGCTCTCGCTCTCTCTCGCTCTCGCTCTCGCTCTCGCTCTCGCTCTCGCTCTCGCTCTCGCTCTCGCTCTCGCTCTCGCTCTCGCTCTCTCTCTCTCTCTCTCTCTCTCTCTCTCTCTCTCTCTCTCTCTCTCTCTCTCTCTCTCTCTCCTCTCCCCTATGCTAGCCTGACTTTCCCTTCCTAATCTGACTCGAAAGTCGAACCCTGACTGATGACTCTCAGTCAGACTCTCCCAGTGCTCATCCCTGGTCTGACTCTCCCCGTCACTCAGTCTGATGCTCCCCATTCTCCCTCTCCCTACTCCCTCACTCTGACTCTCTCCCCCTCTGCCTCCACAGCCGGTGTCTCTCGTGACCGCCGCCTCTACCACCGCTTCGACCGCCGCTCCCTCTACCAGACATGGCCGCCGACGCTGAACAGCCGCGCTCGGAGCTGGAGCAGCTCCAGCAAAAGGCCAACCAGGTCACAGATGAGGTGAGTGACGTAACGGTGACCCCGCTCAGGTCATGGGTGGGGTCGGGGATGGTGATGACCTCGGCTAGGTCACGGGCGAGGTGAGTGTGCAGTGACCACGCTCAGGTCACTAGAAAGATCAAAATTGTGATGACCCTTGACCTCGCTCAGGTCAAAGATAATATCAGTGGCGCGACGTCTTTTATTCTGTCTGGGACTCATTGACTGCTGAGCTGGTCCTTGAAATGGGACGCAGTCCAGGGTCTGATACGAGCGCTATGCTACCAACTATTTCACATGGGTGTCGTTCCACTTTGAAGCTATTTGTCAAGTGGAATTGTTAAAATGTGGTCTCGTTTCGCGGAAACGAATCAGTCTTATGATTTCAAAGACAGCGCGTGAATAAGAGAACAGTGTAATCAATAACAGGCGGCTCGCTGTGGCAGGCCGGTCTGCCGCCCTCTTCTATTTATACCACCTAGCCTGTTACATTCACGTGATAGGACAGGGCATTTTTGCCTCATAGAAAGAGAAGTCCTTTCCCTTTATTGTACACTTGCTAAAACGCAATTTTCTTTCACAGAAGCTGCAGTCAAATCCAGCATGTGACACTGTAGTGTCCTCCCACTTGCTTCCACAGGTCCTTCACAACAGTATTCCGTTTCGGCTATATATTCTTGCAGACGACAGCTTCAATCCAATGCCAGACAGCGACTGCCCCGACGAGTCCCCAAAACACCCGACATCAGCTCGCAGATGCCACTCGGGAACATAAACACTCCAGGAAAGTCTTAACCGTGCCAGAAACGTAACGCTTAAAGTACTGCCAAACACTACCTACAGACACTAAATTAGGTACTAATCGCCAGCTGCTTTTGGGTCGTGCTGTTTACGCTGTCACAGCAGCCAGCATCCCTGTACTTCCCCGAGATCGCACACTCCCCAGTCCCCACACTGCCGGGTCCATTTGTCGTTAGCTGCGGCCGGTATGGATGGCTGCGGTGAGGGGCGGTGGCAGTAACGCGCGTGGTCCCGCCCGCCGCCCGCCCGCCGGCAGGTCGGTGCCGGGTGGTGGCGGCAATGTGACAGAGTCTCAAACCATATCTCACACAGGAGGACCATACCTCACCTAGCCAACCTCGTCAACGCCCACGGATATATAACGCCGGATGTTTGTAGTTCAGTTTTTGTAACTGCGACAGGAATTTAAATCGTGATGTCGTTAATAACCTGCAAACTTCCGGTACAGGTTTCTAGTAGTACGGTAGTACCTATTCGTTTTATCAAAGACAATTTTCGAAAACAATTACTGTATAATTTATGGTCGGTATCATCGTATGCCTTCCCTGTGACCCCTGTGACTGAGAAGGTTGGCATCTCTCTGGCAAACATTCACCAGCAGGGTCGGCTATTCCCCTTTGTTGGCATACGTCTTGTCATCTCCTCAGCTCTTAGGTCACTCAGCTGTCACCTCTGCATACAGAGGTGACACACTCAGCTGTCACCCTCCCCCTGTGACCCCTCTCTTCATACTCACACCCGACCCCTGTGAGGATCCCCTTCCAGAGTGCTGGGTGTACGGACGCCCCGCAGGAGGGCCTCATCCGTGAGTCGGCGTCACGATCGGCCGTGACGGACACACGCGTCCCGTTCCGTCACGCAGACCAGGCTCGTTACGCCGTCTGAATAAGTAACGCGGCGCTCTGCGCCCGTGGCCCGGTAATGGGGACGTATTGATTCCCGGGCCGCCAATAGCGTTAATGCTGGGCGTCGCAGCGAGCAGCGGCACTGGCCGCAGGGTGGGGCCGGCCGAATATTGGCACGGCTCTGCGGCCGGCCGCGCGCCGTCAACTGACCCAAATGGACGACCGGGGACCCTGTGGGAATAGGTGGGGTCAGGGTCTGTGAAGGTGATGGGTCGTTTTTAGGTGGAATGCTGCTTTATGAATGCCGACCTTTTGAAGGGATGTAACGTGAGTTGTAGTCAACTTGCTACAAAATGGTTTATGCACGGCCACGACTGGATCAGATGAAACTTAGGGTGAAGATGTATGATATTGATCGGCAGCTGCTGACTGAGCTAACAGAATGCTACCTGGGTGAACTGAAACACTGAGAATTGAGAGCCAACTGAGCTAGCCGGAACTGTGAGAACGGAGCCTGTGGTTCTCCCCCGTGCCCTGATCGCAAGAGATAGACGGACCGGGACGGACGAATGGGCCGATGGAGGGGAAAAGAAACCGTGTAGATGGGCGTGGAAACACATCTAGGAAATATCTAGGAAACACGACCGAACAGTGTGCAGAATAGGGTGACTTACTGGCGACCGTATATATCCTGACAGCACTGGAAATGTCGTCGGCATGGACCATCAACCAATACGAAACTTGAAGGTCATCAAAATGTCAGTGACGCCATTTGGGAATTGGATCCATCGGGTATTTGAAGATCAAACCATCCGACGTGTTCTTCAAAGCATCTAGGAAATCGTATCTTCAGGCCATTTTATTTGACATACGCTGCGAGCGTTTCGCTGAGATATGAGAGGCTACGTAAGAACGCTGGCGTTTCCTACGCTTGAGTCACGCTTTGGGCGATTATGTCTGTTAGACACTGGACAGAGTACACGGATTAGCAGGAAAACTCGTTCGCTGGACAGGAAAACCGGGTGCCTGCCATTTCTCCCGGCGCGTTCCGTTATTGGTGCCCGCTGTCTGTAAGCCGGCCACAAACACCTGTGTTCCGTAACTGTCGGCTGCTCACCGCCATGGCAGCATGCACAATGTGAACCGTCCGTAACCGTGGACCTAAGCGGTGCTCGCTGGTCGGGTGATAATCAGACTTATTGTGTCGTCTACCTACTTGTGTCACTTAAATACACTATTTCTACTTTACATTTGCGCGCTCGCATATCATTTGTTCCCTTTACTTGGTGGCCTATTCTTTGGTTCGTCCAGTCCTGTTCTGAAGCTCTGATTGATCTTTTTCTGTTCGTATGCCGGTTGCAGCCGACATCCGTGGGACAATGTGGTCGATGGACTGCAGTGCCGATAATCTCCGAACTGCTCTGCTGCTGAGATCAGACGGGCTGGAACGAAACGGACGGCGTTATGGAAACGGCACTTGAGCTTTCTTAGAATGGACGATTTTTTAGTGCCGTACTGCTATTTATGACATTTGGTGGTATGCTGATGATATCGATGCTGGAAAATTTATATCCGAATTAATAAACTGATTCCTGGCAATGCCAATGTGTAATGCCATTCTGCGGGCAAACTGCGTGCAAAGCATTCCGCATCATCGACAGGTCACTGAAGCTTATATTCAGCCATTGCTGATGAAATCTATTTACGGCACCCGATAAGCCTGGAGCCACAAATGACCTTTATGCCGCATGGCTTTTAGATCGGATGGCTCATCACGGCTGTCGTCAGAAATCACAGTCTAGTATATTTCATAGCCTCATGTGCAATGCATCATCTTTTACGTAAGACACCCGATCCCTATTTGCTGTCGTGAATTGACGCGACGGGTTGCCGAGAGCCTCATTGGTTTTAGTGTGTGTCGGCGTGGACGTCTATTATTACTGCAGTCTGACCTTTGCTATTTAACCCGCGACTCCCACGCTATCGTTGTGAGTTCCCGTCAAGTTCGTTCTCGGTAAATCGCCCGGTGCGTCTCAATACAACTGACATTCGCATTAGATCCTCCCACATGGCTTGGTTTTTCGTTATCCTTGCGCTTCGCTTCTCAATCAGAGGTCTTCGAACGACAGATATACGCACACAGCTCATCACGCTAAGTTTGGAGTCTTTGCGTCATTGCTTTTTGCTATCGTAGCTCCATAAGAACAAAGCCGGCGGCTGAGACCGTCATCCCGCGTCATTCCTGGTCGGTAGTTGGGCGTCATATTGATCTAGGTTGCTGATGACGCCAGTGGCGGCGGCAGTACGGATCAACGCGTCATTGGCGGCTGATATTGCCCGCTCCGCTGGTCTCTCGCGGCGCTTCGCACTTTCATCTGCTGCCGCGAATGATTGCCTTCTACTCGGTCTTAGCAATGCAACGGCCGTGATTGATTGCTGGGTACTCTGATAGCTGCTCGCATTGCGTCGAGAGCCGAACGGAATCGGTATCCTTGTATAGGTATGTTTAGTTTGTATGCTAATAAGTAAGATATATCATTTGCATGTTAGTTCAGTATAAAATTTGGTTAGCCTTTCTCATACTGCAAGAAAGAGTAACATCAATCATTTACATCGCAGCTGATCGCCAGCTTCAGTTTCTCATACTGTCTACAGTGTAACTTTCCACTTCCCAGCTAAATTCCAAACTGCGCAGCTTGTGTGCTTAAATAGACCCATTGTTACTCAAAGATTTGCATCATCCCATAATCCCAAAGTATACATCGCCGGCTTGGTGGGTTACTAACAAGTCTCCAGCTCGTATCCTGTTCTGTTAATTTGGAGCCGTTTCTGGGAAGTGGAACGGCTGCTCTGAGCCCGTTTTACCATGTGTGGAGCGCGGCGGGCGGGCGGGCGGGCGGTCTGGGCGGGCTCCCACCCGGTATTGATCGCACTGTGAGGAGTGGGTCTCGGACGGAGACCGGACGAACCGGGACAGGGCGGTCGGACGCCTGCAGGGGAACGGAACGGAACGACACGAAACGGAATTAACCGGATCCGGACGGTCAGACGCCGACAGAACGGAACGGAACGACTTGGAATGGAGCGAAATGGAACGGGTGGCCGGCCGGGTTGGGGCGCCAGACGCTGCTCCCCGATGGAACGAAACGGAAGGACACGAGACAACATATGTAGAACGACACGAAACAGAACATCCGTGCAGTCGGAAGTCCCTACAGAACACAACGGAAGGGACTCACGGCACCGTACGAGTTCCTATGATACTGTCGGACGAAAATGTCACCGATTCTGTGACCTCTCCCGACATCCGACCGCGTCTCACGGCGCCGGATGTATGACGTCATAGCGCCGACCCGGCCGGGTGACGTCACTCGGCGGTGTCTAGCCGGATGTGACGTCAGAGTTAGACTGGTGCGCTCGGCGACCTTATCTGGCTGAATGGCCGCCGAGTTGGGATGGTTTCGATCGGTGGCGCGGCAGGCAGGTCCGGGACGTTAAAGTTATGTCATGCCGTGATCCCGGGATACCATGATCCCGCTATTCCGTGATAGCGCAATCCCGTGATCCTGTGCGGGTGCCGTGATGCAGTAAATAGCCAACGCTGATAACGGTGGACAGGTGGAATGTTTACCGTTTTACCACAGCCAGTGGAAGGCATACTGGCTGCCGTGA